>NC_091455.1:143214275-143814275 GCF_027789765.1 Dendropsophus ebraccatus | reverse complement strand
CTACCTATTATCAATCTATCTATCTATCTATCTCCTATCTATCTATCTATCTATCTATCTATCGATCTATCTCCTATCTATCTATCTATCTATCTATCTATCTATCTATCTATCTTCTATCTATCTATCTATCTATCTATCTATCTATCTATCTCCTATCTATTTATCTATCTATCTATCTATCTATCTATCTATCTATCTATCTATCCATCTCCTATCTATCTATCTATCTATCTATCTCCTATCTATCTATCTATCTATCTATCTATCTATGGTATATAATGTATGGTGTATTAGTATAAGGAGGCTGGGGTATATAATGTACGTATCAATATAAAAAGGCTGGGGAATATAATGTATGGTGTATATGGGGAATATAATGTATGTATCAGTATGAGAAGGCTGGGGTATATAATGTATGGTGTATATAATGTATGATGTATATGAGGTATGTAATGTATGGTGTATAAGGGGTATATAATGTATGTATCAGTATAAGGAGGCTCGGGTATATACAGTAATGTATGGTGTATATGGTGTATATAATGTATGATGTATATGGGGTATGTAATGTATGGTGTATATGGGGTATATAATGTATGTATCAGTATGAGAAGGCCGGGGTATGTAATGTATGGTGTATATGGGGTATATAATGTATGGTGCATATAATGTATATAATATACTAGAAAATGTACCCGGCGCTGCCCGGGTACAAAGTTTCAGTGTGTTAATTAGATTTATTATAAGGTGCTCAGGAGGCCAATCTATGTCCTTGTTTTTTTTGTTTAAGGAGAAATCGCCAGTAGCCCTATATGCCCCCATATACCTGACAATTCTGCACTGTTTATGTAAATTGTAGCTTATGCACATTAGAAATAAACTAAAAACTTCAAACATTCATCCTGTATACCTGTAGTGTATAGTTGGGGGGGGCTGTATATCTGTAGTGTTTAGTTGAGGGGGTCCTGTATACCTGTAGTGTGTAATTTGGGGGGGGTTGTATACTTGTAGTGTATAGTTGAGGGAGGTCCTGTTTACCAGCAGTGTATAATTGGGGGGGGGAGCTTTGTACCTGTACTGTATAGTTTGGGAAGTACTGTATACCTGCAGTGTATAGCTGGTAGAGGTCCTGTATACCTGTTCTGTATAGTTGGGGGTCCTGTATACCTGTAATATATAGTTGGTGAGGGTGCTGTATACCTGTAATGTATAGTTGGTGGAGGTCTTCTATACATTTAGTTTATAGTTTGAGGGTCCTGGATACCTGTAGTGTATAGTTGGTGGAGGTCTTGTATACCTGTATTATATAGTTTGGGGGTCCTGTATACCGGTAGTGTATAGTTTGGGGGTCCTGTGTACCGGTAGTGTATAGTTTTGGGGTCCTGTATACCTGTAGTGTATAGTTTTGGGGTCCTGTATACCTGTAGTTTATAGTTGATGTAGGTCCTGTATACCTGTAGTGTATAGTTTGGGATCCTTAAAACCTGTAGTATAGAGTTGGTGGGGGTCCTGTATACCTGTAGTATAGAGTTGGTGGAGGTGCTGTATACCTGTAGTATAGAGTTGGTGGAGATCTTATATACCTGAAGTATATAGTTCGGGGGTCCTGTATACCTGTAGTATATAGTTGGTGGAGTTCCTGTATACCTGTAGAGTATAGTTTTGAGGTCCTGTATACCTGTAGCGTATAGTTTGGGGTCCTGTATACCTGTAGTATAGAGTTGGTGGGGGTGCTGTATACCTGTCGTATATAGTTGTGAAGTTCCTGTATACGTGTAGTGTATAATTTTGGGTCCTGTATACCTGTAGTATAGAGTTGTTGGGGGTGCTATATACCTGTAGTATGTAGTTGGTGGAGGTCCTGTATGTCAGTAGTATAGAGTTGGTGGAGGTCCTGTATACCTATAGTGTATAGTTTGGGGTCCTGTATACCTGTCGTATATAGTTGGTGGAGGTCCCGTGCACCTGTAGTGTATAGTTTGGGGTCCTGTATACCTGTAGTATATAGTAGGTGGAGGTCCTGTATGTCAGTAGTATAGAGTTGGTGGAGGTCCTGTATACCTATAGTGTATAGTTTGGGGTCCTGTATACCTGTCGTATATAGTTGGTGGAGGTCCCGTGCACCTGTAGTGTATAGATTTGGGGTCCTATATACCTGTAGTATATAGCTGGTGGAAGTCCCGTTCACCTGTAGTGTATAGTTTTGGTGTCCTATATACCTGCAGGGTCGTATTAACCATTAGGCATTCGTGGTCTGCCTATGGCAGCACCCTGCATGGGCGCAGCATCGGGGAGCAGGGGGAAGGAAACAACTTTTCATTTTTTATTTTTTTTTCTAGTCTTCCACCTCCTGTTCAGACTTGCCAGAAAATCTAGTCTTTTCTAAGGGGGTATGGTAGTATTGGTCAGGTCTGGTGTGGCAGTGTTATCCAGTCACGCTATGGTGGTATTGGTCAGGTGGGGTATGGCGGTGTTATCCAGTCACAGTATGACGGTATTGGTCAGGTCTGGTATGGCAGTGTTATCCAGTCACAGTGTGGCGGTATTGGTCAGGTCTGGTATGGCAGTGTTATCCAGTCACAGTGTGGTGGTATTGGTCAGGTCTGGTATGGCAGTGTTATCCAGTCACAGTGTGGTGGTATTGGTCAGGTTTTGTATAGCGGTGTTATCCAGTCACAGTGTAGCGATATTGGTCAAGTCTGGTATAGTAGTGTTATCCAGTCACAGTGTGGTAGTATTGGTCAGGTCTGGTGTGGCGGTGTTATCCAGTCACGGTGTGGCATAGGTTATCCAGTCACAGTGTGTCGGTATTGGTCAGGTCTGGTGTGGCGGTGTTATCCAGTCACGGTGTGGCAGTATTATCCAGTCACAGTATGGCGGTATTGGTCAGGTCTGGTATGGCAATGTTATCCAGTCACAGTGTGGAGGTATTGGTCAGGTCTGATTTGGTGGTGGTAAATGTGACCTCTGGAGCTATTATCTCCCAATCTATCATGATGCTAATTGGTGAGTGAGGATGGGGCGTCCTCAGGTTTAGTGCTTAGGGCAGCAGCAGCTGGTAATACTGCCCTTTATACATGTACTGTATAGATGGAGTAGGGGGCCCTGTATACATGTACTGTATAGATGGAGTAGGGGGTCCTGTATACCTGTACTGTATAGATGGAGTAGGGGGTCCTGTATACATGTACTCAGTAGTGGATTATAATAGGGGCATTTCGGGCGGCAGTAGTAATCCTATTGGTTGCTAAGGCTCCCAACTGCCGTTTACTGCTGGGCAAAGCTGCAGCTAATTATATTGCCTGTGTATGCAGTGTGGAGATTTTCCCATTCATCTCTATTGGGCGCTCTTCTGCATCCCCCTCCTCTCCTGTACATCTGGCAGGGACGGGACCTTCACTCTAACCTTCCCCGGCACCCAATGTATCTGTCTGCCAAATTTGGGGTCAAACGGTTCAGGCGTTTGGAAGTCTATATGGGACAGACAGACAGACTTTCATTTTTATAATATAGATTATACTAGAAAATGTATCCGGCACTGCCCGGGTATATAGTGTCAGTGTGTTAATTAGATTTATTCTAAGGTGCCCATCAGGCAAATCTATGTTTTTTTTTTTGTTTGTTTGTTTAAGGGAAAATCGCCAGTAGCCCTATATGCCCCTATATACCCCACAGTTCTGCACTGTTTATGTAAATTGCAGCTTATGCACATTAGAAATAAACTAAAAACTTCAAACATCTGTCTTGTATACAGTACCTGTAGTGTATAGTTGGGGTGGGGGGGTGGGGAACTGTATACCTGTAGCGTATAGTTGAGGGGGTCCTGTATACCTGTAGTGTATAGTTGGGGTCCTGTATACCTGTAATATATAGTTGGTGAAGGTGCTGTATACCTGTAATGTATAGTTGGTGAAGGACTTCTATACCTGTAGTTTATAGTTTGAGGGTCCTGGATACCTGTAGTGTATAGTTGGTGGAGGTCTTGTATACCTGTAGTATATAGTTCTGGGGTCCTGTATACCTGTAGTGTATAGTTTGGGGGTCCTGTGTACCTGTAGTTTATAGTTGGTAAAGGTCTTGTATACTTGTAGTGTAAAGTTTGGGGGTCCTGTATAGCTGTAGTATAAAGTTGGTGGAGGTGCTGTATATCTGTAGTATATAGTTGGTGGAGGTCCTGTATACTTGTAGTATATAGTTTTGGGTCCTGCATAACTGTAGTATAGAGTTAATGGAGGTGCTGTATACCTGTAGTATAAAGTTGGTGGAGATCTTGTATACCTGAAGTATATAGTTCGGGGGTCCTGTATACCTGTAGTGTATAGTTTGAGAGTCCAGTATACCTGTAGTTTATAGTTGGTGGAGTTCCTGTATACCTATAGTGTATAGTTTTGGGGTCCTGTATACCTGTAGTGTATAGTTTGGGGTCCTGTATACCTGTAGTATATAGTTGATAGAGGTTCTGTATACCTGTAGTGTATACTTTTGGGGTCCTGTATACCTTTACTGTATAGTTGGTGGAGGTCCTGTATACCTGTAGTGTATATTTTTGGGGTCCTGTATACCTGTAGAATAAAGTTGGTGGAGGTGCTGTATACCTGTAGTATAGAGTTAGTGGAGGTCCTGTATACCTGTAGTGTATAGTTTTGGGGTCCTGTATACCTGTAGTGTATAGTTGGTGGAGTTCCTGTATACCTGTAGTGTATAGTTTTGGGTCCTGTATACCTGTAGTATAGAGTTGGTGGGGGTGCTGTATATCTGTGGTATATAGTTGGTGGAGGTCCTGTATACCTGTAGTGTATAGTTTGGGGTCCTGTATACCTGTCGTATATAGGCGGTGGAGGTCCTGTATACCTGTAGTATAGAGTTGGTGGAGGTCCTGTATACCTGTAGTGTATAGTTTGGGGTCCTGTATACTTGTAGTATATAGGTGGTGGAGGTCCCGTGCACCTGTAGTGTATAGTTTTGGGGTACTGTATACCTGTAGTGTCCTGTATACCTACAGGGTCGTATTTACCATTAGGCACTCGTGGTCTGCCTAAAGCAGCAACTTGGATGGGGGCAGCACCGGGGAGCAGGGGGAAGGAAACAACTTTTTAATTTTTTTTATTTTCCACCTTCCACCTTCCACCTCCTGTTCAGACTTGCCAGAAAATCCAGTGTCTTTTTGAAAGGGGGTATGGTAGTATTGGTCAGGTCTGGTGTGGCAGTGTTCTCCAGTCACAGTATGGTGGTATTGGTCAGGTCTGGTGTGGCAATGTTATCTAGTCACGGTATGGTGGTATTGGTCAGGTCTGGCAGTGTCATCCAGTCGCAGTATGGCGGTATTGGTCAGGTCTGGTATGGCAGTGTTATCCAGTCACAGTGTGGCCGTATTGGTCAGGTCTGGTATGGCGGTGTTATCCAGTCACAGTGTGGTGGTATTGGTCAGGTCTGGTATGGCGGTGTTATCCAGTCACAGTGTGGTGGTATTGGTCAGGTCTGGTATGGCGGTGTTATCCAGTCACAGTGTGGCGGTATTGGTCAGGTCTGGTATGGCGGTGTTAACCAGTCACAGTATGGTGGTATTGGTCAGGTCTGGTGTGGCGGTGTTATCCAGTCACAGTATGGCAGTATTGGTCAGGTCTGGTATGGTGGTGTTATCCAATCACAGTATGGTGGTATTGGTCAGGTCTGGTATGGTATGGCAGTGTTATCCAGTCACAGTATAGCGGTTTTGGTCAGGTCTGGTATGGCAGTGTTATCCAGTCACAGTATGGCGGTATTGGTCAGGTGTGGTATGGCAGTGTTATTTAGTCACAGTGTGGTGGTATTGGTCAGGTGTGGTATGGTATGGCAGTGTTATCCAGTCACAGTATGGTGGTATTGGTCAGGTCTGGTATGGAAGTGTTATCCAGTCACAGTGTGGCGGTATTGGTCAGGTCTGGTATGGTGGTATTAGTCAGGTCTGATAGTTATTACTGTGGATGTTGTGAGGCAGCTTCCCTAGCAACCACAGCTCCCTGTGAAAATGAAATTAGTAATCCTATTGGTTGCTAAGGCTCCCAACTGCCTTTTCTGCTGGCAAGCTGCTGCAGCTAATTATATCACCTGGGTGCAGTGCGGAGATTTTCCCATTCATCTCTATGGGGTGCCACTCTTTCCCTTCCCCCTCCTGTACATCTGGCGGGGACGGGACCTTCTCTCTAACCTGCCCAGGCACCTAATGTATCTTTGTGCCAAATTTGGGGTCAAACGGTTCAGGCGTTTGGAAGTCTATATGGGACAGACAGACAGACAGAGACTTGAATTTTTATGATATAGATGAGAACGAGACTATCATCCTGTTCCGTCCCTCACTGTGCCCCAGAAGTTTAGCACCTGGATAGTGACAGGCAGCAGGTCTCCAGCTCCGCTCTCTGTCTCCATCACCCACTCCATCACTCCTGGCCTCACCAGAATTGAGGTAAGATGCCTTTCCTCTCTGTTTCTGTTGTCTGTATGACATTGGGCAGAAAGTTTAGTTGCCCATAGCAACCAATCAGGATCCAGCTGGAATATGGTTGCTTTGGGTAACTCCACCATTGTTCCTTTGCACAAGCTGTGATAAATCTCCCCTTATGTGTTTATACTACATCCAACTACTGTATCTTTGCCCCGGGTGCAGGAAAAGGTAGCTACACCTCTGCCATTTATTACAATGAAGATTATTACAAATACAATTGGCCCCACAGAGAACATGTCCTTAACATGACTGTGTATTATGCTGAAGTGTTAGTAACATTGTGGATGGTTTAGTACTATGATAGTAACACAAATCCATCATACTTCTGTGTAGATGGGAAACAATCTCCTCCCTACACACACTGCTCATCCTTCCCACTATGTGGCTGTGACATCATCGCTGACGCTACCTCACAGTACAGCTCTGATGATTGATGACATCACAATGGAATGTGCAGTGCTCTATGACATCACACTGCTAGGTGTTAAGTGTTCTATGTGTCTGGGCTGCACTGGAGTCACTCTAGATTCTGCAGCCGTAGAAGATGGAGCTCCATGGCATTTATCTGCTATTGCTACTGAGTGCGTTATGTGATGGAAAAGAGATGGTTACAGAGCCATCAGGTAATGGCTTCTTACTGGATGAACTTTATTCTTCTAAATGGAAATTACATTTATGTATTTACTGTCTGTGTTTTCCTTTCTGGACAGTGACCTCAGGGATGGAGAATCCCACCCAAAAGGCTGACGGCTATAACAGTGAGTAATCACTTCCACATTGAAGTTCATATACAAATATATAATAATAATAATAATAATAATAATAATAATAATAATAATAATAATAATAATAGTATATAATACATATGTCATGTCAAACGCCCACCGGAATTAAGGTGACAGGTGCCCCGCCCCCTGACGTCACAGGTCCCTGCTCGTCAACACGCCCACTTCCGGCTCTGTGACAGTTTTCCCCACCCACTTTCCCACGCTCCTAACCCCACCCACAGGTCCCTTCACGTCAACACGCCCCCTTCCGGCTCTGTCACATTTTCCCCACCCACTTTTCCACGCTCCTAACCCACCCATAGTCTGTATGACGTGGCTGTTATGGCTGCTACGTCCCCACACCCACCCGTATTATACACACTAATCACAAACCTCCCATGTATAAACCAGCCCCTCTCACACTTATAAGAGAGATTAGAGAACCCCTATAAAACATGTAGTAAGTGTTATGGTTGCTACGGCGTCACATCCGTCCATATTATGTACACTAGCCGCACTATAGCCCCCAATGTATAACGTACGTCCGCTTAGTCTTATCATAGAGATAAGAGAACCCCTATAAAGCACTGACCTTTTATCCTCATAACCCGAACTTAGATGTTGTAGAAATATGAAACATAGTTCTCCTATAGACCTCCACTACCTCCAGCAGCTTGAGTAGTAATGAATGTGTGTGGATGTGTTTAATGGAAGAGTCTGTGGGTGACGCCTCTATTGTATTACGTTGTTGTAGCATATTGGTGAGACATGTACGCCCCCTAGGCAGAATGCAACTAACTATTCTATACAAGTGATAAAAACATATCTGGACAAGTTTTTATCGGAGTTGTGCGCCCCCCCTCTTCCACTAACAATCATATTCCGCATCTCCCCACCAATCAGGCTTAAAAGGAGCAAGAAGAACAAAAATGAGTAGTATTAAAAAGCTTTATTGAAACAAACATTAAATACAACTTGATTAACAATTATAAAAATCAGCTTGTAATAACGAGAGAATAGAGAACATTAACTAAATTTTGGTTAAACAGTTATAAAATCTGTTTTAACAGTTTTATAAATGCGATGTTCAGGTTATCATAATACACAATATACAATAATATACAGATTAGTAATATTTACAGGCTTAAAGGACAACTCCCGCGGGACCCCCCCCCAAAAAAAAAAAAAACACAGACACACACAGACACCATACTCACCATCCCTCCGGTGACGATCGCCACTCCATTCGCCGTCCGCCTCACCGTCACCGCCGTCCGCCGTCCAGCGATGTCTCTGATTTCCGGGTCCTGGGGATGGAAAAGGCTGCCAGTGCGCTTGCGCACCAGCAGCCTTTTCATTGGCTGGAGCGCATCACATGGCTTCCAGCAACCTCAGCCAATCAGGGCTGACGAAGCTGGAAGCCATGTGATGCGCTCCAGCCAATGAAAAGGCTGCTGGTGTGCATGTGCACCAGCAGCCTTTTCCGTCCCATTCACTCTCTATGAAGACGCCGAGGAGGAAGAAGACCCGGACCGCCCCCCGGCTCTGACGTCGTCGTCACCAGATGCCGCCCGGGAGAAGGGGACCGTGACGATCGTAATAGGTAATGTATATATTCTTTAACTTCCGGGCGGGGGGGTCGGGGGTCCGAAAGTGGGGGAAGGGGGCCAGACCAGGTATTTAACTACATTACAAAGTTATATAACTTTGTAATGTGTGTTAAATAAGCTAAAAAAAAAATTCGTGGGAGTTGTCCTTTAACCACACAGTTTGTAATAACGGCATAGTTCTTCTTTTGGGGAACAGGATCCCCTGTGTTATCCCCGTCGGTGTAGATGGAACAGACAGGAGGCTGCGTTTAGGACTCACACGTGCTGAGGGAGCATTTAGGGTCACTTTTAACCCGTCCAGAATTTCTCTAGTACTTGAATTACCCACAACTGTAGAAGGCATATTTAACTCAGCCATGGCATGCATAAAAGTATCCCATCCGTGGGGTATTTTTTCTACCACGGCTGCCCTGTCTGCTATAATGAAAATGATACAAACAATGTCGCAAACACTAACTATGGCCAGCTTTATCATGCTTTCTTGCTTAAAAAATTTTTTTTTACACAGAATCGGGTATGTAGTGCGGGTGATGTGGGAGCATGAGTGGAAAGAAATGGTGGAGAAGGATACTAACCTTCAAGCGTTTCTTCTTAAAATGCAGTTCCCAGAGCCGCTAGACCCCTGTGATGCGCTTTATGGCGGTAGAACTAACCCTATTAAGCTCTATCACAAACTGTCTGAAGGGGAAACGATACAGTACTATGGTTTCACAAGTCTGTATCTGTTTGTATCAATAAAACTAAAAAGTATCCCGTAGGGCACCCTAACATAATTTATGATTATTTTAAATACATCAAAAATTACTTTGGGATTGCCCGAGTTAAGGTGTACCCACCGAGAGATTTGTTTTTTCCGGTTCTTCCAGTCAAATTGAACAAAAAATTAATGTTCCCCCTTTGCTACACATGCGCCTTAAATCTACTAACTGATGTCTGTACACATATCAATGAACAGCGTTCTCTGACAGGAACATGGTGCACTATTGAGATAGAAATGGCCTTGAAAAAAGGGTATAGACTCGCACACGTTTATGAAATATGGGATTTTCCGTCTGTTTCAGAGAATCTGTTTGCCCCATACATCAAGCTACATCTTAGGGAGAAACAGGAAGCATCGGGTTATGGTGTGGTGTACTACCGGGCTGGTGTACTATGGGCTGGTGTACTACCGAGGCGCAGAAAAGACAGTACATTGATGCCTTTCTTGAGAAAGAAGGTGTACAATTAGACGAGGTGTACAATTAGTATTGAGGTTAACCCAGCTAAAAGACAGATCTCTAAGCTTTGTCCATAAAGAAAAAGGAAGCGCTTAGTGATCCAAACAGATCACAAACAGATGGGATTTACAATACCATTAATAACCAGTTTACTTATTAACAAGTTATGGAGTATGCAGAGAAAATGTACTTGGTCCCCAGACATGAACTCTCCAAGATGAGTCAGGCTACCGCACCAGCAACTAACATATGACAAAGTGTAATCCAGCGGCTCGATGAGGAGATTAGCGCTATTTTACACAGGACTGATTTGCCTGATGATGTAAAAATTAAAAAAATACAATGATATACTACAAAGATACTTGGTTCATGCTAAACAGGATGCAAAAGATCTAGCAATTTTTAACGTTATTGCGCCGCAGGATCCTGGTCATCAACAGCTGCCAAATACAAGCTCTGATAAAAGCTCCGCTGTCCTTGAAATTGTAAATAATGTGAATCCACGCTTTAAAAGAAATGCTGAACTTTTGTTGAACAGACTGTCCCAGAACAGCGATATTACAACATGGAATGACAAGGGAGCATTTATTTACAGGGGTGATGTTGTTCCAGGATCTAACATGACCAGGGTATTGACAAGGCTCTCCATAAAACACCTTTACCCTAAAAACCATCCCCCCTCCCTCCCTTACCCCTGGTAACCTCCCGAATAACCACAGACAACTTCTGGATTATAATGGCCACAGCAGCCGTTTATTAAAAAACATCCTCATAATATTAACCAATATATATAACCAATATATATAACAGTTTTGTAACATAAATGTACATTACTATTCGACGGGGCGGTCCTCGGAGCCCCAAAACCCCACAGGCGGCTTTTTGCCAAACATTCTTCCCCCCCGCACCCAGGATTTGCCTCTGGCCGACGAGCACTTAACCCAGAGACACCAACTAACACCCGGAGTGCAGGGCCACTGTAACTTCCTCTTATGGAGGTCGTATTACCTTAAGCCATTGGCTAACTATTGCCGCCCTGCCATAACCTTTTCCATAGGCCCAGGGAGTCCGGAACCACTCCAAGGTCCCCTCCCATCACACCAAATATTTCTCCACCGACACCAACCCCGAGGACCCCCACCGCCGCACCCGGCTGCCATGACAAACAGTTACATTTCCCCCCTTCACCACCAGCTGCTGGACCATACTCACCACGACCAATTCCTAACTAACCAAGCTTCCGACCATAACTAACAAACCAGGGAGGGTGGGCGGGAGATCTTCACCACAGCTTAACCTAAAATGGCTGCCGACCCCCTGTGGAGCTGACCTATATAACCTGTCCCCCTATGTTACTCCTCCCCCCCCTCTCTCTGCCCAATCACCCCCACTGTTTATACCCCCCCGGGACTACCCCCCACCATCACTCCACCCTTCCCCCTGCTTGTCCCTGTCTGCCTCTTACCCTTTCTATAACGCCTTAATTACATTCCTGTCAAATCCCTGTCATGAGGGACTCCCCTCAGGCTTTGCCCCCAGTCCGTCCCCACTTGACCAGGGTATTGACAAGGCTCTCCATAAAACACCTTTACCCTAAAAACCACCCCCCCTCCCTCCCTTACCCCTGGTAACCTCCCGAATAACCACAGACAACTTCTGGATTATAATGGCCACAGCAGCCGTTTATTAAAAAACATCCTCATAATATTAACCAATATATATAACCAATATATATAACAGTTTTGTAACATAAATGTACATTACTATTCGACGGGGCGGTCCTCAGAGCCCCAAAACCCCACAGGCGGCTTTTTGCCAAACATTCTTCCCCCCCGCACCCAGGATTTGCCTCTGGCCGACGAGCACTTAACCCAGAGACACCAACTAACACCCGGAGTGCAGGGCCACTGTAACTTCCTCTTATGGAGGTCGTATTACCTTAAGCCATTGGCTAACTATTGCCGCCCTGCCATAACCTTTTCAATAGGCCCAGGGAGTCCGGAACCACTCCAAGGTCCCCTCCCATCACACCAAATATTTCTCCACCGACACCAACCCCGAGGACCCCCACCGCCACAGACGCCAACGCCTGACCTCCTTAGGTGTTGGCGTCCCGCCACACCTGCAATGCCACATCGATTCCATCTCTAAGAGATAGGGTCCACATATCCGTTCCAATGGCGTTCAGGTGAACCCCGTCCCTGCGCCAATAAGCACCCTCACCCTTCTCCAGATAAGTATGCCGAATAGCCACTGCCCCGTTCCTTGCCATGAATCGCGCCATAGCCCTGTTAACCTTTATGCGCGCCTTGTCAATACTAGCTACTGAGCGAGCCCCCTCCCATCGCTTGCGAGGCACAATGTCAGACCAAATAGTCACCAACTTCGGACACATAGACCATAACCTCAACATATCGAACTTCATGTCCGCAACCAACTCACGAATGGGGCGAGCCCCCAAATCGTTCCCTCCCACATGGAGAAGCAGAATATCAGGCACTCTGTCCAGTCTCACATACTTATGGAAATCCGGCAGGACCCCTTTCCATCGCATGCCCCCCCGCCCCAGCCACCGTATTACCGCCTCCGCGCGGGGGACCCCCAGCTGTCTGCCATCCGGCCGCACCCCCGCTCGCAGGGCTCCCCAACGGACGTAAGAGTGGCCCATGATCCATATTAAACACGGTGCGGGACCTGAGGAAACAAAAACCAACAACTAAAACACAGAACAACGTGAAACACTCCCCCCCCACCTGTTCCCTACACACACTCGGGGCGAATGTAGGAACGAAAGCGTCGAGATTCCCACCTGCCAATTCTACGCACCACATCCTCACTCAGGCCCCACCGAGCCGCCTCTGTAGCGGCCCCAATTCTAAAAGAATGTCCACTATAATCCCCGGGGCTCAAACCCACCGCCCCCAAACCCTTCCGAAACACTGCAACAAATTGAAACCTCGATAAAAATGAACCATCCCCATGACGCAACAGCGGCCCAAGAACACCCCTCGCAAGACCATACTCCCTCAAACACACTACCGGACACATCCGAGACCCTGGCACCCCGAACAAAACCACTCTCTTGCCCCTCCCCAACTGGTCCGTCTTAGACCTCCGAATCCGGAACTCAACCCTGTCACCATAACAATCCACATCCTCCCAAAATAAGCCACCCGGGACCGAAGTCGACGGACTGACCAACTCCCCAATACGAAGGGCCCCGAAAAAAGCCAGTGAAAAAGCCACTCTAAATAACCTGGCCTCCTCCAGCGACCTACAAACATCCCCCAAACAATCCCCCACCATCCCTAACACCTGAAAGGACACCGGGCGCCGACGATCGCACGCCCTGTAACCCTTCCTGAAACCCCTCACCGCCTGTCGAACCAAAAACGACTTGGTAATATCCTGAAGGCCTCGCAGTTTGCACCCAAAAGCCACCCCCGCCAACAGTTTGTTCAACCGAGGTACCGACCAGCCCTCCTCCCTGCAATGCCCCACCAACAACAAAAACCCCATATCCTCCTCCCCAGCTCCTCCCCAACTCCTCTGCCACTCCGACCATTGCAACCATGCCGCCTCATACCCCGCCCAAGTGCCCGGCGTTACCGACTCCCTGATCAGCCGTCCAGCCGCCCGAAGGGCAGACTCCACAACTCCACTGGAAAAGGATCCCCTTCCTCGTTCGCACCCGGGGCCAGAGCGCAGAAGCGTTCCCACTGTGAACGAGAGAGAGCATCGGCAATTGAGTTACATTCACCCGGAACATGAACCGCCGTCACCCATGCATTCAATGACAAGCAACGCAGCACCAAATGCTGCAAG
The DNA here is from genome assembly GCF_027789765.1 of Dendropsophus ebraccatus. NCBI lineage: Eukaryota > Metazoa > Chordata > Amphibia > Anura > Hylidae > Dendropsophus > Dendropsophus ebraccatus. The sequence goes on along the minus strand of NC_091455.1, from coordinate 143,800,372 downwards.
AGCCGCACCACCGGGGGCGATGAGGCCGTCAACCCATTAATTGCCGATACCACACTCATGTTGTCACAGTGGAACCGCACCCTTCTATTCCTGAACCTGTTCCCCCAAATGGAAACCGCTACCACAATGGGGAACAGCTCGAGTAAGGTCAGATTGCGCACATGCCCCGCTCCGACCCACGACTCCGGCCACCAACCTACACACCAACTTCCTTGCAAAAAGGCCCCAAAGCCCCCAACACCCGCTGCATCCGTAAAAAGTTCAAAATCCGGCGCATCGACTACTGCCTCCATTAGCAGGGACCGCCCATTGTAAGTGTCCAAGAACGAGTCCCACACTCCCAAATCGTCCCGCAGCTCCTTTCCGCAACCGCACATAATGATGAGGGGACCTAATGCCCGACGTCGCCTGAGCCAGACGCCGGCAAAAAACCCGCCCCATGGGCATGATCCGACACGCGAAATTCAGCTTGCCGAGCAGGGATTGCAATTCCTTCAGGGTCAGTTTACGCAACCTCCGAGCCCTCCTGACCCCTTCCTTCAGGTCCACCAACTTCACGTCCGGCAAGCTGAATTCCATGCGAACCGTGTCGATCCGAATCCCCAGGAAATTTAACGCAGTGACCGGCCCCTCGGTCTTCTCCGTCGCCAACGGAACCCCAAACGCCACAAAAAGCTTTTCCAACGTGTGCAGCAGCACCGAACACCCCCCAGATCCAGCCGGGCCTATACACAGAAAATCATCCAGATAGTGGATGAGAGACCGGATCCCCGACTCCTCTCGCACCGCCCACTCCAAGAACGTACTGAACGTCTCGAAGTACGCGCAAGAGAGCGAGCAGCCCATGGGCAAACAGCGGTCAACATAAAACTCGCCCTCCCAAAAACAACCCAACAAAGGCATGGATTCAGGATGTACGGGGAGCAGCCGAAAGGCCGCTTCCACGTCCACCTTTGCCAACAGGGCCCCTTGCCCATAAAAACGCACCCACCGCAGCGCCTCATCAAACGATGTATAAACCACCGAGCAAAGCTCAGGGTCTATCCCATCGTTTACAGATGCGCCCCTGGGGTGTGACAGGTGGTGAATTAACCGAAACTTATTCGGTTCTTTCTTCGGCACCACCCCCAAGGGAGAAACCCGCAGCTGCACGCACGGAGGGTCCCGGAAAGGCCCCGCCATCCGCCCCAAACCTACTTCCTTACCCAATTTTCCCGTCACTACCTCCGGATGATCAGCCGCCGACCTCAAATTGCGTCCAGCCTTACCCCCCACACCCCCAACCGACGGAATCCGAAAACCCTGAGAGAAACCATCCCTAAGCAGCTGCGCAGCCGCCTTGTCCGGGTATCTACTTAGATAACCCTCCATTGCTGCCAGACGCACCGGCGTCACCCCCTTTTCCAACAGCATCCCTGCCGCCTGGCTGCCTGTTTTTCTTGAAACAGCGGGACGCTCCGTGAGACCCCCCACAGAAGGAGCATTCGTGCTTGAATTTGCACTTGGCCCCGAATTTACATGCTCCCTCGTTAAAGAGGAAGCACAGCCCCCGCTGTACCGCCGCCGAATGCCCGGGCTGGTTGGAACCTCCGGCGGACCCTGGAAAGGACTGTCCCCCCCCCCCCTGCCCTCACCGGCGCCGTAACCCGTAGCCACAGGCCTATGTCCTTATGATCCCAACGAATGTTGGGCCGTAAGGCCTTCCTCTGCCGAAACTGTTCATCGTACCGGAGCCAAGCCTGGCCCCCATACACCCTGTAGGCCTCCCCAATCGCATCTAAGTAACAGAACAGCCCACAACAGTTATCTGGCGCCTTCTCCCCCACCACGCTCGCCAGTATGGAGAAAGCTTGCAGCCAATTAGTGAAAGTCCGAGGTATCAACCGATACCTCTTCTTTTCCTCCTTGTCCTTCTTCTCCTCCGAAGGCATAACCTTGTCAAGGTTAAATTTTTCTAATGGCAACAGAGAAAAGATTTCCACATACTCTCCTCTCCATATCTTTTCCCTGACTTCCGGCTTCAAATGAGCCCCCAAAGGCCCCTCAAAGCATACATAGACCTCCCCTTTTGCAGCATCCCCCAACCGCACAAATTCCCCCTCCCCATCAACTGGTTTATCCCCCACCGGAGGGACCTCTGCCCCACTAATCCCGGCCACCGCGGTCCCCAAAACCCCAGGCTCCACCGACCCCCCGATGCCTCCAGACATGCTTGTCCCCGCCTCCCTTTGCGCCCCCAGCCCCCCCGCGGGCGCCGTTACCGAAGAGGACGGCCCAGTTGCCCCACCCTGTGCCCCAGCTGACCGGACCAAGCCCCCCCCACTGCCCGACATCCCACCCCCGGACCAAGCCTGAACCGGAGACCCGCTCCCCACCCCCCTTGCAGACAACCCCACCAACACATCCCGCAACTCACCCAATAATCCTGCCAGACCGGCATTCAGTTGACCCTCTGGTCCCGCCCCCATCCCCCCCTTAACGGCATAGCAGGCAACATGCTTGAGCTGTACTCACCCTGCTGTCTGGGGCCAGACGTCCCAACAGCGGCCGAACCGGATCCCGGACGCGGACCACTTCCGACATTCTCCTCTTCCGGCGACGACTGATGACGTGCCTCTTCCGCCCGGACCTGACGGCCCCGCCCCTGCATCCGCGTCATCGGAGAGCGCCGCTCATCCCTGGCCGAATCATGGCCGCTGGAGGCGGAGCCAGGCGGAGCCAGGCGAAGCCTGCTCATCGTCGTCCCGCCGCCGGGAAGCCACCGACCGTGGCTCCCGCACCCGACCTCTGCCACCTCGCTCCGCACCGGCCCCACGCCGAGCTGGCCTCCGGACTCCACCACGCCTACCCGGGCCAGCCGCTCCACTCCCCGCAGCTCCAACGCCGTCTTCTGACGGAGGGGGGCCGACCGCCCCCCTCGGATGCGAGTCCCGCCTGATGGTGGGATTCCTCCCAGACCCTGCTCGCCGGGAGGAAGGAGTCCGACCCGCGGCAGAGCCCGGAGGGTCCCGTGAGGGGCTCCCGATTCGGCGCCGAACTCGAGGGGTCACTTCGGGACTAAGCCTCTCAGGAGGCCGGGACCTCCTAGGGCGCTTTGCGGGGGGCGCCACAGGCGGCGTGGCGACCCCAGACCCCAGCAGACCACGAACCTGCGTCTGCAGCCATTCCTGGCCCCGCACCTCAGCCTCTCTCCGCAACTGTTGCAGCATCCCATCTATAGACTCCATCAGGTAAGCAGGTGCACTACTACAGTATCAGATCTTCACCACAGCTTAACCTAAAATGGCTGCCGACCCCCTGTGGAGCTGACCTATATAACCTGTCCCCCTATGTTACTCCTCCCCCCCCTCTCTCTGCCCAATCACCCCCACTGTTTATACCCCCCGGGACTACCCCCCGCCATCACTCCACCCTTCCCCCTGCTTGTCCCTGTCTGCCTCTTACCCTTTCTATAACCCCTTAATTACATTCCTGTCAAATCCCTGTCATGAGGGACTCCCCTCAGGCTTTGCCCCCAGTCCGTCCCCACTTTCTAGACTTGGTGCGCAATACAACTAAAAGCCACGGTATGATGCAAACCAAAATACCCCACGGATGGGATACTTTTATGCATGCCATGGCTGAGTTAAATATGCCTTCTACAGTTGTGGGTAATTCAAGTACTAGAGAAATTCTGGACGGGTTAAAAGTGACCCTAAATGCCCCCTCAGCACGTGTGAGCCCTAAACGCAGCCTCCTGTCTGTTCCATCTACACCGACAGGGATAACACAGGGGAGCCTGTTCCCCAAAAGAAGAACTATGCCGTTATTACAAACTGCGTGGTTAAGCCTTTAAATATTACTAATCTGTATATTATTGTATATTGGGTATTATGATAACCTGAACTGATAAAACAGATTTTATAACTGTTTAACCAAAATTTAGTTAATGTTCTCTATATCGTTATTACAAGCTGATTTTTATAATTGTTTAATCAAGTTGTATTTAATGTTTGTTTCAATAAAGCTTTTTAAAACTACTCATTTTTGTTCTTCTTGCTCCTTTTAAGCCTGATTAGTGGGGAGATGCGGAATATGATTGTTAGTGGAAGAGGGGGGGCGAACAACTCCGATAAAAACTTGTCCAGATATGTTTTTATCGCTTGTATAGAATAGTTAGTTGCATTCTGCCTAGGGGGCGTACATGTCTCACCAATATGCTACAACAACGTAATACAATAGGCGTCACCCACAGACTCTTCCATTAAACACATCCACACACATTCATTACTACTCAAGCTGCTGGAGGTAGTGGAGGTCTATAGGAGAACTATGTTTCATATTTCTACAACATCTAAGTTCGGATTATGAGGATAAAAGGTCAGTGCTTTATAGGGGTTCTCTTATCTCTATGATAAGACTAAGCGGACGTACGTTATACATTGGGGGCTATAGTGCGGTTAGTGTACATAATATGGACGGATGTGACGCCGTAGCAACCATAACACTTACTACATGTTTTATAGGGGTTCTCTAATCTCTATTATAAGTGTGAGAGGGGCTGGTTTATACATGGGAGGTTTGTGATTAGTGTGTATAATACGGGTGGGTGTGGGGACGTAGCAGCCATAACAGCCACGTCATACAGACTATGGGTGGGTTAGGAGCGTGGAAAAGTGGGTGGGAAAAATGTGACAGAGCCGGAAGGGGGCGTGTTGACGTGAAGGGACCAGTGGGTGGGGTTAGGAGCGTGGGAAAGTGGGTGGGGAAAACTGTCACAGAGCCGGAAATGGGCGTGTTGACGACCAGGGACCTGTGACGTCAGGGGGCGGGGCACCTGTCACCTCACTTCCGGTGGGCGCTTGACATGACATATGTATTATATACTACTACTACTACTACTACTAATAATAATAATAATAATAATAATAATAATCCATAAATATCTGTCATTGTTTATTAACAGGCGGAGTCCTTATCGGGCTGGTAGCTGCATTAGTCCTGTCTTTGGTTCTCATCATCTTCTGGTAAGTTCCTGCTGCTTATATTTCCTTACTACAGACTGCTCTAAGGTTACGGGATCTCTGCTACAAAGCCAGACATAAAGGGGGGCATTTATTAAGTCCGGCGTTTTTTACGCCGGACTTAAAAATGCCCCCGCAGCTCCGGCGCTACGGAGATTTATGTAGAGGCGGACTGCCTCTACATAAATCCCGTGCGCGCCGGTGCGCACCGCCGAAAACCTACGCCAGCTGAGGACTGGAGTAGGTTTTCGGCGTATATTTGGGCAGAACGGATGGTAAATCGCGCGGAGTCCGCGCCCTCCGTTCCGCCCACTGCACGCCCCCTTTCCGCCCCCCTGGCGTACTCGGCGGAAAGTGCCGATTTGCGAATATTTTATTCGCAAATCGGCCATTTGCGTATAAAAAAATACGCAAATCGGCACTTTCCGCCGAAAATCATCCGTTCGCAGGATGATACATGTGGCCCAAAGTCTTGAGGGGGATGGAAAAGGATAAATTTATGAATTTTGGAAATTCAGCTTCTTTTAGATCAACTGGTGACAGAAAGTTCTATAGATCTGTAATTTACTTCTGTTTAATAATCTCCAGCCTTCCAGTACTTATCAGCTGCTGGATGTCCTGCAGGAAGAGGTGTTTTCTTCCCACTCTGAACAATGCTGATTTATATTGCACATCTACATACTTTTATTCCATCAGTTGGTACACATAATAAGGGGAGGGCTGATAAATGAATAGACAAATGAATTTTGTCATATATACAAGGTTATCTAAGGACTTTACTTTGTTTCACAGTGCTTTTTATTGGATTCACCATTGTCATCACCGGAGGCCAGAAAACACAGAGTTAAAAGAAGTAGTTGTCCATGAACCGAGTAATAATTACTATATATAAAGGAGGAGGATGTGTCTTAAAAGGGTACTCAGAATTTTTTTTTCTTTCAAATTAACTGATGTCAGAAAGTTATAGAGATTAGTAAATTATTTGTAAAATAATCTCCAGTCTTCCAGTACTTATCAGCTGCTGTATGTCGTGCAGGAAATGGTGTATTTATTCCAGTGTTACACCGTGCCCTCTGTTGCCACCTCTGTCCATGCTAGGAACTTTCCAGAACAGGAGCAAATTTCCATAGAAAACCTTTTCTGCTCTATAGACAGAGGTGGCAGCAGAGAACACTGTGTCACACTGGAAAGAATACACCGCTCCGTGCAAGACATACAGCAGCTAAGTACTGAAAGACTGGAGATTTTGAAATAGAAGTAGATTACAAATCTATAAAAGTTTCTTAAACCAGTTGATTTGAAAGAAAAAAAAAAATCGAAATTGCATAATGGAGGGTCCCCATATTTAACCTTCTGTTAGTGTTATACTGAGTGTTGACCATTGTGAACTGTATTTTTTCTATAGTGCAGCAGGTAGAGGCTCATAACACAGGATAATTCTGGTGTCTTCTCTTTTACATTATAGACGTCCCAGCAGTGGGGAAAAAAAACAAGAGGGTGGACTTGTGGTTAGTATCATAAAGGAGGAGAAGACGACTATAATTGAACCCTACAAAATTAGTGACATCACCACATACCAGGAAAGAAAGATGGAGGAGGATGAGATTCTCATTGAGGAACCAACAAAGAAATTTGATTGCGAGCCGTGGACAACTGGAGAGGAGCATAAAAGATCCAAAACTAACAAAATCAGAAGGGTCCGCTCCTGGTGGAAGAAAAGGAAAAGGCGAAACCAGAGGAAGAAAAAAATGCAGAGAAGGGCATGTACATGGCTGTGCTGCCAATAACACCATGCCGGCCAGCCACCGATGCCGCAGAGAGACCACCTGACCACCCAAAAACCTGCCTGCTGCCAGGACCCAGATCTTATTCCAAATAAACATCAGACACCCTCTCTCCTCTGCAAAACCTTCACTCACAAGCACTTTGTCTCTACCTCAACCACCTGAATAATCGCCAGTATTTGTTGTATTGCACTAAACTGTATTTTTTTTTACCAAGTATACCTGTATTGTACTGAGTTTCTATAAGTAAACTGTTCTACTTTTCAAGTGTTCGATTCTGGCTTTTTTTTCCACACCCGCACCTATACACACCTACACTTGGGCTAAACCTGTCTCTGCTGGCAGGGCCCAAAACTGTCCAAGTGGGTCCTACACAACTCCAGGCTACCGTGATAAGTTCCCAAGTGACCCTAGACCCAATCAGCTAACACACCATTGTACCAGCTGACCCAGCAGTACATCACAATACCAGGCCAACCACGGTAGCACCTACGGCAGCTTCTTTATGGCCCACACACAGGGTAGGACTGGGCCACCGGGGGCCCCGGCCCCCCATGCACGCAGCACACTTACTGTCGGGCGGCAGGGCCCCCCGACAGTAAGTGCTGCGCTGGAGGCAACCCCCAGGGTGGTGTAGCAGGGCCCCTGCACTGCCGCTCCCCCCCTTCCTCTCCTCCCTCTTGTGACCTTTAAGCAAGACAGGTTGCAAGAGTCAATCTGGCCCCCCGGCTAATGCGTCACTTCCTGGGGGTGTCCCAAGGATTCCCAGGGAGTGCACGCATCAGGAACCTCAGTGTGCATTGGCCGGGACTTCCGGTACAGGGAGAATGTATTAGAGACGCTCTCTGTACCAGAAGTACCAGCCCCGACACACTGAGCTTCCTGATTTGTGTGCCGCCCAGGACACCCACAGGGAGCGACTCATCAGCCAGGGGCAGTAGAGAAGAAGACAGCAGCGATGGGGGAGCGAGTTGTTATGTGAGTTGTGTGTGTATTTTTTTTTTTTTAATCTCCTGTGCAGGGGGGCAGTGTATAAGGGGGATAATACAGGAGGGGACATCTATAAGGGGGAATATAATATACAGGGGGAGCCATCTATAAGGGGGAAAATACAGGGGGCATCTATAAGGGGGATAATACAGGGGGGCATCAATAGGGGGGATAATAGAGGGGAGGGCATCTATAAGCGAGATAATACAGGGGGCATCTATAAGGGGGACAACAAAGGGGTGACATCTATAAGGGGGAATATACAAGGGGGGCATCTATAAGGGGGAATATTCAGGGGGGGACATCTATAAGGAGAAATATACAGGGGGAACAGTCTATAAGGGGGATAACACTGGGGGACATCTATAATGGGGATAATACAGGGGGGGACAACAAAGGGGGGCCATCTATAAGGGGGCTAATACTGGGGGGACATCTATAAGGGGGATGATACAGGGGGCATCTATAAGGGGGGTAATACAGGGGGGCATCTATAAGGGGGATAATTAAGGTGGTCATCTATAAGGGGGAATATAATATATAGAGGGAGCCATCTATAAGGGGGATAATTCAGGTGGTCATCTATAAGGGGGAATATAATATATAGAGGGAGCCATCTATAAGGGGGTTAACACAGGGGGACATTGATAAGGGAGATCGTACAGGGGGGCATCTATAAGGGGGACAACAAAGGGAGGGCATCTATAAGGGGGAATATACAAGTGAGGCATCTATAGGGGGAAAATACGGGGGGAGGAGCATCTATAAGGGGAAAATAAAGGGGGGGCTTTCTATAAGGGGGATAACACTGGGGGGGACATCTGTAAGGGGCATAATACTGGGGGCCATCTATAAGGGGTACTACATAGTGGGGACCATCTATAAGGGGGAACACACAGAGGCCGTATACAATAGGGTATGCACAGAGGGGGCATCTACTATAGTGGACTGCGCAGGGGGCATCTATAGGGGGGGGGCTAAAGAGAATAGGGCCATATACTATAGGGAATTCACAGAGGGGGAATCTACTATAGGGGGACTACACAGAGAGGGTCTCTCTAGGAGAAGCACATGAGGTCATTTATATGGAAAACTAAACAAGGGGCCATCTATAAGGTGGCTACATAGAGGGGAGCATTTACTATAAAGGGGGATAACAGAGTCAGCCTTCCCACTAAATAAGGGTGTAAAGGGGACAATACAGATGTGCAGTTTGTAAAGAAATGAGGATGGTGAGGAGCCTTATATGTTTGTTTGGCAGATTCTGTGGATTCATGGCTCGGAGAAGTTCTCATAATGACCCAGGGCAGATGGAGAAGAAAATGAAAAGGATAGAACTCTGATCACAGAAGACGTCCCCTGTGAGTCACTGGAAATAACTGCACTGTAATGAATATGGAGTACAGAACCTGTGTAGAGCTGCGTTCACCTCTTTTTGACTGTATGAGGTGATAGTGATCTGTGTACAGTGGATTATACTCAGTAGCAGCAGTGGTGGTATTAGTCAGTATGTGGGGGTATTATTTGTTGCTTGCAATCTGGTATTGTGTTTTATTGAATTAAGTATACAGGATTTAGTCAGTAAAAATATGGTGGTGATAGTTGTGGTTGTGGTGTGGCGGTAATATTTTGCCTTCTTTACTATTATTGGTAATATTGGTCTCACTATACAGGATTTAGTCAGTAACAATATGGTGGTGATGGTAGAGGTTATGGTGTAGCGGTAATATTTCCCCCTTGTATAGTGGTATTATTGGTAATATTGGTCTCAGTATTCTGGATTTGGTCAGTAACAGTATGGCGGTAATATATATGGTGATATTTCCTTCCTATATACTGGTATTATTGGTAATATCTGTCTTTGTGTGTATATATATATATATATATATATATATATATATATATTCGAGGAAGGCGAGGGCCACGTTGACAGTCTGCAGCCCTCAGGATATGCTGGGAGTTGTAGTACAGTAGTACAATCCACTGATAACTGCTGCTGTAGACAGATGTATTGCTGGATCTTCAGGGCTGATGGTTGTGACCCACAGATTGTAGCCACCAGGAGACTCTGCACACAGTGATTTATTAAAAGGTTGTCCTCTCAGAGACTACAACTCCAAGCATACCCTGAGAGCTTTATAAATGTAGGGGGTTCTGAGAGTTTTAGTTCGACTAAAAATGTTATTCAGAATTGGTCACAGATACAGATGAATCCAGGAAAGGACCAGATCAGCATGTCATGTCTCATGGGTTCTTTATTGGTGGGCCCCAAGGATCATTTCCTCTGGTGGGCCTTAAGTACCCCAGTCCGACACTCTATCTCCTATCTATCTATCTATCTATCTATCTATCTATCTATCCATGTCCTATCTATCTATCTATCTATCTATCTATCTATCTATCTATCTATCTATCTCCTATCTCTCTATCTATCTATCTATCTATCTATCTCTCTTTCTCTCTCTCTCTATTTATCCATCTCCTATCTATCCTATCCACGCAAAAAAATGTGATGGTATCACAATGAAATATGGGAGAACAACTCACTGCTGGGAAGCTGGAGCAAAGTATTCTTTTTGAACCTTGGCTAGACACAGCGGCTTTCATCACCATAATAACGCACGGCATACCTGGGATGTGGCCAACCAACAAATCGTGACCTGGAGAGGTCTAGTTGAAAGAGCTGGAAAATACATTATACCAACAGGTATTTACCTGGAGATAATGGGTATCCGGCGAGTCAATAACACAAGTTTCGCTACGATGTTAGCAACTGGCCTAGATTCCCGCATGGGTCACTGCCGTCATGTGTGTATTACAGGCAACAGTGGGAGTTTCCCATAATGAAGTGAAATGGCAGTTTCTGCAACACGCCTATTCTAAACAACCCGACTTCTACTTTCTTTGCTCCTACAAATAGTACCGCAGTGAGTGGACTCCGATGTGTTTCATTTACAATAATATCGGTTATTGTTTCAACTATCAACTTTTTCACATCACAGACTGCACTTAATATTGGACTTTGTTCACATTCACGCTTGATGCATGTCTTATGAGTTTGAAAATCCTGAATAGGAATCACGGACACTACACACCCCCTTGGGGTGTGTCTGAATGGACACGTCACGATATTTGAATTTAATTGACATGTATTTGCACCTATGAAAAGACACTTGTTTAATGAATGCACATGTATTTAATGGAGGTTGTTGTCACTACGGTTATGCTTGAAAATGGCGGTAACTGACCGCCGAAACGTTGCATCATAACCTATTTGCTGTGCTGTGCACTATTGAAGTTTTTCAATAAAAGACACTAACTTGACCTTTGGAGTGCCGGGATATATCTTTTGGACTGGAATCTATTTAGTCCGTGGTCGGGACATTCCCTGGCACCCGTGTATCTAGGAGGTGCGGCTGGATATCGATTGTATATTGAACTGACCACTACAAGCCAGCACTCCGCCATAGAAAATGGAGTCTCATACGTCAACCACAAGTGAAGCTATGGACACAGCACAAGCGTTCCTCTTCACAGAAGATGATACAAACATGATTCTTGGAGATGTGGAGGCTGACATGACTTTTTGGGGCATACCCTCAACTCTGGATCTGCAAAGAAATTTTGAATACTTATCAAAAAGAAAGATCAATCTTCAACTCCATATAGGTACGCTGGGAGAATACCATAAATATCAGAGAATCCCTAGAGGAATGCGCTCTCGCCTAAAGCCAGGTATACCATTTGAAGACGCTGAATGCAGAAACCGCTTTGAATTACTCTCTAACAAATATGCACTGGAACTCATTCTGTTACATATGTATAGTATGCAAAAACAACTCAAAAAAGTGAATATAGAGTACACAGCAGCTAGAGAAGCATTGAGGACAAGCTTATCACAAGAGGACTTTGAGAAACTAGAAAACAAACAAAATGCCTTCCTTGAAAAATACAAAAAAGAAATACAAGAAACCAAAAAACATAAATGGGTCAGAGACACACAGGACTATAATAACGGCAAAATATATACATGGACTACACAAGAAGAAGGTATGCAAAGCACCAGAAAAACCAATAAAAAGAAGGAGAACATCAAACAAAACCAAAGAACAAATGAGGAAAATGAGGTTTTTTTAGATACACCTGCCAGAGTAAACGAAAGACCAGACGAGGAGGAAAGAAAAGACACGGATACAACAAAGAACAAGACCCAACGAGGCAGCAGAACAACACCACGGACGATGCCACGCAAAAAAATGTGGTAAATATTTCATCTATCTCATTATCAAATGCACAATTAGAACTGTTGGGTAAGGGTCTCAATTTTTGCCCCAGTCACCCTGTGGATTGGTTTGAGTTGGACTTGGACTTGGCACAATTTATTAGAAGGTTGAATTTAAAAGTATGGTTTGAATAAAATCCTGTACCTAACACTATCAGTAATGCTACAAAAAAACGGTTTTCTTGTAAGAACTTAGACATAAGGGTGGAAAGTGACTTTTCACCTCCCACCATGTCGTCAGCTATTGACACATTTGCACAAATGGTACGCAGTGATTTAAAATCTTTACAAAATCACATGAGTGAGGGGGAAGTGCGGTACCCCAACTTAACATCAACAGATGTACAGGCTCTGAATGCCCTTGTCCATGATCACAATTTGGTAATTAAACCCGCTGATAAAGGGGGCGGCATTGTGGTCATGGACAAAGAGCTGTATGTAAAAGAAGCATACAGACAACTGTGTGAAAAAAATGTGTATATCCCTTTAACACAAGACCCTAAGTTTAACCCCTTAGCGACCCATGACGTATCTGATACGTCATGGTGCCGCTCGGGGTGTTCAGAGCGGGGTTCTGAACGGCGCTGATCCCGGCTGACACGTGCAGCCGGGCAGTGCCTCTATTAGCCGGCGCGGGTCCCGTTGCCGCGCCGGCTAATTAAGCCTCTAAGTGCAGCTGTCAAACCTGACAGCTGCACTTAGAGGCACTGCGCCGCACGTCCCTGGTGTCTAGTGGGACGGATCTCCCCCCCGCGATGCGATATGAGAGATCAGTGCTGTCTATATACAAGTCCCCCAGGGGGGCTTCTAGTTACAGTAAAAAAAAAAAGTAAAAAAGTGTTTTTTCATTAATAAAAAATCCCCTCCCCTAATAAAAGTCCAAATCACCCCCCTTTTCCCATTTTATAAATATAAATTAATAAATAAATAAATAAACATATTTAGTATCGCCGCGCGCGTAATCGCCCGAACTATTAATTAATCACATTCCTGATCTCGCACGGTAAACGGCGTCAGCGCAAAAAAATTCCAAAGTGCAAAATTGCGCATTTTTGGTCGCATCAAATCCAGAAAAAATGTAATAAAAAACGATCAAAAAGTCGTATATGAGCAATCAAGGTACCGATAGAAAGAACACATCATGGCGCAAAAACTGACACCTCACACAGCCCCATAGACCAAAGGATAAAAGTGCTATAAGCCTGGGAATGGAGCAATTTTAAGGAACGTATATTTGTTAACAATGGTTTGAATTTTTTACAGGCCATCCGATACAATATAAGTTATACATGTTATATATCATAGTAATTGTAACGACTTGAGGAACATGCATAACAAGTCAGTTTTACCATAGGACGGACGGCGTAAATGCAAAACTCCCCGAAATCAAAACAAATTCGTTTTTTTTTCAATTTGACAGCGCAAATGATTTTTTTCCGGTTTCGCAGCATATGTTATGGAAAAATAATGCCTGTCATTGCAAAGTACAATTGGTTTCACAAAAAATAAGCGCTCATATACGTCTCTAGGTGAAAAAATGCAAGCGCTATGGACTTTTAAACTTAAAATGGAATAAGCAAAAGCGCAAAAACGAAAATAGGCTTTGACCTTAAGGGGTTAAAGTACAAAAACTCATTGATAATATCTTACAAGAAGGTCTGTCACAAGACATCATTGATTCCAAACTTGGTGAATATTTGGTGGTGAAGTATCCGAGGATGCCGCTCCTATACTTCCTACCAAAGATTCACAAAAACCTGAGATTTCCACCCGGTCGTCCTATTGTATCGGGTAAAGATTCTATACTGAGTCATATATCCATCTTTCTGAATAGACCAATTTTCAGCAACAGTAAATCATACTTGAGAGACACTACACATTTTCTGAGGGAGGTGAGGGGACTGACGGTGCCAGAGGGGGCCATTTTGGTTACTCTTGACATCGTCAGTCTGTACACCTTGATCGGACAAGAGATGGGGTTACAGGCCATTGACAAAATGATGAGACAATTAAATCTTACACCTAAGGAACACGACTTTATTCTGCGATTGTTAGAATTGGCTCTATCAAACAACTATTTTATGTTTGACAACCAGGTGTACTTACAAACAAGAGGCGTGGCTATGGGTGTGAACTACGCACCAACTTACGCAAATATCTTGATAGCCTTCCTAGAGGAGTCATTTATCTATGTGTCGCCCCACTTCAGGAATGCCTTGTTGTGGAAGCGTTACATAGACGGCGCCTTCATGATATGGAAGGGTGACGAACAGGACCTTCTAGACTTTGTTGAGTTTCTTAACACGATTGATTTAACAATAAAATTCACAGTAACTTCCAGTAGAGAGAGTGTACACTATTTGGATGTGAATGTAAAAAAACAGGGACAAACACTTACAACTGACTTATACGTTAAACAAACAGACTGCAATAATGTACTACAGTTCAGAAGTTGCCATCCATCCAAAACCATTAGGGCATTACCCAAAAGTCAGATGCTGAGGGCAAGAAGAATTATAGATGACCCACAAGATCTAGATAGAGCCCTAGAAAAAATGTCGGGACAATTTAAAGAGAGAGGATATCCAGATAAACTACTACATGAATGTAAAACAGAAATTAAAACACTGGATAGAGAATCCCTTCTACAAGATAAGACTAGAGACAATAAACTATTACGTATCCCCTTCGTGACAACATACTCACACTTCTCACCACAAATTAACACTATCATTAACAGACATTGGTCTATCATACGGAAAGGACACAAAAACACAAAAGAGTTTCAAGCTCCACCTCTAATGTCTTACAGAAGAGGTGGAAACTTGAAGGACATGCTAGTAAAAGCAGAAGTGAATAAAAATTTAACAATGACACAAACCTTCATGAGTACCCCCAAAACTGGCTCATTTCCTTGTCTTAATTGTATAAACTGCAAATACATGCATAAAGGATCAGAATTTAAACATCCCATGACAGGAAAAACATACAAAATAAAACAATATCTTACTTGTGTTACGGATTATGTAATATATGCCTTATGGTGTCCCTGTGGAAAAATTTACATTGGGGAGACAACATGGGAGTTAAAAACTAGGATTACACAACACAGATACTCAATAAGGAAACAGAAATTAGATCCCAAATAATAAACGTGTATTCCGTGCTAGTTTACACTGTGCGGCGCTGCACTGCAGATACCGAACCACTATGCCGCTCTATAGATCCAGAGGGTTCCGAATCCTCTACATCAATATGTTGCAAATATAATAATTGTGAATGAACTATAGCGCTATGGTCGGTACAGGGGTATTTAGTTGTATTGCAATAATAGTAAAGCGATGGTAATACGTATATATCTTATACTGGAGAAACCAGTGAAAAGAGGTTAGCTGTGAATGAATGAACAATCACAATCAGGTGGATACTGGGTGTGTGACTTTGTAACAATCTCCAATAGCAGTATACCGTTATCACACGTTGTGAAACTAAAGTAATTTCATATGCTTTGTGACAATGTCCTACCTGTGTTTGGCAATAAGTTCTCTCTGCGTTGGTTATCCTGTAAAGTTCATCTTGCAAGGTGCGGTGAAGGAAGATCCTTGCTATCGGGGTTGGGAGCGAGCCCCGGCCGGCGGCTCTGCTGCTACCAAATTCACCCGGCACAATAGAGTAAGTTCAAAGGAGTCCACGTTTAGGTGACGTCACTCTAGTGGATACGGAGGCCGATGTATGGCAAAAAAACATCTAACGCGTTTCAGCGAACTTGCGGTCGCCCTCGTCAGAGATCTCTGACGAGGGCGACCGCAAGTTCGCTGAAACGCGTTAGATGTTTTTTTGCCATACATCGGCCTCCGTATCCACTAGAGTGACGTCACCTAAACGTGGACTCCTTTGAACTTACTCTATTGTGCCGGGTGAATTTGGTAGCAGCAGAGCCGCCGGCCGGGGCTCGCTCCCAACCCCGATAGCAAGGATCTTCCTTCACCGCACCTTGCAAGATGAACTTTACAGGATAACCAACGCAGAGAGAACTTATTGCCAAACACAGGTAGGACATTGTCACAAAGCATATGAAATTACTTTAGTTTCACAACGTGTGATAACGGTATACTGCTATTGGAGATTGTTACAAAGTCACACACCCAGTATCCACCTGATTGTGATTGTTCATTCATTCACAGCTAACCTCTTTTCACTGGTTTCTCCAGTATAAGATATATACGTATTACCATCGCTTTACTATTATTGCAATACAACTAAATACCCCTGTACCGACCATAGCGCTATAGTTCATTCACAGAAATTAGATCCCCCCGTATCAAAACATTTCTGTGAACAAGTACATTTAGAAAGAGATCTACGGTTTATGGCTATTGACAGAGTGGGACCTCTCAAAAGGGGAGGTGATCGGCAACGAATATTAAAGAAAAAAGAGTTGGAGTGGATTTTTAGAACAGAAGCCCTAGGTGAGAATGGGCTTAACATTGAATATAAAACATCTAAATATACCCAGAGTTGAAGTGCACCCGGATTTGCATGTGTCCTACATATGTCCAACCTTATGTTTGTCATATCGATGCGATGTTTTTGATATTCAAGGTTGTTCACTTTTCCTTTGGTCTCCATCTGGCTCCGGCCATCATGAAGACTTCTCCGACCATGACTCGACTCCACAGGATCTGCTAGAGAGACATTTTAGGCTCCTCGCTCCGGCATTATCCTAATCTCTATACAAACTCTCCTGTAGTGTAGCCCCCTCTATGCAGCCTCTGTGTAGTATAGGCCTCTCTGTGGTATTGCCCCCCTCTCTGGAGTGTAGGCTTCTCTACTGTATTGCCCCCCTGTGAGTAGTACACTCCTCCCTCCTCTGTTTAGTACAGGCCCATGTGCACTCTCCATCATACTGAGTACTATTGCTGGAAAAGCTGGGTGACCACCATCATCTCTCCTCATACCACGCTCTGCAGAACAGTGAGAAAGAGGAGGGGGAGGGTCCAGCAGCAGCCTGTGAGGAAGAAGCAGGGAGAAGAACCAGCCCTGGCCGGGCTCGACATCTGACAGCTGAGCGGGCCCCTCAGGAGCAGGGGGTCTGCTATTGCCTGGTGCTGTTACCTTCTTGGGGGCCCCGGCCACTACAGACATGTGTTAAGGCTGTCTGCAAAAGCAATAGCTTTTGCAGACAGCATTAACTGTCTGAGACCTCAGTGGGCCCCTGCCTGAGTGTGCCCGGGAGCGACCGCCCCCTTTACCTCCACCTAATTTCACTACTGGATACTGGGTTTAAATGCACAGAGCATATGATATAATATGCACAACACTGCAAAATGCAGGGATATTTATTGAGAGCATAACTGCTTATAAACCACTTCTCTAAAAAAGTCTTAGGCTAAACTGCATAATCTGCTGATTAACACTAATTAATTAGCTAATAGGCAGGTAAAGATAGCATAATATTATGATCCCTCCATCCGTGTGAATAAATTGAAACCTACGCCAGCTCAGAGCTGGAGTAGGTTTAACTACCATTTTTAAATGCGCCGCACGCAAAGGCTGCGCCCCCATTGTGTGCAGCCGCACCCCCCGTAATGCCCCCCGTCTCTGCCCCACTGGTGCATTTGTAAATATTTTTACGCCGATCAGGCCCATCTGCGTCTAAAAAAAGGCATTTTAGCCTTTTAATAAATTTCCTCCTTGTGTATAAATTTCCCCATTGTGTACATAGGCTGGGCAGGAGATATTATTTCTGTTCCCTGCTCTGTCCCCATAGTAATGCCCCCTGCTCTGCCCCATAGTAATGTCCCCTGCCCCCATAGAAATGCCCCCTCCTCTGACGTCATCGCTCTGCACCTACTGGGGAGATCACATCCACACAGCTCTGCAGAGAGAGGCCCAGCCCAGGATGCCATACAGGTGGAGAGTGGGGTCCCTTTGCACCAAATGTGAACCAAAAACACAGTTTAAACATAGCCTAAACTGTACACAATACACTGGCTAAAGAGCCACCACATAAAAAAATCTACTTTTTTTGTCCAGTAGTAGTCAGCAGAGAGCGTAGGTTATTGTATTCCTATACAGTGGCCTGTGCTGGACAATATATCAAAACTTTGGAAGAACATTACATATTAGTTGGTTTCCATGTTTTCCATGTGAGCTTGCATTGATACTTTCTGTTCACCACAACCAGGTATGACTCATTCTGTCAGATTCTAGCTATAGCTATAGTCGTGCAGCCAAATAATGTAGAAGAAATTGTGCTCTTGACGTCTTTTTAACAGCTGATTACTATGGGAAAGAGCAATTTACCAGACAACAATCCAGGGATGTAATCCTACTGATGTCAACAAATGAGCTCTTACAGTTCAGATACCAACTCAATTTATAACTACAGTGCTCCCTATTTGTGCGCATTGTATACATCTATCTGTTCACACACAGTATTTTTGCTCAGTATTTTGGTGAGTATTTTTCAACCAAAACTAGGAGTGGATTAAAAACACAGAAAGGCTAAAGTCATACTGTTGTAATTTAGTGGATGGCCACCATTTAAGGCTATGTTCACACTACGTATGAGACCGGCCATTCCGCGACTCCGGCCGAGTCATGGAACGGCTGGTCTCAGCCCGGATCATCACGGCCGGTACTTAATTACCGGCCGGATGATCTTTCCTACGTGGAGCTCTGATGCGGGCGCATCAGCGCGCTCCCGCATCAGAGCTTCCCATAGCACAGAGTGAAGCAAGCGGCCGGAGCCGCTCGCTTCACTGTGTGAACTGACAGGTCCTTCTGCGGGTGGAATTCATTGAGATCCGACCGCAAATAATGGACCTGTCAGTTGTTTGCGGCGCCGTATGGGAACCGGCCGAAGTGTATACGATGTATGTACGCTCAGGCCAAGATCCCATAGCAAAAAATGCCATGTTCCACCCCGCAAATCTACGGCTGTAGTTCTGCGGCGAGAACTACGGCCGTAGATTTACGTAGTGTGAACATAGCCTAAAGGTGTAGTGCAGGGTTTTTGTTTTTCTGCTTAATTAACACACTCCCCCCCCCCCCCAGAAGTTAAATAAAGTATAGATACCAAATCACTGTCGACCCATCCTCTTCTCCTGGGCGCCATCTTAGGTCGATGTCGTCACAGCAGCGGTGGTCCTTGTCTCCTTCCTCTTCGCTGTCTTCCACAGCAGTGAATAGGAGAAGAAAAGGCACATGCGCACCAGCAGCCTTTTCATTGGCTGCAGGGCATCACATGGCTTGCAGCTTGCTCAGCCCTGATGCACACCAGCAGCCTTTTCTCTGCCATTCACTGCCCTGGACCTGGAAGCGAGGACGGCAGCCGAAGATGACGAGAAGGCAGCCTGCGGGAAATTCGAACGGCGATTGTCACCAGTGGGATGGTAAGTATATTTTATGTGTGTGTCTGTGTTTGTTTTTTTAACCCCTTTAATAACAACAGGCGTTGCTTTGAAATAATGGTGGACTCTGTGGGAATATGCGTAAAGTTTCACTGTGGTTATAACTTTCAAAATAAAACTTATTTGCA
This sequence comes from Dendropsophus ebraccatus, assembly GCF_027789765.1. Taxonomy (NCBI): domain Eukaryota; kingdom Metazoa; phylum Chordata; class Amphibia; order Anura; family Hylidae; genus Dendropsophus; species Dendropsophus ebraccatus. Next base: position 143,780,770 of record NC_091455.1, on the reverse strand, counting down.
ATTTACATTCCTTTTTTTAGTTATCATGCAAAACAGCACTTCCTGTGTGGTCCCAGTACAAGCGATCAGGGGTATATACTATATACCGCTGATCGCTTATTCCAAATGGTGCCGGCACTTTTTTACCCCTGTCACCAAAGTCAAGTGCCCCGGATTACCCATAACCACCCCGAATTACCTGTAACCACCCGGATTACCTGTAACCACCCCAGTTTATCCGTCACCACCCCAAATTGCCCGTCACCACCCCAGATAGCTTATTCCCCTAAGATTGCCCATAACCTCCCTAGATAGCCAGTAAATACCCCAGATTGCCCGTAATGACCCCAGATTGCCACAGACTGCCCATAACCACACCAGATTGCCTTTAACCATCCCAGATTGCCTGTAACCATCCCAGATTGCCAAAGACTGCCCGTTACCACCCCAGATTGCCCATCAACTTTCACAGATTGCCCGACACCACCCCAGATTGCCAGTGAATACCCCCAGATTGACATAACCACATCAGATTGCCTGTCGCCACCCCAGATAGGCAGTTTTGAATACTTTCCTCTAATACCTGTGGGGTCAAAATGTCTGTTCACAGCGATGGAAAAGTAAAAATGAATGAAAACCCCATGCTCTCCGCCACCGGAGCATGGGGCAGTGATCGGGGACGCCCCTGTCGGGTCCCGGTACAAGCGATCAGCGGTATATACCGCTGATCGCTTGTGCCACATGCATCCCGGCACTTTTTATCCCCTGTCACCATGAATGATTGGTGACAGGGGATAAGAAGTGATGTGTCCTGTCCCCCAAGTCGCCCCCACCCCCCATGTCACCCCCCCGTCCCCCAGTCACCCCCCCCCCCCTTCCCCATATACGTTACCTGATCCTGGAGGTCCTTCCTCCTCAACGTCCTGGCTGGTTATGAAGTGCGCATTCGCTCCACAACCAGCCAACTCTGAAAATTTAAAGTGACAGAGACCAATTTGGTCTCTGTCACTGAACTATGATTACTGTGATAGAAAATATCACAGTAATCATAGTAATACAGTGAAAATGAATGAATAAAGTACAAAAAGTGACAAACATACAAAAAATAAAACACACTTTTTATTATAGTAATAATTGCAGTTTACTCCCAAATTACCCCTGACCATTACCTGTAACCACTGCACGTTGCCCATAACAACCGCACGTTGCCCGTAACCACCGCACGTTGGCCGTAACCACTGCACGTTGCCCGTAACCACTGAACGTTGCCCGTAACCACCGCATGTTGCCCGTAACCACCGCACGTTGCCCGTAACCACCGCACGTTGCCCATAACCACCGCACATTGCCCATAACCACCCCAAATTGCCAGTGACCCCCTCCAGATTGCCCATAACCACCCCAAATTACATGTACCCACCCCAGATTACCTATAAGCACTTCAGTTTATCAGTAACAATCCCAGATTGTCTGTAACCCTTTCAGGTTGCACATAACCCCCCAGGTTCCCCGTAATCACGCCAGATTACATGTAACCCCCCCAGATTGCACGTAACCACCGCACTTTGCCTCTGACCACGCCACGATGCCTCTGACCACCGCACCTTGCCTCTGACCACCGCACGTTGCCTCTGACCACGCCACAGCGCCTCTGACCACCCCAAATTGCCAATGACCCCCTCCAGATTGCGGTGCCCATGCCAGATTACAGGTACCCACCCCAGATTGCCTATAAGAACTTCAGTTTATCCGTAACCACCCCACATTGCCCGTAACCACCCCACGTTGCCCGTAACCACCCCAGATTGTCTGTAAGCACTGCAGGTTGCCTGTAACCACCCCATGTTGCCAGTATCCACCCCAGATTGTCTGTAAGCACTGCAGGTTGCCTGTAACTACCCCACGTTGCCAGTATCCACCCCAGATTGTCTGGAAGCACAGCAGGTTGCCTGTAACCAACCCACGTTGCCTGTAACCACCCCAGGTTGCCGTAACCACAGCAGGTTGCCCGTGACCATGCCACGTCGCCTCTGACCACGCCACGTCGTCTCTGACCACCGCAGGTTGCCTTTGACCACCGCACGTTGCCTCTGACCACCCCAAATTGCCAATGACCCCCTCCAGATTGCGGTAACCATGCTAGATTACAGGTACCCACCCGAGATTACCTATAAGCACTTCAGTTTATCCGTAACCACCCCACATTGCCCGTAACCACTCGAAGTTGCCCGTAACCACCCCAGATTGTCTGTAAGCACTGCAGGTTGCCCGTAACCACCACACGTTGCCCATAACCACCACACGTTGCCCGTAACCACCCCACGTTGCCTGTAACCACTACAGGTAGCCGTAACCACAGCAGGTTGCCCGTGACCACCCCATGTTGTCCGTAACCACCCCAGATTACCTGTAACTACCTCAGGTTGCCCATAACCACCCCAGACTGTCTGTAACCACCCCACATTACCTGTAATCTCATTTTTTTTATTTTATTTTAGTAACTGCGCTATTCTAATAACCATTACTAGCTGCGGTTTTGCTCCAGTAAATTGTGCTCCTTCCCTTCTGAGCCCTGCTGTGTGCCCAAACAGTGGTTTATACCCACATATGAGGTACCGTTTTACTCAGAAGAACCTGCGTTACAGATTTTGGGGTACGTTTTCTCTCCTGTTCCTCGTCAAATTGAGAAATTTCAAACTAAAGGAACATATTATTGGAAAAATTCGAGTTTTTCATTTTTACTGGCCAATTTTGAATACTTTCCTCTAATACCTGTGGGGTAAAAATGGTCACCACACCCCAAGACGAATTCTTTGAGGGGTGCACTTTCCAAAATGGGGTGACTTTTGGGGGGGAATCTATTCTGCTGACACTACAGGGGCTTTGCAAACGCACCTGACGCTCAGAAACTTCTTCAGAAAAATCTGCACTGAAAATGCTAATTGGTGCTCCTTCCCTTCTGAGCCCGGCTGTGTGCCTATGCAGTGGTTTATGCCCACATATGGGGTACCGTTCTACTCAGAAGAACCTGCGTTACATATATTAGTGTGACATTTCTGTCCTGTTCCTCGTGAAATTGAGAAATTTCAAACTAAAGGAACATATTATTGGAAAAATTTGAGTTTTTCATTTTTACTGTCTAATTTTGAATACTTTCCTCTAATACCTGTGGGGTAAAAATGGTCACCACACACCAAGATGAATTCTTTGAGGGGTGCACTTTCCAAAATGGGGTGACCTATGGCGAGATTTTACTCTGATGGCACTACAGGGGCTCTGCAAACGCACCTGGCGCTTGGAAACTTCTGCAGCAAAATCTGCATTGAAAAAGCTAATTGGCGCTCCTTCCCTTCTGAGCCCTCCTGTGTGCCCATACAGTGGTTTATGCCCACATATAGGGTACCATTGTACTCAGGAGAACCTGCGTTAAAAAATGGGGTGACTTATGGGGGGTTTTCTCTCTGCTCACACTACAGGGGCTCTGCAAACGCACCTGGCGCTCAGAAACTTCTTCAGCAAAATCTGCATTGGAAAAGCTAATTGGCGCTCCCTTCCTTCTGAGCCCGGCTGTGTGCCCATACAGTGGTTTACGCCCACTTATGGGGTACCGATGTACTCAAGAGAACCTGCGTTACAAATTTTGAGGGTGCTTTTCCTCTCATGTTCCTTTTGAAAATGAGAGACTTTAATCTAAACGTATATATTATTGGAAAATTTTAATTTTCTATTTTTTTTTACTGCCTAATTGTGAATACTTTCCTCCAGCCCCTGTAGGGTTAAAATGCTCATTATACCCCTAGATTAATTCTTTAAGGTGTCTAGTTTCCAAAATGGGGTCACTTATGGGGGTTTTCAGGATACCAGACTTCTAAATCCATTTAAAAAAAGAACTGGTCCCTAAAAAAATCAGTTTTGGAAACTTTCACGAAAATGTGATAATTTGCTGATAAATTTCTAAGCCCCATAACACCCTAAAAAAGTAAAATATGTTTACCAAATTATGCCAGAATAAAGAAGACATATTGGTAATGTGACTTAGTAACTAATTTATGTGCTACGGCGTTCTTTTTTTAGAAGCAGAGAATTTCAAAGTTCATAAAATGCAAATTTTTTTAATTTTTTATGATATTTTGATGTTTTTCACAAAAAACACACAAAGTAGTGACCAAATTTTGTCACTAACATAAAGTGCCATATGTGACGAAAAAACTATCTCAGAATCGCTAGCATACGTTAAAGCATCACTGAGCTATAAGAGCATAAAGTGAGACAGGTCAGATTTTGAAAAATTAGCCTGGTCATTAAGGCCCAAACTAGCTGCAGCACGAAGGGGTTTATCTAAACAAATATACTATTGGAAAATTTCTATTTTCCATTTTTTTCCGACCTAATGGTGAATACTTTCCTCCAGCCCCTGAAAGGGCAAAATGTTCATTATACCCCTAGATTAATTAGTTAAGGTGTTTAGTTTCCAAAATGGGGCCACTGGAGGTTTCCAGTATACAAGCCTCCTAAACCCACTTAAAAAAAGAACTGGTCCCTAAAAAAATCAGTTATGGAAAAATCATGAAAATGTGATAATTTGCTGATACATTTCTAAGCCCCGTAACAGCCTAAGGCTATGTTCACATTACGTAAAATAACGGCCGTAGTCCTCGCCTCAAAACTACGGCCGTTGTTTTTAGGTTCCCTATTATGAATGCACTGCAATGTAACTACGGCCGTTGAATGCACACTACGTATCAGATACCGGCCATGGTATATACGTCCCCGTGAAAAATTAACATGTCAATTATCTCCGGCCGGTAATACTGCAACAACGGCCATGGATTTCAATGCGGCCGCGAACGTAAAACTTATATCTGCCGAATGAAACTTGATTTTGATGTAAAAAATTTTAAGTGGTTCCTAAATGACCTGTTTCAGCCCGCTTACAAACATGCTAGGAAGCAAAATTAAACAACGGCCGTAGTTTCACGACCAGCCCGTACGCTCGTAATTCCACGGACGTAGTTTCAGTTGCAATAGTCCGGCCGGTGGAAACAACGGCCGTTATTTTACGTAGTGTGAACATGGCCTAAAAAAGTATAATATGTTTACGAAATGAAGCCATAATAAAGAGGACATATTGGTAATGTGACTTCGTAACTAATTTATGGGATATGACTTTCTTTTTTTAGGAGCAGAGAATTTCAAAGTTCGTAAAGTGCAAATTTTTCAAATTTTTCATGATATTTTGATGTTTTTCACAAAAAAACACACAAGACAGTGACCAAATTTTGCCACTATTATAAAGTACCATATGTGACGAAAAAACTATCTCAGAATCACTAGCATATGTTAAAGCATCACTGAGCTAAAAGCAAGACAGGTCAGATTTTGAAAAATGAGCCTGGTTATTAAGGCCCAAATAGGCTCGGTCCCTAAGGGGTTAAATTGCAAACAAACTTTATATCACATTTTCTGTCGTTATTGTGAGATGGTGAAACAACAGAGAGATGTATAATACATGGTTTTAGGCTATGTTCACACTACGTAAATCTACGGCCATAATTCTCGCCGCAGAACTACGGCCATAGTTTTGCGGTGTGGAACATAGCTTATCTTCAATGGGATCCTGGCCGGAGCGTACACACATCGTATACACTCCGGCTGGGATCTGTGCGGCCCCGCAAATAACTGACAGGTCAGTTTTCTGCGGCCGGAATTCAGTGAATTCCAGCCGCAAAAAAACCTGTCAGTTCACACAGTGAAGCGAGCGGCTCCGGCCGCTCGCTTCACTGTGTGCTATGGGAAGCTCTGATGCGGGCGCGTGCTGATGCGCCCGCATCAGAGCTCCGTGGCCGAACAGTCATCCGGCCGGTACTTAAAGCGTAACTATAATTTCAGTAGCCAAAAAATGAAATTTATCAAATAAAAAGCCCACGTGTTACCATTTAAAAAGAGCCCTGAACTGCGTTGATAGCGTGTACGCTCACTGAGATATCCCCAGTTGTTTGGCTCAGAAGAATAAATGAATTTTTCTTCTGGCTGAGAGAAAGTGGGCGTGGCCTATCCCTCATCTTCCTGGCTGCGTCCCTCCATTCACTGAGCAGCACCTTAGCAGATGTATCACACACAGTGGGATCAGATAGAGCCCCAGCATACAGTATCACAATGTAAGATTAGATACAGAGCCCCAGCCGATGGTATCACACACAGTGGGATTAGATACAGTCATCTGCTCTCATTACACTGTAGGATAATATCAGCCATGGAGGTGGGGGCACCTGCTGCAGACATCTGATTGTTATATATATTGTTGAATGTTATATGTACTATGGAAGGACTAAAGCTGTGTTGTGCTGGGACTTGTAGTCCTCCCCTCAGTGACTCACCCACTCTCCCTCATGCAGCACATTGGAGTCATTGTGGGATGTCCCTCCTTGTTGAAGCACTGAGTACTTGTCCCTCCATCCATCTCCTCCCCTGCGCTGCTCCTCACACACAACACCCTCAGCTCTGCTATGTGATTTCTGTGAGGGGAGGGGGGAGAGCGTGCTGCTAGGAGGGGGGGGGGGGAGGGGGGAGGAGGTTTTGTTTATGTGTGTGTCAGGGCTGTTATCTGATCCTCCTGTCAGAGTCTGTACTCTCAGGACGGATTTTCAGGGAGGGGGCATGTCCAGCAGGAATGCAGAAATAAGTCACAGCCAGAGAGGGCTGTAAGGGCATAATCAGCCTTACGTATTTAAAAAACTGTTCATTTTAGGTCATTAATGTATATTGCAAAAATTGTTATCATGCCCTAAGCTTACTAAAACTGAAAGGTCAAAATATTTTATAGTTATGCTTTAAGTACCGGCCGAGATGATCCGGCCAGAGACCGTCCGTTCCGTGACCCGCCGGTCTCTTACGTAGTGTGAACATAGCCTAAAACTGACATTCTACATTTGGCCACAAGATGTCGCTGTTTTGCAGTACACAGGCTGTGCTGTTGCCAAGGGAGACAAACCAGGCAGTTGGAAGATGTGACCTGAGGGAAGAAGAAAGAGGAGCTGAGGGAATCTGGAGCAGCCATTTTGATGAGCAAGCTGGCTGTAGTAGATGCAAACTGAGAGACCTGATGACATTATGTAGAGCATCTTTCTTCTGGGATTCCCCAACTGTTGTGGAAGGCAGCTACACTTACCGGTGATTGGGTATTATTGAGAGACAAGAAGTTTGCTGAGTCAACTAAGAAGCCCTGTCAAATCCAGTTGTGAAGAGGAGCTACCGCCATCTTTGGTACAAAACTTTGACTGGAGGGGCCCCCACATTCAGTAACTAGAGATGAGCGAACCTCGAGCATGCCTTAGGGCTTTATCCAAGTTCAGCAGCCCCCGCTATGCCGAATGCTCGGGTTCGGATAGACTCGAGCATGCTCATCTCTATCAGTAACCATCTAATGGAGACCCAGATCAGTAAGCGTGCACATCAAACTTTCTAGGACCAATATTGGGCCTGTAGTTAGTATAGTTAGGGCTATTATCTGTTACAGGCCGCAATATAATGTGTGAGAAACATCACAGTTGTGGGACATTAGAATAAATCCTTGGCCTATGATACCAGCCTACAACATACTCTGCCATTTCTCTTTTTTTGTACTGTTATTTGTGGTTTGGGGAACAGTCTAAATAGTTTATAAGATTGTAAGCTACTGTGCTACATCGCAAACGCCCATGAGTTGCACCCCCACATAATTGTGTCCGTTTATTCAAGGGAATAATGGGTATATTAATGGCCTATCTGAGCTCGCTAGTAGGTCACAATTATTGTGTGTGTATTCATACAACATAAATCTGGGCGACACACTGTTATCACCTTTTGATATACACAATTGCGTTTTTCTCAGTTGGTGTTGGAGTCGCTTTCCTCGTTTGTGACTTTGCTGTATCCTGGGGAGCCCACCCCAGTACACGGCTTACATTATGACACTAGAAGAATCTAAAATGCTGATATGTCCATATAGTACACAGGGTGCTGAGGATGAAGGTGAAAAACTTTCTCACCTTTATCCTTGGCACCATTTTCATGATATTAGCAGCCTATTCCCGATTCTAATGAGGCGTTTAGGTGCAGTGGTGTCGGGACTACTAGCCCATCCCTTCTAATTAATATCAACAGAGCAGGATGGCAGGGGCACATTCGTGCACTGGGGTTGGTAGTTCTGAGCACTATAGGCACACTATCAGCAAGTTAGATTCTGCTGACCTGCAGATAGTTTCCCTTTAAACTACAGTATATTCAATAATCATGATGATGATGCACTTGGTCTTCTTTTCAAAGAGTATCAGAGTAGTGCCCAGTTTGCACAGCACATTTTCAGTTTTGCTGCCACACAGTGTTATTGCAGTGGCCAGATGTATAATGTAAGCATCTATATTGTTTACATTCTTTTGAACAAGATTGCTAAACCTTTACTTTCTGAAAGAAAATTTTTAAATGTTGTTTTAACAATGTTCTGATAGTATCCAGACGAATTAGAAAAACTGTTGCCAGTGTAGCCACAACATTTTGGCAGGGTGTAGATCAAAAATCACTACCAATGGTAAACTTTCATGCAGATTCCACACAAATGTGTTCTATTGCATGTAAAAGAAATTTGTGAAAGACGTTTCACATGAACCCATGTGTTTTCTGCCATAAGAACCCAGGCAGGGGATGCTAAGAGATTTCGGTTTTGAAGCCTGCAAACTGCCACAGAACTGTAATGCCTCGTACATACGTCCATTATATTTCTGGACCCATAGGCTTCTATTAGGTAAGGGCACCCTTCAGTATTTCCTAAAGGGTGTTCATTCCAGAACAAAGGTCAGTCAGTTATAGATCCTGGCCTATTTTAACCCACAATTCTGGCACAGATGCCTATTAGAAGTCTATCTGGATCCCAGACAGCTCTAGATGCGCATTCAGAAACCATCTGGAACTCCAGAGGCCAGCCCGGGCCAGCACCCAGGTTAGTAGTGCCGGGTGCTGCTCCTGGCCCTTTAACTGTATGTGCTTCTAATTAGTTTCGGCCTTTGTTTGGCTGTCAATTAGTTTCGGCCTTTGTTTGGTGTTACATTCACCCTCAGAGCGTTGCATCGTACAAGTCACATCACTCATGCTCTCGCAGAGTGGGAAGGGAGAGAGAAAAGCCAGAGGAGACCACTGCTACAGCCATGTACCGGGTGAGTATGGCTATTTTATTTTCTTCAGTTTTTACAGTCAGAAAGTACTAATGATTTCCTCAAGTCTCCTGAAAGAAAAACTTCCTGGTCAGTATTTGCTGACCGTAAACACCGACAGGGACGTGTGCATGCAGCCGAACATAGTACTGCAGTTAAAAAAAATGGAAGAAAAAAATTAATTTAAAAATCTAAAAGTTCAGTTAAAGTTGCATGTTTTTGTAATATTTTGTACAGATTCTAGTCAGTTTTACTTTGCTGAACCAGGGGCCTAAACTTGAATGACTTAACCCAGTGCATTGGCAGGTTTAACAAAAGAACGCTTGAATCATGAAGAACACTCTAGTCATATATTATGTGTCTGTCATGTGAGATGCAATCATTACCCATGAGTATATTTAGAACTTAGAAATTGGCAGTCTTAATAGATATAGGTAATGCAGTACTGGAACCTTGGAATTGTCAGCTGATGTTTTAAATTATCGTGTGTTGATCTAAACTATGTCAGCATCTATTGTTTTTAAACAGTTAGGTCACAGTATTTTGCATAGTATTTGCAAGTCAAAACTAGGAGCAGAACCTACACAGACAATAATAATAATCTTATCTATATATCACCAATATATTCTGCAGCACTACATTCTACATATGTAAGGGCCCTGCTTACGAGAGCTTATAGTCTATTCAATAAAGGGTTTGAGACTAAAGACTTCTTTATTTCTCCAATGGTCCGGCCTTCTTTTTTTTTTATAAATAAGCTAGTGAAAGTGAAGCTAGGTTAACCCTTCTCTGTATGTATACGTATGTGTACTTTTTATGATATATAAAAGATTAAAAAAAACAACCAGCAACTAGTTGCTAGCTCCAGTAGTCCGATTAGTGCCCCATTGCGTTGTTCATGGAACTGTGTTAATACAGTTTAATTTTGTTTGTCTGTTTTTTGTTAGTTTGTGCTTTTTAAATTTAAACTTTTATTGAGGGATAGTAAGGTGGACAAAATGTGAAAAGGGAAAGGTGAAATTCAAGAAGAATCAACAAGAGGAGGTATAATATGCATTGTAAGGCTCGGTTCACACGTTGTAAGAGTGCGGCTGTATGTGCGGCTGTAATTGTGCGGCGGTATTTTTGATGGTTCGTGTGTATGCTGGGAAGTATAGGATATGCGGCTGCACAGTGCACACTATCTCTGAATCTACGGCCCTATCGTAAACGGACCCGTAAAAAATGAACAAGACCATTGTTTGCGGCTGGACATGCGGCCGTGGATTGACAGGCGGTCCGTACGGAGTACTTCAAAAATAGCCGGCAATGATGCCGAATGCCGATGCCTCTAATAGTTAATATATTAAATTAATCAAAGACATTTTATTTGTAATCAAGACACTTTCGTTGATCAATAATTTATTTCTAACGAATCCATCATTTTGCAATTAAATATACTGTTAAAAAAAATAGATATATAAATAAATGTATATTTATCTATATATTTATTTTTTGACAGTATATTGAATTGCACAATGATGGATTCGTTAGAATTAAATTATTGACCAACGAAACTGAATTTATTTCCAAGAAAATGTGTTTTATTCATTAAATATTAATTAGTACAGGAAGCTCTATAAGCCGGTAATTCATATGCCGGCAATAGAGCATTCTGTACTAATCATCACTTTACTTTAATGAAAACATCAAATGTTTCTTCTAATTATGTTATGACAATAACATTATTAGAAGAAACATTTAGAATTATATGTGCGCTCAGCTGATTGGCTGTTCGGCTGAGCGCACATATAATAAGCCGGTCCGCAGTACAGTGACTTCATTGTGCTGCGGACCAGCGAAGAGGACACATCGGGGTAAGTATAGAGCTCTCCCCACCCCCTCCCCAGCACTGCACCCCTCCCAGCAAGGAAGGGGGGGTCAGTTAACCCCTTCCTTGCTGGGATGGGTGCAGTCTGACATCAGTCTGGCCCCCCGGGGGTTAAGGGGGATGCAATACATCCTCCCTTAACCCCTTGGGGGTCAGACTGTAAGCAGCGATCTGTAAAGATGCTGCATACTGTAAGGTGCACAACACAGCTCACAATGATGGGTGTTGTGCTCCTGTTTGTGTGTTTTTTGTGTGTTTCTCCCTTTTTGTTTTTCAGATATCGGTATCCTGGGGATTACGTCGGATTCCATGGACTACGTCGATGACCAGCGGTTGTTCTTTGAATTTTTTAAATAAAATGGTCAATGAGGGGTGTGGGGGTGTTTTTATTTGAATAAAAAATTTTAAAAACTTGTGTCTTGTCTTTATTTCTTTACTTTTTAGACTTAGTAGTGGAAGCCGTCTAATAGACGGAATCCATTACTAAGTTGGGGCCTAGTGTTAGCCGGTATAAAATGGCTAACACTAACCCCCTATTATTACCCCAGTACCCAATGCCACCAGGGGTACTGGGAAGAGCCGGGTGCCAGTGGTCCCGGAGCGTCAAAATTGGCGCTCCTGGACCGGGCGGCAGCAGGCTGGTAAGATTTAGGCTGGGGAGGGCCTAAACCAATGGCTCTTCCCACCCTGGTGTTACCAGGCTGCTGTCGTTTGGTTTTTAACCCGGCTGGTTATAAAAATAGGGGGGACCCTATGCGTTTTTTTTAATTATTTATTTATTTAAAAAAAAAAAACGCATAGGGACCCCCTATTTTTATAACCAGCCGGGTTAAAAACCAAACGACAGCAGCCTGGTAACACCAGGGTGGGAAGAGCCATTGGTTTAGGCCCTCCCCAGCCTAAATATTACCAGCCTGCTGCCGCCCGGTCCAGGAGCGCCAATTTTGACGCTCCGGGACCACTGGCACCCGGCTCTTCCCAGTACCCCTGGTGGCATTGGGTACTGGGGTAATAATAGGGGGTTAGTGTTAGCCATTTTATACCGGCTAACACTAGGCCCCAACTTAGTAATGGATTCCGTCTATTAGACGGCTTCCACTACTAAGTCTAAAAAGTAAAGAAATAAAGACAAGACACAAGTTTAAAAAATTTTTTATTCAAATAAAAACACCCCCACACCCCTCATTGACCATTTTATTTAAAAAATTCAAAGAACAACCGCTGGTCATCGACGTAGTCCATGGAATCCGACGTAATCCCCAGGATACCGATATCTGAAAAACAAAAAGGGAGAAACACACAAAAAAAACACAAACAGGAGAACAACACCCATCATTGTGAGCTGTGTTGTGCTCCTTACAGTATGCAGCATCTTTACAGATCGCTGCTTACAGTCTGACCCCCAAGGGGTTAAGGGAGGATGTATTGCATCCCCCTTAACCCCCGGGGGGCCAGACTGATGTCAGACTGCACCCATCCCAGCAAGGAAGGGGTTAACTGACCCCCCCTTCCTTGCTGGGAGGGGTGCAGTGCTGGGGAGGGGGTGGGGAGAGCTCTATACTCACCCCGATGTGTCCTCTTCGCTGGTCCGCAGCACAATGAAGTCACTGTACTGCGGACCGGCTAATTATATGTGCGCTCAGCCGAACAGCCAATCAGCTGAGCGCACATATAATTCTAAATGTTTCTTCTAATAATGCTATTGTCACAACATAATTAGAAGAAACATTTGATGTTTTGAGTAAAGTAAAGTGATGATTAGTACAGAATGCTCTATTGCCGGGAATATGAATTTCCGGCTTATAGAGCTTCCTGTACTAATTAATATTTAATTAAGAAAACACATTTTCGTTTAAATAAATACAGTTTCTTTGTTCAATAATTTAATTCTAACGAATCCATCATTGTGCAATTCAATATACTGTCAAAAAATAAATATATATATAAATATACATTTATTTATATATATATTTATTTTAACAGTATATTTAATTGCAAAATGATGGAATCGTTTACATTTAATTATTGAACAATAAAAGGGACTTTATTAGACAGAAAATGTGTTTTATTAATTCAATATATTAACCATGAGAGACATCGGCTATAGTGCAGAGGATCGCAAACCCCGGTAATAGCAATTCATGTAAACTGTGTTCCCTGCTTTCCCAGATGCATCCAGAGGTGTTTGCATCACTTTCTTAATATTTTATTTGTTATTTTTAGTTGAACCAGATTTCCAAGTAAATGACCGTATGTTTTGAGCCGCATGTCTATTTTTTCCCACGGCCGGAGTTTCACCCGCACATTTACAGCCGCATAAAAAATACAGCCGCACAGTTACAGCGTGTGAACCCAGCCTAAGGCTGCGTTCACACTACGTATATTTCAGTATATTTCAGTCAGTATTGCAACCAAAACCAGGAGTGGATTAAAAACAAAGAAATAATCTGTTCACACAATGATGAAATTGAGTGGATGGCCGCCATTTAATGGCAAATATTTGCTGTTATTTTAAAACAATGGCTGTTATATTGAAATAATGGCAGTTATTTACTGTTATATGGCGGCCATCCACTCAATTTCAACATTGTGTGAACAGATCCTTTCTGTGTTTTTAATCCACTCCTGGTTTTGGTTGCAATACTGACTGAAATATACTGACTGAAATATACATAGTGTGAACATAGCCTTAAGCATAATTCATGAGTGTACATCGGGATACTGTATGCATATAAAACAATACTATTAAACATACGGTCTCCATAGCTGTATGTCAAAACCGGTTTATCATTAAGAACAGCGCTAAACTCTTCCATCCTATGTAGGTGCATACTTTCCCTAAACCATTCTGAGATTGTCGGAGGGGTTACCAACTTCCACTTTCTCGGTATGTGGGCAGCTAGAAATAAAAAGCATAAGATACTTTTTTAATGTAATTTGATTTGACCATCAGTAGAAAGGCCACCGGATCATCTTGTAACTAATCTCTGTTAACTTGCTAGTTCAGTTGTCAACTTCTAAAAATCTTTAAGAACTGAGCATCCCCATCCTACATGAGACATGGTGCCCCTGTCCCACTCGCATGTCCCTGTGTTTTTTTTTTTTTATAAATAATAATTGCTTTAGATTTACTAAAAAATGCTAAATTAATGGCTATTTTTTCTTGTATTAAAATAAAGTTTAAAGCCTCCACCATGTATGTTTTGTCATCATAAGACACTGTAACAACTATTTACAATACATCATATTCTTCAGTGCATTTTATGTACATGGTCCACTGACATAACAGCGCTGGTAAGTCCTATATATGTTTACATCTACTGTAATTTACAAGATACACACTTTTCTATTCAGGTTTCATTGGGTACAGTACAGGAGCAAAGTTCACACTTTCCTGTGCTTAGTTTCACACCATTTACCTTGAATTCCCATACAGCCACTCAGCTGGATGCTCAGGACAATTCAGAACATGACACACTTACTTCTTACAAAGAATCTAACACATTTCCTGCTTATTCATCACTCATCAGGGGTTGGTAGAGAGTACACATTAAAATGATGCATGATTTTCCAGCACTGATAGCGGCCATACACTAAGCCAAAAAGAGAAGCTTTGAAGCCAGGTATCCATCTGCAGACCCGAAAGATTTTTCCCTTGTCATGTCCTTGGGCTTGTAGATTGAGTTGGACATTGACTAAAAGATGTCATTTAATATGGTGGTTTTGGTGGTTTCCCTACAGGAGCTGGGTCCTTCCTTGGAGGAATATCTGGCTAGTCCTGTGTTTTGAGACTCTTAAATGAGGCTCTACAGACTTTTTTGTATATTTGTATATTCTACGGGGCAATGCACCTCGTATTTTACTGTATTGAGAGTTTTGACCAGCAGCTGTCAGTGTTTTCTTTGGCTGGTCTCCCTAATGCTGCGTTTACAAGGAATGATTATCGTTCGAATTTTCGCTAAAACTATCGCACTTGAGTGATAATCGTGTGTAAACACAGCAAACGATCAAGCGATGAGCGAAAAATCGTTCATTTTGATCTTTCAACATGTTCTCAAATAGTCGTTCATCCTTCGCTAAAAATTCACAGACCGCTTCATGTAAACAGTCTTTCAAAGATTCACTCAATGTAAAAGATGGGCTTAAGCTATCTTAAAAACGATCGCAATGGGGGCGTGGCTTGATGGCCGACTGAGCAGCAGCGTGTTAGAGGAGCTCCGTACTTCCCTGGCAGTTTTACCCTGATATCTCACCCTGAATGCCACTAATCGACCACTGAACTGTCTCTGTCTTCTCCTATGACCCCACGGAGCGGGTGGTTGGTGTCGGATCCGGTGTGGGCCCCCTGAAGCCCGACGTGGCGCCTCCCTGACGGCCTGTGAGCCCTGCTTCCCTGCCTGTGGTCTGTCCCGGGGATAGGCTCCGCTCCGCCTGTACCGCTGCGCGGCACCCGATCTGCCTGGTCTGTGGCCCTCCTGCTGACTGGGGCCCCCGCTCCTGTCCAAGGACTTTTCCCGGTGCCCGGTGAGTTCCCCCTTGGAGTGGGGCGTGTGGCGCGGCTGTCGGGAGGACGGTTGGAAGACGCCCTTCCCGCCCTGACTTACCGGAGCGGCTCTGGTCCTGGCCAGGGTGCGGGCGGACGTGCTGAGGTGAGCGGTCGGGGCCCGTCCGGACTGTTGCTCGGCCTCCGGGCTGCCTGGATCCCCCTCGGTGCTGTGTCGGTGCCTGGCTGGTGCGCGCGCTTTCTCCGGCGCCATCTTGGACACGTGACTCTTCAGTGCAGCGGCACCATCCGGAATCCTGTCACCCCTCCGGCCGGCACCTGAGAAGAGGTACTGTGTTGGGAGGGAGCCTGTCACCTGCCGATCTTCCCTCCTGCCCTGGCACCGGCTCTGTCCTGTACCCTGCAGTGGCGGTCTCCCCTGCCGTCCCGGCTGCCCATCCATTTATGCCATAGGAGTGTGGGGGTGGTGTTGAGGCCCGGTGTGTGCCCTGATCCGGTGGGCCCTATGGTCTGACATTGAGGGCCCCCCCCCCATAAGCTAGCGCATCTGTGCCCCATGGAGTGTGTCTCCCTCTGCGGATGCCTGTCTCTCTCTCTCCCCTCCATAAGGTCTTCCTACAGGACTGTGTGGAACTGTGCTGCTGAGACTCCAGGCTTTTACATATCTGTGTTGCCCTCTGTGTGCTGTCTGCCCTGATATCCGGAGTACCCCCCCCCCTTTTTGTTCCTGTCGGTGGGCACCATGGCGGGCTCTAAGGGAGGCCCCAAAAAGAAATCTAAGGGGCCCGCTCCTGCACATGCCAAAGTTGTGTCTGATGAGGAATCTGGCTCTGAGGGGCAGGAGGGGGAGATGGCCCTGCACGCTCCTACCTTTGACAAGGTTCACACTCAGGCCGCCCAAAAGTTGGAAAAGTTTGCTCGTTTACCTGGCGGAGATGACGTTCCTTCACCCCTGTCTGTCTTTGAGGGGTCCATGAGTCCTCCCCGCTTGCACTCTCCTGAGAGGTCACAATATTCAGCATCCACTATCGACCAGAAGCTGTCGGAGGTCCTGGCCGCCATCACTACCTGTCAAACTATGATGGTGTCTAAGGTGGATGAGTTGCGACAAGACTTCGTTATCCTACGGCATGAGACACAAAAGCTGAGGGAGCGTGCGACCGAGGTGGAGAGGAGAGTTTCTGATGTGGAGGACACTGTCCGCCCCATTCCGGACCAGCTCACAGAGATGCGCAGGCAAATAAAGGCCGTCAATGAACGGGCAGACGACTTTGAAAATCGCCTGAGACGCAACAATGTCCGCATTATTGGGCTTCCTGAAAAAACTGAGGGCCAAGACCCTGTTCGTTTTGTTGAAACGTGGCTGAAAGATATACTGCCGGAGGACACGTTCTCTGACTATTTTACCGTTGAAAGGGCACACAGGGTCCCGGCTAGAGCTCCTCCTCCCGGGGCTCCTCCTCGCCCGTTTCTGGCCCGTTTTCTTCATTTCCGAGACAGGGATGCTGTGCTCCGGGCGGTTCGCATCAAAGGAGAAGTCAAGGTGGACAATTCCAGAGTGTCTTTCTATCCGGATTTCTCGGTGGACCTACGCAAAACGCGCACTCAGTTCACGGAGGTCAGGGTGAAATTGCGGGCGAAAGGATACAAATATGCCATGCTTTACCCGGCCAGACTGCGGGTCATTGATGGCGGTACCACAAGATTCTTCACGTTGCCGGCTGAGGCGTTGCTATGGGCTGAGGCTGCCCCGCCTGTTCCCCCGGGGGCTGCTGATCGGGCGGCTGACTGAGCACATCCAGTTCTGTGGCACTGCATCCAATAGTTGCCTGTCTCTTGACAGTCTTCAGAGACAACATCAATAATGTGTTGTTATCCGTTACAACTTTCATGTCCTGTGTGATGGTTTTGACATGGCACTCCTTGCCAGGGAATGTTATTGGAGTCTTATATTGTTCAAAAAAGTTACTAATTTTTCTTTTCTCCCTTTTACGGTGTGTTGTACTGTAAATGTGTAACTACTGTTAGCTTTAGGTTTAGTTAGGGCAGAGACTTCGCCCCCAGGGGGTTTAGTAGTTCAGGGTCTAGGTCTGCACAAGTTCTAGTGTTAGACAGGGTGTTATTTCTATTAGTTCTATAGATTTCTGTTAGTTTTATAGATTAGTACTTCGCTAGTCTATTTTAACGTGGTTGAAGATGTTTTCTGTTTTGTTTATGTGTTTGTTGTGTGATTGTGTGATTGTATGGTGGGCCTTTCTCCCCTCCCTGTGGGCACTGTTTTCGTGGACTTTATGGTTTCTATACCCGTATAGTATCTCTTGCTTTCCTTTGTTATGGCCACACTAAAAATTTTTAGTTGGAATGTGAGGGGGCTCAACTCCAAACATAAACGTGCCTTATGCTTTGATTTTATTAAGAAACATGCTCCCCACATAGTGTGTCTTTCTGAGACTCATCTTACAGGCCAGAAGGTCCTAGCCCTCAAGAAAGCCTGGATAGCTAGTGGTTATCATGCTACCTACTCCACATATGCCAGGGGGGTCTCTGTCCTGCTATCTAAGGCCTTGCCTCTCAATGTCACCCAAGTGGCCTGTGATCATTTTGGCCGCTATGTCATTATTCACTGTAGATATAACTCTCTGTCCTTTACTCTTGTTAGTGTCTATCTTCCCCCTCCCTTCTCTGTTTCGTTACTTGAGCACATCTCAGGGAAGCTGGCCTCCTTTCCTCCAGATCCAGTCATATACATAGGCGACTTTAATGCTGTTCTTCATCCTCACTTGGATAGGTCCAGTGGGGTGGATGCGGCATCCTCGCATTTCTTGTCTTGGAGTTCGGCCCTCAACCTTACTGACGTTTGGCGCTGGAAACACCCGGTGGACACCAGGTATTCATTTTATTCCTCAGTGCATAAATCTTTTTCTAGAATAGATCTCGCTCTGGTATCCCCTGATCTGTTGCCGTTTATCCACTCTATTGAATATACTGCTCGGGGGATCTCAGACCACTCTGCTGTCGTTCTCTCTGTGCGCTTGAAATCTCACCCTTCCATGATAGTGTGGCGGATGCACCCTGGTTGGTTGGGCTCCCCTGATGTGCAGGACGCACTGCGTTCTGCGCACACCAGTTATTGGGAGCACAATTCTGATTACCCCGATCCTCTGATACGCTGGGATGCATATAAAGCTACCGTCCGGGGTGCCTTCGTCACCAGTGTTAAAAGCCTACGGGCGCGATGTCGGGAGAGAGAGGAGACGTTGAGCATGGAAATGTTGCAGGCAGAGGCGCGTCTTGCTTCTGACCCTTCGAATGATAATTATAGAGTGTGGGCTAAAAAGCAGAGAGCTCTGGTGGTGGTTCAAAAGGAGCGAGCGGACAGGAAACTGCTAGCCAGAGAAGCTTCTATATTTGAGTTCGGGGACAAAAATGGCAGGCTACTGGCCTACCTAGCCAGGAATGAGCGGCCTCTTACATCCATCCCGTTAGTGCTGGACCCCAGTGGGAATGAGGTCACGAATCCTATAGACGTTAATGCAGTTTTCTTCGACTTCTATAAGGATTTATACTCTTCTAATTACACGCTGACACCTCAGGACATTGAAGGGTTTCTCGCAGACCTCCCCCTAACACCTCTCACCGATTCCCAGGCAGGGCTCTTGGACTCTCCCATCATAGTGGAAGAGATAGTGGAAGCTATTAAAGCAATGCCACCGGGTAAGACCCCTGGGCTGGACGGGCTCGTAGGAGACTGGTACCAGCTCAACGGGGAGCTTTTGGCCCCTCGGCTACTCTCCCTATTTCAGGGTGCCCTTGACTCTGGTACACTCTCGGATTCCCTTAGGGAGGCCCTCATTGTCCTTTTATTAAAACCGGGTAAAGATGCCAGGATGCCTGACTCATACCGTCCCATTTCCTTACTAAACTTTGACGCAAAGATTCTGGCCAAAATTCTAGCAACCCGCTTGGTTACTGTTATCACATCTGTAGTCCATCCGGACCAGACTGGGTTCATGCCGGGCCGGGCCACAGACATTAACATCCAGCGCCTCCACCTAAACATAGCTGCTGCCAGTGCTGATGTATCTCCTGGCTTTGTCCTTAGCCTTGACATATACAAGGCATTTGACTCGGTGGAATGGCCATACCTGTGGGCTCTCCTGGCGGGTCTCCACTTTGGTCCTGGATTCATTGCCTGGGTTCGTTTGCTGTATACTGCTCCGCTGGCTCGTATCCGTACTAACTTGGATATCTCTGCGCCCTTTCCCCTGGAGCGTGGGACGAGACAGGGATGCCCCCTCTCCCCCTTCCTATTTGCTCTAGCAATGGAGCCTTTGGCAGCGGCCATCCGTGTCTCCCCCTCGGTCTGTGGCATTACAAGGGGCGCTCTGGTGGAGAAGGTGTCTATGTATGCGGACGACACGCTGGTGTACCTGGCTGATGTGGATTCCTCCTTAAGGAACTTGCTCACTATCCTTGACTCCTTTGGTGCTGTATCAGGCCTAAGGGTTAATTGGTCTAAATCCTCCTTGCTCCCTCTCTCGGCTACCTATGCCAGCGTGTCCCCGCTTCCTGTCCCTCTGCAGGTGGTTCAGCGGTTTAGATATTTGGGGGTTGAGGTCACTGCGTCCCTTAAGAGTTACATCCCTCTGAACCTGGAGCCCCTGGTAGCCACCACCGAAGCTCGTCTCAAAGCCTGGTCTTCTCTGCCCCTGTCTCTGATGGGGAGAATTAACATTTTTAAAATGATATATCTGCCTAAATTTATTTACTTATTCCATGCGTCTCCCTCTTTCCCGAGTCGCGCCTTCTTTGGGCGCGTTGAGGGAATGCTGAGATCATTCTATTGGCAGGGGAAACCCCCGCGCATTAAACTAGCTGCACTGCAGGCGTCCAAGCGTCAGGGGGGGTTGGCTGCTCCTAATCTCCGAAATTACTTCCTAGCCTCCCAGCTTGTATATACAAATTGGTGGCTGGATCTGGATCTCAGGAATCCCGCGGTGAATGTGGCAGGGGCGCTGATGGGTTCCTACGAAGGGCTCACAAATGCCCTCTATCGCTACACTCCCTCCTCTTCGTATGTAACTCCAATTCTGACCGTGGCAAGGGTATGGTCTGTGGCCCACAAGATGAAGCCTAATGATAAATTCTCCCCTAGAATGCCCTTGTGGCTTAATCCACATCTGCCGCACCTGCTGTCGCTTCCCGGCTCGGTCCTGTGGGGCAAACACGGTGTGAAATTCCTGCGGCACCTGTTCTCTGAGTCACATGTGTTTTTATCATTTGACCAGATGAAGTCAGCATATGGTGTACCGCAGTCGGCCTTTTTTCACTATCTTCAACTGCGACATGCGGTTAAATCACAATTCAACTCCCTCAGGCTTCCATTGGCCTTCTCTGAGACGGAGCTCCTCCTGGGCGCTACGGACCTGCCTAAGCCACTGACACAAGCCTATCAATTGTTGCAATTGGAGGGTTCCTCACCCTTTACCAGAGCCCTTGAGCTGTGGGTGCAGGACATACCGACCCTGACGGCTGCTCGCTGGAAGGAGGTGGAGGCCACTTTCTATCCCACAGTCGTAAGTTCTAGAGATGTGCTCATACAGTTTAGGTTTCTGCTCAGATTATACTATACCCCCGAGCGGCTATATAAGATGGGTATTATGACTTCGGCTGTTTGCTTCCGATGCCAGGGGTCAATGGGAACGTTTTTGCATGCGCTCTGGGACTGCCCGAGAGTTATGCCCTTTTGGAGGGAGGTTATGGCCTTTATGGCTGACCATTTTGAATTTCCACATATCTGCTCTCCGGAGGTTTGTTTGCTGGGTCTCATTAATGAGGTGACGCACAGCAAATACTATAGACTATTTATTCGCTTCCTTCTATTTTGTGCCCGCAAAGTCATTATAATGGAATGGAAGAGCCCAGATGTTCCCTCCTTAACTAGATGGATAAGATTAGTCAACACGTATGTCCCACTATACAAAGCTTTATATGAAAGTAGGAAGTGCCCACAAAAGTTTAAAAAAATATGGATCCACTGGATATCTCTAGAAGAGACTAATGTAAGGCCCACTTGAGGCCCTGTTGGTATGTCGGGTTCTTTCATGGGGTCTCGCGGGGTGGGGGGGAAGTGCCTTGTATGAATGATTCTGTGTGTATGAATAGATGACATGTTTGTCCTCAGTTAGTTGTTCATCTTCTAAATGTTATTTGCCTTCTTATCCCCGATTTGTCGGTGTCAGCACCCTATTAATACTGTGTATATAATGCCTACATTCACCATCCTGGGACATGCGAAATGTGCACCGATGATGTCAAATATGGTCTGCACGGTTGTCTGTATTGCTGTTTTGAAAATTGATAAATAAAGGTTTTAAAAAAAAAAAAAAAAACGATCGCAATAACGATTTTTCTTACGAATCTTCTTACGATTTTTCTAACGATTTATTCGTCTAAACACTGATCGTTATAAAAAACAAATTGTTGCTTCAAAACCATTAAACGATCGGTTGGGCGAATTATTGCTTTGTGTAAATGCAGCATAAGATCAGATCATATGTCTTTACTAGGAAAAGCTCCTACCTAGCCAGAATCCTTCTCCACAATGATGAGGGGCAACTCCACAAAACAGCTGTCTGTAGATGGATACCTGGCTTTGGTCTTTCCCTTATCATGTCCTTGGGCTTGTAAATTGAATTAGACAATGACTAGAAGGGCCACTTAATATGTTGGTTTTGGTGGTTTCCTTACTGGACCCACCCCCTGGAGGGTTATCTGGCTAGTCCTGTGTTTTGAGACTCTTAACTGAGGCTCCACAGACTTTTTTGCATATTTGTATTACTTAAACAGCATGCGGTCACAGATAATGGTGAAGATCATGTTACCGTAGATATGGCCCAGGCTAAACAGGTTCAATGCACAAATTCAATTTAATTTTAATAAATGAAATTAATATTTTTTCCAAAAACAACTTCTAAATGTTTTCTTTGCTTTCAGAACTCAGATGTAACATCCACTATCATGAATAAAGCAGAATTATATCACAGTACCACAGCTGTTTGGTGACTGGAAATATTTATAACTCCATTCATTTGGGGGTCAATTTTCCCCTGTACTCGTCATCTGTGGGAATGCCAGTAGTCAGACCCCCAAGTCACCTTGTTGTCCTTGTTGTGGATAGAGGGTAACATTTCAAAATGAGAGTACCTGTAGCCTTGAAACATGACTATGGATTATCAGACAAACCAGGACTCCTTCCAAAAGGATATTTAGACAGCTGTTTCAGGGTCATTTCCCTTTGTCATTACATAGCCCCCTTTGTTATTTACTCTGCAAAGCTGTTCAAAGGCTAATAAAAGCCCATTCTAAAATATCTTCACTTTTCTTTTCCTGAGCTAATCTAGATAACTTTATTTATTACAAGGAGTTTTTATTACATTGTAATGCTTTGGATAGAATCAAGTCTTTGGGAAGTTTAATAGTGGCATTTCCTATTTTAAATAAGTAAGGCAACATCTTATCTTTGTTCTGATATTCCTGTGATTAGAGAAAATCCCTGTTTAATAAGGTCAGGAAAGAACAGGATGCCCTGTCACAAAACAGACTGCTGTGGTTGCTTCAATAAAGGATTAAGGACAAGTGTAAGCTCAACCTTAGGGCACAAAGCAACAGTGACTTCTTTCACAAGGGAAGTGGGAATCCCCAGCCAAAACTTGTACATTTAAATGGTGGAACATAAACCAACACTGCTGTTATTTTGTGTTTGCACACTGCATTGTTATCACAGGCAATTGCTTTCTAACTTGAAGTAAAGAGTAAAGTCAAACAAACTTTTGAACATTGTGCGTCAGAAAGATACAAAGTATAATGCTGTTACAGTAAAGATTCCCTGTCTGGGATAATGGTAAAACTTTCTTTCCTGCAGACATAGAGAAGCTCTCTGTACTGCTTATTCATATGTTTGTACATTGTGATGAGATTGTCTCCAATCCATGTTTTGTTCCATACCAAGCCACAATCTTGATACTGTGCTATACGATTAGAGGAAAGCAGCAGCATGAACAATTCCTATAGCTGCGTGATGAATTCATCAATATAATTCAGCCTGTATCTGTTTAACTCTTTTCTATGACATACATTTTTAGCATGGGTCAGATGAGGGAATACCTCGTCTGGAGGATGTCTGCTGCTATCTGCAACTGATATACAATATATAGAATATAGTGAAAATACAGGATATCTGCTTTCTATAGAATATAGTATATAGCATAATTCCTTCAATCCAATAGAAACTCCCTGGAGAAATTATGCCTGTTATTGTCTAGTTCTTTTCTAGATGTATTGGTACCCATTTGGGTTTGTAAAAGTTTTTAATCATGTTGGTTAATTGTATTGCTTGAATAAAGATTATTTGTTAATCGATTCATTGCATTTATGTGTGTGGGGTGCACTTTCTTTGTGCCTTTCCTTTTCTTGGTTATCATTTTGGTCTATAGATATAGACACTGAGTGGCACCCCCAACTTCAGACTATAGACAAGTTAAGCCCCTCTATTCTTTGTTGTAGTACATTACAAAAGGGCTCTCTGTATATTTTCTCTGAGCTCAGTCATTTACAGGGGGAGAATGGATTTTTTTTTCTCTCCCTTCTTTGCTCACACTTGTATATCTTTGTCCGACCTTTAAAGGGGTTGTCCAGCGAAAATCTTTTTCTTTCAGATCAACTGGTATCTGAAAGTTATATAGATTTGTAATTTACTTCTATTAAAAAATCTTTAGTCTTCTCATACTTATCAGCTGCTGTATGTCTTGCAGGAAATGTTTTTTTATTTTCATTCAGACACAGTGCTCTCTGCTGACATCTCTGGCCGAGGCAGGAACTGTCCAGAGCAGGAGAGGTTTTCTATTAAGATTCATAAAAAAACGAGACAGGGTTCTTGTCTCGGCCAGAGTTGTCAGCAGAAAGCACTGTGTGAGACTGAAAATAAAAAAAATTCTGCAGGACATACAGCAGCTTATAAGTACGGGAAGACTTAAAGATTTTTTTAATAGAAGTAACAGACGTAGTAGAAGTAAATTACAAATCTATATAACTTTCTGATGACAGTTGATTTGAAAGAAAAAGATTAGGGGGCCCAGTGGCCCAGGCTGATCCTGTAGTAGACCCCAGAGAAGACATCCCCTGCAGCACCTGGTGGTCTCCTGGGCATCGCCTCCTTCACTGAGTGGCTGAGCGGACCTGAGAAATCACGTCTCGGGCCCGCGTCAGACACCAGGAAGCGGCGGGGAACCGGGCAACGGAGCATCGCGATGCGGGACCCTCCGCTGGAACTGGGGAGGTGAGTGGACTTCTTTTCCTCGGCCACCTCGTCCCCGGACCCAGCACAAAAGTGCCCCCCCCCCCCGCTGGAGTACCCCTTTAAATGCACACAGCACTCCCTAGAGTTATACCCCCAATGTGCTTATAGTCTACCAATATCTGTGATTGTATTCACATATACAACATTTAGAGGGATAAAACATGATGTTTTTTTTTTTATTATGTTTTAGTAATAAACAACATATCACTTACATAAGTCTGTTCAGCAGATGTGTGCTCTGGGAATTGTTAACCCTCGGCATACTGGCGGGCTGGGTAAATAAAAGCATATGATGTGCTTTTGAAGTTACCTTTGATGGGAGGTGAAAAGATTTGATGAAAGGCATGATGACAACCTCTTTCTGGTGATAAGCAATAAATATTTATTGTATACATACAGTAACTCTGGGGGTTGACTAACTGATTTATATATTTATTTCTATATAGCTTTCAACTTAAAAGGAAACTAACAGCAGGTTCTGTGTTACCATAAAACAGGAGACACTGAATAAGAAGGTAGTTTTCTCACTTTCATCCTTAGTGCCATTTTCCTGAAATTTTATTACCAAGGTAATTAGGTAGTTTGGTGAACTGGGGACGGTACTACAGCCCTTGGTGTACCAGTTCGCTGGTCCCGCATGAAGAGGGGCAGGTGGGCAGAATGGTGCACCAAGTTTCTAATTAACATATAATAATGAAATAAAATAAATAGAAAACTACCATGTTTGTCAGCATCTCTTGCTATATAAGTACATAACGGTATGTTCGATTTTTCTAACCTGCTTAAATTTCTTTTTAATCCATATAGCAAAATAAACAGTATGTCGAAAGTACTATTTTCATAGAGTTAAAAAAAAAAGTTTAAGCCTTAAAATAAAGTAATATCTTGTATTTTGTGCTGTAGAATTCATTGACTACCTATCACAATAAGCACTGACCTGCTTTGAATAACTCAAAGTTAAAAAGTCCAATGTACAGATACTTTTAATTCTACATGATTTGTGTGATGTCATTGCCATAGATGACTTTTTCACATCAGTAGTGTAATGACTAGTGGTACAAGGACATGGGCAAACAGGGCTAGGATAAAGAGTAGCAGCAGTAGGTGGCAAAATAGACTGTTTATTTCGTGAGTGTTCATCAGTGTCTCATTGATGTGGATCACTCAGTAGTCTATTTTGCTTTGAAAACACAGTTGATTAATATAACAAATATATATCATAAATCTAAACTCCTGAAATAATCAGGGGCAATTCTGAAAATAAGTTCTCATGGATATAGGGAAAACTGCCCACTAATACCTTGCAAGAGCCATCATATTTTATGTACACTTGCTTGCATTCTGTGAAAAAGCTAGCAGATACTGCACTTTCATAAGGAAAATTGGTAGGATAGTTAACTTCCTCTATAGTACTGCAAGCCTTTACTCATAAATAAAGCACTTCCACTCAGGTTCGGACTGGCCCACAGGGGAGAAGAGGAATTCCCTGGTGGGTCTACCCCTTGGTGGGCCCGTTATCAAAAGATGGGTCTCCCTTTTTAGCAGCTCCAGGATGGCATATAATCCCCCAGCACTGCTGCACACTCCTGCCACCCACTCACTCACTGCCTCTATATAGTAACCTGAGGTTTTATCTTATTATATAGAGGCAGGAAGTGACTGGGGTGACAGGAGGAGGGGCGGAAGAGGGGTAGCAGCCTGCACAACGTGGCCTGTGTATGGTGCATGTATGTGTGTGTATTATCTATGCATATATGTACGTTTGTTTATATATGTATATGATGTGTGTCTATATTGTGAATATTTGTATGTAATATGTATGTACACGTTATGTGCACTCATTTGTAACTCCCCCTCCCATAACTTAACCTGCCGGGGACTCACCTTCAAGGGGGTCAATTAAGCAGGGAGGGGGGAGAGAGGAGACATTCCAGCGTGTATAGTAGCTATTCAGAAGCTTGGAAAAGCCTCTTGGAGAGCTTGGAACAGGCAGATATATTTAAGGTATCATATGTCTTCTGGACCTAACAGCATCTAAGGCTGGGTTTTCACTGTGTTTTTGCAATCCGTTTTTTTTTCATCCCTTTTTTGCAAAAAACAGATGAAAAAAACAGATGCATTTGTGTGGCAGGAAAATGACAGGCGGGCAGGGGGGTGCTGTAAGATAGTATATTTACCAGTGCCCATGCCCTCATAGCGCTGCTCTCGGGTCTCTCCCACATCTGCTGGAAGTAATTTTTGGCAGTGCTTGGTGTACATCACAGCCCCGGCTCCTCCAGCTGTAATGTTACAGACCGGCTAATGGATTGCACACTTAGCCAGTCAGTGACTGCAGAAGTGTCCCATCCCAGTCACTGATTGAGAACCATCGACAGAGTATGTGACGTTGCAGCTGGGGGAGCTGCAGGAGGCCAGCGGTTGTCAGATATTGTTTAGGAAGCGCTACGGGGGCACGGGGACTGGTAAATATACTTTCTTTATTATGTTCGTGCACCACCTGCCTGTCTGAGATTTGTTAGCTCCATGGTACTTCTCCTTTTAAGAAATTTAAGTGGCATGTTATGCTATTTGCATAGAGTGACTGACAAGTTACTAGCAGTGAGCTAGCATCGCTGTTCACATACACAGCTCTGTGCAAAGTTGCTATAGTAATGTAAAAAAGCTTTGTCGCTGGTTAAATCTGGTGTATGTAGGGTAGGCCCCCAGAATCAAATTCCCAATTGGGCCAAGGTAACCCATTCCAACACGTATTCCACTCTATTTGAGAACTGCCAATATTACATTTCTCTAATAAAGTACGTAAAGTGGTTTTAAACTGCAGCCTTACTATAACCTCAGTATTACTTTCCTCTTTATTCTGGTGTCTTTACGTCACTTGAAATTCCTAATTTAAACAAAACAAACAGTTTATCCCTCACATATGTTTTATATAAGAATGATCCCAAAGGAGTTGCCCCATCTACTCCTGTCTATAGGTCTGTTTTTTGACCCATTCTATTGGCCAGGAAGAAAAGAAGCTGTACATGAGAATGAGCACATTGTTCTGTTTAATATATGTATGTTACAAAATCAGCTGATCCCTGGAAATTTCCCAAGTTGGATCAACACTAATCAGTATATTGCTGGGACAACTGCTTTTTGAGGGGTTGATGGGATTACAGTTGGGACAGCCCCTATAAGATGAAAATGATGTGATGTTGATGATCATGATGTTCTTAGTATTGAAAATAATAACAAAATAAACTATTTATTTTTAACAAATAAGCTTCTTGTATTTGCCAAATGTTAATGCTCTCTCCCTTTTGTGCTACTGGAGGCTCTGTTCATGATGTGGTCTGCTCTGCGGTTTTTTAGATAAGTTTTATCCCCTTGGGTGTACTTCCACTTCCATGGTTTCTCTTTGTTCTTCTACAGCTTTTCTAATTTTAGTAATTTACAAGATTTGGACATTCCCTGCATTCCAACGACAAATGGATTCATCGTGGCTTTCGTTCTGAAAAATGAATGTTAGTGATTGTGACACATTAAGTGCTGTTAGTCTGCCACAAGTTGTTCAGATACACTAAATACATGCACATAGGAGAAAGTCATCTGGTTGTCATTGAGGTCATACACTAAGTAGACTTCCAGGAAGTGTATGTAAAATGCTTTTGTAGACAGCATTACTGGAAAGTAGCACTTTAACCTGGCTACTAGAAAACATTGGCACAAACCTAATTTTTTCCCATCATTTATAAGTGAACTTGTATTTAGAGTGAGAAAGTATAATATTGCATACTTTATATCTTTTTACAAATGTTTTTTTCATTTTACAAAATGTTTCTTCAATCTATACCAGTGTTTCCCAACTTTTCACCTTGGGGAATTCCTTGGAAAAACAATGTTCTTGGGCACCTCTACCAAATAACGTTCTACAAAACACAGAAAAACATTATTCAGTGACTCACATGTGATGTCTTTCTGTTTCTTCTTTATCTGGCCTAGACCACCAGGACAATTTCTTCCAGCTACAATTCATCTCTTCAGAACCTGCCAGACAAGCATCTTAGGCTCCACACTGGTGTCATACACAGTAAAGTGAGTAAGCATGTGGGTTGCCCCCTGCAGATAACCCATGACATCCCCCCACTGCCTGCAATTTACCCCCTCTCTTCCCCCACCCCCTGCCATTAACCCCCTCATCACCTGCAATTAACCCCCTCTGCCCCACACCTGCATTTAACCCCCATCTTAGGCTAGATTAACACTGCATTTTTGTAGTCTGTTTAACATATCCATTTTAAATGGTTACTACTGGTAAACCATGTTTTTGTGTAAGCTAAAAAAAAAAAAAAAAGGATTTGTTTCAATCTTCAATATAAATCAATGGAAAACGGATGGCAAAATTGCATTTTTGCATCCATTATTTTCCATAAAACAGATATGTTTAATAGACTGCAAAAACGCAGTGTGAACCTAGCCTTACCTGGATCAGTCGCGCTGGTCACAGAGGGCTCCTCTTCAGCAGTAAGCAGCCACATCACTGCAGACTTAACGCCTATGCCACACGTACAGGGAGGGCTTGATATGCTTGATCCTCCACAGCAGGAAGCGTGCAGTGTCATGACTGATACTTTCTGCATGCAGTATATGCATGCCTGGAGAATACTGTTTTTTGCTTTTTTTTAGGTAACTGGAAGCTAATGGCACCCTGTTTGGGAAACACTGATCTAATCCCCTTAAAAAACGTAATAAAAATTTGCCTCAAAGTCTATAAATTGAGGTTAAACTAAATGCAGTTACTACAGGGACTGCAAATACTGTACTTATTACTTCCACAGCACATTAGGGACCTCTAATAAGAAATAAAATACCACACTGCATACATGCATTCATCAACCTATGGGAATTATTTAGCTCCTCAGGTTAATGCAAGTGATATTTTTTAGAGCTACAAAGGCTTAACAGCTGAGTTAACAGGTAACAGGACTCAAATGAATCACACTTCGTTTCTTTATCCTTTCCAGATGTCTGAATGCTCTTTTTGGTCAATTAAATGTTCTCATCATGCAGCCATTCCCTTCTTCTTGGCCTATTCTATAGCGCTGCTCAAAATCATTTATCAACATTCACTATTTCTTGGTCCAGTTCCTTCATTAAAGCCAATAAAACTCTTATATAGTTTTTGTTTATGCTACTAAGTGTTTATATTGTTCATGTTATAAATGACATGTGCGGTTTCTAATAGTTCTCGGTTCTTAAAAGATATCATGGGGCTACTTTTTTAAGTCTCGTGAGAGTTGCTGAAGGCATCTGGACTTCATATTCTCATTAGAATGGAAGCTAGTAGAATTATGGGCTAGCCTTTTGGCTCATCAGTACAGTCATGCTTTTATTTAGCTCATGAAGTTACTCCACACTGTAACCTCACAGGATTTTTTTGTACGGTATCAGTTAACACATTGTGTGTGTGTGTGTGGGGGGGGGGGATTATGAGCAACATTTTAAAGTCTCTTAAAGCGACTCAGTACCCACAATCTGACCCCCCCAAACTGCTTGTACCTTTGGATAGCTGCTTTGAATCCAAGGGGCTGTGGTCTAGGGGCAACTCACCTGTCTAATAGACCTGCCAGCAGTTCAATCTCTGGTTCAAATTCCCTGATGGAAATGAAATAGAGGTCTTTATTTTTTAATTTTTAAAAAAATTTTCTCATTATTGTCTATTTTTTAAGGCTATGATCACACACAGTATTTTTGCTTAGCATTTTGGTCAGTATTTTGCAACCAAAACCAGGAGTGGATTGAAAACATAAAAAGGCTATAGAAACACTGTTGAAATTGTGCAGATGGCCATCTTTAATTTGCAAATATCAGCCGTTGTTTTAAAATGACATTAATTATTTGACAT
Organism: Dendropsophus ebraccatus; assembly: GCF_027789765.1. Lineage (NCBI taxonomy): Eukaryota > Metazoa > Chordata > Amphibia > Anura > Hylidae > Dendropsophus > Dendropsophus ebraccatus. The sequence continues at coordinate 143,749,987 of NC_091455.1, read as the reverse complement.
TAAGTGGCTGCCAGCCACTCAATTTAAACAGTGTTTGAACATAACCTTTCTGTGTTTTCAATCCACTCCTGGTTTTGCTTGCAAAATGCTGACTAAAATACTGAGCAAAAATACTGTGTGAATATATCATTAATAGAGATGAGCGAACCTCGAGCATGCTTGAGTTGATCCGAACCCGAACTTTCGGCATTTGATTAGCGGTGGCTGCTGAACTTGGATAAAGCCCTAAGGCTATGTGGAAATCATGGATATAGTCATTGGCTGTATCCATGTTTTCCAGACAACCTTAGAGCTTTATCCAAGTTCAGCAGCCCCAGCTAATCAAATACCGAACGTTCGGGTTCGGATCGACTCGAACCCGAACCCGGTTCGCTCATCTCTAATCATTAACAATGATACAATAATGAGGTAAAAATAAAGACTCCTATTTAATTTCCATCAGGGGATTTGAACCAGAGACCAAACTGCTGTGAGGTCTGTAGACAGGTGAGGCACCCCTAGACCACAACAGCTCTAACACATTTGCAATCAGAGATTCAACTATATCTGAGTGTTTCTTTCAGACATAAACTTCGTACAGAGGACTGATGTGCAATCAGAGACACTGGCTGACAGCTGAGCGAGCAGGAGGCTCGGCAGCATGGATTATTCACAAAGAGGAAGGAGGGGAAGGAATGGTGAGGTGTGCCAGAGTGTGGCACAAACAGCTCCTCTTTGACACTTCATTACAGTAGGAGACCTGAGATTGTACATAATGCACAGAAAATTACCAAAAGGCACCATGCTTACTAGGAGACTGCCAGCTACAGTACACTGTCAGCACCTTAGGTAAGGCCTGGGAGCGGATAGATTCCCTTTAAGCTGTGAGTTATTGAAGGTGTATGGCACCCTTTAGAAATCTACTCCACCATTGTTGATTGGCTTGATGCTGGTTATAATGATGATGATAATGACATGTTTATTGTACAAACAAATATAAGATTTGCGTCAACCAGTGGTTTTCGTGGTCCTAGAAACTGCATCATATATTTTTGTTAGGATCAGAGCTTAATTATTTTGATAGGGAAATTTAAGCCCTTTATGACCAAAGGTCATTGATGCACAGATGTCCAGGTCACAATGAAGCAGTGCTCTTCTCACCTTCTAAGAGGACTGGTTAGGGCTCATTTTTTGTGACAGGATCTATAGTTTTTATTGGTGACATAATGGTGCAATTGGGAGTTTTTGATTGCTTTAATTTTTTTCCTGATATTATTATATATTATATATTATTTAAAAACTCAGCGATCCTGGTGTTTTTTTTTATTTCCATTTTTCGTTTACCCTGTACACTGTATGGAAACAATATTGTTTTATTTCAATAAATTGGAAAATCCTGCATTCTACAATATAAAATATGTTTATATTTTTTTATTTTCTTATATATTTTTATTTGTAAAATGGGAAAAGGGCATAGCATTGATCAGTATTATCAGCACTCTAAGGACAGATTCTATGAGAAGATCACCGATCCAATAGGATGGAGGTAAGTATTAAACACAGCACTAGCCAGATATCCCTCAGGGAAGGGCCCAGACAAGGGGTGTCTCCTGTAGGAAAACCATCATATTAAGTGACTATAAGTCAATGTAATGACAAGGATATTGACAAGGGTAACAGTATTATTTTTGTCTGGTCTCCCTGAGATCAGTGATCTGTTTCCCGCATGGCTCTACTAGACATTGCTCCCACCTCACCAGAATCCTGCTCAACACTGATGAGAGAAAACACCCTAAAACAGCTGTCTGTGGATGGATACCTGACCTTGGTTTCCCTGTTGCCCAATACTTATAGGGCCACTTAAATGAGAAGTCTGGCCAAAAGTATTTTTTTAATATGTTATTACTTATGGAAAGTTAGACAAATTTCTAATGTACATTAATTATGGGAAATGCAGATATACTGCAATTAATTAGATCATGGAGTGTTAGAATTCTCTCAGAAATCGTGATGTCACGAGGAAGGGTGCAATTCCTATGGAGTGTCCAGCAGGGGGCGCACTATATATAGAAGTCAATGAGTACCATTGACTTCTATATATAGTGCCCCCCTGCTGGACACCCTATTGAATCAATGGATGTGTATGTAAAAATGTTATGTACTCTACTGTACTCGTACTCGTTTTGATTGAATACATTTATGGAATACTTTGGGGAGCAAGTGTCCTTGCTCCCTAAAGTATCCCATAAATGTATTCAATGAATACATTTGGAGGGCACCGAACAGGGAGGGAGAGAGGTGCCTATACATCTACCTCCCCCCTCCCTCCCTGCTGGGCACATATATACAGTACTCCTCCTCCTCATGAGCAGAGGATTGGAGGAGTAGTACCTGTGCTATCCCCATCACTTTGCCATCACACACAAGGGACACTTTAACCAGAGGGCACATGGGGCACGTGCACCGGGCCCACTGGTTAAAGGGGCCCACGCCGAGCAGGCCAGCCATTGCTATGTGCACAGGGACACCAGCCTGTCAGGGGGGAGCGGCATGGTTGAGTAATCTACTTACCCATCCATGGCGCCCCCTGCAGCCCCCCCCCCCGTTCGCCGCTGCCCCGCCCGCTGCTGCGCTTCAGCAGCAGCGGTACTGACAGAGAGAGAGCCATTGGCTCCCTCCCTGTCAGTCAATCTTGTGGCCGCACTTCCTGTGGTCACAAGAGGCAGCACTCTCCCTCTGGTGCCCAACGTCACTGGAATGTCGGCGCGAGGGTAAGGGGAGTGCAGCCTCTTGTGACCGCTGCAGGGAAGAGAAGAGGAAAGCGTGGATCCAGGTGAGTATATTTTTTTTTTTAAATATACCAATTGGGAGGGCGCACATGAAGGGGGCTATATACTAATGATGAGGGCCCACATAAAAGGGGCTATATACTATGGGGAGGGCGCACATGAAGGGGGCTATATGCTAATGGGGAAGGCGCACATGAAGGGGGCTATTTACTAATGGGGAGGGCGCACATGAAGGGGGCTATATACTAATGGGGAGGGTGCACATGAAGGGGGCTATATACTAATGGGGAGGGCGCACATAAAGGGGGCTATATACTAATGGGGAGGACGCAGATGAAGAGGGCGCACATGAAGGGGGCTATATACTAATGGGGAGGGCGCACATGAAGGGGGCTATATACTAATGTGGAAGGCGCACATGAAGGGAGTTATATACTAATGGGGAGGGCGCACATGAAGGGGGCTATATACTAATGGGAAGGGCGCACATGAAGGGGGCTATATACTAATGGGGAGGGCGCACATGAAGGGGGCTATATACTAATGGGGAGGGCGCACATGAAGGGGGCTATATACTAATGGGGAGGACGCAGATGAAGAGGGCGCACATGAAGGGGGCTATATACTAATGGGGAGGGCGCACATGAAGGGGGCTATATACTAATGTGGAAGGCGCACATGAAGGGAGTTATATACTAATGGGAAGGGCGCACATGAAGGGGGCTATATACTAATGGGGAGGGCGCACATGAAGGGGGCTATATACTAATGGGGAGGGCGCACATGAAGGGGGCTATATACTAATGGGGAGGGCGCACATGAAGGGGGCTATATGCTAATGGGGAGGGTGCACATGAAGGGGGCTATATACTGTTGGGGAGAGCACAGTGGGGCTATAGACTATTGGGGGAGAGCAGGGGGGGCTATATACTTTTGGGGTGAGCACAGGGGGCCTATAAACTATTGAGGTGAGCACAGGGGGCTATATACTATTGGGGGAGAGCAGGGGTGGCTATATACTATTGGGTTGAGCACAGGGGGGCTATATACTATTGGGGTGAGCACAGGGGGGCTATATACTATTGGGGGAGAGCACAGGGGGCCATATACTATTGGGGGAGACCGGGAGTGCACAGCATGGGGGCTATATACCATTGGAGAGATCACAGGGGGTCTATATACTATTGGGGGAGAGCACAGGGGGGCTATATACTATTGGGGGAGAGCACAGGGGGGATATATACTATTGGGGAGAGCACAGGGGGGCTATATACTATTGGGGGAGAGCATAGGAGCGCTATATACTATTGGGGGAGCGCACAGGGTGGCTATATACTTCTGGGGGAGCGCACAGGGGGGCTATATATTATTGGGGGAGCGCACAGGGGGGCTATAAACTACTGGGGAGAGTGCACAGGGGGGCTATATACTACTGGGGACGCACAGGGGGGCTATATTCTACTGGGGAGCGCACAGGGGGGCTATATACTACTGGGGAGCACACAGGGGAGGCTATATACTACTGGGGACAGTGCACAGGGGGGCTATATACTACTGGGGACAGCGCACAGGGGGGCTATATACTACTGGGATAGCACACGGGGTGTCAATATAATACTGGGGAGAGCGCACAGGGGGGCTATATACTACTGTGGGAGCACACAGGGGGTCTATGTACTAATGGGGGAGCGCACAGGAGTGCTGTATATAACTGGAGGAGCACAAGAGGGTCTATATACTACAGGGACACCTTAAAACTATGGAGGCACAGAGGGGTGTAACTATATAGGGGTACGGAGGGGTGTAACTACTAAATAGGGGTACAAGGGACCTCTCTGGAGAGAGGATTCACAGCCGGGAGAAGACTTGAAGGTGACCCAGGCTGGATGGAGAGAAAAAGAAAAGGTGACAGACTCTGATCGGAGAAGACGGCCCCGGTGAGTCACTGGATGTAACTGAACTCTGTTATAGGGTCTGTAGTGAAGGGGTCATGATGTGGCGGTATTATGTAATGGCATCATTGGTGATATCTTTGTTTTGTTCAGTTATGTAAAATGTAATCACTGTATGGTGGAAATTGTGTTATAAGGTAACTACTGTATGTATTGGGGTTCTTGATACAGTGTGGAGGCAAATTCAGTACATTATACCATGTGCTGAAAGGGAAGAGGGGGGGGGCGACTCTTGAGGGGGGGGGGCGACTCTTGTGCACCGGGCCCACGAATCTTTTAAAACGGCCCTGACAAGGGGTCGCTTCATGCCCCCTCCTCCTCCCGGCTTCAAACGTGTAACTATCCCGCCGCCCTCTCATATCCTGACGCTCCTCACACTATCCCGCCGCTGGCCGCCGCTCCTCACACTATCCCACCGCTGACTCCCCGCCGCCAGCCGCCGCTCTCTGCTCCTACATACCGGCGGCACCAGCACTCCCCCACCCCGCAGGGTGGCCGGGGACACCAGGAAGCACAAGGAGCGCTGTGCTCCCTGCAGGGTGGGGGAGGGCTGATGCGGCCGGCATGCAGTGCGGACCGGGAGCCGGTATGTAGGAGCAGAAAGCGGCGGCCGGTGGCAGGGAGTCAGTGGCGGGATAGTGTGAGGAGCGGCGGGATAGTATAAGGAGCGGCAGGACAGTGTGAGGAGCGGCGGCCAGGGGCAGGATAGTTACACGTTTGAAGCCGGGAGGAGGAGGAGGCATGATGAAGCGACCCCTTGTGTGAGGAGCGGCGCGCGACGGCGGTGGCGATGTGATGGGGATGGCACAGGATAGCACACTATGAGCAGAGGATGGGAGTAGTAGTACTATGTATATGTGCCCAGCACCGAGCAGAGAGGGAGGGGGTAGGTAGATGTATAGGCACCTCTCTCCCTCCCTGCTCGGTGCCCTCCTAATGTATTCATTGAATACATTTATGGGATACTTTGGAGAGCAAGGACACTTGCTCCCTAAAGTATTCCATAAATGTATTCAATCAAAACGTAGTGTACATAACATTTTTACATATACATCCATTGATTAAATAGAGCGTCCAGCAATGGTACTCATTGACTTCTATATATAGTGCGCCCCATGCTGGACACTCCATAGGAATTACACCCTTCTTCGTGACGTCACGATTTCTGAGAGAATTCTAACACTCCATGATTAGAGATGAGCGGATTTCCAATGCCAATGGCTGTATCCCAGTTTTCCAAGCGTTCCTTAGGCGGTATCCACCCGCTGCACGGAGTGAGCAGACACGAGAAACCGACGCCGATTGTTCTGGTTCTCACGAACCAGAAATCCGAAAATTCTGCTCATCTCTATCCATGATCTACTAAATTAAGGGAAATAGCAGTATATGTGCATTTCCCATAATTAATGTACATTAGAAATTTGTCTAACTTTCCATAAGTAATAATATATAAAAAAATACTTTTGGCCAGACTTCTCCTTTAATATGGTGGTTTAGGTGGTTTACCTACCGGAGCTAACCTTTGGCTTGGCCGTTCCCGGACTGATATCTGGATAGTCCTGTCTTTTGAGACTCTTAAATGAGGCTACACAGGCTTTTTTTTGCATATTTGTATTTAATGCTTGCTTTATGTATGCTTTCCATTTTTATATTAGTATCACCATTCTAGTGGCTTATTTACTGACCCATTGTGCTGCTCATGCTTCTGCAAGTCATTCTGAGCCAGTGGACAGGCCTTTTTTATCAGTTAATTTACAGTACTTGTGTACAGTGGTGTTTACAGCTGCTGTCCAATCAGCATTCATCTTCACTGGGCCAGTCTGTGCAGAGCTGAGAGACAACTGACCTCACTAGATGGATTTGGTCTCTTTTTTGATGATATTAACCCCTTAGCGACCCATGACGTATCTGATACGTCATGGTGCCGCAAGGTCTGATCCCGGCTGATATGTACAGCCGGGCAGTGCCTCTATTAGCCGGCGCGGGTCCCGTTGCCGGCTGTCAAACCTGACAGCTGCATTTAGATGCACTACGCCGCAAGTCCCTGGTGTCTAGTGGGACGGATCTCCCCCCCGCGATGCGATCGCGGGGGGGAGATCCGTTCTTCTGCCCGTGCCGGGCCTCAGCGTCGCCTGCAGCAGGCCAAAGCAATCTATGACCGATGTAATCGATCTTTGCTGTGTATATACACAGCATAGATCTCTATGAGAGATCAGTGCTGTGTATATACAAGTCCCCCAGGGGGACTTCTAGTTACAGTTAAAAAAAAAAAGTAAAAATGTTTTTTCATTAATAAAAAATCCCCTCCCCTAATAAAAGTCCAAATCACCCCCCTTTTCCCATTTTACAAATATAAATAAATAAATAAACAAATAAATAAACATGTTTGGTATCGCCGCACGTGTAATTGCCCGAACTATTAATTAATCACATTCCTGATCTCGCACGGTAAACGGCGTCAGCGGAAAAAATTCCAAAGTACAAAATTGTGCATTTTTGGTCGCATCAAATCCAGAAAAAATTTAATAAAAAGCGATCAAAAATTCACATATGCGCAGTCAAGGTACCGATAGAAAGTACATGTCATGGCGCAAAAAGTGAAACCTCACACTACCCCATAGACCCAAGAATAAAAGCGCTATAAGCCTGGGAATAGAGCGATTTTAAGGAACATATATTTGTTAACAATGGTTTGAATTTTTTACAGGCCATCAGATAATATAAAAGTTATACATGTTACATATCGTTGCAATTGTAACGACTTGAGAAACATGCATAATAAGGCAGTTTTACCATAGGGCGAACGGCGTAAATGCACAACTCCCCGAAATCAAAACAAATTCCTTTTTTTTTTCAATTTGACAGTGCAAATTATTTTTTTCCGGTTTCGCAGCATATGTTATGGAAAAATAATTCCTGTCATTGCAAATTACAATTGGTTTCGCAAAAAATAAGGGCTCATATGGGTCAAGCGCTATGGCCTTTTAAACATAAAGTGGAAAAAGCAAAAGTGCAAAAACGTAAATTGGCTTTGACCTTAAGGGGTTAAAGTCCAAATAGCCTTAGTGACTGAGCCTTAAAGGAGTACTCCAGGCTGGGATGCTTTTTTGCCTATGGCCGGGGACAAGGTGGATGAGGGCAATGACCTCCCCTTACCAGCACCGTGTTCCGGATCACGCTGCTCCGGTCCACGCTTCCCGGCCGCTTCCTGGTCTCTGCAGGGGCTTGGGCTGGATCCCGCCTCTGCCACTGACTGGCTGAGCGGACTTGAAACGTCTCAAGCCCACGTCAATTACCAGGAAGCGGACGAGCAGTGCGGACCGGAGCTCTGCGATCCAGGACACGGCGCTGGAATCGGGAGGTAAGGGGACGTCATTGCCCTCATCCATCTCCTCCCCGGCCATAGGCAAAAAAGCCCCCCAGATCAGAGTACCCCTTTAACTGCAGTTTTTCAGTAAGTGAGACACCTAGTGGCCAAATTAAATTGCAAAGCTGTAGTATCACCTCTCCTGCTGATTTCAAATATTATGTTGGTATCGACAGTGCCCATTTAAGGCCCCTGTTCACTTCACACAGCCTCATGCTGTTGTTCAACCAGCGTAATTTTCATACTGAATCTAATAAGGATTGAAGACTAAATTTTGTGTAAAATACTTTTCCCATTATTTTTCACTGATTTATTCATGGTGTATTTGAAATCTTTGTTGTGGTGAAAAAAAAAATAGGTGCAGGTCACTTGTTGACAAGGATTCTGCTCAGAAACAGCAGTGGGTACTGTAGCTACATGCAGATTAGGCCCACTGAATGTGCTAATACACTTCCTACTAATACACATGTGCTAACACAAAGCATACAAAACTGCAAATACGTGGTAGAAATCCAGAGTCTGCCTCAAATATCTGCTGCGGATTATCTTCCAAATTTCTAATTGAGATTTTCAAACATAAAAATCTGTTAGCGATACTGTTACAGGATAAAACTCAGAGTAGGGGAAGTTCCATTCATATCTGATAGACATATTGAAGATTGTTGGCAGAAAAAGACCACTGGGTCATCTAGTCTCCCCTTTTAGTATTTCCCTTCTTATTATCTTAGGATAGATATATTTTTATCCCAGGCATATTTAAATTCTGTTATTATAGATTTACCAACCACATTTGCTGTAAGTTTGTTCCAATCATCTACTACTCTTTTAGTAAAGTAATATTTTCTCACGTTGCTTCTCATCTTTCCCCCAACAAACCTCTCATTGTGTCTTCTTGTTCTTGAGTTCAGTTTTCAATAGTAGTTGTATCAATCAATCTTGTTTTCCTACTGTGGCGGCTGCAACATAATAGAAGTGAGATCATTTTAGATGCACTTCATGTTCGAGTTCTTTGCCCCATATTTTAGTCCTTTTTTTGTAGAACTGCTTTTCAAACCATGCTGTAATTTAGGGTTTATATGCTCCTCCATGTTAAAAAGCTGTTAAACAAAATTCATGTTGTTTTAGCTTTTTATTAATATTAGCTTGGTTTGGTTTAGTCTTCTTTTATGGAATTTTCCACTTTCCTCGTAGGGAAACACAACATAACTGCATTCAACTTCTGTGTCATCTGTTCTGCTTATCAGTTATTCCCTTCCTTCCTCCTTTTGTTATGACCTGATAAAATGAGAGGAAGAGGATAGTAAAGAAACTGCTAGAACCAAACCTAATAGTTCTCATATATAGTAAACATTAAAGGCTATTAATTCTATGAACTGTATTGCATTAATATGCTGTCTTAGGGCCCTATTATACAGAATGATTCATTTAGTGTAATAGCTCATGTTAAAAGACCGCGATCAGCTGACATGCAAAATGTCAGCTGATCGTGGTCTTTTAACATGTTGAAAAATCCCGATAACGGTCTGCTGCACATTGCTCTGTGCAAAAGGAGCGACAGCAGCAGTGGCAAGAATCCTATTCTCCTGCATATTAAGAGACAGCTGAACAAAATGAAGTAATACACTGATCTGTTCAGAATTTATAGGCTCCATTCTAGGCTCAGGCAGATTCCAACCATACACTCACAGAATTGACATGTCAATTCTTTGGGCGGACAGCAGAATCTGAGCATAGAATGGAGCTGGCAGAATCTGCTTGAAGTTCTACACACGGATTCCGTAGTGTGCACATACCCTAAGACTTCTTCACAGCCACAGATTACTCAGGCCCTATTAGAATGGGACATCAGATTCCCTGCATGACACGGAATGGTCACACATCACACTCTCACTATTTCTAGCCACATAGTGCGCTCCCAATGCTTACTACTAACTACAGCCACATAGTGTCACTATGTTGAGAGAACAACCCTCAACTGCAGCAAATAAAGTAACATATGTACCAGGCCCGTTTCTAGGGGCGGGCGGGCGAGCCGGGCCACCGCACGGGGCGCCCACAGCTAGGGGGCGCCCTGCGGCACCCGACAGAACCCAGCCCGCAGCCCCCGCATCCTCAGGGCTGGCTGGGGGAATCTGGAATCTAAGTTCCAGATCCCCTGGCCAGAGAGACCATTAGCTGTGTGTACAGCACGCACAGCTAAAGGAAACAGCAGCCGGGGCTGAGACAGAGAGGCTTCCTGTGCAGGCGGCTGTGTATGACAGGATGGCTGCCTGCACCGGAAGCCAGAAGAGGACGGGACTCACCAAGAAGAGGAGCTGGAGGCAGCAGGGTGACAGGTGAGTATCTGGTGGGGGAATCCTGCACATAGGGAGCCCCGATATGTCCCGATAATCCTGCCCTGATAAGCCCCGCCCCTGCGATAAGCCCCGCCCCTCGCGCCAAAGTTTACATGTCATCCAGCTCTCCCAGCATCCTGTATATCAGTGTAATGGAGGTCATACAGCTTTCCCAGCATCCTGTATGTCAGTGTAATGGAGGTCATACAGCTTTCCCAGCATCCTGTATGTCAGTGTAATGGAGGTCACCCAGCTTTCCCAGAATTCTGTATGTCAGTGTAATGGAGGTCACACAGCTCTCCCAGTATCCTATATGTCAGTGTAATGGAGGTCACCCAGCTCTCCCAGTATCCTGTATGTCAGTGTAATGGAGGTCACCCAGATTTCCCAGTATCCTGTATGTCAGTGTGTAATGGAGGTCACCCAGCTTTCCCAGCATCCTGTATGTCAGTGTAATGGAGGTCACCCAGATTTCCCAGTATCCTGTATGTCAGTGTGTAATGGAGGTCACACAGCTTTCCTAGCATCCTGTATGTCAGTGTAATGGAGATCACCCAGCTTTCCCAGTATCCTGTATGTCAGTGTAATGGAGGTCACACAGCTTCCCCAGTATCCTGTATGTCAGTGTAATGGAGGTCACCCATCTCTCCCAGCATCCTGTATGTCAGTGTATAATGGAGGTCACACAGCTTTCCCAGTATCCTGTATGTCAGTATATAATGGAGGTCACCCAGCTTTCCCAGCATCCTGTATGTCAGTATAATGTAGGTCACCCAGCTCTCCCAACATCCTGTATGTCAGTGTAATGGAGGTCACACAGCTCTCCCAGTATCCTGTATGTCAGTGTATAATTGAGGTCACACAGCTTTCCCTGATCTATGCCGCAATACACAAACTGCTTCTTTCTAATAACCCGAATCTTGATAAAAGCCCCCTTTCCTTCCCCAGGGCTAAACTGAGTGGGGGGGGGGGGGGGGTGGGGGGGGGCGCTTTTATCAAGATCCGCCCTGTTGTCAAAATAACCTAGAAACTGCCCTGATATGTACATAGTATCAACAGTATAAAATACAACATACTCAGATCTGAAAAAAATTTTCAGTGGAAGGAACAAACTGTTAACATAAATGTGTACTTCGCAGCAACAACAATGACATAACTATTTGCAAGGAAGGAAAGAAACAATCTGAAGGGGATTTCCATAGTACACTGGTTACCCTGTTTAGCCTATTTTACAGATACAAAACTGGAGAAATCACAAAATGAATGGGAACCAAGATAGAGACACAAGAACAGAGAACAATGATACTGAACATAATTACAATTACATGAAGGCTAGCAATATCTGTGCTAACATTTTAATATGGCTTTTATAACAGAAATGCAATAGGAATGTTATGCACTACCCTGCATTTGTTCACTAACAGCCTACGCATATTGAAAAAATGCACTAAAAATAACTAAAGGTACTACTTTTGAGCTATATTACAAGCAGGGCTTAAAATTATTTACAGTAGGCTGTTGATTAACTGGAACCCTGAAAGCATAATCAACATGTTCTTTCCAAAGCAAAGCAATGACTCCCACTCTACATATGTTTTACTGAGCCTCTGAGACACGAATGTCTCTCCTTCATATGCTTAGCTACAACAAATGACATTCGATTCCAGTTAACTAAAGGATTTTTTATGCAGTGGCTGTCCCCAGGGGTGTAACTAGGATTCATGGGGCCCCATATAAAAAAAAAATGTATCAACCCCACCACCACCACCACCATCATACTTACCTGGCCCAGGGTGTGGTCCAGGGTAGGGGGGAATGTATGCCAAGATACATTCCACATACATTACATGTACCCTACATGTATACTAGAGATAAACGAATACGATTCGATCGAGATGGTATTCGATCGAATATTGCGGTATTCGAAAGATTTGAACTCAATCGAGTAGTGTGACGAATACGCGGGAAACATCGCTCCAATCCTCCAATCGCAGTTGGCCCTTTTTTTAATCCAATCACCATGCAGGGAGGCCGTGAGGGACCCTGGGAGTACGCACGCAGCGCGAAAACGGCGTCTACCCTCATTGGATGGCTGAACCACATGACCTCGAATATTTAATAATTGACTTCCGCCTCTCGACCGCAGATGCGCTTTCAATCTAGCCAAACAAACAAAAATAATGTGCCCTAAAGGTAGGTATTATGGATGGTAACAATACCAGAACCAACTTATAAGGGCCAAAAGCCCAAATCACATCCAATAACCCCTACCACTGAATAAAACGTAACTTTTAATGGCCTTCAAATAGAAAATAATGAATATAAGGTTGTGCTCATTAAAATCACATCACTTCCCTAGCCTTCCAGAGTGAATTGTATCTATATTTATATAGTCTTAGTAGCTGCAGACTACTGACTAACTAATAGTGATGGTACTATCTAACTGGGCTATGAGAGCAATGCACTTAAAATAAACCGCACAGCCCCTCAACTAGTTTCGCCCACACATGGGCTTCATCAGGAGGAGGGCTTATGTAAAGGCGGCACCCCCTAAGGGGCCTTAGGCCGTGTAGACACGGAGGATCTACGTTGCGCTGTGAATGAGGAGGGCGTGGGTGAGTGTTTAATAGGTTGAGACTAGTGAAGACGTCACAGGAGCGCCAAGGGCGCGCTATCATTTGTATAGAAAATGGACACACGGCGTCTGACGTGGCATCCATGGATAGGCCACTACTGGCCACATGGCTATTTTGGTCCTAGAGTAATGTTTCTAATGGATGAGACATGTCGCTTGTAGATGACGTGATTGGGGAGTACTATAAATAAGGCCCCTTAGGGGGCGCCGCCTTTACATAAGCGCTCCTCCTGATGAAGCCCATGTGTGGGCGAAACTAGTTGAAGGGTTGTGCATTGCTCTTATAGCCCAGTTAGATAGTACCATCACTATTAGTTAGTCAGTAGTCTGCAGCTACTAAGACTATATAAATATAGATACAATTCACTCTGGAAGGCTAGGGAAGTGATGTGATTTTAATGAGCACAACCTTATATTCATTATTTTCTATTTTAAGGCCATTAAAAGTTACGTTTTATTCAGTGGTAGGGGTTATTGGATGTGATTTGGGCTTTTGGCCCTTATAAGTTGGTTCTGGTTCAATCTAGCCAGGGAGAGATCTTAGAGTAGGGAGAGATTTTAGGGAGGATTTAGTAGCGTTTTGGTTAGGCAGGCTTACTACTGAACCCAAAGGTCCTTTTCAGGGCTAATATCCATCAAAAAAGTAATCTTTGAATCCAAAGTACTTCTCAGTGCTAAGACATAGATAATATAACAGCAGCAGCAGCAGGGGTGTTCATTCCAGTACCCTGTGTGTACAAGTGACTTATAGTGTCCCTGGTTTAGCCCACTAAGGCACGTAAAAGGCACGTGATACCTATTGTACCAGTTGCCCAGTAAAAGGCACGTGATACCTATTGTGCCAGTTGCCCAGTAAAAGGCAAGTGATACCTATTGTGCCAGTTGCCCAGTAAAAGGCACGTGATACCTATTGTGCCAGTTGCCCAGTAAAAGGCACGTGATATCTATTGTTCTAGTAGCCCAGTAAAAGGCATGTGTACCTATTGTTCCAGTAGCCTAGTAAAAGGCAAGTCATTACATACTGTTCCAGTATCGTTCATACAGCATGATGCGTGAAATGCGCAAATAACGTGACGCTCTACGGACGCACATTGGAATCATGTATGTAACGCTGCAGAAGAAATACAAAGGAAATGTGTGAACATTGACGTAAACATTCGTAAAGTATTCGCAAATATTTTTCATTCGCAACTGCGAAGAGTGGCATTATACTGTGATTTTGGGATGTTGGATGCACCCAGGCATGCTCCCCCTGATGTCACAGTGTCATTCTGGAGGTGTTGGCATTGTTTAGGGAGGCTTCATAGGGGACTTGGTGACCTCCAAGTGGTCGAATTTGGATTTCCAAGTGCCGAGAATTTTTTTCCCATAGACTATAATGGGATCTAATATTTGTTCGAATAGTCGAATCTCGGTGCCTATTCGATTCAAATTCTCGAAAGTTGAATATTTCACTACCCGCTCCCCCTCATGTTCCATTTCACCATCTCCCCCTCGTATTCCGTTTCACCGTCTCCCCCTCGTGTTCCGTGCCACAGTCTCCCCCTCATGTTCCGTGCCACCATCTCCCTCTCATGTTCCGTGCCACCGTCTCCCCCTCGTGTTCCATGCCACCTTCTCCCCCTTGTGTACCGTGCTACCGCCTCTCCCTTGTGTACCGTGCCACCGTCTTCCCCTTGTGTACCGTATCATTGCCTTATCTGTTGCAGAACTACAACAACATGCTGGGAGATGTAATTCTACAGCTTACCCTATACAGTATGCTGAGAGATGTAGTTCTGCAAATTACCACACAGCCTGATGGGAGATGTAGTTCTACTGTGCCACTGCTTCCCCCTCCTATACTGTGTCATCCCGTGGTGGTGGGTTGGTCTGTTGTAAGCTTGGCCAGTGATGTTATTTGTCGTGACGCCAGTGCTATTTCAGAGAACACGTGTGATCTTGGTACCTGCTTTTTGTATATGGCCGGCTTGTATTCCCCAAAATGGTTGGTAACCTTCCAGGTTGTTGTGGGTCCCTTGGGCTCTTGTCACGGCAAACTGGAGTGGCAGCTGACCAACCCAGGATGTCGGTACCGCCACCCACAGAGAAGGGGAAAAATAACCCAAGATGTACAGTGGTGTGTGTATAGGTGCAGACAGAGGTAGACAGAGTCTCGTGCACTTGATAGAAAATAGAATAGAATAAATAGAATAATAGCAGATAGGTGCTTGGAAAAGAGTAGAGGTAGTAGTGCTTTGTAGAAGGTAGAGAGAAGAGGAGTTTGCCAGAGGAGCCCTATGCCCAATGTAGCCCTTGTACTCTGCCGGAACTATACTCATGATATCGTGGGTAGAGAAGTGATACTCATACTCATGTTTAGACTATGTCTGACCGCCTTCTGGCCCCTGGTATTGAAGAACCCATCCCAGAGCGGTATCACGAGCTCCAGTCATGGTTATCTGGGTGTAGATAGGTGTCCGAGGTTTTCCAGTTACCTGCATTGCGCAGTAGGATACCTAGACCTTCTTTTTACGGTGGCTTTGTCCTACTGGGATCAGCTCCTATTTCTT
The DNA here is from genome assembly GCF_027789765.1 of Dendropsophus ebraccatus. Taxonomy (NCBI): domain Eukaryota; kingdom Metazoa; phylum Chordata; class Amphibia; order Anura; family Hylidae; genus Dendropsophus; species Dendropsophus ebraccatus. The sequence goes on along the minus strand of NC_091455.1, from coordinate 143,734,377 downwards.
CAGGAGTATGTCCGGCACTTTGTAGACATGTTCCTGGGGTGGACTAGGGTGTTCCTTGTTGGCTGCTCTCTTTTACTGGTTTGCTTAGCGCTGCAGAGTGTAAGTAGTAATTGCTTTAGAAGAACTCTTGGTCTCTAGCTGCATCTGTTCACACTCAATACCTAGCCTGAACTGAACTGGTGTCCTTGACAGGGGCCCTGGCAAAACTCAAATTAGGGGCCCAAACTCATTTAACCCTTTGATAACACCTGTTACTCATTCAAATTAGGAAAAAATGCCTGTCTGCCCACTTTGATGCCAGTTTTTACACCCAGAACCACTTTGGGCCAGGCTGGACTCTCTTGGATATGATGCGGGGCATCCCTCTCTGCATATTATTAGTGTGAGATCTTTGGCCCAAACTCATTTAACCCTTTGAAAACACCTGTTAAGTATTCAAATTAGGAAAAATGCCCATCTGCCCACTTTGATGCCAGTTTTTACCCAGAACTACATTGGGCCAGGCTGGACTCTCTTGGATGTAATGTGGGGCATCCCTCTCTGTGTATTATCAGTATCAGTGTGAGATCATAGGCCCAAACTCATTTTACCCTTTGAAAACACCTGTTACTTATTCAGATTAGGAAAAAATGCCCATCTGCCCACTTTGATGCCAGTTTTTACACCCAGAACCACTTTGGGCCAGGCTGGACTCTCTTGGATGTGATGCAGAACCACTTTGGGCCATGCAGGGCATCCTTCTCTGCGTAGTATCACTGTGAGATCAGTGTCCCAAACTCATTTTACCCTTTGAAAATACCTGTTACCTATTCAAATTAGGAAAAAATGCCAGTCTGCCCACTTTGATGCCAGTTTTTATACCCAGAACTACCTTGGGCCAGGCTGGACTCTCTTGGATGTGATGCGGGCTCTGTGTGTACGCTGTATGCCCAAAGTCAATTTTATTTTTAAATCACAATTTTATTTTTTTATTTGATGCCCATTTTTGTGCCAACCGTGGGGCCCTTTTGACCATTTTTATTGCCAGTCCCCTCAGGGTTCCTTGTATTAGCTATTATTCCTGTAAAAATAATAGCTAAAACAGGAAAAAGAAAAATCCTCTGAATAAGAAACTGCTGAACAAGAAACCAACTTCAGTCCTGAATAAGAAACTGGCCGAATAAGAAACCAACTTTAGCCTCGTAGCAGAAACTGTCTTGTTTGTTCCCTCTCTCACTGAGAAACTAAAGACTGAACTGCACTTCCTCCACCAGTAACTCCTCCAACAGGGGACTTTGTTTACCTGCCTGTCAGCGGTGGGGATGAGCGTGTGCAAGAGAAAGGCTATAGAGGATAGGATAGAGAGAAATAGCACCTCTTAGTAGTCAGCACATCACACATGCAGGGCCGTTTCTAGGGCATTTTGGCCACAGGGCGAATCTTGATAAAAGCGCCCCTCCCCCTTCCGACCTCACTCAGTTCAGTCCTGGGGAAGGGGGTATCAAGATTCAGGTTACTAGGAGGAATCAGTGTGTATGTTATGGCATAGGGCGGTGCAGCGCCCCTACTAAATAATGTTCTACTGAGTACAAAAACATCATTCAGTGACTCACAAGTGACGTCTTCTTTAATCTGATGCGTCACTTTCCTTTTCCTCTCCATCTGGCTCAGGCCTCCATGATGATTTCTTACAGCTACAATTCATCTATTCAGAACCTAGAAGACAGACATCTCAGGCTCTGCACTTACAGCAACTTCCTTCCCTTTTCCCACCCATAAGGTCCCAAACTGTAGTAATTCTTGTTGTGCCCTCCATATAGTAATAATGTCTCCTGTAGTATAGCCCCTTCTATGCAGCCTCTATAATATAGCCCCCTGTGTGGAGTGTAGGCATCTCTGTTGTATTGCCCACCTATGTGCAGTACAGTACTCCCTCCACTGTTTAGTACAGGCCCATGTGCAGTACACCTCTACCCCAATAATACTAAGTACAAGATGCTGGGAAAGCTGTGTGACCTCCACTATACTGACATACAGTCTGCTGGGAAAGCTGGGTGACCACCATTATACTGACATACAGGATGCTGGGAAAGCTGGGTGACCACCATTATACTGACATACAGGATGCTGGGAAAGCTGGGTGACCTTCATTATACTGACATACAGGATGCCGGGAAAGCTGGGTGACCTCCATTACACTGCCATACAGGATGATGGGAAAGCTGGGTGACCTCCATTACACTGACAAACAGGATGTTGGGAAAGCTGGGTGACCTCCATTACACTTCCCTACAGGATGATGGGAAAGCTGAGTGACCTCCATTACACTGACAAACAGGATGCTTGGAAAGCTGGGTAACCTTCATTATACTGACATATTGGATGCTGGAAAATGTGTGACCTAAATTATACTGCCATACAGGATGCTGGGAGGCCTGTGAACTCTGGCACCGGAGGTCGGCAACGGGGGCGGAGCTTATCGTTTTGGGGGTGGGGCTTACCGGGACGTAGTGGCAGCTAGGATCAACATCTAGGAGTAGAGGTCGTGTTCTCCCCCCACCCATCAGGATGTAGCCCACCTCTGTGCAGTGCTTGATCCACCCTCCCCTCTCCCCCCTAGCCCCCGTACTGTAAGCAAGCAAAAAAAAAAAAAATGGCCATATACTTACCTATCACCCTGCTCTTCATAGCTCCTCTTCTGGTCCCTGCGTCCTCTTCTAGCTTCCCATGCAGGCAGGCAGCCTGTCATAGAGAGGCTGCCTGCACAGGAAGTGCCCCGGTCTCTGCCCCAGCGTGCTGTTTCCAAACAGCCACTGGGGGACTGGTCCTGGAGGTGTGCAGTGATGATGATGGCTCACAGCTTACAGCTCAGTGGAGTCCGGCCGCCGGGTGGGGGAGGGGCGCTGATGATGAGGTGAGTGCAAGGGCCAGACGCTGCAGGGTGCCCCCTAGCTGTTGGCGCCCCATGCGGTGGCCCGGCTCGCCCGCCCCTAGAAACGGCCCTGTACACATGGTACAAATAACATTAACCCATTGCCTCCTTCAGCTGTGCAATAGTAGTAATATATATACATATAGAAAATACTGACACCTAGTGGGGAAACTGCATACTTCATCCACCACGTGTTTAACCTGAGAACTGTAGGTCAGATGCAAAGAAGAAAAACACCAGTGGTGGGACAACAAACTCCCATTATGAACTTCCTATAGGGTTTGATGGGGGTTGTAGTTCTGCAACCTAAAAGAACACAGGAAATCAGGGTGTTTTCTCTCTGGGAGAAGATAGCGGGGAACTTTTAATTAGAGCCGCCCCTATTAACCCCTCCAGATTTGCTAAGAGGCAAATGCCTCTTAATGAATCTTGCGGGACCTGCGAAAGCTGCACGGTGACCTGCTTCTGAGCAGGTGTAGATTTCCCCCACGATTTCTGCCTGTTAAATCCAGTGCCTTGCCATGCCTCCCTGTCTACCCATCAGGCAAGAGGCCTGTACACCGTGGAAAAAAATGCAGACTTGTGCATAAACCACAAACATCTGTGCCTTTTTCATGGCATATGCCAGGGGTGCTTTGATAAATAGGCGTCCCCCCATTTCATAAAACAAAAAAACACATACTCACCTGGCCTGCTCTGTCCTGGAGAGGATGATGGCAGAGGGATGCTCAGTGTCCCTCAAGTGCCGTGTCCCTCAGTGTCCCCCTGCCATCATCCTCTCCAGCAGCCACAGCCCGCACAGCTCTGGGAGTTGGGTCGTGACATCACCATTTTATCCAGGAAGTGAAGCCTTGATGCAGTAGTAAGTGCAGGGAAAAAAGGACAATACTACATTTTCGCCAGACTTCTCCTTTAAAGATGTTTTTACATTTCACTTGTAGATGTATTTTAAATTGTACTTATACATATTGCATATATGAGTTTATTATAAAATTAACCTATATTTTTCCCCGTATAGAATTAGATCATAGTAGGGTGCTTGTTAATGGTATGTGCACACTACAGAATTCGCGCGTATCACCCGCGGCGGATTCTGCAGCTCGCCCCAGCTCATGGTGCGCGCATTTCCGCCTGTGCCATAGACTGCATTCAATGGTTGGGCGGATTCTGACATTTGTCCAAAGAATGAACAGGTTCATTCTTTGGACGGACGGCGGAATCCACCGAACCATAGAGGGGCCGAGCTGTGGAATACCCTAATACACATACCCTAATACAGTGCCTCTTAATTCCAGTCCTCAGGCCTCACCAATAGATCATGTTTTGAGGATATCCCATACAAAGGACACCTGTGAGAATACCTGATGCACTGAGTATAACTATATCACCTGTGAAATACTAAGGAAATCTTCAAAACATGACCTGTTGGTGAGGCCTGAGGACTGGAATTGAGAAGCACTGCCCTAATATGTTCTTTTTACTTTTCATCATTAGAATAAGAATGCCTCACAAAAAGATATGGATGAAATAGAACAGGTCCAAAGTGATGTATGGTCTGAAGCATAAAACTTACCAGAAAAGTTCTAAACCTGCATAGTCTGGAAGAAAGAGGAAAGGGGGAGCACGATTGTAACTGTGGTGTCCCACCACTGGTGCTGTCTATGGCACCTTAGTAAGTCACTCCCTCAGGTTCACACAAGTGGGAGATGTAGTATTGTGTTTTGCCCACTAGTTGTCACTACATTTCTACTTAACTTGTTGCACAGCTGAAGGAGCAGAAGCTTTAAATTGTTTGTCTCACGTGTTATATGCTGACCAGTCCCAGGTGTTCGTTTTCCTCTGTCCTATCCTTTACTATAATAATACTATACTAAATAAAAAAAATACTAATATAAAAATACTATAATAATAATAATAATAATAATAACATTAATAAAGCAAATATTATAAGTGCAGACTAGATGGACCAGGCGCTCTTTTTCTGCTGACAATCATCTATGTATCTATGTCTAAGGTAATAATCCCTAACCATGTTTCAAGGCTCTTTTAGGGTTGGGTCGAACACTAATTTACAGGGATGTACATCCAATAGGTGGCACTAGAGGGCAAGCATTTTTCTTTCTGGAAGAGTGCTTTACATAAAGTCTTTAGAGAAAAAAGAATGATTACTCGAAATACTTGAAAAGTACCTTTAAGACTCGCCATACCAGAGATATCGAAAGAAAGAACCCAAACAGCTTCACGTATAAACCATTCTTTTCAAGTAATCAGTTTGAGTCTTGGCATTATTCTAACACCAGGACTTAAGTGAGAAGAGGTTCTCTTGATGGAGTGCTTGGCAGGGGGACACTGAGGGACACAGGGCACTGGAGGGACACTGAGCATCCCTCTGCCATCATCCTCTACAGCAGCCGCAGCCCGCACAGCTCTGGGAGTCGGGTCGTGTCATCACCATTTTATCCAGGAAGTGAAGCCTTGATGCAGTAGTAAGTGCAGGGAAAAAAGCACTTTATGTGCATTTCCCATATGAAGTGTATATTGGTGATTTGTATAACTTTTAGTGGGCAATACAATACTTTAATGAAAATTTTCACCTGAATTTTCCTTTAAGTAGACCACCATACTGGTATTTAGAAATCCAGCAGATATGATAATAAAAACTTCGGCACTCGCCAGAGCTTCTCTTCGATCTTTATTGTAACCATAAATGGATGAGAGAAAGGCTACACTTTGAGCCGAAATGTCGCACTGGTGTAATTAAAATGTGAATTTTCCTTGGAAGTGCGGTCTCCTTTGTTTATCCTGGCATTCTACACGAACCTGGGTCCAATTTGGTGAGACGAGCACCCACATAATACTGCCTAGTGCTGCTGAGACTTAACGGATGGATTCATTCTGAATATACATGCAGGTGAGGGAGGACAATAACAATGTTCATAACAGCGACAGCCATTTCATGTGATTGCCTGCTTTGTCACAGCTAAACATGTCTAATGGTGCGTTTACACAGGCAGATTTATCTGACAGATTCTGGAAGCCAAAGCCAGGAGTGGATTTGAAAAGAGGAGAAATCTCAGTCTTTCCTTTATGACCCTTCCCTGTTTATGGTCTGTTCCTGGCTTTGGCTTCAAAAATCTGTCAGATAAATCTGTCTGTGTAAATGCACCAAAAGTCTGCTGACCTAAGGACTAAATAGACAGGTACAACAAAACACACGACACAGGTGTAACATAATGAAAAATGACAAAAAAACAGAAAGTGCAACAGCCAGCAACCCACCTGTGGGTTGCTGTTGCACTTTCAGTATTTTTGTCTGTACTTAGGCCACATGTAGCGTGCAACTTGCAGTGTGAACAGAGGTGTAGAGGTGCTGCCATTTTTTCCTTTTTTTTCTTACAATTAATAATGATACACAATGTTAAAAACATCAAAGAAAGACATGAAACTCATTTCTATCATTCAGGCCAAGCCAAATTTTAGATATCAGAGAGGCATGTCAAAAGTTTTTTTGGGCCAGAGTCTTTGGGGGAGATTTATCAAACTGGTGTAAAGTAGAATTGTCTTAGTTGCCCCTAGCAACCAATCAGATTCCACCTTTCATTTTTCAAAGAGTCTGTGAGGAATGAAAAGTGTAATCTGATTGGTTGCTGGGGACAACTGAGACAATTCTACTTTACACCAGTTCAGTACTTTAGACTGATCAGTAGAATGAGGTGGGGGAATGACCACAATGCCATGTGCCCTCCTCTCCAATGCCAATCCAAAAATTCTACTAGAAGGCAAAGATACCTAGCTGTAGGTGAAACATTGATTTATAGGTAAGCTACCTCTAGTAGGTGGCATTGTGGACCAACAAAACACAGTTATCACTGAACTCAAGGAGAACAGTAAAAAAAATTCAAATGAAGTACTTGAATCAAGAGTCTCCACTGATGCCCCCAAAAATTTAAATATGCAAAACAGGAGTCTGTGGAGCCTCGGTTGCAAGTCTCAAAACACGGGATAGCCAGATATCTCTCGCCTGTTGCCATGGGGTGCCTCCATGATAGGGAGAGCACCACACCACCCTGATAGGTAGCCCATTAAGTCCCACTCGGTTGCGAGTGCTTTGAGACTTGCAGTCGAGGCTCCACGAACTCCTGTTTTGCATATTTACATTTTTGGGGGCATCAGTGGAGACTCTTGATTGAGTACTTCATTTGAATTATTTTCACTGTTCTCCTTGAGTTCAGTGATAACTGTGTTTTGTTGGTCGATTTGCTATTGCCCCTACTATCCAGAATCCTACTCCACACTGACGAGGGGCAAAAACCTCGAAACAGCTGTCTGTGGATGGAAGCCTGCCTTGGCAAGCCCTTTTCATGATCGCAATACTCGCACCTTGAGTTAGACATTGACAAAAAGGGGCCACCCTGGTGTTTCCCTATTTATGTTCCAATACTCGCAACCGAGTGGGACTTAAGGGGCTATTTATCAGGGTGGTGCAGTGCTCTCCCTATCATGGAGGCACCCCATGGCAACAGGCGAGAGATATCTGACTATCCCATGTTTTGAGACTCGCAACCGACGCTCCATGGACTTCTGTTTTGCATATTTAATTTTTTGGGGGCATCAGTGGAGACTCTTGATTCAAGTACTTCATTTGAATTTTTTTCACTGTTCTCCTTGAGTTCAGTGATAACTGTGTTTTGTTGGTCGATTTGCTATTGCCCCTACTAGCCAGAATCCTACTCCACACTGACGAGGGGCAAAAACCCCGAAACGGCTGTCTGTGGATGGAAGACTGCCTTGGCAAGCCCTTGTCATGATCGCAATACTCGCACCTTGAGTTAGACATTGACAAAAAGGGGCCACCCTGGTGTTTCCCTATTTATGTTCCAATACTCGCAACCGAGTGGGACTTAAGGGGCTATTTATCAGGGTGGTGTGGTGCTCTCCCTATTATGGAGGCACCCCATGGCAACAGGCGAGAGATAGGTGGCAATGTGGAACAAGTTATTTGATTAGTGGGGGAACACTACTTTGCATATTAGTAGAAACAGGGGGAAAAACTGCCAGAAGAAACTGGTAAAACCATTGGTATAAGGGCACTGTGGTCTTTAAAAAAAATCACTGGAATTTCCACCTAAATATTTGGTGGACAAAGGTGTACTACATGTACAACAAAACACGCTATCACTGAAAACATGTAGATCTAAAAAATAATAAACTTTATTGGATATGCATTAAAAACGTGGTCCACAATAAGTCATAAATATAAATTAATCAATAAATCCCAACCAATATTAAAGCAATAATTCATTAAAGCAATAATTCATACTGTGTATCACTGGTCGTGAGATGACACTTCTTACCCCTATCAACAAATGTACATATCTTACATAAAATCGGGTGGCCCCTATCTGCCACCTCAGTCTCTACGCGTTTCTCCCCTCCGGGATCATCAGGAGACAGAACAAAAGTAAGTAAACAGAAATGGGGTCAAAATTCCACTACTCCAACATGTCCCTCTGGACAATAATATACAGAAAGTGGAGGGGCACTGAAACATAAATACTTCACTCTGTGGTGTCAAAAGCATACACAATATAATCAAGTGAAGAGTGTCATAATAGACCAACAGTGCAGAAATAAAACCAGGCTCGCAGAGAGCCACTTACGATCCCCCCGACCAGATATGTGGTCTCGTGTAATGGTCCCGGCACCATTACACGAGACCACATATCTGGTCGGGGGGATCGTAAGTGGCTCTCTGCGAGCCTGGTTTTATTTCTGCACTGTTGGTCTATTATGACACTCTTCACTTGATTATATTGTGTATGCTTTTGACACCACAGAGTGAAGTATTTATGTTTCAGTGCCCCTCCACTTTCTGTATATTATTGTCCAGAGGGACATGTTGGAGTAGTGGAATTTTGACCCCATTTCTGTTTACTTACTTTTGTTCTGTCTCCTGATGATCCCGGAGGGGAGAAACGCGTAGAGACTGAGGTGGCAGATAGGGGCCACCCGATTTTATGTAAGATATGTACATTTGTTGATAGGGGTAAGAAGTGTCATCTCACGACCAGTGATACACAGTATGAATTATTGCTTTAATGAATTATTGCTTTAATATTGGTTGGGATTTATTGATTAATTTATATTTATGACTTATTGTGGACCACGTTTTTAATGCATATCCAATAAAGTTTATTATTTTTTAGATCTACATGTTTTCAGTGATAGCGCACTGTGGTCTTTAGTAACAGCATACTAAAATAAAAGGTACCATGTGTTTTCTTGACAGCTATCTAAGAGTCAGCAGTTTAGAACATGAACTGCATCAAACAGATTCCCTTTAATTGTGAATCAGATTTCTTTTGTATAGTATAACTAAGAAAATGATGGATAAAGGAACATCTAATCCTCTGTGCATCTGAAGTTGTATGATTAGACCAATATCCAACTAAATTTCAACTAAAAGTATCCCACGGTTCTATTTCTTATAGCTGTGGACCCCATCGGACTTAAATGAACTTGCACACAACAGATGGAAATCCTAGAAAAAAGCAAACTGTACAGTGATCTATTCAGATAATAATAAAACTAGACAAGAATAATTATTCCCCACACCCTATCCTGATGGAAAACACTATTTCCAGAAGAAAGCAGTGTCATACCTGCTTATTATAAAATAATAAAATTACATGAAAAACTAAGGATAATTAGAAGAATGTTTTATCACAAATTATATATGTTCTTCTAGCAGGTAAGTAGTATCTTGCAGTTGTTCACATTTCACATTTTAGATGTTTGGATGAAGTATAAAGGTGATAAAGGTAATGATCTTGAAGGAAATATTCTCCCATACATAAATGTCCTCTCTATTGATAATTTGTCTTTATTACTCACACTCAGCTCATCTCCAGAAGGCAGGAACCATCATCATTGTTATTTTTCACGTATAAAGGTTGCATAATAGTGTCATCTATGCTCTGCAAGCCTGTTGTCTTTCGTTTTTTTGCTGTTCCTTAGATATTTTGTGATTATTGTTTGTGCATTCCTGTAACCTTTATTTGTTCAGTTTTGTTTAGTAAGTTTTTTACAAGTTTCAGATTTTATTCAACTTTGTTTTTTTGGCACCTAGAGCCTTCTTGTTTCTGTTTGGGATTGTTAGGGGCCTATTCCACGGAGCGATAATATTGGGCCGATTCGGACAATTATCGCTCAGTGGAATAGAGACAACGATCAGCCGTGTCATCGGCTGATCGTTTATTTAGGCTCAAACCTAAAATCATCGGGCACCGACCGGGCATTGCTGCGTGGAATAGCGATGCGCGGTGGCCAGTGATTGGCTGAGCGGTCTGTCAGCTAAGACAGGCCGCACCGAAGCTGCTGCATGCACGCGTTTAGGTAAAGTATGGTGTTTAACAATGTCCCTGCAGCCCTCGCTAAACGATTATCGGGCTGTGTAATAGGCCCAGTAAAAGAGCGCCGATCTAGCAGATCGGCGCCCGTTTACATTATTGATGTGGAATAGGACCCTTAGTCCAGGTTGAAGGAACAGTGAGGGATAGTTTTTTTTGATGATAGGTTAAAGTTCAGGAATTAGGTCTAGGGAAACAATAGGCACAGTTAGTGCCAGACCTCGCAATTGCTGTTTATCTAAGGAAAAAATACTATATACCGTATACATTCCATAAACAGATTTCTTCTGTTTATTGATCTGAAGATTGCATTTCAAGGTCCCTTTGTGGGATTAATAAAAAGCTTAATAAAAATATTAATAAAAATATATAATTTTATTATATTAAATATAAAAAAAATCACCCCTCTCCCAAAAAAATACAGCTGTACAATTTCCCCTTACAAAAATTTTTTTTTATATAAAACATAAAGAAATAAAAACATAACACAACATAACAAGATGGTTCACTAGAAAGTACAACTTGTCCCACAAAAAAACAAGCCCTCATATAGGTATGTACATCAAAAAATTAAAAGGTTATGGCACTTTAAAGACGACAATGAAATCATAATACCAGTATACAAAGGGCAACTATTACTGCCACACTATGAGTACTAACATTTACAGTGCAGTTACAGCCGCTGACTCACAGGTGGCATCGTCTCTGAGTAAATCACAGGGGGCATTTTCTCTGATTGGAGTTATTTTTACTTTCCTTCTCCATCCGATCATCATAAGGACTTCTCAGTCACAAATAATCCCTGTAGAATCTGCCAAAAAACATTTTAGGCTCCTTACCCATGCAGCGTTGTCATCCTCCACATCTATATTGCCCTGTCTGTGCCATTATATAGTGGTTAGTCCCCTCTCTGCCCCTTTATAGTAGTCATGCCCCCCTCTGTGCATCTGTATAGTAGTTAGTGCTCTCTGTGCAGGTGCCCCCCCCCCAGTAGGTACTATCCCCCATGTAGCCATTTCTGGATATGGATAGTTTAAAAACTATTTGCAGCATCTGGGCAGTTTGCTCGGCCACTTGGTGCTGCAAGTGATGTCGGTTTAGAGGACTTAGACCATTACAGTACCAGGCCCCCTGATTTAGTATTTTTTGAGGGATATTAGTCCTTGATATATGTCCTGTTTCAGCAATAAGTCCAAAGTACTGTATATAATGAAATTAAAGGGATATGCAGCTTACTGCAGTTCAGTCCCATTCAAGGGAATGGGACTGAGCTTCAGTACCAGCCACACACACTCTTAACAGGACAAAACTGTGCCTGGTAAACTATTTTCTGAATTTTGTGTTTACAAGAGCGGCACAGGTCCTTCCATCAACTGATCAACACAAAGATGCAAGTAGTTGAACTCCCACTGATCTGATATGAAAGGAGAGATCCAGCGAAAATGTTTCTTAAAGTATTGTATTGCCCCCCAAAAGTTATAAAAATCACCAATATTCACGTATTATGGGAAACACACATAAAGTGCTTTTTTCCCTGCACTTACTACTGCATCAAGGCTTCACTTCCTGGATAACATGGTGATGTCACAACTCGACTCCCAGAGCTGTGCGGGCTGTGGCTGCTGGAGAGGATGGCGAAAATTTTTGCTGCACTTCTCCTTTAATGCACCTTGCTAAGGTCAGCAAACATCAGCAACAGCAGTCTTTGGGACCTATTTTTTTCTTTTTTTTTCTTCTTGTCTTTTAATACTTATAGGTGCCCTATAAGCAGTATTTATTCGTGCAGTGTGGTGTTGGGTTATACAGGTGGAGCAGTATATACTGTATATTTCTGCACTATGTTGCTGATTTTGTGCAACTCTGGGATATTATATGCACTAAATGGTAGTATATGGCGCTGCGTAGTAGTATCTGTTTGTTGGTGAGACCCAGCATCAAAGTGGATCACCTGGTGATGCCCGAGAACAAAAAGTTTGAGAAACACTGTACTAAGTTGTTGTTTGCTTTCTATATTAAGAACAGCCCATCTATTTCAAGGTCCTAAAAAAAACCTTTTAATGAAGGTGTATGCATTTTTTTGACAGCAGATCCTTAGAATCTTATATTCTAGTGAACCAAAGATTCCTGAGCTTGTCCTTGCGCTCCCCCCGTGTGACAATCTCCACTCCCCTTTCTGATGTAGCTCCATCAGAATCAATGGATTCAACAGGGGCCAGTGGGCCCGCCTCCAGTGCTTCTGAAAGGAGCAGCGCCATGTGTGGGAACCCGACGACAGTTCAAAAGAGGAACCACGCCACCAGCATAAGTTTAATAAAACAAATTCAACTCTCTAAAATGAAGAATTGTTTTGGCTGGTGGTGCTGTTGAGATCGTGAAAATCAAATCACCAATTACAATATATGGCTTTGTTCACACAAAGGGCCACATGTATCATCCGGCGAATGGATGATTTTCGGCGGAAAGTGCCGATTTGCGTCTTTTTTTAAGCAAAAATGGCGGATTTGCGAATAAAATATTCGCAAATCGGCACTTTCCGCCGAGTACGCCAGGGGGCGGAAAGGGGGCGGAAAAGGGGCGGAGAGTGGGCGGAACGGAGGGCGCGGACTCCGCGCCATTTATCATCCGTTCCGCCAAAATGTACGCCGAAAACCTACTCCAGTCCTCAGCTGGCGTAGGTTTTCGGCAGTGCGCAACGGCGCGCACGGGATTTATGTAGAGGCAGTCCGCCTCTACATAAATCTCCGTAGCGCCGGAGCTGCGGGGGCATTTTTACGTCCGGCGTAAAAAACGCCGGACTTAATAAATGCCTCCCATAGTATTTCTGTCAGTCTGTTGGTCAGTCTTTTTTTTTTCTTTTCAACCAAAAACATTATCATTTTGCTTTGTCAGTTCTAATGCTGATTTTGGTTAAAAAAAGACTAAAAAATACTATGTGTGAACATAGCGTATTTCTGTAACTACTTTATTATGACTGATCTGTAATTTATGCATGCTTCCTTCATATATCAACCAAAGGAAGAATCTGGTTTCTATGTTTCTTTTCTCCTCTATTCTAAAGAACACATGTACATCTCTGTATGCTTTCTCGTTATAAATACAGAATTTCTCCACTTAATTAGCAATGCAATAAAAGATATAAACTGAATACCTTCAAAAGTCTGTTCATTATACACACACAGAAAGGAAAAGAATTAAAGTGTACCTGTCGTTTGCAAAAACTTTTGACATGTCAGAGATTTGAGTGTTCAGACCCATACTGATCAGAAGAATGAGCTAAAAGAGGACCCGTTGCAGCATGTCCTCTCCTCCACTCCGTGTAAGGGCCAGTTCACATAGAGTAAAACTGGCAGAATTCTGAACTCTCCGCCACGGAATCCGGCCAGCCTTCGTGTCATACAGGTAGTCTGTGGGAGGCAGTCTATAGGAGGACATTGACATGTTTTACTCCATGTGAACTGGCTCTTAGAAAAAAGTCAGGCTCCATAGACTTACAATATGAGCCCTACTCTTTTTTTCTAACACGGAGTACCCTCTCTTGCTTGTTCCGTACACTCAGGTCTGAACACTCAAACCGAACCGATCAAAACTTTTACATGTCTCTATGTCATCAAAAAAGTTTTTACAAATGACAGGTACACTTTAAATTAAGCTTTTCTATATTCAGTAGGTGTAACTGTACTGTCTGTATAACCTCGAAGCTTTTCAAAGCATTTTATTTAAACCTCAAAAAAGATTATGAGAATATGTAATGCCCATTTCCTGATAGATTTAGTTGAAGTTTATATTACATTTTTTAATGGCTGGAAATGTTAAGCAAAGTATACTGTAAAGAGAAAGTTGATTTCCGTATAGGTTGCCAAAAGAAAATTATTAGTGAGTTCATGCAAAATAGACAGTATCAAACTTTAATAAGGGGTTTCAGTAATCTATCCTGCACAGTCAACACTTTTACTGTTAGGCATCTTAAAAATGGACATATTTCCAATGTTTTGTGTTAATCAAATGAGATTATCTCATCAATTTCTTCGTAGTAAAAATCCATAGCCAGCATTTATTGCTACAAGTTCTCTCTGTAATTTTTTTATTATAATATTATGCAGTTGGTATACTCATTTATGAATGCATATTCAGATCTACTGATCTTATTATCACATTGCAGCCTGGTATAACACTGTCAACAGTTTTAGGTTTTGTGGGCTATTGGTTTCATTTTTGAATAATAAAAATGTACCCGTATTACAGAACATTTCCCAAGCCCTCCCTTCCTCAGAAATTCTCCTCCATGAACCACATAATATCTTTCCTACACTCCAAGCATTTAAAGGGAATCTATCAAATTAACAGTTTTGTGGGAAAAGAATCACAACAAACAGGAATTTATTAATGTGAATCTTGCTCATCTTCAGTTTAGGATTACAGTGGGTTGTTCTAGGTACTAGTCATATATTGACAGCTCTCTTGATATTAACATTTATAAAGGGAATGCTGTCAATCAATATTTGATCCTGCCCATTGGACTCTTAGGATCAGAATTAGTAGGAATAGACATTAGTTAATCCCGTTATACTGAGCCTTTTTACAAAAATATATATTATAATTAGAGATGAGCAAACCTCGAGCATGCTCCAGTCCATCCGAACCCGATCATTTGGCATTTGATTAGCGATGGCTGCTGCTCTAAGGTTGTCTGGAAAACATGGATACAGCCAATGACTATATCCATGTTTTCCATATAGCCTTAGGGCTTTATCCAACTTCAGCAGCCACCACTAATCAAATGCCAAACGATCGAGGTTCGCTCATCTCTAGTTATAATGCTCAGCGTGTCCTACTATTTAACATGCTGCTTGAACATTTGACTTCACGAACAGGCTATGTTCACACATAGTATTTTAGTCTGTATTTTGTCAGTATTTTACCTAAAACCAGGAGTGCGTCAAAAACACAGAAAGGTTATGTTCCCACAAAGTCTTTTTTGGCAGGTCGTCATTTTGGTGCCAAAACATAGTAACATAGTAACATAGTAAACAAGGTTGAAAGAAGACAAGAGTCCATCAGGTTCAACCTAGGGAAACCCTACTGTGTTGATCCAGGGAAGGCAAAAACCCCCACAAGGCAGACGACAACCACCCCACCACAGGGAGAAAACTCCCCCCGAGAGTTGCAGTATGCAAATTACATCCATTGCAGAATATGCTTATGTTTTTTGCGCTGAAAAGGTGCATGTAAAATGGCCAAAAAAAACACTTGAGGAACATAGCCAAAGGTGCAAATCTTTCTATTTTTGTTTTTACTTTGTTCAACTCCTGATTTTACTGATTGAAACACTGAAGAAAATAATGTGTTGGAACATACCCTCAAACACCTTCTAAATACAGTATATGTTACCATCATATTTTCACCCAGGCATTCACATTTGAGTATTTAGACAAAAACATAGACACATTTATAATGTGACTTTTTTTCCCATTCCGCTCCATAGGTTGTCTAAAAACCACTCAACAAAAAAGTGTATTAAAAAAATTGCTTGAAAGAGGAAGTATAAGGTTTAAAGGGGTTGTCCAGCCTGGGGGCACTTTTTGGGGGGGATTGGGGAGGAGGTGGCTGAAATAAAAGACGTCCACTCACCTCCCCGGTTCCAGCGGCGGGTCACTCATCGCGGCGCTCCGGTCCCCGGTTGCTTCCGGGTGTCTGACGCCGCCCGAGACGCTACGTCTCAGGGCCGCTCAGCCACTCAGTGAAGGAGGCTGGATCCGAGCGGACTTCACACGGATCCCGCCTCCTTCACTGAGTGGCTGAGCGGCCCTGAGATGTAGTGTCCCGGGCGGCGTCAGACACCCGGAAGCGGCAGGGAACCGGGGACCGGAGCACCGCGATGAGTGACCCGCCGCTGGAACCAGGGAAGTGAGTGGACGTCTTTTATTTCAGCCACCTCCTCCCCGATCCCCTCAAAAAAGTGCCTCCAGGCTGGACAACCCCTTTAAAATGGTGCAAAAAGACACAAGTGATAAACTCCCCTGTTAATGCTTTTTACCAGACAAGTACTTTATAGAATATATTACCAATACCTAAGGAAGTGCAATCATTTGTAGAAACCACGGAAGGTGGTTTTTACAGAGATGTTATTGGTATAGTGTTACTTCTGTGAGATTTGCCTCTTTAGGGCCAGTTCACACTGAGCAAAAACGGATACATCCTGCCGGCATCAGTGTCCTGCAGTGTCTGTATGGGAGAGAGCAAGTGCCTCCACTCAAGGAATTGACATGTCAATTCTTTGGGCGAAAAGCGGCGGGAGCGGAGGTGCGCAAGCTCTCCCATACAGACACTGCAAGACACTGAGGCTGGCAGGATTCCGTGGCGGAGAGCTCTGCAGCAGAATTCCACCATTTTTGCTCAGTGTGAACTGGCCCTTATATGTAACCTTGTAACTTGTACTAAACATCAATTAACTACAAACACAAATTCATGAATCCTGCACAGCCCAATAAATGAATCAATTAAATCAATAAACAGCGGGTGCTCAGACCCGGACCCCAAACTACAATTGCCCAGAACCAGATAGAAAGAAGGTCAGAAAATATACCGGCAAACCAGCAATAATGTTCAAACAATAACAAAATCTATTGATAATTTATGACATACACAAGAGACATCTAAAACACTTAGAAACATACAACACTACAATACACTACTATTGTATGTTTTTAAGTGTTTTTAGATCTCTTGTGTATGTCATAAATTATCACTAAAGATTTTTTTATAGTTTGAACATTATTGCTGGTGTGCCAGTATATTTTCTGACCTTCTTTCTATTTGGTTCTGGGCAAACATCAATGAACATTAATCATTTCAATAAAGCAGTAGCCGTAGTGAAGGCAAAAGCAAATGAATCCTCAAGATGATTGCCAACTATCCTGTAAGCAAAATCTTGACTCAAAATATGGCAAAAATCTTCATTACGGACAATGAATCTTTGTACCAATCCCCATCTTGAGTATATAACTGATTAATTTTTAACATATTCAAATATTATACTGAGGAGAAGATAAACTCAGCAGTATGGACTTCAACCACTGGTGGACAGAATGGTGATTATTTTTATAAACGGCAGACCCCTCTCACGTGTCTTACTTTATTGGTTAGAAACTGAAGACCAAGAATTTTGCTATGGGTCATATGATCTGCTCATATGTACCTAAATTTTCCATCTTAAGTGCATTATATTGTTATTTCTTTGTGACATGTAAAAGAGAAACTCTAAAATTATTTATTGAAAATATGGGCAAATTAATATTAAATGCTACATCCTGTTACTTACATAATATGGCTCAAAGAGTGTGGGCACTGACATCACACTCACATAAACTTGTTTGACATGTCTTTACATAATACGAATTTGGTGGCCCCCTCCTTCTGCAGCTATAACAGCTTGCAGTTTTCTGAGAAGACTTTCCATATACAGGATTTTGAAGCACGTCTGTAGGAATTTGTATCTATACAATAGAGAAAAATAAAAGAGCAAGGGTGCTCACATGTGCAGTGAAATCCTTGAGAGGCACATACTATTAATTATACAGAGAAGCCGCTCACCTGTCAGAGTCATGTTATAGTAACAGTATTGACCATAGTAGATCAGTGGGGAGCTGCCACCACCTCCTGAAGAACCCTCCAAGATTTGGTAGAAGTAGTGGTGGCTAGGAAGTTAGCGTGAAACTGGTGGCTTGTTCAGGTGCTCCTTATATGTCAGGAAACAAAGAAAGCTGGGTTGTGTTACTACATGAAGCAAAAAAATAATTTATTTACATACAGTAGCTGGGACAACACTTTTCAAAGGACATGCCCTCTTTATCAGGTCCTCGATAAGGAGGCTTCATTAGCTGCCTATGTATTTAGCTACACTTATAAAAACCCATTAAGCACAACAGGAGCTGAAGCCTCATGGCTAGAGACATCAACTCCTAAAACAAGGTGACCAGTTGGAATCCCCTCCATGGGGTAATAAGTTACTTACAGTTGACATAACAAAATGTCCTAGTAAGTGTTATTTAAAAAACACTTATGGTGGTATGGACCTGATGAAGAGGACATGTCCTAGCTGCTGCATGTAAATAAATGAGCTTGTTGCTTTAAATGGTGACTCACTTTCCTTTAACCTGAGGGTTAAGGAGCGCTTCAGCATGTCACCAGTTTTACACTAACTTCCTAGTAACCATAGAATTTGTATCTATTTGTAAAGCCAGGTATTGATAGTGGATGGAAAGGTCTGGCATTCCAATGCACTGGAAATGTGTTTGGCGAGGTTGAGTTCAGGGTTCTCTGCAGGTCACTTAAAGGGGTATTCCAGGGAAAATCAATAAATTAGCATTGGAAAGGGTTAACCAAGGTTAACCCTTTCCTAATATACTTACCTGTCAGTTTTTGGCCCCCCAAGGAGATCTCCCATCTGGTCACGTGATGGTCCAGGCTGTGACTCGCGGATCCTCTTCTCCTTCCGGTTCGGTGACGTCACCATACCGGGCTGGCGTCTGGCTCTCTTTCTTATTAGCAGCAGAGCACTGAACCCTGACTGGCTTGGTAGCGTGTAGCCAATCAGGGTTTGGTGCTCTGAGTCCCCCCCTATCTGCTGTACAAAGTTAGCCGGGTGCTGATCTCCCCGGCCCCCTCCTTCTTGCATTCATACCCGATCCTGCCGGCTCCTTCCCTGTGCTAAAACCCCGATCCTGCCGCCCCCTCCCTGTGCTAAAACCCTGATCCTGCCGCCCCCCTCCCTGTGCTAAAACCCCGATCCTGCCGGCCCCTCCTGTAATGTGTCCTATTCAAAGATAGCTCACCCGCACCCTCCAGTATTAGTGTGATGCGGCGCTGGCCCCGTTCTCAGCTGACAGGCTCTGGGTGTGTGAGACACAGGAGAGAGTTCTTGCTTGCACTGTGTACGAAGCAAGCAAGAACTCTCTCCTGTGTCTCACACACCCAGAGCCTGTCAGCTGAGAACAGCTGATTACAATAGGTGCGGAGATCGGGGCCAGCGCCGCATCACACTAACACCGGGGGGTGCGGGTGAGCTATCTTTGAATAGGACACATTACAGGAGGGAACCGGCAGGATCGGGGTTTTAGCACAGGGAGGGGGCCGGCAGGATCGGGTATGAATGCAGGGAGGAGGGGGCCGGGGAGATCAGCACCCGGCTAACTTTGTACAGCAGATGGGGGGGGGGGACTCTGATTGGCTACACGCTACCAAGCCAGTGAGGGTTCAGTGCTCTGCTGCTAATAAGAAAGAGAGACAGATGCCGGCCCGGTATGGTGATGTCACCGAACCGGAAGGAGAAGAGGATCCGCGAGTCACAGCCTGGACCATCACGTGACCAGACGGGAGATCTCCTTGGGGGGCCAAAAACGGACAGGTAAGTATATTAGGAAAGGGTTAACCTTGGTTAACCATTTCCAATGCTAATTTATTGATTTTCCCTGGAATACCCCTTTAAGTTTCTCTATTCTACACTAGTCAAACTATGTTCTAATGACCTCACTTTGTATACAGGGCATAGCCAATCAGACTACCAAATGGGAAAATGTAAAATGTTGTTCATCCCTACAGAAAACACATTTCCTCCAGTAGCTATGTTCTTTGGCATTGTGTCAGGTAATCGTAGCCTTGTGCAGATGTACGATACACAATCATGAAAACCCACCTAGGTAAGACACAGCAAAAACAACTATTTCTTCTGCTTCATAATAATAGCAGATCCTATGGCAGGGCCACATTTCAGTGATAGTTTCAGTACATACCTGTGTGTTGTTATTCATCAATGTTCAACCTATCTTATTTACAGATGTGTTCCAGGTCCATAGGGAAGGTGGAGACAGCCACCTGGAAAACAGGGATACAGCCTATGACCTAGGTCCCACCTGGAAAACAGGGATACAGCCTATGACCTAGGTACAAACCCAAAACCTCAGCCTGGCTTGCTCTTCTCTAGTCATATTCCCACTGACACACTGATGCTGTTTGTAACTCCTTATTCATGTTTCTTGTTTAACCCCTTAACGACATCGGGCGTAAGTGTACGCCCCCGCAGCGTGGTACTTAACGCAAACGGGCGTACAATTACGCCCGATGTTTACCGGATCGTTGTGTGTAAACACACGGCAATCCGGTAACGATGGCTGCTGTAATACACAGCAGAACATCGTAGCTTGTCGGCACGGGGGGTGGATTACACCCCCGTGCTGACGTTCGCTGTAATTGGCTGATTTATTCACGGAAATCAATGGAAATCAATAGTGATTGGTGCTGTCCGAGACAGCACCAATCACCATCATTGTGTATAGTAAAGGGGGCCATGGTGCCACCCTCCCGATCACCGGTATTGGCCGGCGAAGCCCGGCCGGCCAATGGCAGCGATCACAGTAATAATAAATATTATTACTATGCTTTGCACATCTCAGTCAGTTAGCTGAGGTGTGCAGAGAAGGTGTGTGTGGTGTGTGAGTACCATACTCACCAGATCCCGGCGCTGGAAAGAAGATGTGCGGTCCCGCGGCGTCCACGTCGTTCTCCGTCGTCTTCCCTCGTCTGCGCTCGGCTCCGCTCGGCTCCCATCGGTTCTCGTTGACCTTCGTCCAGGTACTTGTACTGCCCCCTAGCGGCTTATTAGTGTATATAACACACTAATCAGTGGCTTTGGGGTTAAGAGGTAAATTTTTTATTTATTCTTCTTGCGCCCTTCCGCCGCTGAGTGCTGATCAGCATCGCACGCAAGTGCGCCGCTGATTAGCAACTCCTCTTTTTTGGCGTAGGGTTATTTTTTTCCCCCATTTCCTCCCCTTTTTTTTCTATATCCTACCGCCACTGTCTGCTGATAAGTACCGCACATAAGTGCGGCATTTATCAGCAACTCCTTTTTTGGCGTAGTTTTTTTTCCCCCCTTACTGTGAAATACACGTATAAAACACTACATTACACTACACTACCCCACATTACACATTACATTACTTGAAATAAAGTTTTACACTACACCACTACACTACATCACATTACATACCCCCCATACACCAATCCCCGAATAATGCTTATTCCCTCCGACACCGAAACGGCCAGTGAGGATGAATGGGGGGATCCTTCTTTCCTCCATTCATCCTCATCATCATTATTATCATCATCATCATCCAGTGATGATGACTTTCCACCTAGGCGTCCAAGGAGGACGCCTCTGGCTGCCCGCCAGACACGTCATCCCATCCCGCCCCTTGCCCCCCAGACAGGTGACCCCATCCCGCCCCCTGCTCCCCAGACACGTAATCCTATCCCACCCCCCCCCGCCCCCCAGACACGTCATCCCATCCCGCCCCCTGCCCCCCAGACAGGTGAGGGGGCTCCTGCTGCACATGGGCCTAGTAAAAAAAAACACAATTCGGCAATACTGGAGTGGGGATATTATGTATAATACCCCACTTAACAGTATGGCCATGGGACGGTTTCGATTCGAAGCCCTCCTAAAATTCTTGCATTACAATGACAATGCAAGTTGCCCCCCGCGAGATGATCCCTCATATGACCGAATGTACAAAGTACGGCCGGTCATAGAGCACTTCTCAGCCAAATTTACTGAGATGTATATCACAGAGAAATACATTTCAGTAGTTGAGTCCCTCCTGAGCTTCAAAGGAAGACTCCATTTCGGCCAGTACCTTCCCAATAAAAGATCACGGTATGGCGTGAAACTATACAAACTCTGTGAGAGTACCTCAGGGTACACTTACAGATTTCCCGGCTGCGTTCACACTACGTATATTTCAGTCAGTATATTTCAGTCAGTATTGCAACCAAAACCAGGAGTGGATTAAAAACACAGAAAGGATCTGTTCACACAATGTTGAAATTGAGTGGATGACCGCCATATAACAGTAAATAACTGCCATTATTTCAATATAACAGCTGTTGTTCTAAAATAACACCAAATATTTGCCATTAAATGGCAGCGATCCACTCAATTTCAACATTGTGTGAACAGATTCTTTCTGCGTTTTTAATCCACTCCTGCTTTTGGTTGCAATATGAGGACCACAATACTGACTGAAATATACGTAGTGTGAACATAGCCTTATAAACCCGAACAGGTCCGTAAAAAAAAATGTTATTTTGAAATTTTGCTGAAAATTTGGAAAATTGCTGCTAATGTTTTAAGCTTTCTATTGTCTAAAAAAAAAAAAAAGATAGTTTAATAAATGCTGCCAACATAAAGTAGACATGTTGCTAATGCTATTTAATATATAATTTTTGTGGCATAACCATTTTCTGTATAAGCAGAAGAGTTTCAAAGTTGGAAAAATGCATTTTTTCACAATTTTTCACGTTATTTTGGTTTCTTTCATAAAGATTCGTTATAAGTATCGACTCCAATTTACCAGAAATGTGAAGTACAATATGTCACAAAAAAACAGTCTCAGAATCAGCCGGATAGGTAAAAGCATCCCGAAGTTATTAATGACTAAAGTGACACAGGTCATATTCATAAAATTTGTCTCTGTCCTTAAGGCCATTTTAGGCTCTGTCCTTAAGGGGTTAAAAAAAAATAAACAAATAAACATTCTTTCAATAAAAAGTTTGAATCAGGTAGTTTCAGTATCAACCCATGCTACTTTTAGACCATTTCTATATTATTATTTTTTTCAATGTTTGGGCCTGGGTCTACATGACCACATTTTATAACTGGAAACATGAATAAACATCCCTAGCAATATAAAGACATTGATAAATTACTGATAAAACGTAGGTAAATAGCCGGACCACTTAGCTGGAGTTTATAAACTTATTTTGTTGGATTACAACTTATCCTCCTGAATCCTTGGAGAAACACTAGTTAAAATCACAGCTTGTAAATGGAAGTCTCATTATGGAGCCCTCATGCAAATGGGATTATAAATATA
This sequence comes from Dendropsophus ebraccatus, assembly GCF_027789765.1. Classification (NCBI taxonomy): domain Eukaryota; kingdom Metazoa; phylum Chordata; class Amphibia; order Anura; family Hylidae; genus Dendropsophus; species Dendropsophus ebraccatus. The sequence goes on along the minus strand of NC_091455.1, from coordinate 143,711,128 downwards.
TTACTCAATGTGCTGTACATCTGGCCTCAAGTCCTCAACACAGCAGAGGTAAGACATTTATTCCAAGTGTATGATCCTTTCTTCTACCCTCATGTCCTTTGATCTGCACAACAGATTGAAACATTATGTAATCAAATGAAACAAGGCATAGCTAGATTAGTGTATTCCCCAAAGGACAGGGTCAGGAGCTGAACCTAAAAATCTTTTTATCTTTGCCCTAAAATATCTTCAAATGTGAAACCACTGGATAGAAATTAACAAGGCAACTCAAGTGACTGCTAATACCTCCAACCAGCTTACAAAAGGCCTTCAAAGAAGTGGAGAAGAAATTGTAGTACTAAGGAAAATAAGAGGATGTAACAAGATGCGTTATCCATTGATACATTTATCTACTATTATTAATGTGAAAGAAAGTCAAAGAATGACTTTATAAGTATAGAATTCCAAATTCATTTTCTCTAAGACAGTATACCAACAGAACTGAACAGCTTGCAAGGAATGTAAAAGACTCATATAGCAAATAGTTAAATGTATGACCCATCCTCTGTATAAGTACTCAGTATTAGATCAGTGGGGTGGCAACACCCAGCACCCTGCTGATCAGCTGTTTATTAGAGCTACTGCACCCAGCTATATAGTGGTTTATTGTGTAATGGTCATGCTGGGTTACTTCAGCTCAGCTAACACTGGTTTAAAGGAAACTGGGCTGTAAGCAGAAGATCAACACTATCAGTCTGCCAAATAGAAGATCAACAAGGTGCTGGGCATCGACACCTAAAGGCCCTATTACACAAAGTGATTATCGGCCATATATGGCTGATATCGACCATTACGGACAATAATCGTCTAGTGATTTAGAAGGCAACCATCAGCCAACATGAACAATGTCGGATGATCATTGCAGTAGTTTGTTTTTCAACATGTTGAAAGACAAACAACTAATATAGCAGCGATCTGCTACCGTTGCTCTGTGGAATAGGAACGGTGGCAGCAGAGCTGGGCTGCCCGGATGATCTAGCGATCACCTTGGCAGCCCCCCGCAGCTCCCACCTCCCACCCTGTACTCACCAGCCCACTGCAGCCGCAGGTAATAGCATCGGCAGCAAGTGGGGAACGAGGAGCAAGCGAGCGCTGTAAGCTCCTCTCCATCATCCCGTGTAATAGGGGCTTAAGTCATGTGATCTAATATTGATGATCTATCATGGCATAGGCAGGGCCGTATTTGCCACTAGGCACCCGTGGTCCCCGCAGGACACTCTTTTTTTTATAATTTTCTTTTTTTGTGTTAACCCTTAGGTTCAGCAGGGGAAGCAGCCGGGCAGGTCAGCCTCAATGCAGGGCCAGCTTGAGCTTCCGGCACAGACAGCGCGTATAACACAGGCCGGAAGCTCACAGCCCCGTGATGCCCGAACTTCTCCCGTGCTCGGCGTCAGTGCGATGACATCAGATTATGTGCGTCAGCAAGCAGAGGAGAAGTTGAGAAGTTCGGGCACCGCAGGGCTGCAGCCAGCTGTGAGCTTCCGGCCTGTGTGATACGCGCTGTCTGTGCCAGAAGCTCACGCCGGCCCTGCATTGGGGGGGACCTTCCCAACCTGCTTCTGTCTGATCCCTCTGCCGCCCAGCTATTCCCCCCTGTCTCCTGGCTGATCCCTCTTCCCCCTGCTTCTCCATCTGCCCCCCCTCCCGGCTGATCCCCCTTCCCCTGCTTCTTCATCTGCCCCCCCCCCCGCTGATCCCTCCTCCCCCTGCTTCTCCATCTGACCGCCCCCAGCAGATCCCTCTTCACCCCTGCTTCTCAATCTGCCCCCAACTCCCCTCGGCTGATCCCTCTTCCCCCCTTCTTCTCCATCTGCCCCCCCCCAGATGATCCCCCTTCCCCCCCTGCTTCTCCATCTGACCCCCCCCCCCCAGCAGATCCCTCTTCACCCTGCTTCTCCATCTGACACCGCTCCCCCGGCTGATCCCTCTTCCCCCCTGCTTCTCCATCTGCCGGCTGATCCCTCCTCCCCCTGCTTCTCCATCTCCCCCCCCTCGCTGATCCCTCTTCCCCCCTGCTTCTCCATCTTTCCCCCGGCTGATCCCCCTGCCTGTCACCTCAGCTGCCCCCCATCTTCTCCCTCTGCCCTCCCATCTTCTCCCCCTGTCACCCCCAGCTTCCCCCCATCTTCTCCCCCTGCCCTCCAATCTTCTCTCCCTGTGACCCCCAGCTTCCCCTCCCCCCTGGCCCCTGCCACCGCTAGCTGCTGCTCCTCCCCCATTGCCCCAGCTGCTCCCCCTTCCACCCCCCAGCTGCTCCTCGTCACCCGGGCTGCTCCCCCTGCCACCCCCCAGCTGCCCGCCTGCAGACGAGTTGTGGTCAGAGAAGTCTTTGTGATGGCAGCATGAACTCTAAATACAGGCCTGGGCATAGGTCATTAATAGATTTAGGCTGGAAAGCCCATTAAGCATCAAATGTAAATTTATTAGGAAATCACAAAAAAAACCATCGGATTCTATTCATTTAACCTACCTACACGTGGGTTACCTACCTTATGAAGGTATTCCAAGTCATTACAATAAGAACTTAAATAAATTATTTTAATAAAATAATAAAAATATACAGATTGTTTTAAGGATGTGTTTTTGCCCTCTGAACACTGACTTTATTACAATTCAGCATTAGTTTTACATATTATGCTGGCAGGAAGAGGAGAGCCGTCACTTGATGACTTGTAAGCGTGGAAGCAGTAAGTGTTTTTCAGCTCTTAAGGCAAAATGGACTGTCTAGTCGATCTGATGTATTGATCTCTTGACATACAAATGTATCACTCAGTCTAAATAGCTGTCATTTTGTATAATATAAAAAATGATAAGGCACAACAGCTAATGGTAAAAGCAGGTGCTAGAATTCAGCATTGAGAGATGTAACAACCTTATAATAATTTCACCTATTATTTATCAACTTTTGTTACTTCTTTTGAAAAAAAAAAATACATTGCCAGTAAAAGCAGCATTGCCAGCAAAAAGCTTTTATTTCATTTAGTTGGAGAGTGGCCCAATTCTCAGCAGGCCCCCCCACTTTCCAGATCGGGGATGGTGTGATTGGTCTGGTATAGGCAACTATTCTAGTGTTGTGTAGCACAGTTGCTATGCGCCATGCTCACATATCATGTTGCCTTGTAACATGCATAATAAAGTACTCACTCATCCAAATGAGGTTTATTAGATTTAGGGCAGCGAGCAGGAGGTGAGGGTATAACACAAAGGCCCTGCAGACAGGACCAGCCAGCCACCTTAATTCTTAGAAACAGCACTTTGCAATATTCTACACACACAATGCTACACGTGTATCTGTGTAGAGGTCAATACTTATGTCAGTAAATAGTTTCTTTATGTAATTGTAGTTAGAATTTTGATTTGTTAGTCCTTTAAGGAAAAAAAATCATGGCCGTCTTTTTAAATAATAGTGAATCTTTTCTTTAAATGTCTATAGTGATCCTTGGCTTTTCTCATTAATAAAACTACATGTATTGTCACAATATCAGATAGTATTCTCACTTATAACTAGCAGCTATCCCACAATATAGATTTCTATGTGTGTGTGTGTGTGTGTGTGTGTGTGTGTGTGTTAGTAAGTATACATAGTATCTCCCTGTGTGTGTTTATGAGTGTGTCTCACATACTACATTTAATTCCTTAGCCCTGGCCTGTGTGACCTCTCCCATCTATTTTTCGCTCTCAGCTAAGCTTCTTTACACCACTTTCATGCCACATTACATCTTCTTTTCATTGCATGTGTGTCTTTTAACCTTAATGACCTTTCTATTCTTCTATCTCTGCCACCTACATTGCGGTGCTGAACTAGCATGTGTGCCATCTAATGACAACAAGAAGAAATGTAAAAAAAAGTCTAATTTACAATGCATTATTGTAGAGATCTAAACTATTCATAATGAAATGCTAGGCAGAAATAGCTCATGTCCTGGAATTATTCCTTACATGCTTATACACTATAAATCTCAATGTGACATTAACTATGTGCATAACATTTATTTAATGAAATTAGTACCTTTATTGTGTCACCATCTGCCACATTTTCTGCTTGGCTTGGAGCCCTTCTGGGTAAACAGTAGAGGCAGTGGACATGACTACATAATGATCTGAACAATAATTCTCCCAGGGTTCCAAGTGGTACCTTTTTTCTCTCCGAGTCCCATTTATTTATGGTACTGTGTTTATGCAATGGCGTTCATTACTATTTCATTTGATGTTAACTTTAGAGGACCTACAGTCTACAGTCCCAAATATATCCCATAACCTCTTAAAGGATTATTATTACCTAATAATGCTATGACATAATATCACTAGGCTATTACATAGCATAATTATTTCTGGGGGTCTGAACCCTGCAGTCCCCACCTACAGTATGTGTACCAAGACAATGGGAACGGGTTCTCTTCAACTTTTCCCTCTAGTTTGGCATGTTAGCGCAAAATTATAGAAAAATATATTTGTAAAAAGTATGGTAAAAAGGGACTTGTAATAAAACCGCTCTTATTAATAAATTCAGCTTTCCAGGCATATATCACTGATAAAATATGTTGTGTTGGTGTTAAAGAAAAGCTGCTAGAATCTGGGAAGAAAAATTAACTTGTTTGTGTTTAAGGTTCATTTAAGTATATATAAGTGGATTTTTCCAAAAGTTTGGATTTTTTTTAAATTTGTATCTGTGTTTTTCTGCTTAGACATTTTTAATAAAAAAAAAATGAAAGTTGGAATCTGATAGGTTGCTAGGGGCAACTGAGCCAGTATCACTTTACACCATGTTTGATAAATCTCCCCCATAATCTGTATTGGAGTCTCCCACCGATTCCCTTAAAGAGAACCTGTCATATGCCCTAAGACAGTTCTGTCACACTAGCAACCTTCCAGCCGTTGTAAAACTATGATTCCTTCATGCCTGGCCAGGTAAAGCTTTAGCTGTTATTTATTCTCAATAAAGATTACAAATTGTGGATATAATATTATAGTATTGGTTCATTTAATGGCTTTTGTAGGTATTATCATACTGGCACCCATGATTGGCATTTTTATCAAAACATTCATTAAATATTAGGAAGTTTTAATATTTGACCCAGATAAAAGAAAATCATCTACAGACATTGAACCAAAGTGAAGTAATCCACAATAAATCCTGGTAGAAACTAAATTTGTTCTAGTACTTATTAGCTGCTGTATGTCATGCAGGAAATGTTTTATTTTTAGTCTGACAGTGCTCTCTGCTGACATCTGTGGCCCGACAGAAACTCTGTCTTGGTTTTCTATGAATCCCCATAGAAAACCTCTTATGCTTTGGACAGTTCCTGTCTTGGCCAGAGATGTCAGCAGAGAGCACTGTGTCAGACTTAAAATAAAAGTATGCAAAAGAGGAGTCCGTGGAGCCTCATTGAAGAGTCTCAAAACACAGGACTAGCCAGATATCCCTCCGGGAAGGACCCAGCCAGGTGGCAGCTCCTGTTAGGAAACCACCAAATCCACCATATCAAGCGGCCCTATAAGTCAGTGTAACGACAAGGGACAAACCAAGGCTAGGTAACCATCCACAGACAGCCGCCTCGGGGTGTTGCCCCTCATCAGTGTGGAGCAGGATTCTGGCTAGGTGGGAGCAATGCCTAGTAGAGCCATAAGAGAAACAGATTGCTGAACTCAGGGAGAACAGCCAAATGACAACACTGCCGGCTGCTAATGAAAGCTGCTAATGAAAGACTTAAAATAAGACATTTCCTGCAGGACATATAGTAGCTAATAAGTATGGGAAGACTTGAGATTTTTTTATAGAAGTAAATTACAAATCTATACAACTTTCTGATACTAGTTGATTTGAAAGAAAAAGATTTTCACTGGATAATCCCTTAAGAGGAGAAAACGAGTGCCAACCTGTCAGGTTAGCGATCGCTTGCTTCTTGTTGCCACCTCGCTGCCGGCGCTATTACACACATCCACACATGGGCAGCGAGTAGGTAAGAGGGGGGGGGCGAGAGCTGCAAGGGGGTTGCCTGGGTGATTGCTAGATCATCCAGGCAACCCATAGAGGATAGTGGCGGTCTGCTGCCGTCGCTCGTATTACACAGGTCGACGGCAGCATATCGCTGCTATCACTATCGTTGTTGTTTCAACATGTTGAAAGACAACTATCAGCTGACATCGTGCATGTCAACCGATCGTTGTCTTCTATTGCATTAAGCGATTATTGGCCTTAACAGTCAGTATCGGCAGAATACGGCAGATAATCGCTTCGTGTAATAGGGCCTTAAGCCATTAGATGGGTGGAGGCCCTTTTGTTACTAGATAACCCCATAACCTTAGGCTATGTTCACACTACGTATATTTCACTCAGTATTGTGGTCCTCATATTGCAACCAAAACCAGGAGTGGATTAGATACACAGAAAGGCTCTGTTCACACAATGTTGAAATTGAGTGGATGGCCGCCATTTAATGGCAAATATTTGCTGTTATTTTAAAACAACGGCTGTTGTATTGAAATAATGGCCGTTATTTACCGTTATATGGCGGCCATCCAATCAATTTCAACATTGTGTGGACAGAGCCTTTCTGTGTTTTTAAAGGGGTATTCCCCCCAAAATTATTTTTGCATTGATACGTTGCTCACCCGTAGCTTTCCATCTTTCCAATATAAATTTATGACGGATTCTGCACAGTTTTGCTGTTATCTAGGTGCCCCCACCCCCACGGATTGCATAGAATCATCAGCTCTCAGTCCACTCTGACACACTCCCTGCTCCTGGCCCCGACCCTCCGAGACGGCATCACGTGTCCTCAGTCTCTTCAATGGGCCGGGCTAGTGCTTCTAACCCAGTCCACTGAAGAGAGGGAGGACAGTGAGACAGTGACAGCAGCTGCTGCTGAGCACTGTTACTCTCTCTGACAGCAGAGTGTACCCCCCCCAAGCTCACCCCCTTCGCCCTGGAGCTCATCTGCCCCACAGCCTGTTTCCCCCGTGATCTCCCGGTGACCGACAGCGAACCAGCATCCCCCCGTGATCTCCCGGTGGCCGACCGCGAATCACCCCCCCCCCATCTCCCAGTGGCCGACCGCGAACCCCCCCCCCCCCCCCCCCCCCCCCCCCGTGATCTCCCGGTGGCCGACCGCGAACCAGCACCCCCCGTGATCTCCCGGTGGCCGACCGCGAATACCTCCCCCCAACCCCCCGCGATCTCCTGGTGGCCGTCCACACAGCACCCTATCACCTCCTCCGGGCGCACGAACTGCGGGCTCTGCAGCTGATCCGCAGCTCACCGGGTCAGTGGTGCAGCCCCCCCTCCCCCAGTGCAATCTTCAGGTGGAGCCTGTGGCGGTGTTCGCCCGCCGCTCACCCCGGAGCTTCTTTACACCTGCGGTGGCGCCCGCCCGCTGCTCGCCCCTGAGCTCCTATGAGTGCAGCCCCTGCGTGTTCTCCCGGTGGCCGCCCGTCCCCCGCTCAGAGCTTACCTGGTGCGGCCCTGTATCCAGCCCCCGGGTGCACGACTTCCGGAGAAAGCCCTGGTGACTGTGCGGTTCGGTCCGTAAATGAACGCCTCTGGGCTGGTGCAGCACGGTGTGTCACGGCTGCAGGGGCTGCGAGGTGAGGACTCTAGGGTTTAGGGGTGAGTATAATGGCTGCCCTGCCGTCCTGTCCGGTGACTGCAGCAGCTCTGCCAGGCGACTCGCCGGCTCACGCGCTGTTAGTTTTCTGACAAAGTGCGGTTTTACATGTGGTAATCCTAGCTTACAGTACACCATTGTGCAGATAGGAGAGGAATAAATAAAGTGTGTGTCCGGCAGACAGGATGAGTGTGTGCACAGTGCCCGGCATGACGGTATTCACACTCGCAGGTTTTCTTGCATTTTTCTATTTTGGCAAAAGGGATTACTTTAAACAGCTGTGGAGAATCCCCCAGGGCCTGTGTGTGTATGTATAAGTATGTGTGTGTGTGTGTGTATGTATATATATGTGTGTGTGTGTGTTTGTGTATCACCCTCTCAGCTCTGCTACATCGCCCTCTCAGCTCTGCTACATAGCCATTGCTCTCTCAGCTCTGCTACATCGCCAGTGCTCTCTCAGCTCTGCTACATCGCCATTGCTCTCTCAGCTCTGCTACATCGCCATTGCTCTCTCAGCTCTGCTACATCGCCATTGCTCTCTCAGCTCTGCTACATCGCCATTGCTCTCTCAGCTCTGCTACATCGCCATCATCAGGCAGAAGCATTGCATGATGGGAAATGTAGTTTCCTATCTTGAATATAGAACATCTTTTAGAAAAACTTGTAACTCAGGAACGGTAGCAGCTAGAAAGATGGGAGACGGCTCAAAATACTCAGGGGGACTTGGTGAGTAAGACCAGCTAGGTTTGGGAGTATTTCATTTTTTTTGCTCTTGGGGGGAATACCCCTTTAATCCACTCCTGGTTTTGGTTGCAATATGAGGACCACAATACTGACTGAAATATACATAGTGTGAACCCAGCCTCACAATGTAATTAGAGGATGCCCAGCAGGTAAAATGGCAGCCCCAGGTCATGCCATGCCACTACTTCAATTATACCCTGCCAGTCACAGCACAATACACTAGTATTGTAAAAAAAAAAAAAAAAAAAAGTGATATGTCTTTTACAAATATAAAAAATTAATAATAATAAGTTAAAATACCCATTTTCACATTTACAATATAAAAAATTGACAGGAAAAAAAACATAAGTGGTATGTTCTAACTATTAAAATCTCACATTCTTTGTCCTGCTGTAATATACAGAAAAGTGTTGTGAAAGGTGTTTTTTTTATATGCTTGCATCATCTAGAAGTAATCAGTAATAAACTATAACAAAAAATATATACAGTGGTGCCTTGGATCACGAGTATAATTCGTTCCGGGACCGTGCTTGTAATCCAAATCCACTCTTAAACCAAAGCAAATTTTCCCATAAGAAATCACTGATATGCAGACAATTGGTTCCACACCCCAAAAATAAATATTTGTTATTCTGAATAACATGTAAAACAGTTAAAACAAACATTCAGAGACAGCAGAATATGTGATATTATAAGTTACTGTACAGTAATGGAGAGGATGGGAAACACAAGGGCTGACAGAGACTGCAGGGAGCATGAAGAAATGAGCAGGACACATGTTTGCAAGTTTTGAGGGGAGTCAATGGACCGACTTCGACCTCCAGTATACTCCTTGAGCGTCGTGGCGCAGATGTCTCGTGATACCAATAAAATTCCACATCAAACGATGGGATATGGATAATAAAACATGCGGTTTAATAAGGCAACGCGTTTCGGCCTGTATAACAACGGACAAGCCTTTCTCAAGCCATAGCAAATGGCTATGGCTTGAGAAAGGCTTGTCCGTTGTTATACAGGCCGAAACGCGTTGCCTTATTAAACCGCATGTTTTATTATCCATATCCCATCGTTTGATGTGGAATTTTATTGGTATCACGAGACATCTGCGCCACGACGCTCAAGGAGTATACTGGAGGTCGAAGTCGGTCCATTGACTCCCCTCAAAACTTGCATTCATTTCACCTGCTGGCAATCTAGCCAGTCGGTTTACTCAGAGTGATATCGGCTGCGATGTACATTGTGAAAATCTACAATAGTGTTGTGCCTATACTAGCACAACACTAAAAGGTGAGTGCATGTGCACTTTGTTTTCCCTAGACATCAATTGTCCTAGTGATATTGCACCAGAAGGCGCCTTTTGTCCTTTTTTTCTGTTTCAGGACACATGTTGGCACATACATGCAGCCCTCTCTGTGTGAGGAGAGAGGGGTTACAGCTATGGAGAGATTACCTCCACCGTCCTGTCCCCTGATGTGAGCCCCAGCCTGAAGTGGATCTGCTATGATTTGGAAGGTAAGGGAGACTTCCTGGGTCAGAGTACATTGCTGTAGACCCCGCTATGCAGACCATGCCCCTCCCCCTACTCGCCCTCCCACCCAGTACAGGGAGCTCCTAAACCAAAGCAATGCTCTTAAACCAAGTCACAATTTTGAAAAACTGTGAGCTCTTAAACCAAAATGCTCTTAAACCAAGTTACTCTTAAACCAAGGTACCACTGTAATTGGTATTGCCGTAATTTTACAGACCAACAAATAAAGTTACCACTCATTTATACTATATGTTCAACTCCATAAAAACAAAAAAACCAAGACAATAGCACAATCACATTTTTATTTCTTATGTCACCTTACTTAAAACTAACTTAAAAATTATAAAGTACAATACATTATATCATTTTAAAAAATCCTACAATTCCTCCAATAAACAAGCCCCCATATGCCAGCAGAATAGTGATAAGGAAAGCATTCTTGAAATGCAGGGATGAAGGGAATCTCAGCAGAATAACAGGATAACTGCACCTTATAGAAAAAATACTTTGACAACTTAACAATCACATTTGGATATATTTGGGGCGCTAATTCGAACACAAAAAATCTTCCGTTTGTTTAAAACATATTTCCTGAAAATATGTGACTGTGAAGTGGTTAACACATTCCAACAAAGGCATGTGACAGAGAGAGACGCCAAGGTAAAGGCATACATAGCACTACAGTGAAACTCCTTGGAGACAACCATAAAGATTTGAAAAATGAAGATGCCTATTATGCATTGTATATGATAGACCAGAGATTCTATGTGCTAGATTAAGAAGTGGTCTTTTTAATTGGGTTGAAGAAGTTTTACTGTATTTGGTTTATTAAAAAAAAAAAAAAACTATTTAATACTAACTATTCAATACTAACGCTTTTGACATAGTGTTTAAAGTGCAGCTGTCATTATAACTTTCAAAATCTAATTCAACAGTAGATGTGATATAAAGCAAGTTTGCAATTTACATTCATTATTTATTTTTTTTTAGTTATCATGGAAAACACGGCACTTCCTGTTTTCTGACTCTTTTTTTTCCTCAAAAAACAGGAAACAGTCAGAAAACAGGAAGTCCTGTGTATCCCAGGCCATCTGAGCGCTCACATAGAGAAGGCAATCATGTGACTGATGGACACATTGAGTCCTGACTCTCTGTACTGGCTGGAATTCCTGTGTTTAGTCTGTTTTTTTCAACCAGCACAAGTCAGAAAATCTGCCTTCAGGAGACTGGACCTGGATTTCTGGTAAGTTCAGCTTTGTTTTACAGCATGATAACAACAAAACAATAATGAATGTATATTTTAAACTTGCTTTATTTCACATCTACTGTTGATTTAGATTTTGAAAATTGTAACAACAGGGACCCTTTAAATACAGCCATATATACCTTTGAGAATTACAAGCCACCTAATGGTGATGCTTTAGCTTTTTCTCTTTAAAAAAGGAGGTTGAATTAGCAAAGATTTTATATAAAGATCTACTTATAGCACAATAAAAGGGGACTCCAGTATCAGAAAATCATCCCAAGACAAATAACTTTCTTGTATAGTGTGATCACCTATATTTCTGACTTTAGTGTGGTTTTGAATGATTCACCCCTGATGGAAATAGAATGTAGAAGGACTACAAAATCTTGTCTCTGAGCTTTAGCCCCATGTGTAATATTACTGTCTGCTCCTCCAGCCTACTTTACCATGTTTTTGTTGTATACAAACACATGTATAGCTTCATTGTTGCATTTAGGGTCTGTTCACACGTACAGACTCACTGCGTATTTATCGCTGTGAGTTTCTCGCACATAAATCCACAGCGATACTGATTGCTATCAAGTCAATGTATGTGTATTTTTGCTGCGTGTTTGGTGCGATTTTTACATGCGAGTTTTACATAGTAACATAGTAAATAAGGTTGAAAGAAGACAAGAAACCCTACTGTGCTGATCCAGGGGAAGGCGAAAACTCCTATGAGGCAGATGACAATTGCCCCATCACGGGGAGAAAACTCCCTCCCGACTCCAATGGCAACCAGAACAATCCCTGGATCAACGTATCACCGGAAATCTAATGCCCATAACTTGTAATATTATATTGTTCAAGAAAAGCATCAAGGCCTCCCTTAAACTTATTTAATGAATTGGCCATGACAACATCATGTGGCAGAGAGTTCCACAGTTTTACCGCTCGTACAGTAAAGAACCCGCGTCGATGCTGATGATGAAATCTTCTTTCCTCTAGACGTAGAGGATGCCCCCTTGTCATGGTTACAGACCTAGGAGTAAAAAGATCACTACAAAGATCTCTGTACTGTCCATTCATATATTTGTACATTGTGATCAGATCGCCCCTAAGACGTCTTTTTTCTAGCGTAAATAACCCCAAGCTTGATAACCTGTCCTGGTACTGTAACCCACCCATTCCCTTAATGACCTTTGTCGCCCTCCTCTGCACCTGCTCCAGTTCAGCTGTGTCCTTCTTATATACCGGTGCCCAAAACTGTACACAGTATTCCATGTGTGGTCTGACCAGTGATTTATAAAGAGGCAAAACTATATTCTCATCTTTAGCATCTATACCTCTTTTGATGCATCCCATTATTTTATTAGCCTTGGCAGCTGCTGCCTGGCACTGATCACTAAAGTTGAGTTTACTGTCCACCAATACCCCCAGGTCCTTTTCGGAAGTAGTTTTACCCAGTGTTTTATTATTTAGCACATAACTGTATTTATTATTTCTATGGCCCAAGTGCATAACCTTACATTTATCCACATTAAACTTCATTTGCCATTTCCCCGCCCAAGCCTCTAGCTTCTCCAAATCCCTCTGTAATATGATATTATCCTCCTCTGTGCTGATAACTCTACCCAGTTTAGTATCATCTGCAAAAATGGAGATTCTACTCTGTAGCCCCTCTACAAGATCATTAATAAAAATATTAAAAAGAAGTGGACCCAACACTGACCTCTGTGGTACCCCACTAGTAACTAAAACCCAATCTGAATATGTTCCATTAATGACCACCCTCTGTTTTCTATCACACAACCAGTTACGTACCCATTTGCATACATTTTCCCCAAGTCCCAGCATCTTCATTTTGTAGACCAACCTTTCATGTGGCACAGTATCAAATGCCTTTGAAAAGTCCAGATATACAACATCCACAGCCTCCCCCAGGTCCAGTCTATAACTTACCTCTTCATAGAAGCCGATCAGATTAGTCTGACAGGATCGATCCCTCATAAATCCATGCTGGTGCTGCATCATAAGATTATTTTCATTAAGATACTCCAGTTTGGCATCTCTTACAAACCCCTCAAATACTTTACCCACTATAGATGTTAGACTTAGGCCTGTAGTTTCCAGGATCACTCTTTGACCCCTTCTTGAATATTGGTACCACATTAGCTATGCGCCAGTCCTGTGGAACAATCCCTGTCGTAATAGAATCTTTAAATATTAGGAATATCGGTCTGTCTAACACAGTATTTAATTCTTGCAAAACTCTAGGATGGATACCTTCTGGGCCCGGTGACGTATGGATTTTAATGTTTTGATTTTCACATGATTTTCACAGGCGAGTTTAACACCACAAAAAACGCAGCTACTTTCATGCGAGTTTGATGCGAGTTCTGTGCGAGTTTTACGCAGCGAGTCTGTACGTGTGAACAGACCCTTAGTCTGTGTTTACACATGGCGTTTTTGATGCATTTCTGCCATGCAATTGCAGTCAAAAAGAATTTTTTTGCCATGCTTTGTGCTATTTTATGATAACTGTGCAAAAATAATGGCAAAAACACATCAATAACACCACATTTGAACACAGAAGTAGAGTGATGTGTAATTACAACATGCTGCCTTGCACTGAATAACAACCTCACTGATGTGCAATAGTCTGCAGTAAAATGGGATGTTCTGCAAAAACTTTGGAAGGGGAACTGGAAGCACTGTTTAGGGGGGAAGAGTAGGCAGGGTGGGTGGACTGTGAGAAGAGCTAAGCGAAAGAAATGCATTTTGGGACTTCCTGTACTGAACAATTGTTCAACTATGAAATACAGAACTAGGACCTGTCAAAACAAATGGATTTTTGGTGTTTTCAGAACTGGGACAGACAAGTAAGCAATGCTTTATGCTTTTGCAACATGTTTATTTTTTTACTTGATATCAGAGAACCCCTTTAACTATTTGAAAATTATTAACTATTTATCATAACCTTATGGAAAGATATTGATATTTAAAGGGACTATTCGAGCAGCAATATATCACAAGGTTTATGCTACCTTAAATAAGCATAAACTAGTGACAGAAATGCTAAACAAATCCGTGTATTACTAAAATGCAGGAGAATAGGATTTTTGCCACACCCTCCCACTGCCCTCCAGCTGCTGATTGACAGGTGACTGCCTACAGGGCTGGCTCCAGATTTTGGAGAGCCCTTGGGCGACAGAGCCTCAGCGGGCCCCTTTGTATAGCAAATCATGTGGCATCACATGAGGGTCTCTATCTCTCCATTCTGTGTAGGCATACAGCAGTGTATTATATACGTATTATCCTCCTGTATGAGTGTGTATATATCTCTCCATTCTGTGTAGGTGATAAGCAGTGTATTATATACACACTCATACAGGAGGATAATAAGTATATAATACACTGCTGATCCCCTACACAGGATGAAGAGATATATACACACTCATACAGGAGGATAATATCTCCATTCTGTGTAGGTATACAGCAGTGTATTATATACTTATTATCCTTCTGTATGAGTGTGTATTTATCTCTCCATTCTGTGTAGGTATACAGCAGTGTATTATATACTTATTATCCTCCTGTATGAGTGTGTATATATCTCCAGTCTGTGTAGGTGATCAGCAGTGTATTATATACTTATTATCCCCCTCCTGTATGAGTGTGTATTTATCTCTCCATTCTGTGTAGGTGTATTATATACTTATTATAATACACTGCTGATCACCTACACTAAATGGAGAGATAGATATGCAGGTGCAGAAGTTGCTATTCTACAAAGTCCTGCAAAACATTTTAACAGAAAAAATTGTAATATAACAGTGGATTTATTGCATATTGTGACTCCCCTATGGAAAGTAAAGGGGGAAATCTGCAATAAATCCACTGTAGCAGATAATCCAGAGATGACCCTAAAACCTTCCTACTCCCAGCACACATGGGCAGACAGACAGACACACATACACACACCACTAGCATACAGACTTACACACATATGCATCTATACCCAGTCACAGCATACACTCACCTCTGTATCTGTCAGGCAGCATTCCTGTCACCTGTCTCATCTCCCTCTGCCCTGGGCCGCTGTGGAGGTCAGGAGACCCAGGAATACAGCTGTAGGAGGGGGGAGGCAGCACAGGGAAGCTGGAAGCACAGCACAGGCAGCTGGGCCCTGACCTGCTGTTTGGCCTCTACAGGCTGCCTGCAGTGAGCCCCGCCCCCCTCTCCTCTGGTCCGACGCATAGAGAGGCCTGGAGGAGCCACAATATGACTTCAGTGGCTCACCAGCGCCCCCCTCATCCCTGCGCCCGGGTCATCCCCCCTCCCCCCACAGCCTCAGGTAATGATGTGTGCACTCACAGCACAGCACCACCTGCACACAGTGCAATGTGTGTCAGTGTGTGTGTGCGCAGTGAGAGGGAAGGGAGAGGGGAAGAGATGGTGTGGGCAAGTGTCGGGGGGCCCCTTGAGGCACTGTGGGCCCCGGCACTTGCCCGAGTATGCCGGGTGCTGACGCCGGCCCTGACTGCCTATACACAGCATGGATAGATAACTGCCAATCAGCAGTTGGTGGGCGGAGTTTTCCATTTCTCATGAATATCGAGGACTACTGGGCTAATGCTTATAATGGCGAGGACTACTTATTGTCCATATTATTCAGGAAGATATCTCTGAATCAGCTGCGAAGAACAATGTAAGTGATACATCATTCTGTTCAGCCTCTCTGTCACTAGTTTATGCTATCCTTAGATAGGACATCATAAACCTACAAACTGAGTCTCTTTAACCCTTTGAGGACCAAGCCCAAAATGACCCAGTGGACTGCGCAAATTTTCATTTTTGTGTTCTGTTTCTTTCCGCCAAGATCTCCAGTTTTAATACCATATTTGTGAAGATCGGACGTTTTGATCACTTTTTATTAATTTCTTTAAATATATAATGTAACATAAAATCGGTAATTCTGGCACTTTTTTCCCTCTTTTCATCTACGACGTTCGCCGTTAGTGATGAGGATTGTTATACTTTAATAGATCGGACAATTACGCACGCTACGGTATATTATATGTGTATTTATTTTCATATGTTTTATTTATATAATGGGAAAGGGGGGTGATTTAAACTTTTATTGGGGGAGGGGCTTTGGGGCATTTATAAAGACGTTTTTACTTTTTTTTCCTTACACATTTTAAGTCCCCTTGGGGGACTTTTACATGCAACACTTAGATTAAACACACTGATCATTGCTATGCCATAGGCATAGCATTAATCAGGGCGACAGGCGCTCTGCTGATTAAGCCTGCCTGTGGCAGACTTAATCCTCAAAGCACCGATCGGACCACACAGAGAAAGGTGAGAGACCTCCGGTGGTCTGTTAAAATGATCTGGAACCCCCGCAGTCGGACTGTCCCTGTCACTTACACTTAAATGCTGCAGCCTGTCATTAACGGTGAGGGCCCGGCTCCCACTTAATATGAAGCGAGCTCCGCTACGGAGCATGCTTCTTAGGAAAGGACGTACCGGTACGCCCAGGGTCGTCTGGGGACAGTTACCTATGGCGTACCGGTACGTCCTTGGTCGTCTAGGGGTTAAGCCCCTGGAGTTGGTAAAGAAAGAAGCAAAATAAAATATACACTTACTTTTTTATATACTACCACCATGGGTCTAATTATAAAAATATTGCTGACCAGAGAACCAGAGATCCCTGCAGCCTATCTGTTCTAGTAGTCTTATCATATTGACATTATGTGGATACAAGTCTGTAGTCATATTCATTTTCACATACTGTTTGTCTTAATGTATTTAAAATAATAATGCTTGTTTCCCCTGGTGTCTGGGATGATTTTGAATACATAAGTTTTTACCCTCTATCTATTGTACACTTTCTGAATATGGAAATCTTGTTTTAACCTAAATTTAGCCTCTGAATTATGAATAACAGCCTTTTACTTAGAAAAGTATATAGGATGGTTCCTCACATCTTGTCTTTAAGGGTTCCTTTTAGGAAGCATTGTTGCCATTTTTAGAAGTTATGCAAACTACAAAGGACGCATGGATGTGGCAAGGATGTGGAACAGCTGACTTTTTTTGTATTCAGCAGCTTTACTATGACATCTGTTTATTCACTACTACAATAAAACATTAAAGGGGTTTCCTGTTAAAAAAAAAAATTATATTATGTCTACTAAATATGCCAAAGCTCTGATCATTGGGGTCTTGATCAGAAGTATAAGGTCCCTTTTTAAGGCAGAAAGATGTGATAGAAGGGTCTTATATTACGGGACATATGTCTTTTTAGCTATGAAACAATCTGTTATTAATCTGTTTACATTTTTGCAATCAGCATTTTCAGGAATAAATAAGAATGTTAGAAATTGGTGAGAAAAGATGTGATCTGAAAATTATATGATGGCTTATTCACCCGCTATCACACTGAACCCCAGATACTGAGGGTGATGGGGTATTTTCTGAAACCCCTGATTGATGTGAGCAGTGAGCTCCAACAGATCTTGTCCTGTCCCTGCCACCTGTTAATACTACCTAACAAATCCTTACTAACTAACTGTTAACTACCTGCCTTACTAATCCTAACCACCCTGGATCTCACTCCTTGGGTTAAGGCAGTATGGGAAGTATGCCTATTCAAATGGACTTTAGTCCTCCATTGTACCTACATTTATAATCCTCTATCTGTCAAAAGGTTTCCTGAACAAACATGCAGCCTCCATAGATGTATTAATAACAGCTTATAGTGTGTATGTCAGCCAGTGCTAGATCCAGAAACTTATAACTTTTATGTTGACAGATTTCTTGTGTAACTTAATTCTGATATAAATTTGGGAAACATATAACTCCTGAGAGCCATTTTCAGAAAAATTGCAATAAAAGAATGCCAAGAACTCTTATTCAGCACTTTTATCAATTTATTTAAACTTGGCAATTAAAGAGGACCAATCACCTAAAAATCACTGTCCCTATTATCAAAGGAAATCTCTCCCTAAGTCTATCTATGAAGATACAGACTGCCTGTGCAGTCTGTATCTTATCCCTTTACCCAATTCTCTTGCTTGCTGAATGAAGGCCGGGCGCCGCCATCTTGATGACGTCACTTTGCGTTTCACCGCTGGAACGCAAGTGACGTATTCAAGATGGCGTCGCCCGGCCTTCCAGCACCGAACAAGAGGATCAGGTAAAGTATAAGCTACAGACTATAAAGGCAGTCTATTTATCAAGATACAGATTGCCTTTGCAGTCTGTATCTTATACTTTACCTGATCCTCTTGTTTGCTGCAGCAAGGCCGGCGCCGCCATCTTGATTACGTCGCTTGCGTTCCACTGCTGGAACGCAAGTGAAGTATTCAAGATGGCGGCACCCGGCATCAGACTGCAACGGACAAGAGGATCAGGTAAAGTATAAGATACAGACTGCAAAGGCAGTCTGTATCTTCATAAATAGACAAAATGAAGATACAGACTGCTGTTGCAGTCTGTATCTTATACTATACCTGTTCCTCTTGTTCGGCCCAGCCGCCGCCGCCATCTTGATTACGTTACTTGCGTTCCACCACTGGAACGCAAATGACGTAATCAAGATGGCAGCGGCTGGCCTTGCTGCCGCTGTGGATGATGGGAGCTTCCTGTCTCGAGCCGGCTCTTTTGAAAAGAGCCGGAGCGAGACAGTGAATTGAAAAGTGAATAAAACAAAAACGCGGCCGAAAAAATAAATAAAAGTATTTACAAATGTTAATTAAATAAATAATTACATTGAATTAGAAAATAAAAAAAATTTAAATTTCTTCCGTGATTAGTTCTCTTTAAGCAATCAGATTGAAGGAAGCATTACTGCCAGCCCTGTCCTGCATTCCTTGCTGTATTTGTAAAATGAGCGAGTGCATTGTATGAGTGATTCTCACAGTTGATGGGAGTATTTATCAGAACATCCATTGCCAATAATAGCTGATTCGCCTTTGTATTAGGATTTTTGTTATTGTAAATTCATTATTAATAAGTAATACATTTTCATATTTAATATTATTGTTATAAAACATTACCCTCATATTACAGCAGCCTGTGTCCTCTTCCCCAGCATCAATCTACATTTTTTTTTGGAGGTCTAAAGCCAAAAATGTAATTTGGGGTTCTGATGAAGGAGTCAGGTACACAAGATGTGGGATTTTTGTTGCTGTGGGGACAATACCCATGGAATGGTTGGGACCTGTAGATCTACAGCGGTAACAGTTGATGTAGGTCTGTTCACACTGGCATGAGGGCTTCCATGGGGTTGTCTTACACCAGTTGGCTCAGTGATGAGCGGGCTACACAGTGGAAGTTGGTGGTAGTAATTGCCAGCCTGATGGCATTTGCGTGCCCTTGATGGCGTAGTGCAAAAATGAGGCCAGACACTTGGGCATGTGAAGAGACAGCTTTTACTATAGGCTCAGGGTAGTATTTACAGGTCAACTGATCAGTGTTTTAAACCAAAAATCAATGCCAAAGCTATTGTTTAATAATAATCTTTAATTGTTATGGTGTAATAAAAAATTATCAGGGGCGCAATAGGTAAGCGTAAATTCCGCTGATGCTGAGTGACTTTGACTATATTCCCCTAGGGCCATGTGATGGAAAATACAGGGCACATTGTGCCACACCAGAACCGGGATCTTTTCCTAATAAGAATAAGAATACTAATAATAATAAATACAGGAACCAGGGCAGTCAGGCAGTATAGAAAGCTAATCGTATGCTGGGTTGTATAGCCAGTGGTATAACCAGTAGGAAAATGGGGACTGTGATCCTGCCGTATAGAGCTCTAGTGAGACCCCATATGGAATACTATGTCCAGTTCTGGAGACCTCACCTACAAAAAAGATATTGATAAAATACAATACAAAGATGGGCTAAAGAAATGGTGGATGGTTTTAAGCATAAAACATATCAGGAAAGACTTAAAGGACAACTCTGTTGCTGAAAAAAACAGATACATACACTCACCGGCCACTTTATTAGGTACACCATGCTAGTAACGGGTGGTCTTCTGCTGCTGTAGCCCATCTGCCTCAAAGTTCGACGTACTGTGCGTTCAGAGATGGTCTTCTGCCTACCTTGGTTGTAACGTTGGCTATTTGAGTCACTGTTGCCTTTCTATCAGCTCGAACCAGTCTGCCCATTCTCCTCTGACCTCTGGCATCAACAAGGCATTTCCGCCCACAGAACTGCCGCTCACTGGATGTTTTTTCTTTTTCGGACCATTCTCTGTAAACCCTAGAGATGTTTGTGCGTGAAAATCCCAGTAGATCAGCAGTTTCTGAAATACTCAAACCAGCCCTTCTGGCACCAACAACCATGCCACGTTCAAAGGCACTCAAATCACCTTTCTTCCCCATACTGATGCTCGGTTTGAACTGCAGGAGATTGTCTAGACCATGTCTACATGCCTAAATGCACTGAGTTGCCGCCATGTGATTGGCTGATTAGAAATTAAGTGGTAACGTGCAGTTGGACAGGTGTACCTAATAAAGTGACCGGTGAGTGTAGATTTCATACACACCATCGCCGCTTGAATTTCCCGCCGTCAGTGTCCCCCGTCTGCTCCAGTCCGGGTTCCATTGAAGTGAATGGGAGGGGAAAGGCTACTGGTGCACATGCGCATCAGCAGCCTTTTCAACGTCTGGATCGAATTACAGGGCTTCCAGCTTGCTCAGCCAATCAGTTCAGTTCTGCAGGAAGATGCTGAAGAGGTAAAAGACCAGGCCTGCCCCCCCACCCTCTGATGACACAGACACAAAATGGCGCCAGGAGAAGAGGACCTGGTCGACAGTTACTAGGTATGTATGTTTTCTTTCACTTGCGGGGGGATAACGGAAACAAATAGCTCATTAACATACATTACAAAGTTATATAACTTTGAAATGTGTGTTAATTAAGAAAAAAAAAAAGTAAAATGCCTTTAAGAAACTCAATCTGTATGTATGAAGTAAGGGAAAGGAGTTACATAATAGAAACCTTTAACCCCTTAAGGACGAAGCTCAAAATGGCCTTAAGGACTGGACCAAATTTCAGGAATATGACCTGTGTCACTTTATCCATTAATAACTTCTGAATGCTTTTACCTATCAGGCTGATTCTGAGATTGTTTTCTCGTGACATGTTGTACTTTATATTTCTGGTAAAATTGAGTCGACACTTACAGCTTATCTTTATGAAAAACCCCAAAATAACGTGAAAAATTGCATTTTTCTAACTTTGAAATTTTGTGCTTGTAAGGAAAATGGTTATGCCACATAAATTATATATTAAATAGCATTAGCAATATGTCTACTTTATGTTGGCAGCATTTATTAAACTTGCATTCAATTTTTTAAGACAATAGAAAGCTTAAAAATTTGGCAGCATTTTTCCAAATATTCACAGGAATTTCAAAATCTGATTTTTCACGGGACCAGTTCACGTTTGAAGTGGATTTGAGGGGGCTGTATATTGTGAAGCAGAAATTATATTGTGATCCAATATCTCTCAAAATAGAAAACCTATTTACAGAGAAATGCACCACAATTTTTATTACCCCATTTCTGCAGTTTATAGAAATATATGATATGTGGCCCTATTGTGCTATTTGATGCAACCACAAGCCTCAGATACAAAGGAGCGCCTAGTGAATTTTGAAGCCTCCTTACAAGTGGCCAATTTTCAGAACCACTTCTGGTTGGCAGAGGCTCTGGGGTGCCTAAACCTAAACAAACACCCCTAAAGGGACACCATTTAGGAAAATACACCCCTTGAGGAATGTAACAAGGGGTATAGTGAGCACATGGACCCCACTGGTGACAGACACAATGTGTCGTGAAATTAAAAAATTTTTATTTTTTTTACACTAAAACTTATTTTAGCCTTAAATTTTTCAGGCTGACAAGGGGTTAAAAGGAAAAAAAACATAAAACTTGTAGAGAAATTTCCCCCAAGTACAAAAATACCCCACATGGGGACATAATGTATCATGCGAGTGCAGGACACGCCTCAAAAAGGAAGGAGCACCATTTGGCTTTTAGAAGCTGGATTTGGCCAGAAAGGAGGACGGAGGCCATGTCGGGTTTGCAGAGCCCCTGTGCTGCCAAAACATTGTAAACACCCCACAAGTGACCCCATTATAGAAACTACACCCCTCAGGGAATGTAACAAGGGGTATAGTGAGCACATGGAACCCACTGGTAACAGGCACAATGTGCCATGAAAATGAAAAATTTGATCTTTTACACTAAAATGTTGGTGTAACTTAGAATTTTTCATGTCCACAAGGGGTTAAAAGAAAAAATAAACCACTAACCATGTAGAGCAATTCCCCTCAATTACAATAGTACCCCACATGTGGACACAAAGTGCACGGTGCACGGAAAGCCTCCAAAGGGAAGGAGCGCAATTTGGATTTTGGAAGCTTCATTTGGTCAGAATTAGGCCATGTCAGATTTGCAGAGCCCCCGGTGCTGCCAAAACATTGGAAACCCCCCACAAGTGACCCCAACAAACTCAGGAATATGTAGTTCGTACGGGGTGAGGTCACTTGAGGGGGCTTGTGGGGCGGCGCCTTGGGGGCTCATCATCACTAAATGATAATGACGATGAGGAAGAAGAGGAAGGAAGGAACAAGGGATCTTCCTCTTCACCCTCACTGGTTGTCCCAGTATCGGAGGCAATCCAGGCGAATGCCTCCTCAGCCGAGAACAACCTGTGGCCATTTTTTTGTTTTTTTCTTTAGGATGCCTTGACACACACCGGATCCGCAGCGGATTTCACGCTGTGGATTTGCAGCTAAATCCGCTACGGATCCAGTGTCAGTGCATCAGTGCACATGAGAATACATACTCATGTCATTCCTGCTGCGTGTATGTAAGTTAACCCCCCCCCCCCCCCCCCGGCTGGCCCGGAGCATACATCAGCTGCTCCCCACTCCAGCTTGCCTCGGGGCTCCCAGCGTCTGCTCATCCCGCACAGCCAATCAGTGTGCTGTCCTGCCGCAGCCACTGATTGGCTGAGCGAGACGTCCTGCCGAGAACCCCCAAAGCAAGCCGGAGCGGGGAGGAGGTGATGTATGCTCCGGCCAGCGGGAGGTTAACTTACATACACACAGCGGGATGTCAGTCCCGCTCCAAGTATGTATTCTCAGAGGGATGCACTGACACTGGATCCGCAGTGGATTTTGCTGCGAATCCGCAGTGGGAAATCCACTGCGGATCTGGTATGTGTGAAGGCATCCTTAGAGGGGGGGGAGTGTAAGTGTTATGTTTTTACACGTGTGTTCGTGTGTGTGTTTTATGTACTGTTTTTACATTTAGTCTGTTTTTAACTTTTTGTTTTTTTAACTGGGGGGGGCATAAAAAAGGAAAAGGGTGGCAGGACGGAGGGGAGAGGGTAAGAGGAAAGGTGGTGGGGGTGGCAGGAGAGATGGTGGGGGTGAAGGAAGATGTGGTGAAGGGAGGGTGGCAGGAGATGGGGTGGGGGTGGCGGGAGATGGGGTGGAGGGAGGGTGGCAGGAGATGGGGTGGAGGGAGGATGGCAGGAGAGATGGTGGGGGTGGCAGGAGATGGGGTTGAGGGAGGGTGGCAGGAGAGAGGGTGGGGGTTGCAGGAGATGGGGTGGAGGGAGGGTGGCAGGAGAGAGGGTGGGGGTTGCAGGAGATGGGGTGGAGGGAGGGTGGAAGGAGAGAGGGTAGGGGTTGCAGGAGATGGGGTGGAGGGAGGGTGGCAGGAAAGAGGGTGGGGGTTGCAGGAGTTGGGGTGGAGGGAGGGTGGCAGGAGAGAGGGTGGGGGTTGCAGGAGATGGGGTGTAGGGAGGGTGGCAGGAGAGAGGGTGGGGGTTGCAGGAGATGGGGTGGAGGGAGGGTGGCACGAGAGAGGGTGGGGGTTGCAGGACATGGGGTGGAGGGAGGGTGGCAGGAGAGAGGGTGGGGGTTGCAGGAGATGGGGTGGAGGGAGGGTGGCAGGAGAGAGGGTGGGGGTTGCAGGAGATGGAGTGGAGGGAGGGTGGCAGGAGAGATGGTGGGTGGCAGGGAGGCATAGGGAGGAGGAGGTGGCAGCAGCATGGGGGAAGGTTGTGGGCATCACAGGGGGCAGCAGCGAGGGGAGCATCACAGAGAGCAGCGGAGAGGGGAGCAGCACGGGGAGGAATCCAGCAGCCAGCACAGGGAGGAAGCTGGAAGCCAGCAGCACGGAGCGGCGTCACGGAGGAGGCGGGGGCACACGGAGGAGGCCGGGCGGAGGTGGGGGCAGCAGGGGCTCTTAGTGCGGCAGCGGGTGAGTCACACGCTCCTTCTCTGCTCGCCGATTCTCAGTGAGCAGAGAAAGAGATTTGCCCGTGATCGGCCGGCCGGTGGCTGCCAGCCAATCACAGACGATCGGAGGCATGCTGCGGCGGGCAAGTGTCCCCCAGGCACTGCGGTGATTGGTGCTGTCTCGGACAGCACCAATCACCGCTCAATTCCGGTATACCCGCAGCATATACTGGAATATTGCTGTGATTGGCCGCTCAAAATTGAACGGCCAATCTCAGCAATCGCTGTCATGGGGGGGCGTGATGATGCCCCCTGCGTGACACAGAAAGATGCCTGCTGTAAAAAACAGCAGGCATCTTCCCGCGAAGGCGACCGGGCGGTCCGCGGCGGCCCCTTAAAGGACCCGCGTACGCGTACGTCAGGGGACCTTAAGTGACAGTGATCCATGACGTACGCGTATGTCATAGGTCCTCAAGAGGTTAAATATGTTAAATAGGTTTCAGGTTTCCAAATGTTTAGGTCGACTGCTGTTTCATTAATCAGTGTTCACATTACTCTGTAGGGAAAAGAAGGTAAAAACAGAGGAACAGTCTACATCAGGCATGTCAAACTCTGGCCCGCAGGCCAAATCTAGCCCTTGGTGCCAGGATTTTAGGCCCACCAAGAACAGATTTCCTTAAATTGGCCTACAGGATGTCACAGCAAATTATAATATGGGCAGTCTTGACAGCCGCTCTGACCACCCATATTATAATCTTATAGGCCACAGGCAGTTTTAAGCCTGAAGCCTAGAAGTCAATGAGTTGTCTCCTGGTGCAGGGCATGTGATGACATCATCACACATGTCCTTCACCAGGGGGAGCTGCAGCATGGGAGCCAGAATAGGAAAGTCCAGCGCAGTCTCACGGCAGGGGGTGAGGCCTTGGGTGGTATGTGTCACTGGCACTTCTGGGGGAATTAACTATTTTGGGGTGCTATGGGGGTGGAATTTAATATTTGGGGAGCACAATTGTGGCACTACAGGGGGGAATTAACTATTTGTGTGGCTTTTTGGGGGAATTAACTATTTGTGGGGCACTAGTGGGGTAATTAATTACTATATGGGGCACCATTGAGTGAATTAACTACTATATGGGCACTATTGGGGGATTACCTACTGCGTGGGGGAAATAATGGGGTAACTACGGTGTAAGGGAACTACTTTATGGGGCAGTTTTAGGGGATTTTATTAGGGGAACTAATACCGCATGGGCTACATAAGGGGGTATTATTACCATTTTTGGCACTATGGATGGTGGGCTTGTGTATAGGTGGGTAGAAGGTGCTATAAAAGTGCAGTGCCTAAGGTGAACTTATGGCATGTCTGGGCAAGTTATGTGAAAAACCCATGGCCCATGGCACAATTAATCCATCACTGGTGTCTACATCACTACAGTACATACCGCCCATGACGCTGGATGCTTTATGCCACAGAGGAGCTAGGATACTAGGCTGCAGCCCAGCCATCCCCAGGCAGTATGTGTGTCATGGGGGGCACGTGCAACAGTGAGGTGGACGGTTCCCTCTCTAAAGGTTCCTTCACACTGCCCTCTATCCTATACTTTTCATGTTAAAGCAATTCATTATATCAATTATCATAGAGCACATCAGGTATCATAGCGCTAGGAGACGCACACCGCTTTGACAGTGCAAGAAATGATGAGTGCCACTCTGACAGTGCCAGGAAAGCTGCACACATGCTTCAATAGATATAAAGATTTTTAGCTATAGATATCCATTTTTTTTATTTTGGCCCACTGTGTATTTCAGTTTAACACCCCTGGTGTTACTGGCTTTGGCTGGAGCTAGTGACCTTCCACAAACTGAAGTGTTCAAGGGTCCCTGGAAATGGAAATGAAGGTCTGTAATGTTGTGTAGCTCAGCAGCCACTTGGTCCTAGAATGAAGCTATGTCACGCTCCTTTCTTTGTCTTTTCAGGATACATTAATCTCCAGAGCAGAAAAAGAATATTCACAGGAGGTGGAATAGTTCCAAGCAGTTCTGGGTAATAAGACTAACCCTGAACTAATTAGTTGCCCTCATCTTAACACATCCTCCATTGAGACTGAATTAGACTCAACTAAACTTCATTTTCTTCTATGTAAAGAGGCTGCACAAAGAACTAGCTCCTCCCCACTCTAGAGGATTTTCCTAGCCAGTGAGACACTGTAGAGATAACAAATAAACTGTCAATAATGGCCAATTGCCACACTAATATCTTACCTAAAGGCTGGATAGGACAGAAAGACTGGAGCTAACAATAGGCATATTATTTAAAGTTAAAAAAAATATTGAATTTATCTGTATCTATCACTCATGGGTATAGCCCATTAGGCAGACAGAAAAAAACGGTCTCTATTAAACTTTTTGTGGATGTTAACAAAATCAGCAAGTCCACAGACATTTGTCTAGAGTGTATGGACGCTTTATGCTTGAAAAATACCCATCACTTGGTCAGCACGGCAGGATTTGTGTCACGGCCGCGGCGGCGTCCCGTGTTCCGGGCCGCCGCCGCGACCTCCTCCTGCCCCATGCAGCCGCCGGGGTCCTTGTGCAGGGACCCGGCGCTGCTGCTAGTTCGGCCCCTGGGGGCGCCTCACCTCTCCTCCGCTCCTGTCTCCGTCTGTGCCGGCCGGCGCGCGCGTCCCCGCCTCCTAGGGCGCGCGCGCCGGCTGTCTCAGATTTAAAGGGCCAGTCCGCCCTTAATTGGTTAGTTGCACCAATCACTCCCTATAAATCCCAGCATGCCCTGTCCCTTGTGTTGGAGCCTCTACATGCTTCCCATAGCGTTTGGCCCAGCCCCCTGTTGTTCCTATTTCCTATCCGCTACCTGGTCCCTAGTCCTTGTTCCTGGTTCCTGCTCCCCTGTCACTTCATTGCGCCTGTGTTCAGCCTGTCACCTGCGGTTATGCCTACAGACCTCTGCCAGCACCATCTCCTGCCTACTGCTCCTGCCACGCCTCGCCTGCCGTCACTGGCAACCAAGCCAGGGGTAGCGACCTGGGGGTCGCCTGCCGCAGCAAGTCCATCCCGCCTTGCGGCGGGCTCTGGTGAGAACCAGCGGCCCCTTAGACTCCGCTCCCTGGTGAGGTTAGTGCCATCGCTGGTGACGGTCCAGTGGATCCACTACTCCAGGCGTTACAGTAGGCTCCAACCATGGATCCCGGCGAGGTGCCTGATATCCGTGACATAGCTGGAGTGGTCGCCCAACAGGCGCAACAAATCCAGCAACAGTCGCAGCAGATCCAGCAACTCACTGCCGCCTTACAGCAGCATACTACAGCCCAGCACACACCACCTCCTGCTGCTTTTTCTACACTCCGACTGGCTCTCCCAAGCAAATACTCTGGTGACTCCAAGTTGTGCAGAGGATTCCTGACTCAGTGCACCATGCATATTGAACTTTTAAGTAGTCAGTTTCCCACCGAGCGCTCTAAAGTGGCTTTCATCATCAGCCTATTGGAGGGTAGAGCTCTGGCCTGGGCCACGCCGCTGTGGGACCAAGATGATCCTGTTGCTGCCAATCTCCGAACCTTCCTAGTCGAGTTTCGCTCCGTCTTTGAGGAACCTGCCCGTGCCTCTTCAGCTGAAACTGCTCTCCTCAACCTCTCTCAAGGGAGCTCCTCTGTTGGTGACTACGCCATCCAGTTCCGCACCCTGGCGGCAGAATTAGACTGGAATGAGGCCGCTCTAATAGCCACCTTCAAGAGGGGCCTGTCCAGTCGGGTGAGAGACGTGCTTTCCGCCCGAGACCTACCTACCTCCCTGAACGAACTCATCCTACTGGCCACCAGGGTCGATACTTGTTTTTCTGAGAGAGAGGAGGAGGTCTGGCATGAACGGCGACTAGGCCTGTCCCGTCGCCATCACCAGCTGGCGCCGGTCTTCCAGAATCCTGACGTTCCGGAGTCCCAGTCGACTCCTGAGATTCCTATGCAGGTGGAACGGGCTCACCTGACGCCTGATGAAAGACTTCGTCGTCTGGAGCTGAATCTCTGCCTCTACTGCGGTGGTTCGGATCACTTTCGGCTGAGATGTCCCCAACGTCCTCAAGCGTCCGGGAAACTCCAGCACCTAGGTCCGGTGGGAGAGGTCTCCCTGAGTGTGAATGCCACCTCTCCAAGTTTGTCTGTGCCAGTTTCCATCCAGACACCCTCAGGACAAACTCACCAGACTACTGCCTTTCTCGATTCTGGGTCAGCAGGCAATTTTATTGCAGCTACATTGGTCCAGAGATGGCGGCTACCCGTGACCCCACTAGCCAGACCCCTGACTATCTCCTCGGTCACGGGCGAGATTCTTACCCACCATGTGCACTACCAGACCGCACCTCTAGTCCTCCAGGTGGGCACTTCACATCTGGAAAAGATCTCCTTCTACGTCCTGCCTCATTCTTCTTCCACCATCCTCCTGGGACTCCCTTGGCTGCAATTACATGCCCCTAAACTGGACTGGAGAACCGGGAAGATTCTCAGTTGGGGTCAGGACTGTTCCAACCAGTGTCTGAGGTCACCTCAGCCCAAGCACTCTATGTTGTCACCCGAGCCCGCCAAGCCTTTGTCCGGCCTACCGGCGGAATACCAAGATTTGCCTGATGCCTCCTTCTGCAGGCAAGAAAGGGGGGAGGCCAAAGGGGGGGGTACTGTCACGGCCGCGGCGGCATCCCGTGTTCCGGGCCGCCGCCGCGACCTCCTCCTGCCCCATGCAGCCGCCGGGGTCCTTGTGCAGGGACCCGGCGCTGCTGCTAGTTCGGCCCCTGGGGGCCCCTCACCTCTCCTCCGCTCCTGTCTCCGTCTGTGCCGGCTGGCGGGCGCGTCCCCGCCTCCTAGGGTGCGTGCGCGCCGGCTGTCTCAGATTTAAAGGGCCAGTCCGCCCTTAATTGGTTAGCTGCACCAATCACTCCCTATAAATCCCAGCATGGCCTGTCCCTTGTGTTGGAGCCTCTACATGCTTCCCATAGCGTTTGGCCCAGCCCCCTGTTGTTCCTATTTCCTATCCGCTACCTGGTCCCTAGTCCTTGTTCCTGGTTCCTGCTCCCCTGTCACTTCATTGCGCCTGTGTTCAGCCTGTCACCTGCGGTTACGCCTACAGACCTCTGCCAGCACCATCTCCTGCCTACTGCTCCTGCCACGCCTCGCCTGCCGTCACTGGCAACCAAGCCAGGGGTAGCGACCTGGGGGTCGCCTGCCGCAGCAAGTCCATCCCGCCTTGCGACGGGCTCTGGTGACAACCAGCGGCCCCTTAGACTCCGCTCCCTGGTGAGGTTAGTGCCATCGCTGGTGACGGTCCAGTGGATCCACTACTCCAGGCGTTACAATTTGTTAAAAAAAATAAATAAATAACTCTTGCAGGTAAACTGCCCTCTTCTAATGTGAATGGAGGGCAGAACTCCCAAAAGTGTCAGACTGCAATGCATAGACTTACAATGCAGCCTCTGGGAATTCCATCTACCACACGCATCAGAAGAGGACAGCGTACCTGACAGTCAAAATCGGCTAAAACAATACCAACTAAATTGTACTTATTCTGCAATACTGGCAATAAAGGGTACTAAATATGGAGGGGGAGGCCTTGTGGTCGCATATGGCTATGTTCACACGTCAGCTTTTTTCGGCTGTAATTTTTCATGGCTGTCATTTTAAGGGCAAAAATACAGCCACATTGTGATAGTTAGGGCTGTAATTATTAAAAGGTGGACAAGACAAAAAATTATTAAAATGTGGCCATATTTTCGACTCAAAATTACTGCTGAAAAACAATGTTGTGTGAACAAAACCTAAACAATAGTGAACCCCATTCTGAGTATAGCAAAGGGACTTTTCTTCTCTTTATTTTTATGTTAAAACCATAGCCTTGCTACTTCCAAAAGGTAGGTTATCTGAGGCTCAACATTATTATTTGGGATATATTAATGTATTGTATGTAGGAACAGTGTATATCATTCATAAATAAATGATGTATGCACAAAGTACAATAAAATTGTAATGTTGTGACATTAGCAGACGCCCCCTCAGCACCAGAGCATTTTGAAAACAAGTATCTGTACTGTGTAAGAGAACTTAAAGCACTTGTCAAGTGTGTCTGTAGCCTTGCAAACTGACAGTGAAAGAATAAGCAATCGTAATTATATAGAAACAAAAAGATTATTTGACAGTATACAAGAGTGCGGGTGTTCTTTCATTCACTGGAATACTGAACAAGATGCAATTAAATATTTCTTACAATAGGATCATTCATTACCAGTAGCCTACACATATGAATTACATATTATCATTATAAAACAGATTGTCATAAATCATAGTGGGTTAATGTGAACTTTAAAGCAATAATATGGAGAAAGAAAAGATTTTTTACAACACATACAGTATAAATTAGCAAAATAAATTAGCTTGTTCTTGCTTCATGAAAATCGTGTGTGACAAGGCTCTGACAACCAACTGGATACTATACAAAGGAGGGGGAGGAGCCGAGCTTTTTACAATATTATGTTGGGATACTCCATTAGTTGGTAGAAGTAATGTTTTAAAAAATTCTTTGATGTATATGAAAAAAAAACTGAAAATAGGTGAGCTGTCAGGAGAGGAGGAGAATGGAGAAGAAGTAAAAGAAGAATAGACAGCTCAGCATGCTATGACTAAGTGGTCGTCAACTCCTCCAGATTAAACATTTATGCAATGTTACTAGGAACTACCCTTACAATGAGTACTCCTAGGATAGAAATGCTGAAGATCTTACCTGCAGATTTACATAAGTAACATCCACAACGGACTTAAGTAATGGAAGGTAAATCTATCCATACGCTGTAGAAAATGACCATAGAATGTTTCTGTTACTGATTTTTACCACATATTTTGCCCCATTCAGTGTATTTGATAATGAAATCTACAGTGCACCCAGCTGCACATTCCATAACATAGCGGAATTGTAGTGGAAAAATCTGCCAAGTGTGGACCAATCTTACTACACATACGTTATGAATAAATAGTACAGGTTTTTTTTTTCGTTCCAATGTTATTGTTGGAAATTACTTCACTGGAATGAAAACATTATAAGTAAATATACACAAAAAAAGCTGGCGGGGAGAACGCAATTGACATACACGGAGAGCGCATCTATACAAAGGTAGCATACAGAAAACGAACTGTATGTCAATGCTTAATCCCCTAAAATAATATAAAGTATATTATTTGGGGGGATTTAGCAGTTGCATAGAGTTTGTTTTCTGTATGCCAACTTTGTATAGCCGTGATCCCTGTGTATGACAATTGTTTTCTTTCCCATCAGGTTCTTTTGTGTATTTACTTTTTACAACATGTTTTTGTTCCAGTGTTGCTGTTTTCATTTCCAACAGCAACACTGTAACAAAAATATGTTGTGATAAGTAAATATACAAAAAGGAAGCTGGCGCGGGACACAGGAGACCCGTAGGAGGACACTGTTGGAGGGGGTATTTTAAGGTTTTTTTTTTAAAGCAAGCAGCAAGTAACTGCCAGTGCAGCATGGTAATAGAGGGGGAAAGTTGAAGTGTTATGTGACCCACTTCATATATATCATATATGATCGCTAGATAGGCCTAGTTTTACTAGGCATGTGATGTATCTTAATTTTAGACTGTAACTGCCATTAAAACCAAGCAGATTAGTACTAGGGAACATTTATACAAGAAAGAAACAAACACAAGAGCATCTTGCATGCAGATGGTAGCATAATGTTATGGAGAAATAAACATTGCAAGCAGAGACAGATCATGATTGAATGGATTACTGGCATTTTCCTACTACCGACAAATCTACAAACAATGTGTTTATTAACTAACTCTCCATTCTTCTGTAATTAGATGTTCAGTTTAGACAGTTTGGGGGGATTATGCAAAAGATTGACAAATAAGGAACACATAAGCAGGGCCGGTTCTAGCTTTTCTGCTGCCTGAGGCGAGAATTGACATGACGCCCCCCTGCCACATTGAAGATCATAAGTGGACCGGATCCTCTGCAGACGTTGCGGACCTGCTGCAGATCTACTGTACGGTATTTCTGCACCAAAACAAATGCATTTTAAATCTGCCGCATGTACAGCGATACCAGTAAAGTATATGGTCTATATCGTATACAAAAAATATGACCAAACATATTGCCACCATACTTACTGGCCAAATCCAGTATACTGAGAGATATGTTATATACAGAACAAATGAACACACCATGAACATGTATAAAGGCCAATAACAACGCTATACAAGGGACAAATCAGATTGCCAAATCCTGACCATATATTACTAACAGCTAATGATGACATACCACCATTTTCTATTTCTATACAGACACATATTCACACATACATACACACACAAGCACACACATACAGTATATACACCCAGGCAGAGACATACATAGAGACACATACAGTCACATATGTACATACAGCTAGGCACATATATATCCATTCAGAGACACACACCCATTCAGAGACACATACACACAAGCACATATATACACAGGCACATATATACACACAGTCAGGTACATATATACACATACAGTCACATAAACACATACAGTCAGATATATACACACAGATATATATACACACACAGTCAGGTAGATATATACATATACAGTCAGATATATACACACACAGATACATACACACACTCAGGCACATATATACACACTCAGACACATATACTGTATACACAGATACATATACACACACAGTCAGGCACATATATGCACATACAGTCACATACACACACAGTCAGGCACATATATACACATACAGTCACACGCACACACTCAGGCACATACACACACACACACACACACAATCAGGGGCGTAACTATGGCTGGGCCCCATAGCAAACTTTTGATTGCCCCCCCCCCCCACACCGACTGACCACTAAACGGTCAAGTGAAGTCATAACTACATAACTGCTAGCTGTGGTCAGGAGTGCTTGCAGTTAAAGGGACATTTGCAAAACCCAGGAGACCAGCAGGGCCACCGGGTGCTGCAAATGATGACGGCTCAGGGGGCCCAGTGTATTGCAGGAGCAGGCCACGGGGCCCCCTGATGCGGCGGCCCCATAGCAGCCGCTATGGCTGCTATAGTGGTAGTTACGCCCCTGCACACAATGCTGTAGTACAATGAGGTACTTAAATAGTCCTCCTCTCTGTTGCCAGGCAGTCTATAGGCAGAGCTTCCTCCTGCAGGGGATGGGACTGCCCAGTAACCCCCTGTATACTGTGCCTTGTGCCTAGACCTTGGGTGGGGCTGTCAGCATTCACAGTACAGCCAGTCAAGGCATGGTGAGTGTTCATCCATGTCATGTAAACATGGAAGCTCAAAGTGCAGGGGAGGCTGGAGCAGCCCCCCTTAAGGGCTGTGTGATCTGCCGCCTGAGGCAAAGTCTTCACTTCGCCTTATGGCAGATGTGGCCCTGCACATAAGTATACAGCATGTTAACCCAGTATGCATTCAAAGTCATTTTTTTTGTTGTTTTTTCCATGGTCTCCTCACATGGGGTATAACCTTTTTATTTTATTTTTCCACTTACATAGCCTTACGAGGACTTATTTTTTGTGAGGCAAGTTGTACTTTTTATCATTACCATTTTAAATACTTATTTACTTATTTAAATACTTATCACTTACCATTTTGAGGGGCTGGATTAACAGAATCAGGAATCCTAGTGGTTTTCTTTTATTTATTTTTTTACCAAGTTCACGGTGTGGGATAAAGAGTAAAAAATTTTTATTGTACAAATCGTAACGGACGTGGCGATACCTAATATGTGTGTTTTACTGCAGACACAGCTGTGTACACAGGCATCCATGACAGCCCTGGGGGCCTTCATAAGGCCCCCGACTGCTATAGAGGCACATCGACATCGGAGATGGTATCGTCCAGATGCCAAGAGGTGATTACTGCAGCTACTGACTCTTTACTTGTCGGGGGTCACACTCTGACTGCAGCATGTAAAGAATTAACAGGTCACTGTTGTTATAACTTTCAAAATCTAAATCAACAGTAGATGTGATATAAAGCAGGTTTGCAATTTACATTCATTATTATTTTTTAGTTATCATGGAAAACACGGCACTTCCTGTTTTCTGACAGTTTTTTTTTCTCTAAAAAAACAGGAAACAGTCAGAAAACAGGAAGTCCTGTGTATCCCAGGCCATCTGAGCGCTCACAGAGAGAAGGCAGTCGTGTGATTGAGGGACACATTGAGCCATGACTCTGTACTGGCCGGAATTCCTGATAACAACAAAAAAATGCAGTGACACTTTAATTTATCAGGCATTGAGGTTTCTCCTTCCTGATTGATACAGCAGGGGCCCATCTGTCAGTATGACTATAAAGATAGTGCAGCAGCGCTAGATCAGTGCAGAGGATTGGAAAATGCAGGGCTTAGTGCTCTGCAATTCTCAGCACAAACCGAGATGTCAGCAGAGGGGGCTGTGCAGACCCTTACTGCTGCCAGTAAAGGAAAGTACATATGTTTATAAAAAACTAAAGTATCAAACAAATTTTTTTGTCTTCGGAGTACCCTTTTAAAGGGTAAGTTGGAGTTCCATTGCAATAACGCAATAAAGGAGAATTGGACTGCATTACTTAATTGCAGTAATTATTTCATTGTAGTAATGAATCATTAACTGCAACTAGATTTGCATTTCCAGGGAAATACATAGTGCTTGAAAAGAGCTCCCCTTTACCAGTGACTTTCATAGCGCCCCTTTACCAGTGACTTCCTTTTAAGAGAAACTTTAATCCTGGGTGCCATCCCTTTAAGAGCGACTTAGGTCCCATCCCTTTAGGAGCAACTTGGCTCCCGTCCCTTTAAGAGCGACCTGGGTCCCTTCGCTCATAAAGGGACCCAGGTCGCTCTTAAAGGGACCCAGGTCGCTTTTAAAGGGACCCAGGTCGCTCTTAAAGGGACCCAGGTCACTCTTAAAGGGACCCATTTAGCTCTTAAAGGGACCCATTTAGCTCTTAAAGGGACCCATTTAGCTCTTAAAAGGAACCATTTCGCTCTTAAAGGGACCCAGGTCGCTCTTAAAGGGACCCATTTTGCTCTTGAAGGGACATATTTCGCTCTAAAAGGGACCAAGGTCGCTCTTAAAGGGACTCATTTTGCTCTTAAAGGGACCAAGGTCGCTCATAGACATATTTCGCCATTAAAGGGACCCATTTTGCTCTTAAAAGGACCCATTTTGCTCTTAAAGGGATCCAGGTCGGTCGTAAAGGGACCCATTTTGCTCTTAAAGGGACCCAGGTCGCTCTTAAAGAGACCCAGGTCGCTCTTAAAGAGACCCATTTTGCTCTTAAAGGGACATATTTCGCTCTTAAAGGGACCAATTTCGCTCTTAAAGAGACTAATTTCACTCTTTAACCCCTAGACGACCCTGGACGTAGGGTTACGTCATGGAAGTCTGTCCCCAGACGACCCATGACGTAACCTTACGTCCTGGGTGTTTTTCCCGCTATGAAGCGCGCTCCGGAGCGGAGCGCGCTTCATAGCAGGTGGGGGCCGGCTGCAGTGAGCAGCCGGGACCTCACCGGTAATGACACGCTGCAGCGATCGCGCTGCCGCGTGTCATTAACCCCTTAAACGCCGCGATCGCGGCGCGACCGCGGCGTTTAAGTGTAGGTGACAGGGGGAGTTCCCTGTCACTTACCGATCGGGACCCCCGCAGTGTGACTGCGGGGGTCCCGATCATTGAAACGGACTGCCGGAGGTCTCTCACCTGCCTCCGTGCGGTCCGATCGGCGATCTGCTACACTGAGCCTGCACAGGCAGGCTCAATGAGCAGATCGCCGATAACACTGATCAATGCTATGCCTATGGCATAGCATTCATCAGTGTAGAAATCAAAGTACTGTATGTAAAAGTCCCCCAAAGGGACTTCAAAAGTGTAAAAAAAAAAAAAGTTCAAACACTAACACACAACCCCAAAACCCCTCCCCCAATAAAAGTCTAAATCACCCCCCTTTCCCATTATATAAATAAAACATATAAAAATGAATAAATAGATAAACATATAATATACCGCAGCGTGCGTAATTGTCCGATCTATTAAAATATAACAAGCGTCATTGTGATCGGTAAACGGCGTACACGAAAAGAGGGGAAAAAGTGCGCAGATTACCGATTTTATGTTACATTATATATTAAAAAAAATCAATAAAAAGTGATCAAAACGTCCGATCTTCACAAATATGGTATTAATAAATACTAGAGATCATGGCGGAAAAAATGACACCCCATACAGCCCCATAGGTGAAAAAATAAAACCGTTATAAGCGTCACAATAGGCCCATTTTATTAATATTTAATTGCCAAAAAAAAGGATTTCATAAAAAAAATACATATATAACATTAGAGAATCTGTGTAACCTGCATATGGTTGTGTTCGGACTGACCTATAGAGTAATAGTATCATGTCACTTTTACCATATAGTGCATTACGTAGACACAGGAACCCCCCAAACGTTACCATATTGCATTCTTTTTTACGATTTCACCTATTTATATCTTCATAAATAATATATTTGGAATTCCATCATACATGTTATGGTAAAATGAATGACGCCATTACATAGGACAACTATTCCTGTAAAAAACAAGCACTTACATGGCTTTTAGATAGAAAACTGAGAGTGCTAGAGCTCTTAGAAGGGGAGGAGGGAAAAACGAAAGCACTAAGATCAAAATTTGCGCGGTCCACTGGGTCATTTTGGGCCTGGTCCTCAAAGGGTTAAAGGGACCAATTTCAAGCTTAAAGAGACCCAGGTCGCTCTTAAAAGGACCCATTTTGCTCTTAAAGGGACATATTTCGCTCTTAAAGGGGCATATTTTGCTCTTAAGGGACCAATTCCGCTCTTAAAGGGACCCAGGTCGCTCTTAAAGGGACCCATTTTGTTCTTAGAGGGACATATTTCGCTGTTAAAGGGACCAATTTCACTCTTAAAAGGGACCAATTTCACTCTTAAAGGGACCAATTTCACGCTTAAAGGGACTCATTTCGCTCTTAAAGGGATCCAGGTCGCTCTAAAAGGGACCAATTCCGCTCTTAAAGGGACCCATTTTGCTCTTAAAGTGACCCATTTTGCTCTTAAAGGGACCCAGGTCGCTCTTAAAGGGACCCAGGTCGCTCTTAAAGGGACCCATTTTGCTTTTAAAGGGACCCATTTCACTCTTAAAGGGACCCAGATTGCTCTTAAAGGGACCCAGGTCGCTCTTAAAGGGACCCAGATCGCTCTTAAAGGGACCAATTTCACTCTTAAAGGGACCAATTTCACGCTTAAAGGGACCCATTTCGCTCTTAAAGGGACCCATTTCGCTTTTAAAGGGACCCAGGTCACTCTTAAAGGGACCAATTTCACTCTCAAAGGGACCAATTCCATGCTTAAAGGGACCCATTTCGCTCTTAAAGGGACTCAGATCGCTCTTATAGGGACCCAGATCGCTCTTAAAGGGACCAATTTCGCTCTTGAAGGGACCAATTTCACTGTTAAAGGGACCCATTTCTCTCTTAAAGGGATCCAGGTCGATCTTAAAAGGATCCATTTTGCTTTTAAACGGACATATTTTGCTCTTAAAGGGACCCAGGTTGCTCTTACAGGGACATATTTAGCTCTTGAAGGGACATATTTCGCTCTTAAAAGGACCCAGGTCGCTCTTAAAGGGACCTAGGTCGCTCTTATAGGGACCCAGGTCGCTCTTAAAAGGACCCGGGCCGCTCTTAAAGGGACCCAGGTCGCTCTAGCGACATTGGTCTCTTTAAGAGCGACATGGGTTCCATACCTTTTGGAGTGACTTGGGTCCCTTTAAGAGCAACATGCGTTCTGTCCGTTTAAGAGCAACTTGGGTCCCGTCCCTTTAAGAGCGACTTGGAACCCTTTAAGAGCTACATGGGACCCTTTAAGAGCGACTTGGGTACCGTCCCTTTAAGAGCGAATTGGGTCCCGTCCCTTTAAGAGCGACATGGGTCCCTTTAAGAACGACTTGGGTCCCTTTTAAAAACGACTTGGGTCCCTTTAAGAGCGACATGTCTCCCGTCCCTTTAAGAGCGACTTGGGTCCCTTTAAGAGCGACTTGCGTTCCTTTAAGGGCGGTCTGGGTCCCTTTAAGAGCGATCTGGGTACTTATAATGGTAAAGATCATTTCTCGGTTACCATGACAACCTTACTCATGTCAGTGAGACAAAATCGTTAAGGACCTTCCATATATTACATCTTCTATTGGCCAATAGTGGACATGTGACTGTGGATGGTGTGATACATGCCTGACAAGACCGTAGAGTTCCTATTGGCTGCTATATCTCAGCTATTTGCTTATGTGCTGTGATTGGCTGTTAGCGGTTAGAGTGTGGCCATTATTTGCAATGGGCCATTATTTTCTACGGGAAATTTGGGGTCTTTAAACGTAAATTTCTTAAAAACAACAAATCTGATTGAAACGAAAAATAGATAGCACGCCACACACCGCCGAGGGCTTTGAAACGCAGTTTGAACGGAGTCTGTGTTTAAAGCGGTTCGGGCAGTATTACGCGCAGAAAAATGGCTGGAAGAAGAAGAAGAAGAAACGGAAGAAGAAGAAGAAGAATACGGATTACAAAATAGTGCTTTTCAAGCACTATAATAAAATGATTACTGCAATTAGGTAATGCAATGAAAATGCATGTGTGAACGTAGCCAGAATGAGGGCAGCATAAACTAGTGACAGAAATGTTGAACAGAACGGTGTTCTCCTTATATGCAAAAAAAAAAAGAAAGAAAACAATTTCTTGTTATTCAGGAGGATATCTCTGAATCAGCTGCACAGAACAATGTAAGTGATGCATCATTCTGTTCAGCTCCTCTGTCACTACTTTATGCTACTGTCACATCCGCGGCCGCGGTACATACCTCTCGCCGCGCCGCTGCTGCCCCATCTCCTGCTCTGTGCCGGGGCTCCTCCTCCTCTAGCTCCCTGTCAGCTCGACGAGCGCGCCCTTGTCTCCTAGGGAGCGTGCGCTCCGGCTCTGCTATAATTTAAAGGGTCACTGTGCCTTTAATTGGCTGCTGCTGTGTAGATCTCCTATAAATTGCAGCCCTGCCCCACCACAGGTGTTGGAGCCTCTACATGCTTCCCAGTGTGTTCTGTCCCAGCTACCTGTTGTTTCTATCCCTTGTTCCTGCACATTGTTTCTGCCATCTGCGGTTCCCTGTATCCTGCTGCCTACCTGCCTGCCTACTGTTCCTGCTACACCTCATCCGCCGTCACTAGCAAGCCAAGTCAGGGGTAGCGACCTGGGGGTCGCCTGCCGCAGCAAGTCCATCCTGCCTTGCGGTGGGCTCTGGTGAAGCCCAGCGGCCCCTTAGACTCCGCTCCCTGGTGTAGCTTACGCCACCGCTAGTGACAGTCCAGTGGATCCACGACTCCAGTCGTTACAGCTACCCTTAGATAGGACATCATAAACCTACTGACAGAGTCTCTCTTACCTTAAAAGGGTACTCACTTACCAACCCCAACTCCAGACGGTCTCTGGCCACTCATAGCTTGGCCGCTCAGTGGGCTTGCCCACATCATATCTCAAGTTCCCTTTGAGACAAGAGCGGCCAGATCCTGCTGGACACAGGAATGTTCAACACATTCCTGTGTTCTCTATGGGGAGGCTTTTCCATCAAACCTGACCCCTATATCCACCACCATCATTTGACACTGGAAAGTCGGGATAGCCTAATAGACCGTAGATTTGGCCGCCATATCTCCGAGATCTTAATATGTTTGAGCCTATTTGTAATGTGCAGGAAAACAAGTCTGATCCATAAGGACCCTACCTCAAAGAATTTAGAGGAACTACTGTTAAGGTTAGGTTCACACTGCATTTTTGCTGTCTGTTTAAAGCATATGTTTAAAAGAAAAAAAAAAGGATGATATAAACATTATTTATAAAAAAAAAAAAAGATCAAAACAGATCCTTTTTTTTTACATACACAAAACATGGTTGACCATGTTTTTTTCTGTATTTTAAGTTAAATGCACTAAAATGCTTAAATGGAAACATAAAAATAGTAAAACAGATGGACTAACGCAGTGTGAACCCAGCATAATACTTTAGGGCCAGGTACCATAGAAAAGCTTTAGAGGTTTTGTGGAGTCCATGCCTTGACAGGTCAGGACTGTTTTCTGGACGTAGGGCCCTATTCCACGGGACAATTATCGATTGCATAATCGTTAACAATAAACAATCTCAAACGACCGCTATTGTGAAAGACCTAAAATCATTCACCCATTTACATGATAATCGTTACTTATGATCATCTTTGCGGTCGTCTTGTCGTCGCTATTGCGTTCGTCACTACTGCGAACGACCGAACGACATCTTATTCAATGCGAACGATTTGCGAACGAGCAACGATAAAAATAGGTCCAGGTCTTATTAAGCGATCAACAATTATCGCTTAGATTTGAACGACTTAACGATAATCTGAACGATAATCGTCCCGCCGAATAG
The DNA here is from genome assembly GCF_027789765.1 of Dendropsophus ebraccatus. Classification (NCBI taxonomy): domain Eukaryota; kingdom Metazoa; phylum Chordata; class Amphibia; order Anura; family Hylidae; genus Dendropsophus; species Dendropsophus ebraccatus. The sequence goes on along the minus strand of NC_091455.1, from coordinate 143,670,174 downwards.
GGCCCTTACTGGACATAAAATTAGACTAAAAAAAGAAGTTTAAATACTATGGCTCATCAGTTTAAATGAATTCATAATTCTATTACTATTTATTGAGAAGATTCATAACACAAGCTAAACAGTTTATTCATAATACTAGCTAAACAGAAAATGAAAGAGTATCACACATAAAGCATAGGAAATAAACTAAAGGGCCATAAAGTGGTAAAATATAATTCTCCAGATGGTGAAATATAATTCCCTATTTTCTAGCCTGTAGAATTCTTTACCTTTCCCTTGCTGCAGGTTCCCTTGTTGAATCTCTGAGTAGATTCCTGCAGAGTGATGTGTTGTCCATAGAGATAGCTTGTCACAGGGGAAGACCTGAGCAGCCAAGGAATACAGAGGAGTTTCAGCTTATTGAGAAATATTTGGGGAGTTAATTTTATTTTTTGGAAAATATCTTGAGAACCTTGAAACAGCCTTGAAACTTATTGCTTCTTACAAAGAGTTTTCATTGCATTTTTACAGAATCCAGTAGGAGTATTCCTCAGAATTATTTGTAGTCACTGGTTTGTGACTGTATTCATATTTTTGTGAGATCCTCTTTGTACAGCAATACTAGTAATAATAGTGTTTTGTCTGGCCTCAGTCTACACATAAAATAGAATCAGTTTCAATGAGAAGTGAAACTTCTCAGTTTATACCCCTGCATCCATAAATACAAAACCCCAGGGAAAAAGCTGATGTCTGCATCTGTTTCAGGCACGCATACTTTAACCCTTTCATTTTTGCGCTTTTGTTTTTTCCTCCTCATGTTAAAAAGGCCATAACTCTTGCATTTTTTCACCTACAGACCATCATGAGCCCTTATGAAAAAATTATATGTGTGGTGAAATTGAAAATAAAATGCAATTTTTTTATTTGAGGGGGTTTTGTGTTTACGCCATTCACTCCATGGTAAAACTGACATGTTATACATGTTCCTCAAGACAGCTTTTAAAAAATTAAAATCTTTTAAAAAACCTAAATGCTCCTTAAAATTGCTCTATGACCATGCTTAAAACGCTTTTATCCTTTGGTCTATGGGCTATGTGAGGTGTAATTTTTTGCACCATGATCTGTACTTTCTATACTTTCTGTACTTTGCATATATACGACTTTTTGATCACTTTTTATTACAATTTTTCCCAAAACTCACAATTTTGCACTTTGGAATTTTTTTGCGCTTGTGTGCATGATCAGTATTGTGATAATTTAATAGTTCAGGCAATTATGCACACGTCGATACCAGATATTTATATACCAGATTTTTATTTATCTATATTTATTTATTTAATGGGAAAAGGGGGTGATTCAAACTTTTATTAGAGGAGGGGATTTTTTAGTAATTAAAAAAAACATTTTTTTTTTAACATACACATTAATTAGAAGTTCCTTTGGGGGACTTCTAATACAACTAAACTGATCTATCATATAGATCAGTGTACAATACATAATACAGCACTGATCCATTAGTTCAGTGCTGTATTATTCTGGGCTGCATACCAGGCATATCGATTGCCGAGCCAGGATCCGGCCCGGCCGGGTAAGGAGGAAGAAACCCCCCTCTGCGATTGTATTGCCGGGGGGATCCCTCCACTAGACTACCACGAAAGCAGCTGTCATGTTTGACACTGGATTTAAATGTTCTGATTAGTGGGCGCTGCGATCGGCCCCGCCCCACTAATAGCAACAGTCCTAGGCTGCAGAAAGCAGCCGGGATTGCAGCAGTTCAGAGCGGGGTCGCAGCGTCTCTGTGAACTCCGCTAACGGCGTATGAGGTACGTCATAGGTCGTTAAGGGGTTAATTAAAGAGACCCTGTGAGGTCCCTGGAGTCTGACGCATCATACTCAAGAACTGACAGGCGAGGAGATCAGTGTTCAGATACTGTTTTAAACTCCATGCAACACCACATGGAGTTTAAAATAACTTTAAATGGTCTGCACTGTGATTGGATTGCTCAGTGCAATCCGTATTGCTCTGTGCTTCCGTAATGTGGAAAAATGCTTTTATTCTGTACCAAATGTCAAAGAGGCTTTCAGTGTCACAGCCCTCAGCAATTCAGGGGCTTGAGAACACCTCTTTGACACTTTTCAGAGGAGAATAAAAGAGTATCAACATTCAAGCTATCTAACAGTATTAGTGGTTTGCAGATGCAGATGACAGATTCACTTTGAAGAGATTAGTTAAAAAATAACTGAATTTTATGACAGAAAACCACGTCCTTTTGCAGTTACCAATAGCTACACAATGATTCCAATAGGGGAAAGTTTTGGGCCACTTTGGGCCACTCTTGCAGATAGTTTAAAAAAAAAAGACACATTTGGCCAGGCTCCAACAACACCATTCACACTAGGCTATGGCTGAAATTGCAAACACACAAAAAAACACTCAAAAAAAATGTAACAAAAAAAAAAAAAATGTAACAGCTCACCGCTAATGGCAAGATACAGACCCAATGCAGATATAAAAATTGCTTAAAGCAGCCCCCCAACTGCTAAAAAAATCTCCATAAAACTAATGAGGCTCTTGTCATACCATTTGCAAATAGTGTAAACCACCCCACCACAATAAGGTGGCCTCATGCCAGGAGATTTGTTTAGCAGTTGGGGGGCTGCTTTTAGCGATTTTCATATCTGTATTGGGTTTATATCATGCATTAGCGGTGAGCTGTTGCATTTTTTTTGTGTGTTTATAAATAAAACATTTTTGTACATTATCATTCTTTCAGACATTACCTAGAGGACTGATCTCTTTTTTAGGGTTTACTTATACTAGATATTACATATAAGACACTTTGGGTATAAGTGTACTTCAGTAACTTGGCTCTAATGTAGAAATATGGCAAGCTGCTAAATTTACTTCATCAACCAATCCTACTTTACTCATAATGTGAAAATATATTCCTTTTTTTGTTAATCAGAGAGAACTGTCAGGCACTTCTGGTGCTCCAGTTTTATCTGCTTTTCATAAATAATGAAATAAAATGAAACAATAAATATAAAAATAAAAAACGGAATAATTATAATGAGGAGTGTGTGTTTGTGTGTAATGTTGTGCTGCCTTGATGGGCTTATTTACTGTTAGGGAGGTTTAACTGATTGATTGACAGGTTTCCTTGTATATGTATACATGTCGTTATTGTTCTATAATATGCTTTCCAAAGATTTAACTACATTTCCAATGTATCGGTCGGGACTGGACAGGGTACACACAGACGACACAGAGACAAGTGCAGCCCTGACGCTGTCCGACGTCCACTGTCCCTGGCTACTTGCCTCAACGTGTCCTAGGCGACACGCGGAAACTTGGAGACGTTCCCCATGTTAATATAGGTGGAACAGGGCAAGAGACAAATACGAGACAAAGTAGAGACAATTATGAGACAAGGACAAAAAAAGACAATGGTGAATGGTCAGAAAGCTAGGGTCAAACCAGGAAAGGCAGATACTAGTACAAACAACCAGAGGACCAAAATATAGACTAAATCAGAAGGAAGTCAGGGATACAAGCCGAAGTCAGGAAACCAATAAATCAGGATAGATATCACAGGGTAAGAATAGGAGAATAGGCACACAAGGTATATGCTATATTAGGAACAGTGAATGACTGAGTCTTAAAGGAAGTCAAGTGCCTGTCTCAGAGGTGATTGAGGCAGACATACAAGAACTAAAGGCCCTAGTACATGGGCCAATATTGAGGAGCAAGCGAGCACGGAGAGCGGACCTGTCAAATCTTGCTTGCTCCTCGTTCCCTGCTTGCTGTTGGTGCTATTACATGCACCAACAGCATCTGGCGAGGAGAAGGAAGGCACGGAGAGCTGCAGGGGGGGCTGCCTTGATGATCTTCAGCCCGTTCTTGGTGGCCCATCAGAGAGAGCGGCGGTCCTATTGCATGGAGCGACGGCCAGTAGTTTAGTCTTTTTTTTAACATGTTGAAAGACAACGATCAAGGTGAGCAGCACGGCGTCTACTCGCAGTAACAGGTTCTCTTTACAGTGAACCTGTCAGCTGTCATTCGAGTTCTAAACTGCCCACACTGTTAGATAGCTGAATATATAAAAGGTACCATGGGGGAGATTTATCAAACTGGTGTAAAGTAGAATTGCCTTAGTTGCCCCTAGCAACCAATCAGATTCCACCTTTCATTTTTCAAAGAGTCTGTAAGGAATGAAAGGTAGAATCTGATTGGTTGCTAGGGGCAACTAAGACAATTCCACTTTACACCAGTTTGATAAATCTCCCCCCTTGTGTCTCCTTGCCCTAACATCTATCTAACAGTGTCACCAGTTTGGGAAGTGAAATGATGGATTCACTTTAAATAATCATGCTAGGCTGCATTAGTCTACTAGTAAATTTAGCAAACTTCTCAGAAATTAGGAAATGGTTTGTTGCCATTAGAAACATTGGTGATGGTAAGTTGCTAGGATATACCACAATAATCAACAAATCAACAACAGTGCAACCACTTTCACCCCAGCCTAGAAGGAAGTACTGTCACTCAACTTATTGCAAATATCTGAAGAGACAGCCACTGCTGCTGTGTTCTATTGATCAGCATGATTCACATCAGCCAAACCCACTGCTGATGGGTCATTGGTAGCATATTATAGTTATATGGCCCAATATTTGTTACAAATGTATAAAAATAGAAGTCATCTGGAAAAACATATTTACAGTGTCTATAATTTATGCAATAAACTTAATGTGTTTTCACAAGCATTCAATGTTGCAACATTTACACTTGTAAATTCATGTATAAACAACATAACACCAGAAAGAGGAAGTGCAGTAATAGTTTTCTACAGAAACATACAGCAACATAGGCTTACTCCACTGTGTTCTCTGTAAATGCAAATGGTTATCAAATATAAACCTTACTATGCAAAAGAAAAGAAAACATTTAGCAACCTAAACCATAAAACCATGAACAGTAGACTAGTCAAGGTCAACTTACAATGACAGCAGCAGTTGAAAAACTTGTACTGTATGTATTGCATTATTCAAAGCAGGTCTATTGTGGGAGGTTGGAAACATTATCCTTCTAAACCATTTATTATCTATTGTAGCACATAGTATATAGTCCCATTTGTGCTTGAAATAAATGTATCATTTGTACTGAAGTAGGTTTTACTAATTAAACTATACATTGAAGAGTTCTGTACATGATTATTGGCACAACCTGTTTGCCTGAGCTGCTGCTCTGAGCTGTGAACAGCAATTAGAGAGTTGCTTTACAGCAGCCACACAGATTTAAGGAAAACTTGAAAAATGCCCTGCTGATATCTGGGGAAAAAACTGTTGTCATGCTCTGTGACCTGTGCAGAGTAGGAGTACATGAGCTGTCCTCATAACTTATTGTCTTTGGCATGATCTTCACCAAGAAGGGGGGGGGGGGGGGTAAGGGGAATATCGTCACACAAGCCCGTCTCCAGTGCATAGAGCTGGAAGAAAAGGTAGCCGTGGGAAGAGGACGACATTTTGTAAAAAGGACTGGGCCACCAGGAACACCACGTCAAGGTAGTAATAAAGAAAAATATATGTTATCATAATGGTAATAATACACTGGTTAAAAGTAAGTGAAATATTATAGGATGCACTCCAACTTGTTTTAAAAAAATTATTCTACATAAAGCTTTTTTCCCACTGACAGAGCCGTATGAGAGTTTAGTATTGTAAGTTTTACTGTCTAATAGCACAAAATAATGTGCTGCAAAACACAAAATAATTATTTGTGGGTTAAATGCTAAAAATCTTTGTTTTTCTGTAGGTCAGTATGATTACAGGAAGATAAATATTCTTTCTATCTATCTATCTATCTATCTATCTATCTATCTATCTCCTATCTATCTATCTATCTATCTATCTATCTATCTATCATCTCCTATCTATCTATCTATCTATCTATCTATCTATCTATCTATCTATCTATCTATCTCCTATCTATCTATCTATCTCCTATCTATCTATCTATCTCCTATCTATCTATCTATCTATCTATCTATCTATCTCCTATCTATCTATCTATCTATCTATCTATCTATCTCCTATCTATCTATCTATCTATCTATCTATCTATCTATCTATCTATCTATCTATCTTCTATCTATCTATCTATCTCCTATCTATCCTTCTATCTATCTATCTCCTATCTATCTATCTATCTATCTATCTATCTATCTATCTATCTATCTATCTATCTATCTAATAAATTTAATCTGGCAGCTTTGTACCAGGTACAGAACTGCATATCCTGTCAGATAGGTGCTAGGGGGATCAAATTAACCATACCCAGTGTCAGACTGGAAGGCTTAGGACCCATTAGTGGACCTGATCCTGGGAGGCCACCACTAAAGAACCTAGGACAAACCACATGCTGACCCTGGTCTATCCTGGTTTCTGCTGAATCTATGAACACAACTCCTTTGTTAAAGGTGTTATCTGGTGTTACACAACTTAAAATATATTGCTGCTATCATAAAGAAACCAATAAAGAGCCTATGATTACCTGTCTTCACTCCCCTGGTGTCCTGTTGCGATGTTACCAGTGTCCTGTTGCGATGTCCCCCAATGACTGAAGCACCTCCACTTTCAAGACAAACTCGTCTCGGAAGTGACAACCTGTTCAGCGATGCCCCATCTCAGTCAGTGATTGGTTAAGCTGGCTGTCATCCCCAAGACAAGTTCAGTGGAGGCACCGCAGTCAGCAGGGGACACCGGAGTCACACACAACAGGACACTTGGGGAGTGCAGACAGGTAAGTATAGGCTCTTATTAAAAGTTTTGTAACACCAGATAACCGCTTTAAAAACAAGCTTTTAGTCTACTCACAACTCTCAGAATGGACTATACTTATGAAATCCTCAGGGTATGCTGGGAGTTGTAGTTTCTGAGATAACCCTCTAATAAAATGATGGTTGTGTAGAGGCTCCTAGTGGCTGCAAATTAAGGGTAACAACCATTAGCCCTCAAGGTCCATCAATAAATCCTTCTATAGTGCCAGCAGTTATTAGATTTGTCTGTTCATTAATACTTAAAATTCCAGCATATTCTGAAGGCTGCAGAATGTCCCAAAACAGCACTAGTACAGGATATTAGAAAAAATAAATATATATATATATATATATATATATATATATATATATATATATACATCAGGGCCGTTTCTAGCGGCGGGCGGGTCGGGCGACCGCACGGGGTGCCGACAGCTAGGGGGCGCTGGTGGCACCTTCCCAGACCTCACCTAGCTGCGCACGCCCCGCCGGCCGCCAGCCCTCCCGCCGGCCACATTATCTGCCTCCGCGCCCAGCGGCCGCAAGATCTGCCTCCCCCGCACAACCGCAGCTCCTGCCTCCGCGCCCGCCGGCCACATTATCTGCCTCCCCCATCCGACCGCAGCTTTTGCCTCTCCGCGCGCCGGCCGCATGATCTGTGCAGATTGCCGGACTGCAGCTCCTCCCCGGCCCATCACCTGACAGCAGGCCGCCGCCCCCGAACACATCTTCTCTATCCTCAAGAAGGCGCCGTGATATGACGTCATTCGCCTGCTTGAGGATAGAGAAGATGTGTTCGGGGGCGGCGGCCTGCTGTCAGGTGATGGGCCGGGGAGGAGCTGCAGTCCGGCAATCTGCGCAGATCATGCGGCCGGCGCGCGGAGAGGCAGGAGCTGCGGTCGGGCGGGGGAGGCAGATAATGTGGCCGGCGGGCGGGGAGGCAGGAGCGGCTCCTCGCAGGCCAGTAGAGTAGATATGATGAGAGAGAGAGGGACCCGCTGTATGCAAGAAGGTGAGTATAATGTTGTTTTTTTTTGTGTGTTGTGATCGGCAATGAAGGGTATCACTAAGGAGCAGAACATGGGGGGGGGAGATTATTACTATATGGCAGAACATGGGAGGGGGATTATTATTATATGGCAGAACATGGGAGGGGGATTATTATTATATGGCAGAACATGGGAGGGGGATTATTATTATATGGCAGAACATGGGAGGGGGATTATTGCTATATGGCAGAACATGGGAGGGGGGATTATTTATTGTATGGCAGAACATGGGAGGGGGGATTATTACTATGGGGCAGAACATGGGAGGGGGAAATAATACTATGGGCAGAACATGGGGGGTATTACTATGGGGCAGAACATTGTAGGGGGATTATTACTATGGGGCAGAACATGGAAGGTGGGATTATTACTACGGGGCAGAACATGGGGGGATTTTTACTATTGGGCAAAGCACAGGGGGGTTATTACTATGGGTAGAGCACAGGGGGGATTATTACTATGGGGACTGAGCACAGTGGGGATTATTACTATGAGGGCAGCACAGGGGGGATTATTACTATGGGGACAGAGCACAGGGGGGATTATTACTATGAGAACAGCACAGGGGGGGATTATTACTATGGGGCAGACCACAGGGAAGATTATTTCTATAGAGACAGCACAGGGGGTATTATTAGTATAGGGACAGCACGGGAGGGGGGGTTATTACTATGGGGCAGAGCCCAGACGTCATAAAAAGGGGAAGTTGTTGTAAAAGTGCGGAGCCTAAGATGTTTATCTGGCAGGTTCAGAAGAAATGAATTGTAGCTGCAAGAAATCATCATGGAGGCCTGGGCCAGATGGAGAGGGAAAGGAAAATGACGCCTCAGATCAAAGAAGACGTCACCTGTGAGTCACTGATTTTTTTTTTTTGTTTCAGTTGAAAATAGTTAAATAACACTGCTCAATGCCATAATACACACACTGCTTCTTCATAGCAACAACGCCCTCCCCCCCTCCCCGACATCACTTCAGAGGGGATGGGGGGGGCGCTTTTAGCAAGATTCGCCCTGTAGTCAAAACTACCTAGAGACGGCCCTGATATACATATATACACACACACATACACAAGTACATTAACATGTTAGTAACATATATCACCAAATCGTCATACTGTTCCTTACCAAATGCTCTAGACCAATATTACTATGCTCTATATACCCTAGTATAATGGTTAGGCCCCCTCTGTGCCCCCATCTAGTAGTTAGGTCCCTTTGTCTCTATATAGTAGTTAGGCCTCTCTGTGCCCTCATATAGTAGCTAGACTACCCTCTGTTCATTTAATATTAAGTGTATTTGTGCAAGTAGCTTCCCCCAGCAGGTAGTCCACCCACACGTAGGCATCCATCTATACACAGTAGTGGATTATAAGAGGTCCTTTTCGGGCAGTAGCCCGGGGGCCCTGAGCTCCTGGGAGCCCATGGCCCCCCAAACAGACTTATACTTTTAGTGGTGTACTGTCCCTGGCTACAGTTCTGGTATGATTTGTAAACAATAGCTGATTTTTAACCTCAATTGTGCACAAACCAGGGCATCATGACATTATCTATTTTGTACTATGAGCACTGCACTAGTGCTGCCATAATTAGAGTGGGATGGGGGTGGGGGCCAGGCTTGGTGGACAGCCCGGGGCCTATGGTAAAGTTAATCTGCCCCTGTATGTACATAATCCCAGCTGGTAGTTACCCCCCCCCCCCCCCTCAACAGAACAGAGTATCCCCCAATTTAGGCATTGCCTTATAGGTAATTCCCCCTTCATAAATCCAGACGCACTAGAGGCTGCCCATGCACTGAAATCTATGCAAGCTCAGAACTGTCTTATGCAGGTGTACATTGTCTAAAAAGTGTATACCCACTCTATATAAAGCCATGCCCCTCCTCCTTCCCACCTCTTTGGCTAGGGTGGCACAGACTGCCAAAAGTCTTAACAATTTTCTGCAAAATAGGGGTTGTTTATTTAGAGAGCAAATAAGGATTCTGACTGATAATAGAAGTGTTCATTTCACCCTCCCTAGGATCGTCTTAAAGGACTTTAATGGGCAGCATGTACCTTAATCCCTTAGCACACTGCTAATCTGGAATTTAGGCTTTTTTTTTAGAGTGAAAGAAAGATTGGCAAGGAAGGAGGGCAACTGATGTGAGGAGAAGGAAGCATCTAGTACAAAATTTCTTGTATTCAAGAATATATCTTACATCAAAAAAAAGTTGGCGAATGTGCGAAGTATGCATAGTTTATTCAGACAAGTTACCAATCTGTTAGCTGCAATTTACATTTTAAACTGCTGACACTGTTTGCATGGCACCCTTCATACAGTATATCCAACTGTGCTTCCAAAATATAGAAAAATATTTTTTTCTCTGTTACAGTCAAAGGCTCCTTGACAACTAAAAAAAAAGATAATGTAAATTAAAGATATGCTTTATATCACATCTACTGTTGACTTAGAAAGTTATAATGACAAGCGCACTTTAAAGTCAATGAAGATAAAACAAAATGTGCTCTGTTATCCACAGATCTAACAGTCTTAAAGACAGATGAGATCAGTGAAGTACCCCTATCCATTTATAGCAATATAACTTTTTAAGTCATGACTTTTTCAATCATATTTTAATATTTATAGTACTGTTAATATACAGAGACTCAACATTACTCTATTATTTCAGTAGTCAAGCAACCCTCAGCACTCAGTGCATGGTTATGAATGTAAAACCATCAGTTCATGCTGTGCCACATCACTGAGCATGGATTTTACTTAAAAACATGGACAGGCATCCAGAAGATAAAATATAAACAGCCAGTGTCCTGATAGATTCTGAGTCCAGGAAGACAAAATTCCACTCACTCAGCCAAGGTAGCTGGTCCTGCTGAAAACATGCTAAAAGTGGAACTTATGAAAGAGCCTATGCCTGGAGAATTAGGTCTTAAAGGGTTTATTTATACTCTGTAACAAGGAAGATGCACAAGTCTGTATAGGTGCTATGTACACAAAATTATTATAGTGGAACTGTCATCAGCTAAATAAGGGTAAAAAAGAGCCCATGAGACCATAAGACATACAAGCCTAAGGCTAGGTTAACACTGCATTTTCAGCATCCGTTTAATGGATCCGTTTTTTGCAAAAAAAACGGATGCATTTGTGTGCATCTGTTTTTGATCCATTTTTCCATTGACTTTTATTATAATACAAAACGGATAAAAACGGATGCGGTTTTTGTGACGCACAATAAAGTACTGTTGACACTACTTTTTTGACCGTTAAAAAAACCAGATCCGTTAAACGGATTGCAAAAACGCAGTGTGAACCGACCTTAGGAGACCACAAGACATACTCACAAGCAGAACATTTAGGGAAGAGTTGGGCTGAGGGTATGAGGGGGAAGGGATGGATGATTGCCTGGCAGGGAAGGAGATAGCTTTAGATATCCTAAAATGGTAGGGTGTCTCTGTACTTAATCCAAAGTTCTCAGGTTTTCATGAATCTGTCACTAATATGTTTTACTATGCTGGTTAGTTCTTCCATTCTGCAAATTTGATTGTCTTAATGCAACCATTGCTGCACCATTGGGGGAGTCTGGCTCAGCCAATGCAAAGGTACCAATAGCTTAGCAGCCGAGATGAGGCTTGCAAGAAAGGAATTCTTGTGAAGGTGGATTTCTTTAATTGAGAGGCCCAGTATCACTGATTCTGGGGTAAGCATAACCTGTGACAAGCAGATAGCATTAATTTTATTTGTTACACCTGTGTGTCCCACTGCGGGTGTTGCTTCTATTTACACCTTTCGTAAAAGTCTGTACTTTTGTGTGGTCTTGTTGCAGCTACAGTATTATTAGGGATGACCACTAGATGTCGCTGTATTGTGTAACTAAAGTATGGAAACTGGACGTCTAAAGTATCTCAAGGGTTATTTGTGTGTGTGTGTGTGTGTGTGTGTGTGTACCAGATTCTGCTAGCCAGTAGGATCTTTCCTTTCTTCTCTCCTATCACCTCTCTTCTTTCCCCTCTTCTGTTGCACTCTTTCCACCCAACCACAGCGCAAATTACTTGCTGGTAAGGAAGTTAGTCTCTTTGGTGAAGGAGGAGTTTCAGTGATTGGTGGAGAAAGGACGCAGCTCGGATAGCTCTCCACCGTTGTTCTACCTGGGCCCTGGCCCTCTGCCAGGTCCCCTCTACAGTCTTTAGTCTTAGACAGTACCCCGCATGGGTAGGACACAGAACAGTCAGTGCTTATAAACCTCTTTCTTGAAGCATCAAACAAGCTGTGTGATGCACTGTTAAACCCTTCAAGGGAGGACTAGCCAACAGATAACCTCAACCCACGCCGAGGACTAGGAGTTAAGACAGTGCAAGACAGTATCCATTACAAAGCCAAAGAGCTAGGAACTGAACCGGGTGGAGCAAAGTTACGTAAAGTCTATGAACTCCATCTCGCAACGCAGGTGTACTTAGGAAATCCTAGCCACTCTGCTCATCGCAGGTAACAGGGTCTGGGGCCTGTGTCACCCATTGGTAGCCAATGCTAGTGGGCATAATTGGTGTGAAGACTATAGGAAGGTCAATACACAGGCACAGGTTGTTTCTTCTTCTTCTACAAGTATTCTTCTCTACACTCCAACATCCCGGCAGAGCACATTACTACTTGGGTTGAGACTCTCACGACAATCTCCTCTCTGCTACACTACCTCAGCACAACCTTATCAACTCTACTACATCCTACTCAGCACTTATCCTACAGATCTGGTGGTTCTATGATCGTGTATTTGCTGGAAATGTATCAAGAGTATCAAGCGAAGATTTGTTGTATCACCTGCTGCACATTAACAAGTAGTAAACGCAGTCAACGTTATCAACTGAGTCTGTGATTATTCGCTACCACCTGCACAGTATACACACTGCAACCTTGGGACATTTCCCCTTTCAGTGGGTGGCGGGTTCTACCACTATTAGGGAGGGTCATTACACTGCTCTGGCCATCTGTGATTATATCACCTGTGAGAACACTATCCCAAGGGACCCTGCAGCAACCCAACAGGATACCGACCACAGGGGGAAAAGGTACAACCGGCCTTACTACTTAAAAGCAGGCGTGCCAACACACCTGTGTACCCACAGGCACTGGCGTCATGTGACAAAACCCAAAGGCCCGGCTGTATCTCAGCCATCCACCATAGTAGAGGCGTCACACTATCTAGCAAGTGACTGGCCGTCCCACCGCTACAACATCATCTGGGGGCTCAGCACACAATCTGCCAAAAAGGGGCTATCCTTGGGCAGGTCCACCAGATATCATCGTTCCCTTTGCACCCTCACACCTCCAACATTTGTCCGACAGCCCCATACGATAAAAAGTGTTCTGGCGTTTTGTACCACCCAGATAACAATTTATAATGATTCTCACCAATCTTGACGCATCTTGAAATGCCATTGGCATTTTTAAGGATGCCATTGTGCTCTGACTCAGAAAACATTCTGTTAAGTTCTTGTTCCCAAGACAAAAGAAAGATGGGAGGCCCTTGAGCTTGGTTCCTTAATAAGTGATATAATAAGAAAAATGTGAAGGAAAAAAAGAGGTTCAACTCTCACCAGTCTGCTGACATCTTCGGCTGATTAGACCCACTGTGCACTGTACTTGCAGTGCAGCAAATACTCACTTAGTCCAGTAGACTTATAAGTTCTTTTATTGTAACTTTGGATGCAGCATACAAAAGATAATTTGCTCACAGCTGATATGAACTCAGCATACGGACGCCCAGGCACGTCCTCCTCGCGGACTTTCCGGAGGCACAAGACTCCTCCTTCCTCATGTGCCTTCCTCATTCCTTAATAAGTGATCCACATACCTTGTCCCTTCGTGTTTGAGGGAGATGAGGAGGCGTTCCAGCCATTTTAGTTCTCTCCACTTGGTCTGTTTATAAAGAAAGATCTCACACGTGTGCTTAAGTATATTATACACTCCAGCTGGGATTCCAACCAGCAGCACAAAAAACTGACATGTCAGTTTTTGCGGCCGCTATTCATTGGCCTTGGTTTTTTCTTTGTCATTACATTGACTCATAGGGCCACTTAATATGGTGGTTTTCCTACAGGAGCCAAACCTTGTCTGGGTCCTTCCCGGAGGGATATCTGACTAGTCCTGTATTTTGAGACTTTTAAATGAGGCTCCTCAGGCTCTCTTTTTTGCATATTTATGTTTCCCAGGGAGCAATGCACCTAGGATTTCATTGCATTGTGCTATCGAGTCTCTTACTGTAATGAAGTGTCAAAGTGTTGTTTCTGCCATACTCTGGCATGCCTCACCACTCTCTCCTCCTACCTCTTGATCATGAATAATTAATGCTGCCCGGCCTCCTGCTGGCTCAGCTGTCAGTCAGTGTCTCCGATTGCAGATCAGTCCTCTGTAGGCAGTTTATGTCTGAAAGAAACACTTAGATATGGTACAATCTCTGAGCCCAAATGTGTTGGAGATGTGGTCTAGGGGTAACTCCCCCATCTAGAGACCAGCCACCAATTCATTCTTTGGTTCAAATTTCCTGATGAAATATAGGTATTTTTTATTTTTTTTTACTCATTATTGTATCATTGTTAAGGCTATGTTTCCACACAGTATTTGTGCTCAGTATTTTGGTCAGTATTATGCAACTAAAACCAGGAGTGGATCGACAACACAGAAAGGCTATTTTCACACACCATGTTGAAGTTGAGTTAATAGCTGTCATTAAGTGTCAAATAATGGACATTATTTCAAAACAACGGCCGTTGTTTTAAAATTCTGCCATTATTTGCCTTACATGCCTGGTGGCCATCCACTTAATTTCAACAGGGATTTGAACCATAGGATGAACTGCTGGCAGGTCTCTAGATAGGAGAGTTATCCATAGACCACAGCTCCAACACATTTCAGTTCAGAGATTGAGCTCTATTATAGTGTTTCTATCAGATATAAACTGCCTACAGAGGACTGATCTGCAATCAGAGACACTGGCTGGCAGCTGAGCGAGCAGGAGGCCGGGCAGCATTGATTATTTATGATGAAGAGTGAGGAGGAAGGAGTGGTGAGGTGTGCCAGAGTGCTGCACAAACAACTCCTCTTTGACTCTTCATTACAGTTAGAGACCTTAGATGTTGCATAATCCGCTGTACAGACAAATTACCAAAAGGCACCATATTCACTAGGGTACTGCCAGCTACAGAACACTGTCAGCACTTTAAGTAGGGCCAGGGTGCTGACAAATTCCCTTTAGGGTATAAACCCACACACCGTATACGCAGCAAAAACGCAGCAAATACGCAGCAGATGTGATGGTGAAGATTTGATGCTGTGTTCAGTTATTTAGATCTAATCTTCTGCGTATTTGCTGCGTATTTTCTGCGCATTTGCTGCGTATTTGCTGCATATCGCAGTAGTAAATACACTGCATATTCGCTGTGTGGGTTTGTACTCTTAATGCAGCCCAGTGGCAGCTGGCCTTTAGTATCACAAAGTGTCTAATTGTGCCAGCCATTTCGAAATCTCAAGAAAAAAATTATACAGATGGTATAGCACTCCTGAAAAGCCCCAAAGAATGTACTGTATGTGGATCGCTCCAACTTGCTTAGATGTGGGCTCTATGCTGCAAATCTGGTTGAGCTGTAGAACCATTCAAGCTTTTAGGAACATAGTTAGCTCCCCTCACAAATCCTTTTTGTTTTTTTTTACCTCAATTAAAAAAAGCCACAAAAGACACCAATGCGGCGCATGGCGTGTTTTCCATGTGTGTGTTTTTGGCTTTTGTTCTGGCATTTTTCATGTTATGTGTGAATGTATTTTTTTAACCCCTTATCTACTACTATTACTCCCCTCAGCTGCTATACCTCTGCTACTACACCCCTTATCTACTATACCTCTACCTACACTGATGCACAAGGAGGGCCCAACAACTAAATGGTGGCACATAGGAACCTCGTCTACTATATGGGGGCATAGAGTTTCATACTGAGGGCACAAACTGGGCCTAAACATTATATGGGGGCACAGAGAGAGCACTTTTACAGTGTTGAGCAATACAGGTGGGGATTTTGTATCGAAGTGAGGATGGTGCTAGAGCAAAGAACCTAAAATGTTTTTGTCTGGCAGATTCTGTGAAGATAAGACGTCACCAGGAGAAGTCTTTATAATGATGGGGCCAGATGGAGAACAAAAGGAAAAATGAGTGACTCCAGTCTTGTCAAACAATTCTTCATTATAAAATCTTTAACTATTAGAAATAAAGGTCTGTATAGCACAGTACATAATTCCTGAAGAACTCTGGGAAGGATGCTATCTAGGCCCAGTGATTTGTGGATTTTAATCTTTTTAAGGTGCTGCCACAATTCTTCTAACAGGCCTCTTTGCCTATCAATCACCCCTGCAGAGCACACAGATAGAGAGCTGTAACTAGTTATGGCCCAGAGCGCGCTTCATTGCGGGATAAACACCCAGGACATAGCTGTATGCCCAGCAGTGGCGCCGCAATGATGAGGCGACCTGAGTCGTCTGCCTCAGGCGGCGCCACCAGCTGTCATCATGGGGGCGGCATTCAGTGGCAGATTATAATATGGGCGGTTCGGGCGGCCGCCCACATTATAATCCGCCACTGATTTACCATGTACCGGAGTCCCCCAGCGCCCGGACAGCATCTGTAATTAGATGCTGTGAGCGGGGGAGACTGTATTCATAAGCGCCGCGCTGTAATGAATCAGCCGCGCGGTCCTGTTACTACAGCGCGGCGCTTATGAATACAGTCTCCCCCGCTCCCAGCATCTAATTACAGATGCTGTCCGGGCGCGGGGGTCTCCGGTCCCGGCATTCCACGTCCGTGATCCATCAGGATCACGGAACGTGGAATGCAGCCTTAGTCCCCCGGCTGATGTGCGGCTGCCGGGGGTGTCCCATCCTGTCCCCAGCAGCGCGCGCATCAGAGAGCTCCCCGTGCGCCGGAAGTCACAGCCACAGGTGCACGGGGAGCTCTCTGATGCGCGCGCTGCCGGGAACAGGACGGGACACCCCCGGCAGCCGCGCATCAGCCGGGACCAGACCAGAGAGGCTCGACGGGGGAACGGATGGCAGGTGAGTTTTGTGCTGTTTTTTGTTTTATCTGTTGTGCAGGGGAGGGGGGGGGGGGAGAGGGGAGAGGGGGACCATCTATAAGGGAGAGGGGAGAGGGCAGAGGGGGACCATCTATAAGGGGGGGGGAAGAGGGGGACCATCTATAAGGGGGGGGGGGAAGAGGGGGACCATCTATAAGGGGGGGGAGAGGGGGACCATCTATAAGGGGGGGCCATCTATAAGGGGGGAGAGGGGGACCATCTATAAGGGGGGGGAGGGGGGGGGAAGAGGGGGACCATCTATAAGGGGGGGGGGGAAGAGGGGGACCATCTATAAGGGGGGGGAGGGGGACCATCTATAAGGGAGGGGGAGAGGGGGACCATCTATAAGGGGGGGGGGGGAAGAGGGGGACCATCTATAGGGGGGGGAGAAAGAGGGGGACCATCTATAAGGGGGGGAGAGGGGGACCATCTATAAGGGGGGGGGGAAAGGGGGACCATCCATAAGGGAGGGGGGGAAAGAGGGGGACCATCTATAAGGGGGGGGGGAGAGGGGGACCATCTATAAGGGGGGAGGGGGACCATCTATAAGGGAGGGGGGAAAGAGGGGGACCATCTATAAGGGGGGAAGAGGGGGACCATCTATAAGGAAGGGGGGAAAGAGGGGGACCATCTATAAGGGGGGAAGAGGGGGACCATCTATAAGGGAGGGGGGAAAGAGGGGGACCATCTATAAGGGGGGGGGCATCTATAAGGGGGAAAAGGGGGACCATCTATAAGGGAGGGGGGAAAGAGGGGGACCATCTATAAGGGGGGGACCATCTATAAGGGAGGGGGGAGAGGGGGACCATCTATAAGGGAGGGGGGAGAGGGGGACCATCTATAAGGGTGGGGGGAGAGGGGGACCATCTATAAGGGAGGGGGAGAGGGGGACCATCTATAAGGGAGGGGGAGAGGGGGACCATCTATAAGGGAGGGGGGTGGGAAAGGGGGACCATCTATAAGGGAGAGGGGACCATCTATAAGGGGGGGAAGAGGGGGACCATCTATAAGGGGGGGAGAGGGGGACCATTTCCTAAAAGATCAGCACCCTCCTCTCAGGGGCGCCGCAATCATGAGGCGACCTGAATCGTCTGCCTCAGGCGGCGCCACTAGCTGTCACCATGGGGGCGGCATTCAGTGGCAGATTATAATATGAGCGGTTCGGGCGGCCGCCCACATTATAATCCGCCACTGACTGTACCCAGGGCCGCTTTAACCAGAGGGCCCATGGTGCACGTGCACCGGGCCCACTGGTTAAAGGGCCCCCCCCCCCGAGCAGGCCAGCCGTTGCTATGTGCGACCAGTGCGGTCGCACAGGGCTCCGGCCACCAGCCTGTCAGGGGGGAGCGCCATGGATGGGTAATCTACTTACCCCTCCATGGCGCCCCCTGCAGGGCCCCCCCGTCCGCTGCTGCTGCGGCGCTTCAGCGCTGCAGCAGCAGCGACACTGACAGAGAGAGAGCCATTGGCTCCCTCCCTGTCAGTCACTCACTCTTGTGGCCGCACTTCCTGCGGTCACAAGAGGCCGCGCTCTCCCTCTAGCGCCCGACGTCACTGGAGCGTCGGCGCGAGGGTGAGGGGAGTGCAGCCTCTTGTGACCGCAGGAAGTGCGGCCACAGGAGGGAAGAGAAGAGGAACGCGAGGACCCGGGTGAGTAACAGTGTTTGTTTTTTTCAATGTTATATAGCAGGGGGGGCTATATACTATGGGGGGGCACAGGGGGCTATATACTATGGGGGAGCACAGGGGAGCTATATACTATGGGGGGGCACAGGGGGCTATATACTATGGGGGAGAACAGGGGGCTATATACTACTGGGGAGCACAGGGGGCTATATACTATGGGGGAGCATAGGGGACTATATACTACTGGGGAGCACAGGGGTCTATATACTATGGGGAGCACAGGGAAGCTATATACTATGGGGGAGCACAGGGGGCTATATACTATGGGGGGGCACAGGGGGCTATATACTATGGGGGAGCACAGGGGAGCTATATACTATGGGGGGGCACAGGGGGCTATATACTATGGGGGAGAACAGGGGGCTATATACTATGGGGGAGCACAGGGGGCTATATACTATGGGGAGCACAGGGGAGCTATATACTATGGGGGAGAACAGGGGGCTATATACTACTGGGGAGCACAGGGGGCTATATACTATGGGGGAGCATAGGGGACTATATACTACTGGGGAGCACAGGGGTCTATATACTATGGGGAGCACAGGGAAGCTATATACTATGGGGGAGCACAGGGGGCTATATACTAAGGGGGGGCACAGGGGGCTATATACTATGGGGGAGCACAGGGGAGCTATATACTATGGGGGGGCACAGGGGGCTATATACTATGGGGGAGAACAGGGGGCTATATACTATGGGGGAGAACGGGGGCTATATACTATTGGGGAGCACAGTGGGGCTATATACTATGGGGGAGAACGGGGGCTATATACTATTGGGGAGCACAGGGGGGCTATATACTATGGGGGAGCACAGGGGGGCTATATACTATGGGGGAGCACAGGGGAGCTATATACTATGGGGGAGCTATATACTATCAGGGAGCACAGGGGGGCTATATACTATGGGGGAGAACGGGGGCTATATACTATTGGGGAGCACAGGGGGCTATATACTATGGGGGAGCACAGGGGAGCTATATACTATGGGGGAGCACAGGGGAGCTATATACTATGGGGGAGCACAGGGGGCTATACACTATGGGGGAGCACAGGGGAGCTATATACTATTGGGGAGCACAGGGGAGCTATATACTATTGGGAAGCACAGGGGGCTATATACTATTGGGGAGCACAGGGGAGCTATATACTATGGGGGAGCACAGGGGGCTATATACTATGGGGGAGCACAGGGGGCTATATACTATGGGGGAGCACAGGGGGCTATATACTATGGGGGAGCACAGGGGAGCTATATACTATGGGGGAGCACAGGGGGCTATACACTATGGGGGAGAACGGGGGCTATATACTATTGGGGAGCACAGGGGGCTATATACTATGGGGGAGCACAGGGGGCTATATACTATGGGGGAGCACAGGGGAGCTATATACTATGGGGGAGCACAGGGGGCTATACACTATGGGGGAGCACAGGGGAGCTATATACTATTGGGGAGCACAGGGGAGCTATATACTATTGGGAAGCACAGGGGGCTATATACTATTGGGGAGCACAGGGGAGCTATATACTATGGGGGAGCACAGGGGAGCTATATACTTTGGGGGAGCACAGGGGGCTATATACTATGGGGGAGCACAGGGGAGCTATATACTATGGGGGAGCACAGGGGGCTATACACTATGGGGGAGAACGGGGGCTATATACTATTGGGGAGCACAGGGGGCTATATACTATGGGGGAGCACAGGGGGCTATATACTATGGGGGAGCACAGGGGAGCTATATACTATGGGGGAGCACAGGGGGCTATACACTATGGGGGAGCACAGGGGAGCTATATACTATTGGGGAGCACAGGGGAGCTATATACTATTGGGGAGCACAGGGGGCTATATACTATTGGGGAGCACAGGGGAGCTATATACTATGGGGGAGCACAGGGGAGCTATATACTTTGGGGGAGCACAGGGGGCTATATACTATGGGGGAGCACAGGGGAGCTATATACTATGGGGGAGCACAGGGGAGCTATATACTATGGGGAGCACAGGGGAGCTATATACTATGGGGAGCACAGGGGGCTATATACTACTGGGGAGCACAGGGGGCTATATACTATGGGGGAGCACAGGGGGCTATATACTATGGGGGAGCACAGGGGGTTATATACTATTGGGGAGCACAGGTTAGCTATATACTATTGGGGAGCACAGGGGCTATATACTATTGGGGAGCACAGGGGAGCTATATACTATTGGGGAGCACAGGGGTCTATATACTATGGGGGAGAGCACAGGGGGCTATATATTATGGAGAGCACAGGGGGGCTATATACTATTGAGGGGGAGCACAGGGGGGCTATATACTATTGGGGGAGAGCACAGGGGGGCTATATACTATTGTGGGAGAGCACAGGGGGGCTATATACTATTGGGGGAGAGCACAGGGGGCTATATACTATTGTGGGAGAGCACAGGGGGGCTATATACTATTGTGGGAGAGCACAGGGGGGCTATATACTATTGGGGGAGAGCACAGGGGGGCTATATACTATTGTGGGTGAGCACAGGGGGCTATATACTACTGGGGAGAGTGCACAGGGGGGCTATATACTAATGGGGGAGCGCACAGGAGGGCTGTATATAACTGGAGGAGCACATGAGGGTCTATATACTACAGGGACACCTTAAAACTATGGAGGCACAGAGGGGTGTAACTATGTAGGGGTACAGAGGGGTGTAACTACTGTATAGGGGTACAAGGGACCTAACTACTGTATGTGTTGGAGCCTAAAATATTTGTCTGGCAGATTCTGGAGAGAAGATTCACAGCCAGGAGAAGACTTCAAGGTGGCCCAGGCTGGATGGAGAGAAAAAGAAAAGGTGACAGACTCTGATCGGAGAAGACGCCTCCGGTGAGTCACTGGATGTAACTTCACTCTGTTATAGGCTTGTACTGATAGGGGTCATGATGTGGCGGTATTATGTAATGGTATCAATGGTGATATCTTTCTGTTTTGTTTAGTGCAGTTTTTATGTAATATGTAATCACTGAATGGTGGAAATAGTGTTATAAGGTAACTACTGTATGTATTGGGGCTCTTGATACAGTGTGGGGGCAAATTCAGTACATTATACAATGTGCAGAAAGGTAAGGGGGGGCCCACTCTTGAGGGCTGTGCACTGGGCCCACCAATGTATTAAAACGGCCCTGACTGTACCATGTACTGGAGCCCCCCCGCCCCCGGGCAGTATCTGTAATGAGATGCTGTGAGCGAGGGAGACTGTATTCATAAGCGCCGCGCTGTACTAAATCAGCCGCGCGGTGCTGATACTACAGCGCGGCGCTTATAAATACAGTCTCCCCCGCTCCCAGCATCTCATTACAGATACTTCCCGGGGGCGGGGGGGCTCCAGTACATGCATTCCACGTCCGTGATCCGTCAGGATCACGGAACGTGGGAATGCAGCCTTAGTCCCCCGGCTGATGTGCGGCTGCCCGGGGTGTCCCGTCCTGTCCCCGGCAGCACGCGCATCAGAGAGCTCCCCGTGCGCCGGAAGTCACAGCCACAGGCGCACGGGGAGCTCTGTGATGCGCGCGCTGCCGGGGACAGGACGGGACACCCCGGGCAGCCGCACATTAGCCGGGACCAGACCAGAGAGGCTCGACGGGGGAACGGAGGGCAGGTGAGTTGTGTGCTGTTTTTTGTTTTTGTTTTATCTGCTGTGCAGGGGGGGGGGGGGAGAGGGGGACCATCTATAAGGTAGGGGGGGGGAAGGGGGCCATCTATAAGGGAGGGGGGAAGAGGGGGACGATCTATAAGGGAGGGGGGAAAGAGGGGGACGATCTATAAGGGGGGGGGGCCATCTATAAGGGAGGGGGAGAGGGAAGAGGGGGACCATCTATAGGGGGGGCCATCTATAAGGGAGGGGGGAAAGAGGGGGACCATCTATAAGGGGGGGCCATCTATAAGGGAGGGGGGGAAAGAGGGGGACCATCTATAAGGGGGGGACCATCTATAAGGGAGGGGCGGGAGGGGGACCGTCTATAAGGGGGGGGAAGAGGGGGACCATGTATAAGGGGGAGAGGGGGACCATCTATAAGGGGGGGGAGAGGGGGACCATCTATAAGGGGGCATCTATAAGGGAGGGGGGAGAGGGGGACCATGTATAAGGGGGGAGGGGGACCATCTATAAGGGAAAGGGGACCATCTATAAGGGAGGGGGAGAGGGAAGAGGGGGACCATCTATAGGGGGGGCCATCTATAAGGGAGGGGGAAAGAGGGGGACCATCTATAAGGGAGGGGGGGAAAGAGGGGGACCATCTATAAGGGGGGGACCATCTATAAGGGAGGGGCGGGAGGGGGACCGTCTATAAGGGGGGGGAAGAGGGGGACCATGTATAAGGGGGAGAGGGGGACCATCTATAAGGGAGGGGGAAAGAGGGGGACCATCTATAAGGGGCATCTATAAGGGGAGGGGGAGAGGGGGACCATGTATAAGGGGGGAGGGGGACCATCTATAAGGGAAAGGGGACCATCTATAAGGGAGGGGGAGAGAGGGAAGAGGGGGACCATCTATAAGGGGGGGGGGAGAGGGGGACCATCTATAAGGGGGGGGGAGAGGGGGACCATCTATAAGGGGGGGAGAGGGGGACCATCTATAAGGGGGGGAGAGAGGGAAGAGGGGGACCAACTATAAGGGGGGGGGGAAGAGGGGGACCATCTATAAGGGGGGAAGAGGGGGACCATCTATAAGGGAGGGGAAAGAGGGGGACCATCTATAAGGGAGGGGAAAGAGGGGGACCATCTATAAGGGAGGGGGGAGAGGGGGACCATCTATAAGGGGGGGAGAGGGGGACCATCTATAAGGGAGAGGGGACCATCTATAAGGGGGGGAAGAGGGGGACCATCTATAAGGGGGAAGAGGGGGACCATCTATAAGGGGGGAAGAGGGGGACCATCTCCTAAAAGATCAGCACCCTCCTCTCCTGACATCCTCTGTGCTGCTGGGACTTCTCCTATAGGATTAGCACCCTCCTCTCCTGACATCCTCTGTGCTGCTGGGACCTCTCCTATAGGATTAGCACCCTCATCTCCTGACATCCTCTGTGCTGCTGGGACCTCTCCTATAGGATTAGCCTCCTCCTCTCCTGACATCCTCTGTGCAGCAAGGGACCAAACATTATGTTTATTGGGGACCGCAGTGGGGGGGGGGGCAGTAGTGGATTATAATGTGGGCGGATTGACGGGGGGGGGGGGCGTCATTCTATAGTTCGCCTCGGGCAGCAGAGAGGCTAGAATCACCCCTGCCTCCTCTCCTGACATCCTCTGTGCTGCTGGGACTTCTCCTATAGGATTAGCACCCTCCTCAACTGACCTCCTCTGCGCTGCTGTGACCTCCCCTATAAGATCAGCCCCCTCCTCTCCTGACATCCTCTGTGCAGCAAGGGACCAAACATTATGTTTATTGGGGACAGCAGTGGGGGGGCGGGGGGGCAGTAGTGGATTATAATGTGGGCGGATTGATGGGGGGGGGGGCGTCATCCCTCGGGCAGTTCGCCTCGGGCAGCAGAGAGGCTAGAATGACCCCTGATGCCCAGGGTAATCTGGTGACAGGCAGCCAGGGCGTACAGGTATGTCCTAGGTCGTCTAGGGGTTAAACAACTGGTAGATTTAATGTTTGTGCCAGAAATAGGAGTCAATGGGCCACACTTAACTAACAACAAAAATGTGCCCCATGATCACCATGATAGGTAACTTACACCAACAACAGTATTTTCTCAATAGTCTATGGAGAGCAATCATCAATTAAAACGTTTATTATTAGATTTATTAAAGGGAAACCATCAGTAGGTTATTGCAGACAGGGTGAGGAGGATAATGGTAGGTCTCTTACCTTCATCCTTCATGCTGTTTCCATGCAGTTTAAGGCTATGTTCACACTGCGTATCTGCGTGAGTCCGGCCGCATTTCATACGCCACCGTACATGTGCGGCTGAAACTACGGGCATGGGAAAAATCGACATGCGGCCGGATGCATACGAACCGCGAACATACGCCTGTAGTACAGTTATGCTTCTCTAGCTTGCTTTGAAGCGATCTGAAACAGGTCATTTACTTGGAAATCTTCGCCCAGCCCAATAAAACTCACAGAACCTTTTGGATAAAAAAATCAAGTTCAATTTGGCTGAAATAAGTACTCCGTACGGGACCGCATGGAAATCCACGGCCGTGAGTTGGAACATTTCCGTCCTCAAACGGTCTTGTTCATTTTTCACGGCGCCGTATACTGTCCAGCCGTAAGCTCATACGTAGTGTGCACTGTGCGGGCGTATATCGTATACTTTCAGGCGAACGCATCAACCTCAAAACTACGTGCATATATTCGCGGTTCGCACTACGGCCAGAAACATACGCAGTGTGAACATCCGACGACGCGGCAGAGGGGGGCCAGCATCAGGGACAGCTGCAGCAATTTGGCTGGCCTCCCGAAGATTACTTCGTTGACAGAAGATCGGCGACGGGGACGACGTGCGTTAGGTATGTATGGTACACTACACTTCCGGGTCCACATGCGGGGGTGGGGGAACACGGGGAAGGTGGCGATTCACATACATAACATACATTACAAAGTTGTATAACTTTGTAATGTGTGTTATTTTGTGAATAATTTCTTAGCGCTGCACTACCCCTTTAATTCAGCATCTAGTAGGGCAGTTTGGAGCACTGTGGGCAGGACTACTGCCCCTGCGGCACTGAACCGCCACTGGCTGGCATAAAAGTGGTGCATTATAAGTCAAAATAGAATTGGTATGAAAACCTTTAGACACTTTTAGAGTTGTACACTTGTTTGGTGCATGTCTGACAAATTACATAATGAACATTAACCAGACCAGTAAATCCATGCCCAAACCTAGAGGGCCTGCTAATGTTCAATGACCTGGCCCAGTGACAGTAGTAACTACCATTCACTGTACAGAGGGAGCCACATACACAGCGCTACTGTCAACCAGCCTCCCCTAGTGTACTGTATATACTAATACATAGAAATATACAGAGCACAGTGGGGGAGCAGGGACCAGGGCTTGGGCAGCCCTGCAGTGTCCCACACAAATGGTGGTGGTTAATGAGAGACCCCTATCCCCACTCATATAGAATTGATAATTAATAACAATTATACATTACTATGTAGTTCTATTACAAAGTAACATAACTTTATTAAAGCATTGCATAGAAATAATTTCTCTAGAATACCACATGAAGGCAGGTTTGACGTGAGTGTACTGGCACATTATCCAGTATGTGATATACCCACAGCACTGTAGGCATTAGCTGGCATTCCCAGGTACAGCTAGGATCTGGTATAGACCTGTTCACACCAGGACACCGCTAGCTGGGAATGTGGCTGAATTGCTCTGTGCAAACTTCAGTGACAGGGACGAGTGTGTGCGGATGTAATGAGGAAACAGAAGAGGTTGCCACACTGCGCGGCACAGGATGTGGGGGGAGATGTGACAGGGCGGGCGCCCCATCAGCGGCTGTCGCAGGCGGTATCGCACACACATCTGTGACAGCGCAGCGAGGCGGGCACGGAGCAGGATACTCTCTGAGGCTGGCCCCGCCCTTCCTCTATAGCCCCGCCCACTCCAAGTTAGAGCGCTGAGGAGTGTGCAGCTGCTGAGCCGAGGAGGAGGCTGCCCTGTGCCCGGGAAGGAGCTGCCCTGTAAGAAGGTAGGAGCCTGGCACATTCCTCTGCCCCTTATATGTGTGCTGTGCACTGCCGGTGACTACTCCGACCTGCTGCTGCGGCTTCCCGGAATGTGACAGTGCGGTGTGTACGCGGCACCGCTGCAGTGTGATGGAGCCGCGTCTGTACGGCGTGCGGAGCAGCAGCTCCAGGACAGCGCCCCCAGGCTGGGGGGTATGGAGGGTACACAGGGGGCACACAGGGGGCACTGCTAGGAAGGCAACTTCCCTCCTCTCTGTGCTTTGTGGGAAGCAGAAGTTACTGGCACATGACACTACATCACAGATGGCCACCAGTGCTGCCCATGGCCACCTTCTCACTGATGCTGCCAGCTGTACTGTCACCCACAGCTGCGGAGCACCCTGTAGGCTCGGGGCATGCTGGGAGTTGTAGTCTTCCTTCAGATGTGTAGACAGGTTGTGGACTACTCTAAGGCTCAGGCTATAGACTTCCTTAGCTCAGGGACCAGCACACAGGTGTCCTGTATGACAGGCTGGTACAGAGTCATGTTGGAATGAAATACACCAGCAGATTTATATTTAGGAGCTCACCTTTTAGTTATGGACTGGCTATCATGGACTGGCTATAGGGTCCATTTACACAGAAAGATTATCTGCCAAAGATTTGAAGCCAAAGCCAGGAATGGATTTGAAAAGAGAAATCTCAGGCTTTCCTTTATTACTTGATCTCTGTTTATAGTCTGTTTATATCTATAGTCTGGCTTTGGCTTCAAATTTTAGGCAGATAATCTGTCAGATAATCTGTCTGTGTTTAAAAAAAAAAAAAAATTGGTACAGGGACGGCAGTAAAAGAGTTTTGTTTGCCTGGAAAACCCTGTTAAAGAGTACCTGTCATTAGAAATTTTCTTTCATTGTAATTAAAAGTAACATTTGATATGTCATCAGGCCTGTCAAATGATTGATTGCAGTTGGTCTCACTGCTGAGACCTGCTGGGACCAGGAGATATAGCCAGGGAGAAAGAGCGCGACAGCAGCGTGATCCATTCCCTGACATTGTAAGGGCCCTATTATATGGATCGATGATTGGCCAAAATGAGCAGATTATCGCAATGTATAATAGAGACAACAATCAGCCGATGAAACGATCGTTTATTTAGGTTTGGACCTAAAACCTCTGGGCGCAGACCACACATCGCTACGTGTAATAGTCATGTGCAGCCGCCGGCTGACGATTGCCCAAACACCTGATACCTTACCTCTCCCCGCTCCCAGTCTTCTCTCCTGTGCTTCGCAGCTGCAGCGTCTGAGCAACCTGTCAGCAGACAGGCCATTCAGCCTATCACAAGCTGTGGCGGCCTGCACAGGAGAGAAGACTGGGAGCGGGGAGAGGTAAGGAATCAGGTGTTTGGGCAAGGGCTGCATGGACATTGCTAATGATGTCCATGCTGCCCGATTATGGGACCATCTAATAGGTCCCGTAAACGGCGTTTGTTCACTAAAATTATTGGGCCGTAGTCGGGCCATGTAATAGGTCCCCAAGTCTATAAGGCTACATTGTCGGAATTAGCAAGCAGCCGGGTAGTGAATTGCGCTGCTGCCGTGCTCTTTCCCCGGGTATATCTCCTGATCATGGTGGGTCTCAGCAGTGAGATCAGCTGAGATCAATATTTTGACATGCTTTATGACATGTCAAAAGTTACTTTTAATGACAGTGAAACAAAATTTAACCGAAAACATTTAAGCCTGCCATGTGCAAGCATTGATTAGTGTTTTTTTTTGTGCACCATTTTCTGTCACCAAGAACAGCAACATATTTAGCTGTAAATCTGTGCCAAAAATTGGAGGGACAGCCTGAGATTTCTGCAGTGGATACTCAATGGATCTTAACTAGAGATGAGCGAGCCGGGTTCAGGTTCGAGACGATCCGAACCCGAACGTTCGGTATTTGATTAGCGAGGGCTGCTGAACTTGGATAAAGCTCTAAGGTTGTCTGGAAAACATGGATACAGCCAATGACTATATCCATGTTTTCCACATAGCCTTAGAGCTTTATCCAAGTTCAGCAGCCACCGCTAATCAAATGCCGAAAGTTCAGGTTCGGATCGACTCGAGCATGCTCGAGGTTCGCTCATCTCTAATCTTAACACATTTTTGCACATCTGTCAAAACACGTGAGGTGGACATTGTCTAGTGGTGTATTTACACAGCCAGATTTATCTGACAGATTTTTTAAAGTGATTGTACCACCAGGCCCAGGCTGAAGCACTGGAGGTGGGCCGACCCACCCTTAGTGGGAGGAAACCCCACCCCTCTATGATAGGGTTCCATTGATTCTAACGGAATGACGTCATGGAGGGGCTGGGGTTTCTTCCCACTAAGGGTGGGTTGGCCCGCCTCCAGTGCTTCAACCCGGGCCTAGTGGTACAGTCACTTTAAGCCAAAGCCAGAAATAGACTATAAAGCAAAGGAAAGACTAAGATTTCTCCTCTTTTCAAATTCGTTTCCGGCTTTGGCTTTTAAAATCTGTCAGAGGAAAGTTTTATCTCTATTCTCCCCAGACGAATCCAAATGCAAATTAAGCTGCTCACCACTTGGTATTTTGAGAGGGAATTGGGTAATAACTAGAGATGAGCGAACCTCGAGCATGCTCGAGTCGATCCAAACCCGAACTTTCGGCATTTGATTAGCGGTGGCTGCTGAACTTGGATAAAGCCCTAAGGCTATGTGGATATCATAGATATAGTTGTTGGCTGTATCCATGTTTTCCAGACAACCTTAGAGCTTTATCCAAGTTCAGCAGCCCCAGCTCATCAAATACCGAACGTTTGGGTTCGGATCGACTCGAACCCAAACCCGGTTCGCTCATCTCTACTAATGCCCCGTCATCCGTCTATCGCTGTATAGTCAGTCACACCTTTTTGCTAGCTTGGTGTTCAGGGGGATCCATCTGCCTTTCAACCCCCCCACCCCCCCCCCACCCCCCCCCCCCCCCCCCCCCCCCCCCCCCCCCCCCCTCTTTCCATATTCCCTTCCACTTTGCCCCTTTTTTTTAAAATGGCAATTTAGGTCAGGGCCTTTTTAATTCATGTTTCAGGTGTCACTGCCTAAAAAGTCCTTCCAGGTTGCATTTGGCTACAGATCATGAGCGTAGTCTTATGTAGTTGTGCACATGACCAGTTGACGTGCTGACCAATATGACCTAATATGACCACACCTGCCATGTGTTCTTGACACCATGGACATATTTCTCAGGAATAATTGAGAGAACTTGTTTCTTTGTTCACAGTTGTTGAATGCAATTGTTACTATAGTTGTGTAAAAAAAAATAGTAATAACTTTATAAACAAATCTGTCAGATAAATCTGTGTAAACAGCCCATAAGGGTCCTTTTATTTATTTATATATATATATATATATATATATATATATATATATATATATATATATATTATATATTCACACACACACACACACCCCAAAACCAGGAATAGATTTGAAAAGAGGAGAAATCTCAGTCTTTTATGACCTACAGACAGATCCAGTGACCCCCTGCCTGGTAAGGTGATTGCCCCATATGCCATAAATGTTTAAGAGAATACCCCTTGGTGGATGCAGCCAGAAGAGTTCATTGATATGTATGCTGGGAGCATTCTCAGAATTCATTGAAGTTAAAAGCACACCTGGGACGCAGCGTGTTCTGGTGAATGCAGAAGATGCTCTTTCCCTAGAGACACTGTCTGCTCTAAATACATACAATTGTTTTACCTGCTGGGATCCACAGGGGTTGGTGACAGCTGAATATTTCTGGCTGGAATTGGGTCAGTACCTCCTATTTTCTGGAGTATTTGTCATTACTTGATAGGATCGCTTTGTTATAAAATATTCCACTATGTAAATATGTGTAGCGACTGCTCCTTACACTAGAAGGCTGCCGGCCATGGGATGGATAGACTCGCTGGAGTTGACTGTTTATTAGGCCTACACTCTGTGACAAGTGCCTTTCCTTCTGCTGCTCACTATGTGTAGGTTTCCGCTTGTGCGCTGTAGAAGCAGGATGTTTAGGCAGCTATACATGTGGTTTCAGTATTTAGGTTGCCGGTGATAATCGCTCTGGTGATCCCACACCAGACATTGCAAAATGCAAATCAGCACTTCAGCCAGCAAGTGTTCGGGACGAGAATGTAGGGCGACTGTGCTTCGTGCACACTTTACTCCTCAGGAACAGGTGCTCTCATAGGGTGGAGCAGAGGACAGGACAAAGAGCCGTAACCTAAAACTCTTCTTTCAGAAGATGAGTGAATTAAACAATAAGAGGAGATCAGCTTACTCTTTAAATTCAGTATGAAAATAAGTGCCTTATGTCGCTGAAAAAGAATTAAAACTACGCTTTATAGTGTGTTTACACAGAGAGATTTATCTGACAGATTTTTAAAGCCAAAGCCAGGAATGGATTTGAAAAGAGGAGACTTTAGATAAATCTCTCTGCATAAACACACCATACATGTGTTAGGGTAAATTCACACGGGTGGATCCGCAGTGGATTTAACGCTGCGAATACGCAGCTAAATCGGCAGCGGATTGTCATCCCGCTGCCAGTATGTAAGTGCCGGCCGCATTAACCCCCGCCTCCCGGGATGATACATTATCGGCATCACGATCTGGCAGCATCTGAGACTCCCGGTTACCGGAGGTCCCGCACAACCAATCCGTGCGCGGCCCCGCCACAGTCACTGATTGGCTGTGTGGGATCTCCGGGAGCCGGGAGCCTCAGATGCGGAAAGATCGTGGTGCCGGTAATGTATCATCCCGGGCGTCGGGGGTTAATGCGGCCGGCACTTACATACTGGCCAAAAAGTGCCAAGAAAATATTCCCCACACCATGACACCACCACCAGCCTGAACCGTTGATACAAGGCAGGATGGATCCATGCTTTCATGTTGTTGACGCCAAATTCTGACCCTACCATCCGAATGTCGCAGCACAAATCGAGACCCATCAGACCAGGCAACGTTTTTCCAATCTTCTATTGTCCAATTTCGATGAGCTTGTGCAAATTGTAGCCTCAGTTTCCTGTTCTTAGCTCAAAGGAGTGGCACCCGGTGTGGTCTTCTGCTGCTGTAGCCCATCTGCCTCAAAGTTGGACGTACTGTGCGTTCAGAGATGCTCTTCTGCCTACCTTGGTTGTAACGGTTGGCTATTTGAGTCACTGTTGCCTTTCTATCAGCTCGAACCAGTCTACCCATTCTCCTCTGACCTCTGGCATCAACAAGGCATTTCCGCCCACAGAACTGCCCCTCACTGGATGTTTTTTCTTTTTCGGACCATTCTCTGTAAACCCTAGAGATGGTTGTGCGTGAAAATCCCGGTAGATCAGCAGTTTCTGAAACACTCAGACCAGCCCTTCTGGCACCAACAACCATGCCACGTTCAAAGGCACTCAAATCACCTTTCTTTCCCATACTGATGCTCGGTTTGAACTGCAGGAGATTGTCTTGACCATGTCTACATGCCTAAATGCACTGAGTTGCCGCCATGTGATTGGCTGATTAGAAATTAGGGGTAACGTGCAGTTGGACAGGTGTACCTAATAAAGTGGCCGGTGAGTGTATATACAGTAGTTATCCTTCAAGTAAAGTCTTAATATACTTTCACCGCTATTGTGTGAAGACTTTTATTAAAAATTATATGTCCCTGCGTGTATGCTGAAGAAGACAAGGGCCCCAGCACCCTCGGACCCCACTGTGACAGGAAGGTTTAAGAAGGTGAGCCCTAAGGTTGCACTACACCACCCAGCAACACAATACCCTCAGTATATTACCATAATACCACCAAAGGGACATGATAATTTTTCTTGGCGTCACGCTTAGGGCATTATACTTAGTTTAGCATTGCAACCTTTTAGGGGACACTTCTAAGCAGTCAGATTGGTTAATATCAATGGGACATATATGCATTATATTGATCTATTAGATCAGCCCTCTACTGACAAAGCCTGCCATAGGATAACTTTATCAGTATAAGTGGCCCCTAACTGCTGAGACCTTAGGCTACTGTGACAACCGATTTTGTTGCAGGGGTGCCTGTTGCTCCACTGGATTACCAGCAACATATCCCAAAACTAATGGCTCACAGATTTATGTAGTGACGCTCTGCCGCTACATTAATCCTATGCGAAGCTCGGACCTGGCATAGGTTTCCATGTCGTTTTTCAGTGAGAAAAATGGGAAATTCCGCGGATCCAGATTAAAAGGGAATGTAGCGAAAATTTAGTCGCAAAACATGCATTTGCAAATACATTTTTTTGCATCTGGCCCTTTTACTACAAAAAAATAGATCTTTTTACCTTGATAAGTCCCCCCTATTGTGTTTCAAAACTGTAGCAGTTTTGTTCTCAAGTGTTCCCATTTGAAATAAAAACTGGTACTGTTTTGAAATGCGTTGTGCTTTATTGGAATAAATCTTGTTTTTATACTATTAGCAGCCAAACAATCTGCTACTGCTCTGATCTGCGCCCGATTGAACCTATGATCCTTGAGTGGAGGAATTGACCCCATTTACTTTAATGACTCAAACATGGTCACTAAGTTTGGGTCATTTTCCACATGTATAATTTTACTTTGGGGGACTCAAAAGCATAGTACACCACCCTCTTCACGTCTGCAAAATAAATTTATATGTCCTGGAAATGACCTGAATGTAGTTACTAGGTATTCATACATGCGGCCGCCTGGTCAGCATGCCTGCAACTTATCCATGATGCCGCTGGGGCACAGTAAGAGGCTCAGATCAGCCGTGTTTAAATTATTGTGTATCCACTTGTTTAATATGGTGATTGTGCCAGACTATATTGTTATTTAGCTATTATTAAGTGCTGCAGATTTGGTGATTGTGCCAGACTATACTGCATCTCAGTGAGTACTGTAATCAGGATAATGGGGTGACTATGGTGGTAAGATATGGGCTCGTACATTAACCCTTGTGGAGCTTTAGTCTTGAGTACTGTAACTATATAACCATTAATCCCTTGATGCATCGTTTTAGATATTTAATGGGAAATGCGTTAGGTAAGGTCAGTTTAGTTTATAATCAGCCGGCAATTATGAGTATATCTGTCAACTGTAAAAATTATGCCTAACTTGACAGTCATCAGACAAGTATATAACCTACAAAGACCTCCAAAAAACTCATAACACCGCAAAAATTGTTTCCCTCTGTAAACAAGCAGGTAGTGAGACGTGTTGGAGTGTGGAGAGGATGTGTCTTGGTCCATGACCACTGGTTTGGAGACTGTAAGTCCTTGTGGGAATAGATGCATGCTGAATGGGCTGCTCCTAGGCCACTGGGGAGTGTTGCAATAGATTCAGATCACTGCCATAGGAAGCTGCTATATTGTTTACATATGTGCTGCTCAAAGAACTATATCACTGCCACATTATAACTCAGTATTGGGTCGTTATAAGTACTTATTTATGATTACTGGACCAATAGTGGGTTTGTGTTCAATTATATTGTATTTATATTGTTAAGCCATAGTTTGCACTTTAGAACACAGTCTATAAGTAATTCCAGCCCTCACAGCGTTTCTTCTAAATTGTCTGATGTAGTGTATTTGTATATATTTTTTATGGGAAATTGATTTTTGCCTGAAATAAAGATTATGAATTTTTAAATTATTTTTGAGTTATGAATTTTTTGTAGGATATATTTATGAATTTTTTGTAAGTTTTTGTAGGATATTATATATATATATATATATATATATATATATATATATATATATATTTATTTATATATATATATATATATATATATATATATATATTTATTTATATATATGTACTCACTAGTTTACTGCTTACGGACCATTAAAGTGATTGGAATTGCTGCCTATATTTTGGCATCTCTGACTATGACTTGACTGCAATAAATAAAACCAAGTGAAACTAACAGCAGAAACATCTAACTCTCTGTTATGTCCCTATAGCACACAGGACCCTGAAGGTAATTTTCTTACCTTGATCCTCCCTCGTTTTGGGATATTTGTGGCTTAATTCATATGCAAATGAGACATTTTGTGCACTAGGGGCAGGACTACTGGCTGGGCTGCCCCTCCTAATAAATATTGGGATGGCGCTCTAATATCAGGAGAGGTGGCCCCTCCCCCAGTTCATTAAAAGGCCTCATTAGCATATGAAATTAACTACAAATATCCCAAAACGGCTGCCCTGTGTGCTATAGGGACATAACGAGTTAGATGCTTCCTAACTGCTAGTAGTTTCCCTTTAATAAGTTTTATAAGTTTTATCTGGGAACACTTCATTATTTATCTATTGCTCATACACTTAAATAACATGTCAAAATCTGCTGCTGACATATACCTGCATGGGGAGACATGAGCCCCATTTACTTCAGTGTCCCGGACATAGTCGGCTAGTGACCGCTTTCAGGTTATTTCCCACGTGTGCATGTGTTTTTACCTGGACTCAAAAATGTAGGAGTAAAAACTTGTGTACATGCTGGAAATAGCCTGAATGTAGTCACTAGGCGACTATGCGTATGTACACGTCTCCATTTATAGATCTGTTTATGGCTATGGCTAAAAAGAAAATGTGTGTATGAATCAGCTTAAAGATTAAGGCCGCGTCCAGATGCAGTGCAGATTTCTTACCACAAAGCCGCAACAATTTACTATAAAGTTGTGGCCAAAGGTTTTGAGATTGACACTTGGTTTTCACAAACTTTGCTGCTTCAGTATACTATAGATACATCTGACCTAAAGTAAACTGAAGTAAAGTTATAAGCATTTCACACGTTTTTATATTTTCATTGACAAATACATCAAGTTTATGCAAAGACGCAATAATTGTAGTGTTCTGCAAGTCACTGTGAATAAATATCAGGTTCAAGGCCAGATCTTGACTGACGGCAATTTATTGTTGCCTAATCACTGCTTGGAGTTTATCACAATTTCTGTGTTTTTGTTTGATCACACACAGATGAGTTTCTTGTTCACGGAGCCACTAGTTATCACTTTCACCTTGAGACATGTGTAGTCCACCATGCTGGAAAAAGCATTGTTCATCTCCAGGCTGCTCCTGGATCATTGGGAGATCTTGCTTTTGGAGGATGTTTAGATACCATTATTTATTCATGGCAGTATTTTTAAGGGGCCCATACACCTTCAATAACTGGCGGCTGAACGATCACTCGACCTCCCCACACATAGAAGCGTTTGGCACGGCTGAGCGCTGCTGTGTTGTCAATCGGGAGGGGTAAGCTGCAGTGAGAATGCTCTCCTTGCAGCTTATGTCTTTCTAAACAAGGGGGGTCGGCCCCATCACGGCCAACCCCCTATCACCACTGACATCATCTTTCTCTAGTTGTTTGCAATGGCCCCATACTATTTTGATTGATAGCCGAATCTGATGTGACTTGTGTACGGGAACCTTTTGCCAAAATTGTGAAAGCTTCCAATCCTTGGATGAAAGACAACCCCACACTGGAATGATCTCAGGCTGCTTTATTGTTTAAATGACACCAGGACTTCTGTGCTGTGGGAGACACTATGGAGGCACAGGAATTGGTATACGTTAAGTTCCCGCACACCCTTGCCTGTCTGCCATTTTTGATTTTCACAGGGCTTCTCTTTTAATGTATTTTTTTTATTTTTTTAAAGAAATGGCTTCTTTGCTACTTTTCATAGTTCTGCTGCTATGCATACTGCATGTGACATGCTGGACCTAGTCATTCTGGAAACTAGACACTATGAATCAGTTGTACTAGAATGGAGCAGACATTGTCCTGGAAACATTTACACTTAATGTAGAAGATGATGTAAGAGAAGCTACACTTTTTCTACAAAGCTGTGATTTATTTGGATCATTGAGGTAAATTGCAGTATCACATAACTACCCATGATCATTATAATTATATGTAACTGGTTGGTAAATATATAGCAAGAGATGTAAGAAAAATATATAATAATTTTTATATAATATATAAATAATAAAGACCTATAACATCAGAGTGTGACAATGGAAAATTCATGCAATACACCACAGTGCCTCTTTAATAATTTGAGTGTTATAGGATAAGCTAGAAGCCGATTAACTTTGTATGCAGCATTTAAAGCAAATCTGTACCCACTGAGCCCCCCAAACTACTGGTACCATTCCCCAGATGTCTTTTCCAAAATGCCGTCTTAGGGGTGAAAAAAAATCAGCTTTTATTCCTCAGTCACGACAATGAGGCAGGGCCTAGAGCGTTCATGCTCTAGGCCTGTGCCGCCTCTGTGGTGGTATTCTCCTCTCTCTGATTCTCGTACTGCCCCTGGGCCGGATCTTTGGTCTCCTGTGCTCTTTTCTTTAATTGTGCCATAGTGATCCTAGACACGCAGACACAGTGGCACTGCCAGGTTTCATGTTCCTCAACAGTGTGTCATAGTTCCTGCACAGTCTAGGATCGCTACAGCGCATGCACTAGGCCCTGGATTATTGATACCGCTACTTAGAATTAAAAGATGATTTTTCACCCAAAAGACGGCACCAGCAGCGTTTTAGAAAAGAAATCTGGGAAGGACTTCACCTCATCTAAGAAATTATGACAGTAGTTTAGGGGGGTGAGTCAGTGGGCACAGATTTATTTTAACACTCATACTTCAGATATGCTGTTGATGGGATATAAAATGTGGCATTAAAAAAGTGCAGGAAAATCTTAGGTTCATGTAAATATCTGGTTACTAATTTTAGTATATAGTTTTGACCTTCCATATTTTGGTTTGCTTCTAAGGTCAGGCTCATACCAATGTCCGTGAGCAAAGTCTGTCAAACCCACTGATTTTGGTTGGACCAGCTGACTGTCTAATTAGGGGTCTCCTGACTCTCCACCGACTGAAGTTGGGGGAGAGAAGGTTTGGATGTTTTTCTGAGGCAGAGAAAAAGAAATAGCTAAGAGACAACTTGTAAGACATCTTACCCCAGTGCTTTATACACAATTAAGACTGTGCATTACAAGAGGATCTGCTTTTTAGACTGTGAACACAGTGCCTTTACACAGAGATTTATCTGACAGATTTTTGAAGCAAAAGCCAGGAACAGACTATAAACAGGGAACAGGTCATAAAGGAATGACTGAGATTTCTCCTCTTTCCAAAGCCATTCCTGGCTTTGGCTTCAAAAATCTGTCAGATAGATCTCTGTGTAAAGGCACCCTGTCCACCAGCTCTAGGAGCAGTGAAAATTACAAACTAACCCTTAGGATACAAACACACACGGCTTATACGCTGCGTATTTACTGCTGCGATACGCAGCAGATTAGATCTAAATAACTGAACACAGTATCAAATCTGCTGCGTATCTGCTGCGTGTGTTTGTGCCCTAAGGGTATAAACCCACACACCGTATACGCAGCAAATACGCAGCAGATGTGATGGTGAAGATTTGATGCTGTGTTCAGTTATTTAGATCTAATCTGCTGCGTATTTGTTGCGTATTTGCTGCGTATCGCAATAGTAAATACGCTGCATATACGGTGTGTGGGTTTGTACCTTAAAGGTATGTACACACTACGGAATCCTAGCAGATTGCCTACCGCGGATTCTGCAGCTCACCTCTGCTTGCTGAACCTGCTCATTCTTCGGGCAGCCAGCAGAACCTGCCAAACCATAGAATGAAGCCTATGGGACTAGCAGAGTTGCGCACAACCTCGAGCGGTGGCAAGCTGCAGGATTCTGTAGTGTGCACAAACCCTTCTGAATCTGCTGAAAAGTAAATGACACAAGTTGTATAATGGCCAGGTATAGTGCAAATTATCACGTACACACAAATGGCAACTTATTATGAAAAGACACCTGAAATGAAGGATAGACTTTTACTAGTCTTTTTCACAATCCTGTATGCAAACCACAACTATTCCAGTTTTGCCATTTCTTAGGGTCCATTTACACAGAAAGATTATCTGCCAAAGATTTGAAGCCAAAGCCAGGAATGGATTTGAAAAGAGGAAAAATCTCAGGCTTTCCTTATGACCTAAACTCTGTTTATAGTCTGTTTCTGGCTTTGGCTTCAAATCTTTGGTAGATAATCTGTCAGATAATCTTTCTGTGTAAATGGACCCTATGATGTAATCTTCTTGTAAAATAAAAAAAAAAGGTCCTGCTACATTCCCTACTGTGGTTGTGATGAGGATGTCTGGGACTATTTTAGTGCTTGTGTATATGAGACATAAACTGCACACATGTAAACATTGCAGACAAACATAAACTGTGTGTCAATATGTATACAATGTATTTCAGATTGTTATGTAATGCGGAACACAGTATTATACCTAAGTGTGCAGCAGAAAAGAAGAGTGGAAACAGGAAAATGCTTACAGTGGATGTGTCCTTGGAAGGAGCGCTCTATGTTAAACAATTTATATAAAGCTAGAATAATTAAACAGTGTTGGGCAGGTGCTGTAGTCACCTAAAACACAGAATCTGTCCTTCCCAGAAAGAGGAATAAGAAAGTGGATTGAGACTAAGGCTGCATTCCCACGTTCCGTGATCCTGACGGACGTGGAATGCATGTACTGGAGCCCCCCCGTGCCCGGACAGCATCTGTAATTAGATGCTGGGAGCGGGGGAGACTGTATTCATAAGCGCCGCGCTGTAGTAACAGCACCGCGCGGCTGCATCATTACAGCGCGGCGCTTATGAATACAGTTTCCCCCGCTCCCAGCATCTAATTACAGATGCTGTCCGGGCGCGGGGGGGGCTCCAGTACATGCATTCTACGTCCGTGATCCGTCAGGATCACGGAACGTGGGAATGCAGCCTTAGAGTACACAGTGACCTTGTGTAATAAGAAGAATGTTGTGTTGCAATATTACATCTAACATTTGTCAACATTGCTCACATTGTGGCTGTGAATTACAGTGACAAAAATGTGAAAAATCTAGCATTTTTCCAGTGCACAACAGCACCTCGCAAACATTCCAGAATGAGATCGGCACTCTGATGCTTTCGGCTGCTGCAGCCGAAAGCATCCGAGTGCCGAGCCGGCATCAGCGCCATTTTGGAGCTGACACCCGGAGGAGCGATCCACCCCACTAGACACCAGGGAAGTGCTGCATCCGGTAATCGGATGCAGCTGTCATCTTTGATAGCTGCATCTGATTACTGTATTAGCGGGCACGGCGATCGGACCGTGCCCGCTAATAGCCGTGGCCCCAGGCTACACGCGGCGGTTCAGAACGGGGCGGCCCCGCTCTGAACACCTCTTGCGGGCGCATGACGTACCGGTACGGTTAAATGAAGGCTTCCTTTCCTTGACAACAAGCTTAGATTTTTTAAAATGGCTAGAGGATTAAAACATAAAGTATTTAAAATATTTGTAAGGGTACAAACACACACACCGTATACGCAGCAGATCTGCAGCAGATTTACGCTGTGTATACGGTGTGTGTGTTTGTACCCTAATGGTGCGTTCACACCTACAGGATCTGCAGCTAATTTTCTGCAGCAGATTTCATTTAAATAACTGAACACAGCATCAAATCTACTTTAGATCTGCTGCAGATCCTGTAGGTGTGAACACACCCTAAGGGTATAAACCCACACACCGTATATGCAGCGTATTTACGCAGCAGATTAGATCTAAATAACTGAACACAGCATCAAATCTGCACCATTAAATCTGCTGCGTATTTGTTGCGTATACGGTGTGTGGGTTTGTACCCTAAGGGTACAAACACACACACCATATACGCAGCGTATTTTCTGCTGCGATACGCAGCAGATTAGATCTAAATAACTGAATACAGCATCAAATCTGCACCATCAACTCTGCTGCAGATCTGCTGCGTATCTGCTGCGGACACGGTGTGTGTTTGTACCCTAAAACTTTATTTTATTATTCTGTCCATGTTTCCTTTTACATGCAAAAGCAGCTTCAGCTTTGGTAGACTGAAGCCGTCAATGTATTACATACACACCCACTCATGACAAGTGTCTATCTCTTCAAGCCTCTGGAAAAACCCTTAAAAATGTACGTAACTTTTTATCACCATGAGTGAACAAATCCGGTCAAAGTTCCTTAGTGAAAGGGTAACTAACAGCATGTTAGACTCTAACCTGCTGTTTATGTTTCCACAGTTATGTGCCCCCCCAAAATAACAAATGTGATATTGCCGCATGCAGAATTGCCTGAACTATTAAAATATCACATTCCTGGTCTCACATGGTTATCATCATAAACACAAAAAGTACATAATTGCTGATTTTTGGTCAGATCAAATTCTAGAAAATAAAATGTAATCAAAAAGTTTCTTATAGGCAAGTGTGGTACTGAATAAAACTACAGCTCTATAGACTAAAAAATAAAAGTCAGAATAGAACAATATTAAACACTTTTTAAACTTTTTTTTTTTTTTATTAAGGTTGTGTTAACATGTACTGCATGTGCAGCAGATTTCACACTTCAGTACTTAGTACAAATACAGTCTATGGCCCTGAATTCTAGGAGCAGATTTTCATTCCACTGCAAGAATGGAGTGAAAGCCATAACCATTAGCTGCCATGCTGGTAAAAATAATAAATGGCTTACCTGTGAGTGTACTGATTTAATATAGGGGTATAGATAACATGTCAGTTTTGCCACATGGCGAAAAATGTAAACATGAAACCCCCCTAAAATATGAACGTTTTTTTTTTTTTTAAATTCAGTGTTAGGTTAGCTTCACACATACCGTATTGCAGCGGACTTTATGCTGCAGTTCTGCAGCAGATTTGATCTAAATAACTGAACACTGCATATTACAGCATATTTTATTGAAAAATGAAGAGCTCTATTACAAAGTACAATTGGTGTTGCCTCCCCAAAAAAACACTAAAAACCCTAAGAAGAATCTAACCTGCTGAAGTGTCCCTAATGTGCATGGGACGCTGAGCATAACTGCAAGTTTCTTACCTTTATCCTTGGCGTAGTTTCTGTAGTAATAGCAGTTTATTCCCTATGCTAATGAGGTGTTTTGGTGTACTGGGGGTGGGGCTACATCATTATTCCATTTCATCTGTTATCATGTAAGCTCAATAGTTACAGAATTTTCATTCAGGGTAGGAAAATTTGTGCATACGTCTGAAATCATGCCCCCTAGTGTTCTCCAATAGCCACGCTATGTTGTTGGGACTTCTGGTCACTGTTGGAGAACGAAAGGGGCATGCTTTTTTATGCATGCAGAGGCTGCAATGTGGCGTCACAGCCAAGGGTGCAGAACACAAAGGAAGAAATAGTGAAAATACAATCTAAACATGAGCTCAGTATTGTGTAGGGTTTTAATCAGTGGAATTTCCTAATTG
Organism: Dendropsophus ebraccatus; assembly: GCF_027789765.1. Classification (NCBI taxonomy): domain Eukaryota; kingdom Metazoa; phylum Chordata; class Amphibia; order Anura; family Hylidae; genus Dendropsophus; species Dendropsophus ebraccatus. Next base: position 143,628,533 of record NC_091455.1, on the reverse strand, counting down.
ATTATTTTCTCAGTACCCTTCTTGTTAAATTCCACATTATATTACAGATTATTACTTCAATTATTCTGAATTTTAACAATTATCTAATTTTTGGAGCCAGTTGTACTGTTTGCAGTTTATAGTTATTTCTGTAGATGCCTAGTTAAGTGTTTCAGGAAGCTGAGCTAGTAAATCAGTTAAGGAACAATAGAGCAGACAAACATATTGTGCGTGAGGAAGCACCCATATGGAAGAAGTTGAAGCCTGTTTGTTTTTTAACATGGGGAAGTTGGTGTGCTTCCTACTCCAGAGTTGGCAAAAAACATATATTTTTCTTTATTGTATATTGTGTTGTCTTGGTATCGCATTGCATCTGTTCATCTTTTGGATTGTATAGCAGAATTTTTGTGAAGATAGTTTTCGATGATTCTGTATGAAGTGTAGAGTAGTTATTTTATTATTATTACTATTCTACTATTATCTACTCCTCATCTTCCACTTCTCTTTAATGATGACAATAAACTGTGTAGTAGTTTACATTTTTTTTATATGTGAAACTGGGGGTTGTTGTTTCAGGATAGATAGATCTAGATTCATAATAATACAAATAAATTGTGGTGTACTGCCATCCCAGTGATCTCTTCCAGTCGATACTGGAAGAGATCACTGCCATCCCAGTGATCTCCCGTACAGACTGGATGCCTTTTGTATGGCATCTGTGGCAAAATAGTGGCACCGATGATCATGTTGCACAATAGGGATGATGGAGGGGGTCGCATTTACTAACTACTTGGATGCTATGGTCAGTATTTAGCAGGTTAAGGGATTATCTACCTAAGAGCTAAAAAATGAACTGCTCCTTACCTGGTCTTACTCACCAAGCCCCCCTTAGTATTTTGAGCTGTCTCCTGTCTTTCTAGCTGCTGCCATTCCTGAGTTACAAGTTTTTTGTTAAAGCTGATCTATAACCAAGATGGGGAACTACAGTTCTCATCCCATCATGCATTTTCCTGATTGGTCTATTTGTGTACTCGCCCCCTTAGCTTTATTTTCTGACCACTGCTGTCATTACTATTGCACATAAACAGTTTTTTTTTTTTTCAGGGATTTTGCATCACATTACACAGTATGTATTTCATACTATAGCTAATGATATAGCAGAGCACGTGCTGCGTAACGGCCATCTGTTTACCGGGCAGTGTAGTTTAGGTTTAGATCTCTGCTTGCTGACTGTCAAGCCCAAAAAATAGAATAAGATATTACTATGAAATGGCTTAGAATGCCCTGATTACACACTCTTTAAAGCTTCTTGCTCTGTCCTTCTGTTTTTTGGATATGTGGGTTTATAGATTCTCTGACACTTCCGTTAATAGTCAGATGGGTGAAAATTTGGTGGAGACGGGCTTAGTCACTGGGCCCGAGTGCAGTTAGTGTGCTTGGTTTCTCTTTTCTTGTTAACATTGCAGATGCTATTGTACTATATTCAATGTTGCAAGATAGAAGCTAAATATGAATCATGGTTATGAAAATGTCATTGGTCTATTTTTGTTCTGCTTGTTTTCTATAGTATAGAAATGCTGTAATGTTGGAATTTCATATGTCCTCTTCTTAGTAGAGCATAAGTAAGAGTGGTGATCTGACAGGCAGCAGTGTTGTCCAGTTGTTTCCACACCTAATGTACAAGTATTTGTACTATACATGCTCAGTGTCTGAACTAGGGAAGTAAGGGCTGTATTAGATGGCTTAATGATCAGGGAAGCAGCCTAATGATGGCTAGATAATTGTGCAGCCCTTGCTTTAAAGGTGAAATAATAATAGAGATGTACTTACCTGCGCACATTCCCCCGGTTTCCTCCTGCCTTGTCCCACCCAACACCGACACCTCTGATCACGTCTCTGAAGTGATAGGCCACTCAGCCAATCACTGACCAAGACGGGACAGTGCAGCAGCCAGTGATTGGCTGAGTGTTCTGTCACCTCAGAGACTGATTGGGAAGTTCCAGAGGCGGCTGTGATGAGCAAGGAATCCCAGAAACAAGCCAGGACGACACTGGGGGAGCGTGCAGAGGTAAGAATATGTCTGTATTATTTTCTTTACCCTCGCATCAGCTGTTGGCTAGACATCATTATTACATGTATAGATGCGCAGCCGATGGCTAATGTTTTTCAAACTTGCTGAAATGCAACCCCCAGGCGATGATCAGCTCCTCGGCTGATCATTGTCTTTATTACACGGGGCATATAAATGCCCCATGCCCTAACTGGTTATGTTAAACATTGTTTGGTTTAATGGATTTACTGAATACCATAAAAATATTGTAAATATTGTATTGTATATCTTAAAAAGCAGTAAAATTGATGTAAATACACAATACTTCTTCCTAAAGGGTGATGGAGACTGACCTAAAAGGGTTGTCTGGTGTTAGGCAACTTCTGATATATTGCTGCTGCTATGTAGAAAACAATAAAGGGCCTATGCTCCCCTGGTGTCATCCTATGGGTTTCTAGTGTCTTCCACTAACTGCAGTGCCTCCATTACGAGACAAACTTGTCTCTCACTGATAGCCTACTCAGCCAATCACTGGCTGGTACTGCCGCGGCCAGTGATTGGCTGAGCGGCCTGTCAGCTGAGACAGGCTGCTCTGAAGCTGGAGCGTGCGGGACCCAGGGAGAAGCACAGAGAAGAGGAGCCCTGCAGCCTGGATAGGTAATGTATAAAGTTTAAACAAGGGCTGCAAGGACATTGGTAACAATGTTCCTGCAGCCCTTGTTAAACGATTATCGGGCCGTGTAATAGGCCTAGTAAACAAGCGCCGATCTAGCAGATCGGCGCTCACTTACATTTATTATCGGGCCTTCATCGGCCCGTGTAATAGTACCCTTAGCGTGCTGTCCCTCCCAAGATTTAATTCTTCTTGGAAGTGGAAGTGATAAAGTCAGTGGGGGACATCAGGAGAGCTCAGACAGGTATTGTCTTAATTGTTTTCTGCATAACAGCAGCAATATATTAAAAGTTGCCCAATGCTGGATATCCCCTAAAAGTTCTTCATAAAGACCAAAAATGTATTATTTAGGAAATATTACTAAGCATAGATTTATTAATGCACAGGCATATCTCTGGCACTACTGGTCTGGTGTAGGAGATTAAATATGCATCTCTTCCCTAGGAGAAAGTACCAATATTATCAGAATCTATCCCTTAAAGTGGTACTCTGGCAAAAATATTTTTCTTCAAAACCAGCTGGTTTCAGAAAATTATATAGATTTGTAATTTACTTCTGTTTACAAATCTCAGCTGCTGGATGTCCTGTGGAAAATGGTATATTCTTTTCAGTCTGACACAGTGCTCTCTGCTGACACCTCTGCCCAAGACAGGAACTGTCCAGAGCAGCAGCAAATTCCCACAGAAAACCTCTCCTGCTCTGGATAGTTCCTGTGTGAGATTTTTAAATAGAAGTAAATTACAAATCTTTATAACTTTCTGAAACCAGATGATTTGAAAAAAATAAAAAGATTTTTGCTGGACAACCCCTTTAAAGCGTTACTGTCACTCGTCAAAAGTTTTAATCACCTGAGTCTTTGTGCCGAGAACCCCACCGATCACTAGAGTAGTGCACAGTTGTACTCTTTGGTGGTGTATGGCATATCCATTTAATGCATGTCACATTATGGTGAATGTGTTATACGGAAGCCCTGAAGATAATCATTACTATATCTATAATCACAAGCTCTCGGCTTTGGATAGAATTTTTTTTCTTGAATAATTTCTTACGTCAACATAGCATGTAGATAGGCTACGCCAAAGCCAATGTGTTATGTACAGTCCAGAGCTCCGTACTGGACCCGATTAATACCTACCAGATCTGACTAAATATGGCTGATTAGTTTTTTTTGGGACACCTTGCATTCAGTATGGCCTGTGGCTCACATGATTCTAAGAAAGTCATGCAGTCCCTCCTAAGTGTTCCTTAGGATGCTAAAAAATTCATCACCCAACATTCATTAAGATGATAAATAAAATGAACTTCAACTAAAAGTTGTATACTGAATCATATAACATTTTGTTAAGAAATAATCCCCTATACATAGAAGGTCCTGTTCAGATCATTACATGCAGTCATTACAGTCAGCTTATTGGCTCCGGCACTAACAGATGGAGAATCATGAAATATATTATCTGTAGTTATTATTATCTGTATTCTCTAGTTATAACTACTACATAGTGCACATTCACCAGTTTCCGAGCGTAGACAAGAAATGCAGAAGCACTGATGGAAGGTATTTTTCTGTAGACTCCAATGTAGACTGTGTTACCACACAAACAGGATGTGACTTCTCACAGGGCCGTGTCGACAAGTGCTGAAGGGCCTAGTTATATACCAGCATGTGGTGCTCTAGCTTGTTGTTTCCTCTAGTTACTTACTCTATGGTCTTTGCATAGTAACCAAATGCTCTCACAAATGAAGGACACCTATATGTTGTTATCCTAGAGCCGCACACTAGCCCACGTTCTGATGGAGCCGTACAACAGGTGGTCACCCCCACACTAGCTGGACAATAACAGCCCAGCAACACATCCAGCACATCCTGCGGCCACATTTGTTGCCTTCCATGGTAGAAATTCAAACAAATTTTTCAGCAGGGTAACATTTGCTCCCCCCCACAGCAAAGCTTTCCCAGGAAGCTCTCCCCAATTTACATCACTTCTTTGGCCTGCCTGTCACCTGATTTATCGCTACACCTTTTTGCATTCTAACTTCTCTACACAGGTGTAAAAGGTACATTTTGCAGTTTTCAAACTTTATTTTTTATCTTACGTCATGGTGCTTGTTCAAGTTAAGTGATCTTTTATCAACTGCAGATTGTGTTAAGTGGGCGGGGCTTCACAGCAACAGCTCCACAGTTGGCCCCTCCCCTCCATGATGTCATAGGTACATAGACCCCGCCCCCTCGCTGACCATTGGAACAGGCTGGCCTAAAGTCTAGGCCCCACGCCCTCTAGGTTGCCCCATACAATTGGTGTCGAGGGGGCGTGGCCTATGTGAGGTCACGGAGGGGAGGGGCCAATGATGGAGCTAAGGGTGGGGTTAAGTGGCGCTGTTGCTGTGAACCTCGCCCACTTAGCACAATCTGCAGTTGATAAAAGATGACTTTTTATTTGAACAAGCACCATGACGTATGATATACAAATAAGCTATGAAAACTGCTAAATTTACCCATTACACCTGTGCAGAGAAGTCAGAATGCAAAAAGGGGGTGACAGTGTCACTTTAAGCATTTATTGGACCAGCTGGGATTCCAGCTTTGGCAATCTGCAAGTTTGCAGGATCTACAGTGACACCTCTAACGTCTGTGGGCAAATGCCTGCCCCTGCCCTTCCTGTCAGCTATGATCGAGAGCTCATGATGTCTCTAGAATGACCACTAAAGCTGTCACTGGAAGGAGGGGTTAGGGAAGATCTCAGTACACAGGACTCTGGGTACCATAACATGAACAGTAGGTATAGCTTGGTGTAGCTATGGCTGTATAAGTTATAGATTTCAGGACCGAATTTCGAAGGTATTATGTAACACCTCTCCCTATCCTCTATGACATTGTAGCAGTGCTCAAAAATACTCTTTTATGCTAAAAATATATATTTACTTTTTTTTTAAATAAAGAGTGTGTATTATACTAGTAACAGGCCTTAAAGGAGTAGTGCGGCGCTAAACTTTAATTCACAAAATAACACACATTACAAAGTTATACAACTTTGTAATGTGTGTTATGTAAGTGAATGGCCCCCTTCCCCGTGTTACCCCCCACCCACCCACGCTAGACCCGGAAGTGTGGTGCATTATACTTACCACATTCGTGTCAACCCCCAGCCGCCATCTTGTGACAATGGCGTCATCTTCGGGAGGCCAGCTGGACCGCTCCAGCTGTCCCTCATGCCGGCCACCCCTCTGCTGCGTCATCAGCTGCTCAGCCGCGATTGGCTGAGCACAGTTGACACGAATGCGGTAAGTATAATGCACCACCGGGTCTAACGTGCGGAAGGGGGCCATTCACTTATACAACTTTGTAATGTGTGTTATTTTGTAAATAAATGTTTAGCGCCACACTACCCCTTTAAAGGGAACTGATTGGGCTCCTAGAACAGCTGCAGAGACCTCGCAGCTGGGTCTGCTATGGCGTTGGGGGTCCCAGGCTCTGTAGGATTCATGTCGGGTAAAATGCATTTTAATCCCACGCACGAGTCAGGAGGAGAGCCATGAACTAATCATCTGGGCTGTGACTAGTCGCGGCTCTGTGTCCTGTCAGCACACTCTGCGGTGTGATTACCAGGTTAGTGGCCGTGAACTGGCCTCCTTGCCTGTCAATTACCCTACAGAGGGTGCTGACAGGACACAGAGCCGTGACTAGTCACAGCCCAGATGATTAGTTCATGGCTCTCCTCCTGCCTTGCACGCAGGATTGAAAAGCATTTTACCCAACATGAAGCCTACAGAGCCTGGAACCCAGCTGCAAAGTCTGTGCAGATATTCTGGGAGCCCGATCAGCAGAAATGTACTGATTGGTTCCCTTTTAAGCTCTTGCACAGCACTATAGAAAACGGTCCGTATGCAATCAGCAATTGTATAGGATGCATGGGCCATCACACATGATTGTGGGTTTCATAGGCTCCTATAGTTCCAGCATGTGCATGGTCTATGACCGTCTGTCTGTGCAGGCCGTCTGTGCCAATGGATCTGTGATCTGGCTTACTTCGAAAATAAATGCGACCATGTAGAGTAGACTTTAGGATTTTTTTTTATATGCATTATAAAATGCAGACCATAAGAATTGTGTGAAAACCACCTATAACCTGCTCTAGCGGTTTGCAAGAGGAATGATCAGTGGAACCTATCTGTGGAAGGAAGGTCAGCAGGTAATTCAGCTGTAACTTACAAAACATTGGTTTCCTGATTAGGTTCGTTTAGTAGCATTTCCTATATCTTGTGGAGATGCAAAGACGTACCTACATGCATAGCAAGGCTTGTGTACCTAGCATGCAGCAGGATTTCCTGATCATTACTTGCCTTTTTTTCTACGTACACAATGAAATCACATGAGGCTCAGCTCAAATAGAAAATATAGGGTGCGGCTTGTGTTTTTAGCATCAGATTGTCACATTGTGTGCCAAACTACCGAAGGATAATTGCTACTGTGAACAAACATTGGTGAAATATAAAGAATTATGGGTTACATATTGAAGAGACGGCAGGCTACAGATAACAGGGCACAGCTGCACGTTATGCCCCTTGTAATCTACTATATATAGGAGTGGGTTCTATTTGTGTGATTCATAATGCATCTACAATATTGTTCACCAATAAACATCTGACTAGGGTCTGTAGGACGTCTTGGGGTACACTTTATGGCTGCAGAATCCCAGTAAAATCTACCTTTTACGTGCAGGTTTTGCAGTGAAAGGGTGTCTTCACATGTACCGAGTTTGCAGCGCATTTAACACTGCTAGAGAGGAGAGAGGCCTCAATGGAGACAGCATGTGTGGTGGCTGGAAGCCTCTTTTGAGTCTGATGAAGATCTTAACCACCAAAACGTTATGCATTTTGTTTTTTAAATCCTGATTATACCTTATAATAAATAGCTTAACAGCATCTTGTGTGCGGAGTACCTCCTTCTATAAATATAGATGCAATGGGGCGACCCGCTGGGCTAAGTAGTTGGTAGTGGTAATATGATCTTCAGCTCCTCTGTACACTATGGGAACATAACAGCAGATTGGAAACATCTAACCTGCTGTTCGTTTCTCTTTCCCTTTGTGTGCTCCATAGACTTTTATGGTGTGCAAATATGGATGAGTTACACAACCAGATGGAAGAACACTTCAAGAGGCTTTCCTCTATCCAGCAGGTACGGCTTCCACAAACAGATTTTTGACTGTTCAGTGCTGGAGCCTTATGGTGCGTTTACACAGAGATTTATCTGACGGATTTTGGAAGCCAAAGCCAGGAATGGATTTGAAAAGAGGATAGATCCCAGTCTTTCCTTTATGACCTGATCCCGGATTATAGTCTGTTCCTGGCTTTGGCTTTAAAGATCTGTCAGATAAATCTGTCTGTGTAAACGCACCATTAGGCTGGGTTCACACTACGTATATTTCAGTCAGTATTGTGGTCCTCATATTGCAACCAAAACCAGGAGTGGATTAAAACACAGAAAGGCTCTGTTCACACAATGTTGAAATTGAGTGGATGGCCGCCATATAACCGTAAATAACTGCAATTATTTCAATATAACAGCCGTTGTTTTAAAATAACAGCAAAAATTTGCCATTAAATGGCGGCCATCCACTCAATTTCAACACTGTGTGAACAGAGCCTTTCTGTGTTTTTAATCCACTCCTAGTTTTAGTTGCTATATGAGGACCACAATACTGACTGAAATATACTCTGTGTGAACCCAGCCTCAGGGTGCGTTTACACGGAAAGATTATCTGACAGATTATCTGCCAAAGATTTGAAGCCAAAGCCAGGAGTGGATTTGAAAAGAGGAGAAATCTCAGGCTTTCCTGTATGACCTGATCACTGTTTATAGTCTGTTCCTGGTTTTGGCTTCAAATCTTTGGCAGATAATCTGTCAGATAATCTTTCTGTGTAAACGCACCATAATGCTAAGTTTACACGGAACGATTATCGGGCGAATTTTCGCGATAACGATCGAATTCGAATGATAATCGTATGTGTAAATGCGGCGAACGATCGATAAATCGTTCATTTTGATCTTTTAACATGTTCTTAAATCGACGTTCGTACGATCGGACCAATAATCACCTTGTGTAAACGTAGCATTATGCTGCGTTTACATGAAACGATAATTGGCCCGATCGTACGATTAACGATGTCGGAGTAATGATTTTTTTTTTATAACGGTCAGCGTTTAGACGGTACAATATATCGTACGGAAATTCGTTTTGCGATCGCTTAAGCCTATCTCACACATTGGTTAAATTGGCGAACGACTGTTTACACGGAACGATCTGCGAATTTTTTGCGAACGATGAACGACGATTTTGGAACATGTTGTAAGATCAAAATGAACGATTTCTCGTTGGACGTTTGATCATTCGCAGCATTTACACGTACGATTATCGTTCGAATTCGATTGTCATCATGCAAATTCGTGCGATAATTATATCGTGTAAACGCAGCATAAGAGTACCTTTACACAGAGATTTATCTAACAGATTTTTGAAGCCAAAGCAAGGAATGTATTTGAAAAGAGGAGAAATCTCAGTCTTTCCTTTATGACCTGTTCTCTGTTTATAATCTGTTCCTGGTTTGGCTTCAAAAATCTGTCAGATAAATCTTTCTGTGTAAAGGCACCCAAACGCTGTTTTACATGGAAACCCGATAAAGTGCTGACTTGTATACTAGTGCAGGTGCATTTGCTATATGAGAGTCCAACCTTAGCCAGATAACTTGATTGCTGTTGGCTATGTGCATTTTGTTCACTTTAATTTACATTTGTTTTTCAAATTAACTGGAAAAAAATTGACTCATACCAGATCCATCATATTATAACACCAGTAAAGAGAGCTTTCTGACATACAAGATATCCGCACTGTAAGCAGTAAGGCCCCATTCACACGTCCGTGTCGGTTTTTACTGTCAGGAAATACTGATCAGGAGACCTCAAATGTCATCAGGAAAGTATCAGGATTTCCTGACAGTAATCCGTTTTTACCATCAGGAAACCATTAGGAAAAACCTTCAGGATTTCCTGATGAAATAATATGGTCTAGTATGCCAACATAAATCACAGGTACCCACACAGCCCCTAGTGTACCTGGATGGCCACAGGCTTCAGAACTACAACTCCCATCATGGCCTGTCAGCAGAGCCATGATGGGAGTTGTACTTCTGCAACCTGGATGGCCACAGGCTGCAGAACTACAACTCCCATCATGGCCTAGGGGTAATCTCACCTGTCCTGGATCCTGCTCTGTTGGGGCAGCGAGGTTGAGGTCCGGGTCAGCCTTGTGGTGAGGTGCGGAGCATGCAGCGGGCCGGCGGTGAGTTCCCGGGGGGGGGGGGGGGGGGTGTTGGAGAGGGTCAGATGATGGAGAGCGGGCGAGCAAGTGGGATTTCCTGATAGTGAAGGGGGGATTTCCTGATGTGAAGGGGGCCTAAGCAGACACTGGCTTACCATCAAGTCTATAACATAGTAAGATATTGTCTTGGGTGCAGTGTAACAAATATTTGCATGCTTTGCATACTTGCTGCATCCTTTGTATCCATACGTTATAGGGATTTACATGTTGATGCTTAGGTTGGTGCCGTTAGAAAGCTTTTAGTGTATACTAGATATAAATTTCATGCATCTGGACACCAAGGTTTATAAATATATCACTACTGAGACACAGACAGTTTATGCATTGTCCATTTGTTTACATTCAGAGTCTAATATATCCATATATAGGGAAAGTGGTAAAGGTTTATTCACTCTCTGCAGCTGTGTTGTGGCTTTGCAGCTTTTTGTGACAAAATCTTAAAATCCCATGATATTTATTCGTTATCTGCATCTGTGATGTTAAATCGGTTATCCAGCATTAGAAAAATATGGCCATTTTGTTTCCAGATTTTGCAACTCATTTTCATTGAAGTCAATAAAGCTTAAAGTGACTGTACCACCAGGCCCAGGCTGAAGCACTGGAGGCGGGCCGACCCACCCACAGTGGGAAGAAACCCCAGCCCTTTATGACATGACTCCTGTATGTATGTGTGTGTGTAAAATATATATATTTATTTATTTATTTTTTGCAGTCAAAGAACAAAGTATACAAAATGCAGAATTAATTGAAGCAGGAACATGTAGAGCATACATTTACACATAATGACAAAAGAGCACACAGTCATGTCTCTTATCATGTGTCTAATGAGACAGCATTCATACAGCAAACAGTAATGTATTATAAACTTTTTTAGAACATCCCTACATATGGGAAGTATTGCCCAGCCCTAAAGCTATCCTTGGAATTGAATATAATATAACATAATTACAGTATTAGCTGTGTACACCATTCTATTACATCACTGGTACCCGCTGTATACACTATTCTATTAAATCACTGGTATCAGCTCTCTACACCATTCTATTACATCACTGTTATCAGCTGTATACATCATTCTATTACATCACTGGAATCAGGAGCTGTATACACCATTCTATTACATTAGTGGTATCAGCTGTATACACCATTCTATTACATCGCTGGTATCAGGATCTATACACCATTCTATTACATCACTGGTATCAGCTCTCTACACCATTCTATTACATCACTGTTATCAGCTGTATACATCATTCTATTACATCACTGGTATCAGGAGCTGTATACACCATTCTATTACATCACTGGTATCAGGAGCTGTATACACTATTCTATTACATCACTGGTATCAGCTGTATATACCATTCTATTACATCAGTGGTATCAGGATCTATACACCATTCTATTACATCACTGATATCAGGATCTATACACCATTCTATAACATCACTGGTATCAGCTGTATACACTATTCTATTACACTGGTATCAGGTGTATACACTATTCTATTAAATCGTTGGTAAGAACTGTATACACCATTCTATTACATCACTGGTATCAGGAGCTGTATACACTATTCTATTACATCACTGGTATCAGCTGTATATACCATTCTATTACATCACTGGTATCAGGAGCTGTATATACCATTCTATTACATCACTGGTATCAGGAGCTATACACCATTCTATTACATCACTGGTATCAGCTGTATATACCATTCTATTACATCACTGGTATCACTCTGGTGTCCATGGCTACCATCAGGACTCTATAGATGTTGTGGTCTATAGACGTTGTAGAGTTAACTGTTGGCATGGCTCTAGTGCTGACAGTTGTGTTGGGCCCCGGCTATCACTGACAGCCAGACCCACCACAGATATCACAGGCACAACTTCTATGTGCCCATGTCATCTAAAGGATGCTAATTAGCGGGGAAGGAAAGGAGGTCAGTCTGGGGGGTCACTGTGGCTGCTGGAGCTGCTCCCCGCACTACGCTACAAGGCCATTGTGCTGTTCCTGTATGCTGTGGCGTCCTTCCTCCTCCCAGCTCGGCCAGGCCTCCTCCTTCTACCCTGCATCCTCTCTTGTTCTGCTTGGGCGCTTCCTCCTCTTGTCGGTCCTGCTTCTGTCCATAGAAAATAATGGTTAAAAAAAATTGTTACAATAAAATGGTCTGGAAATGGGCATACTGTATCTTCTCAAAAGTTGTCTGCTTGGGAGGTTTTACTATAAAGATGTATACTATATCTATATAATAGAGTGGTGGCCTGTTACCTAGACAATGAGCTGCCATCTGTATGAGGGGAAACTGCAGCATATCAGGAGGAAGAGGCAAGTTTTCTAAATAAATGTATTTGCTAAAATATTGTACTTGATGAGCCCTACAGGTTAGTTGAGATGAGAATATTCCTTTAGGTTTATAAAATGGAAACTCACAGCAAAGATACGCATATATCTGTGCTGCCAGTTTCCCGTTGCTGATCGCAGACAGTGCATACATACCTTCTCTGCTGCTGCTGCTGCTTAAAAACATTCTTTATCCCAGACGGACAGTATCACAGAGGTGGGTCTATAGATACCACAAAGAACGAAAAAATTAGGAGAGCAGACAATCTATGGATACAGCATCAAAAAAGATAAGAAACAGGTATCTATTCTGTATACCTGTATACAGAGTATAGGCTGCATTCTCCCCCAGCCAGGTAAGCGTAGCAGTACTCGCTGTCTCTCGTAGGTGTCAGCTCAGCTCAGGCACGCCATCCTGTCCAGTCGTGAGTATATGCTGAATGATCCATATTAGCCTCCAGTATAGTAATGAACATCCACTTGCTATGAGCAGGACGATGAACACCCCCTTCCTCAGGGATAGATGAACATGCACACTGACAACATCCTATTAAGCTACCTATTCATCCCCTTTCTCTGATGGACTATTACTCTGAGGGACTATTACACTTTCAGGTCCTGCCCGCTCTCCATCCGCTGCCCGCCTCCTACAAAATAATTGACAGCCCAAAGGAGGCAGATAGCAGCCTGAAGACAAAACAGCAGACAGAGAGCAGGGCGGGTGCAGATAGTGTCACAGACCCGCCTCTGACACTGTCCGTCTGGGATAAAGAACTTTTTCACTTTTTTTTTTATAAAAAAAACTTTTGATGTGTCAGAGTGACACTCTGAACACGCAGACCTGGAAGCGGAGAAGGTATGTATGCGCTGCTCATGTGACTGGGAATTGGACACTGGCAGCACATGATACATATTTTTTTAGGAATTGTTAAGTGCCTAGGTTCTTGGTGTCTAATAGTCTAGTGTTGTTTCCTTGGCTGCCAGCCATCTCATTTGTATGGCCAGTTTTGTATTGCCAGTGGACTAGCTAGGGCTACACTGCAATTCCCTGTCACAAGGACATGGATTTTTTTTGCAACTGTGGGGTCATGGTCGTGGCAGCCTGTGGGTCACAGCTTGACCCGGAAATGTAACACTGTGGTTCCTGGTCGTACAACAGGGCCGTAGGCTGGGGACACATTGAGACTTTTTTTGTAGTGTCACTTCCTTTACAAATCAGTCTGAAAATTGGCTTTGAAAATTGTCTCCATTAGAATGAAAAGTTGTGCTACATAACCTCTCCATGTAGTTGTAGAGTTCTCAATTTAAGTTAAAGAATGATGCTTCATTTATTAGGTGTAATTGTTTCCAGTCTATTTATTTTAACATTGACGTATTAGAAATAATGAAAGCGAAGCACAATTTATTCAGCTATTCTGCTTGGTTGCAGGGTTAAATTTTGCTAAAAGTTCTAAGCCAAGAAATTGCTACAAGGAGACAGTAATTACTGTAATTAATGAGATAGGAAATGGGAACAGTAGACCGCAAACTACCGAAGTTTACTTCAAGAAATTGCAGACTATTGTCTGGTGGTCCAACAGTTTTCAACCGTGTCTATGTGTGTACAGTGATTATATATTTGCATTTTCAGGGGTTGTCCAGCGATTAAAAAATAACATAAAGACAGGAGGAGAAAGGCAGACAGCATTAAAGGGGTTATCCAGCACTACAAAAACATGGCCACTTTCCCCCTACTGTTGTCTCCAGATTGGGTGGGGTTTTGAAACTCAGTTCCATTGAAGTAAATGGAGTTTAATTGCAAACCGCACCTGAACTGGAGACAACAGTAGAGGGAAAAGTGGCCATGTTTTTGTAGCACTGGATAACCCTTTTACACGTGGTAGTATTCCCCTAACTACTGCTGTTCCCATGGTGCTGGGGTCTCTGCTGATCTCCATTTCCTGTTCCCCTTCTGAATATCCTGGGTTAGAAAAAGCTCAGCTACGTTTTGGCAAAAATGGCACCATACCTGTCCTCAGGTTGTGTGTGGTATTGCAGTTCTGCTGCATTCCCTTCAGTGGAACTAAATTACAAAACCATGCCCAGACTGAGGGCAGAAGAGAAGCAGCCATGTTATTTTTAAGCCTGGGTCTAAGGGGCACGTTTATCATTATGCGCTACAGGAAAGGCACAGATTTCTGTCTTTTCAGTATGGTATGCCTTTCAGAAGCCCCGGGGCGGGGAAATGATTAACATGCAGCCCTATGCACAATAATAATTTCTAGTCTACTTTGAATTTGGTGCTGGAATAGGCTTTCAAGCACTGTTCTCCCTGCTGCATACAGAGAACTTTGAGAAGTAATTTTCTGCTCCCTCACCATAGTGCCCATCCCCTGTGAGAGAGCAAGAGCCATAGACTTAGAGCTGGGTTTCTTACTGGAGGCGAGCATTATAGAGATGGAGTGGGAAGCTCTTCTCATAAATTTCAACTGTAAAACTGCAGCTGGGCAAATGGTGCTCAGAAGCCTATTGTACTTCAATAGAAAAATAAGGTGGGCACCACATATGAAATAGGAGTATAATGAGTGCTACAACCGCTACCAGTAAAAAAAAAACCCCTATATAAAATAATAATAATTGGAGAATACACGTAATACACACTAAATATTACAAAGCTTTATTAATGAGACCAAAAAAATTAAAATATTTAAAACCACAGTTAATTCATTTACACCCTAAAATACAGGAATTTAAACCCCATATTGCCATGGGGTGAGGAATATACTCCCATACAAAGTCTGGTCCCAGAGTAATGGAATAAATACACTACTGCATAGAAATGAAAAAGAGCATATGTACAAAGTTGAAAAAAATACTATTGCCAATACAGCTTGCAAGCTGGGTACCCGAGGGCAATTGCTTTTCATTTCTATGTATTATTGGATTTGTTTGTATACATGCTTTCCGACCGGCCATAACTTTAAAACCACTTGCTGAATAATGTACATTACATATCTCCTCTACTGCATACACTACTGCATACTCTTAACACTCTATAAAACTTGCACTTGCCATTCTGCTTGCTTTCAGAACATCACCTGATTTTACAATGTCTACTGTATCCCATTTTAAAAGTATCAATGTAGTGATAACATCAATATTATTTACGTAACCTGACAGTGGTTTTAATGTTATGGCTGATCAGTGTATATTACTAGAGAACACGCTGCTAAATGATTGGAAGTTCTAAAGCACGCACTGTGGGATTAAGTGGTTAGCAGAGTAGGAACATGTAGAAGAAATATGCCTTGTGGGTACTTGTGGGTTTGAATAGTCAGCAGTATGTTTATGATGTCACAATTTTGGATGGAATAATTTTCTGTGCTTTGTTGGCTGGAAACCATATCCAATGATGGCTCTTTCACTTGCCTGTTACAGCTTCAACTGAAAGCCAGGCAAATTAGCATTACCCAAGTATTTAGAGCTTCAAAGCCATGTTACTGCTTTATTGTTTAGTGCCTTTTAAGTAGCAAATAACCATGGCATTGTGGGGAATGATAAACAGTTGTGCTGGAAAATAAATTGTATGTTTGAGAACTAGCAGAGCAAACTCCTTTTATTAAATGACATTACAGATGCTGTTAATAAATGTGTACACGCAGATACACAGCCTACAAATACAGTATACTGACCTTCTCTATACTATGTGTGTGTATATACATATACAGTGGAGTCTTGGATTACGAGCATAATTTATCCTGGGACCATGCTTGTAATCCAAATCCACTTTTTAACCAAAGCAAGTTTTACCATAAGAAATCATATAAATGCAGACAATTGGCTCCACACCCCAAACATAATGATTATTTAAAATTCAGAATAAGATGTAGAACAAATGAAACAAACAATGAGAAAAAGCTGAATATGTGATATTATCAGTTACCGTACAGTAGAGCAATCAGCTTGTGGTGTACTGTAAGTGCATAAACCTGGAAAACAGCAGCAGTATATATACAGAATGGAGATGCAGATCCTCATAATTCAGTAGCGTAGTACAACAGGCTAGAATAGAAAAGCAGGGCTGCTGTCAGGTCTGTGTGGTCACATGACAGCAATGGGTAAGGAGGGTGTGTTCAGCATAGACCAATCAGGAAGTGAGAAACACAGGGGCTTAAAGGATCGGGCCTGGAATGGCCGTAAGGACTGGGCCAATTGTCACTTTTGCGTTTTTTTCCTCCTCGCCTTCTAAGACCCATAACTCTTTTATTTCTCCGTCTACAGAGCCCGGTCAGGGTTGTGTTTTTCAGAAACCAGTGTACTTTGTAATGGCATCTTTCAATCTGCCATAAAATGAATCATTTATGGGGTGAATTTGGGTCAGAAAATGTGATTCTGCAAATTTTAGGGGTGGGGGTGGGTTTCCATGTCTACGTAATGCACTTTACGGTAAAACTGACATTTTCTCTCTATAGGTCAGTCTGAACACAGCGATATGCATGCTTACTGGGTTTTCTAACGTTTTACTATTTTTATTAGCAGTAAAACTTTTTTTGGCAAATAAGTATATTTAAAATGGCCCTTATTTTGGATTTTATTTTTTCACCTACGAGGTCGTATGGGGCATAATTTTTTTGTGCCATGATCTCTAGTTTTTATTAGTAACATTTTTTTATATCAGGTGTATTGATCACTCTTTATAATTTTTTTTATACATAAAATGTAATTTAAAAAAGGCAATGCCCGTTTTTCTTTTACCGCTTTTTGTTCACGCCATTCCCCTTGCTGGAACAATATTGTTTTATTTTAATAGATCGGATGATCACGCGCGCTATGGTATATTATATGTTAATCAACTTTATTATTTTTATGTGTTTTATGTATAGAATGGGAAGGGGGTGATTTTTAACTTTTTTTTCGGAAAACGATATGCGGCATTTTTTTTAAAACCTTTTTTTTTTTACACTTTTAAGTCCCTTTAGGGGACTTTTACATTATTACACAAGATTTCATACACTGATCACTGCAATGCCATAGCATAGTAGAGATCAGTGTTACCTGTGATCTTCTGTTACCTGTGATCTTCTGTGGCCTGGCAGACTCTATCAGAAGATCAGACTGCACGGTGGTAAAGAGTATACCTCCGGCAATCAGACCATATGATCGGGACACGCTGCGGGGGTCCCAATCGGTAAGTGACAAGAGATGCTTCTGTCACTTACACGTTTAAGGGGTTAATGGCGTGTCTTCGGGTTAATGGCGTGTCTTCGATCATACTGGCTGTCTGTTAATAGACTAGTAGAATCTGTTTTGGGCTTACAGCTTGATCTCACCCCTGCCCAAGCCATGGTATTATTGGATCTTCATGTGGTACCAGTAGTAGATAGGATGCTATTCTGCAAGATCATTAACCTCGCCAGACTGGTCATAACACGCCACTGGAAATCTTGTAACGTACCAACACTAAACGAAGTGGTGGATAGTGTGCAACACTGTTATACTATGGAGCGTCTAATTTCCTTTTCCAGATCAACTACAACTGCTTTTCATAGTATCTGGGGGAAGTGGTACACTAGTTCTTATTGTAAAAAATAAACCTTCTGACACCCTTCTTACTATACTCCGTCTTGGGTGCGGCGTCCTCCCATCGTGGCCAACAAGACTATTTATACTACTGTTTTATATCACCTGATGTATACCTGCTCTTTTTGATTAGCGTTTCCTGCTGACATTGTTTGTTGTTCTTCTGTTTGTTGTTCTTTGAGAATGTAACTTGTAAGGTTTGTCCTTATCATACTGGAGTACTCCACATCCCCATTACATTGTTATCTATTGCTCCTTGCCCCTCACGGACTTGGCTTTATAACTTAACACGCCATGGACTCCTTTGGTCGATAAATGGGGTATGTAGCTGTTTCGCTTTTGCATCGCATCTGTGGAGCCTTGGACATTCTACGTACTATTGGACATTCTACGCACTATTACCAGCATTTCATTGTAAATGTCTATGTTTGTGATATGTATATACAAAATCTGAAAACTTTTAATAAAAAGTATTGACACATTAAGGGGTTAATGGCTGGCGTCCACGCGATCGTGGTGGCCCGTCATTAAGGGTGGGGGGCCCGGCTGAGCTTGCTTCATGGCGCCACCCCCCCCCAGCAGGGCGTACATTTACACCCTTTTGCGTTAACGCCCAGCCTGCAGGGGCGTAAATGTATGCCCCTGGTCGTTTAGGGGTTAAATAATAATAATTTGTCCTACAAAAATGTTTAAGTAAATAAAAAATAAATATGGCAATTGGAAGTTGACTATAAAAAAAATCTAAGAAAATACAGTAACTTAGTGACTAAAGGTCCTTTTACAGGGGCAGATTATCGCTAACTAATGTTCCTAGGAAAGCTCATTCAGCTGATAATCAGCCTATGTAAAATTGCCAGTGATCAGCCTACGTAAAATTGTAATCGGTGGCATGTTTTTCTGCCTATGAGATTTAGGGGTAAATTCTGGTTGCAGAAAATCTTCAGTGTTTGAACATACCCTAAATGTAGTCAGTACTGGCTGCCTTCTGCTCATTTCCCACACCTATATGTTTAGCGGATTTCAAAAGTGTTGTCCACTGCGCTTTGGAGCCAAACAAACAGGTAATTTTGAGTTTTTCTCAGTATAATTTTAAACTGGCTTACTTGCCTTAAATGTAATACTTTTGACCCATATGAGACTCGTGGGACCTCTTAGATCAAAACCTTGCAGCAGCCTTGAGGCAGTAAACCATAAGACATACCACTTCTTTGTCAATGCATCTATTGCTCTTTACCGTGGGATGTTGTGTTGCGTATAGTTAGACTATTAACTTTACATTTGCAATTCAAATAAAACAGCATCTTCTGTGCATGTTTTGGGGGTGTTTAATTTTAAGGCAAAATTCACACTTGCATCGGGGCTCAGTTTGAGGATCTCCATTGCAACTTCTGTTTATTTTGCATGCTATGAGCGGGCAAATAAATCCTACATGCAGTTTTCATCTACTTTAGGGTAGCTTCACACACAGCTTTCGTGTGGCATTTTTTTTTGCCTCTGCCAAAGATTATCTTGGCTTTTTTTTTCCTGGCGCTTTTTACTTTAGGAGTGATTACTAGAGATGAGCGAATCGGGTTTGGGTTAGAGTCGATCCGAACCCGAACTTTCTGCATTTGATTAGCGGCGGCTGCTGAATTTGGATAAAGCTCTAAGGTTGTCTGGAAAACATGGATACAGCCAATGACTATATCCATGTTTTCCACATAGCCTTAGGGCTTTATCCAACTTCAACAGCCACCGCTAATCAAATGCCGAATGATCAGGTTCGGATGGACTCGAGCATGCTCAAGGTTCGCTTATCTCTGGTGATTACCTTTTTTTTTTTTTGCTTTTGTTTTTTTTAGTGCTTCCAGGAGTAGTGTTTTTGAGGCAAATAGAAGAAATTCCATAAAATTCTATGTAAGAGAAAAGCCATAGATTGCAGAAAAAAACACTAAAGCCTCAGCAATGCTGCATTTTGGCAAAACTGCCAAAGAGCCAAGACCCCCCCCCCCCCCCCCCCCAAAAAAAAAAAAGTATGTATGGCATTTCACGACATTTCATTGACATCCAGCCTAAATCCTACAGAATAATGGACACCAGAAAGAAACCTGATGGACTCCATTAAAGTAAATAGGGTCTTTCGGGTATCCGTCTGCTTCTGTTAGCGTACTGTACCTTCTCTCCTTCCATAGTTTTGTCCCTAATTGCTGGCCCATTGATTTCAGTTGGGCTGTTCACACAGTCTGGATATTTACAGATTCGCAGTCCACAAAATTGCATCTGCAAAAATTACTCACAAGCTCTAGTATGGACCGTAATTGCAGCACAGCTCCACAAAAAAAAAGATGCATTACGGACGTTCTTGAATGACCACTTGGCACTGTTTTACAAGCTGTGATTAGTGTGCTTTATTGAGAATAAAATTTCAATGGTTTTGAATTTTCATGCAGACATTTTTAGATTAATACTTAATATCAGCATCATAAATGTATGCTCTAAGTGGGAGGTATTTGTGATTTGTTATGGCAGGTGTAGCTGTGATAAAAGCTGACCTCCAGTGCTTACTAATATTTAGCCCCAAGTCATCAAACTGGGTTTTTGCATAAAAAATAAGTGCAGGCACCCATAACCATGGCTATATATTTATGCTTTTACCATGTATAGGGTAAGGATTAAGTAAATGTTTTTGCTAAATTGGTATAAAATGTAAAAAATAAATAGAAATGCCACATGCATTTACAAGAGAGAGGCACAAATGTATTTTATAACTGCTCCGTGGGGAAGCCGTACATGTATGTAGCACCAGAAACAGGGTCATGTAACAGTTTTTTGGGAAACTTTTCTTGCTCTCCCAAGATGGGACCTGATACTAACAACATGGTTGTGATATTTTGGGAAATATAGCAATCTTGGAAATTTAACATAGAAAAATAGGACAGTATGCTAAAGAATTAAAGAGCGTGGAATATGCCAGTGATGAAGGTTCATGTTGTGGAGTACTTCTACACAAGTGTGAACAGAGCTTTATTGGAACCAGTCAGCACGATTGTGCTAATATGGTTCTCAGCAGCACAGTATAGATTTACTGTGCAGCTCGCAGACCATACCAGCCACGGCTGCAGCAGTAGCTTCACAAAGAGGAAAAAAGAAGTTTTATTATGCTGGGCAAAGCCGGGAGAGGGACTAGAACTAGTCATCTGGGCGGGAAGCCACCCGTGACTAGTCACGGCTCTCTTCCTGTCAGCGTGCAATGCAGGGATGATTGACAGGCAGAGAGGCCATTAATGGGTCTCTCGCTGTTTGTCAATCATCCCCAGACTATGTGCTGACAGGCAAAGAGCCATGACTAGTAACGGGTGGCTTCACGCCCAGGTGACTAGTTGCCGTCTCTCTCCCGGCCTCGCCCATCATATTTAAACTACTATTTCCCATTTGTAAAGCTACTGTAAAGCTAAAGCCATGCTGGGTATCATATCAGCACAATCGTGCCAATTGGTTACCTTTATTGGTAATAATAAATGTGCTTGGCTTTCCCTCAGTAGCAATCCTAAGGAGGGCAATGCAGATCAGCAGATTTGGCCAGCATCAAAATATATGGCCAGCTGTACACTATAAAATGTTCTGGAATTATTTAGAGAATCTATATGTTCCATTAGTTTGTGCTGTGTGCAGAGGAGATGGCTGCTACATAGTTAATAATTTATAGAGAATATGGGTAAATGTCTTATTGGAAAATTCTGTCCGTGAATTAAAGCAATGTTTGTTCAGGGCTAAGAATAGACTGCATATTCTGGAAGTGAAAGTGGACACATGTACAACACTCATTTCCATGATTATGTAACCAGATCTGTAAGGCCAACCAGAGACTGACACCAGCAATTACACCCCAGACGGAGTGGAGCTTTATATAGCTTGATCTTCCCCTGAAAACCAGTTGAAGGAAAAAGTATCTTTTTGGTTTATAGTAAAATTTTTCTCTGAACAAGTAGTTCTTGTGTTTTACTGAAGTCGATTTAATACATGTATGTTGATGTATTCCATTGACAACCTAATGTGTATTGAAGAGTGTGCCCCTCTATCTGCTGTGTAACACCAACTTATTGCCTTCCCCTAATCTAAGCAAGCATGATTATGGGGGCGCAGGGTAGACAGCTGTCCGCCAAACCATAATATATGACAAACTTCAGAATTTAATAAGTTTCAAGTAGATGGCTACATGTGGATAACATGTTAGGGTCACATTATTATAAGCCAGTTGTGTCCTTAGAATTCCTTAGAAGGGGTAGGGCGGATCAGTGCACTGAGGGTGGTAGTCCTGCCCCATGTGCACTAAACCGCCTCATTAGTATATGGATTAAACTTCAAAGTACACAAAAAGGATGCCAAGGATAAAAGTGAGAAACTTACCTTCATTCTCACTGCCCCATACCACTATAGGGACACATCAGCAGTTAGTTGACCCTGTAACTTTGACGCTTGGCTTTTATAGTTTTGGCAACCAGCATTAGTTCTAGGAATGGTACAGTTTGCTTTTACTGGATATCCTAACAGTACCTAATACAGCTGACAGATTACCTTTATAGTATACACGTTAGAAAGCAAGAAATCTGCAGTTAAATTGAAAATGACTGTATGTGTATCATATTGCAGTCATGCCTCCAATTTCATGCAGAATTATAATTAGGCTGGGTTCACACTACGTTTTTTTTTTCTCAACCGTTTTTACAAAACCCAATGGGAAAAAAAAACAGATGGATAAACAGATACATTTATGTGCATCTGATTTAATCTGTTTTTCATTGACTTCTATTTTGATTTTTTTATGGTGAAGGTCAATGGAAAAATGGATCAAAATGGATGCACACAAATCAGTTTTTTTTGTATGTTTTTTGCACAATAAGCATGAAAAAAAATCTGAACCCAGTCTTACACGTAAAATTAGGAATATTCCGTAAAATTCTTTTAGGGTGCGTTCACACCTACAGGATCTGCAGCTGATTTTCTGCAGCAGATTTCAGTTAAATAACTGAACACAGCATCAAGATGCTGTGTTCAGTTATTTAACTGAAATCTGCTGCAGAAAATCAGCTGCAGATCCTGTAGGTGTGAACGCACCATTATGCATATTTCTTAAAATGAATCCCATAGAAAAGTGGAACGTTTATCTGTAACAACCAATCAGATTCCAGCTGTTAATTTTCTAATGATCTTTGGAAAAGAACTTTAGAGGCAACTACTCCACTTTTTCTTTGCAGTAGTTTTGATGAATGTATGCGATTGTTGAAAACATTTCTCTATTATGTGCTCTCATGTTTTATGAGCAGAACACTTGCTGCACACAACAAAAGTATTTTTCATAATACAGACAATGCAGATAGCAGATTATAAGTCCTTATTGGTCCTTTTTTTCTTTAGTCACATGACCAATCATATTCCGTTTGCTGCATCTGGCCGTTAATGATGAGTGAAGATAAAACAATAAAGTTTCCAGCCACAGAGATATGGCATTGCTCTGACATCAGTGACTATGCGTGTAGGATGTTAAAGGCAAAGAGCAGTAATGCCCCATTCATTCCTGTCCCTGTTGACTGACATTTAGTTTGCTACGTGTCAGCTCCAGTGCATTCTGCCATAACTCTATGCGATTATTGCTTTGCTTATCTTCCATTTCTACAGAGGAGCAGATGAAGAGCAGAATACAAATGTGAAGATTTCTAGTCTTGTGCTTAAAGATATTTAACTGTTAACGTTGCTAAGAAACCACGTTGAATAGACTAGATATCTACATCTGTACTCTGAGCATTTAACCTTGGCATTTAGTTTTGTTAAGAGGAGCTAGTTCTTGCATTGTGTGAACAAATTGTTATTGAAGTGCGTTGTGTAATTGATGATTAGGAATGCTGCAGAGAGATTTTACATTGGTGTGCTCAGCCTGGTGACCATCTGGACCACAAGGACTACAGTCCCCAGCGCTGCTCTGCTTCTAGAAATGTAACATCATGTGACAAGTAGTCGGCACGCCTCAAATAGTTAAGCCAGCAGTAGGGCGCCATAAAATTCCAAAACTGTCCCCCGACCTCATACTGAGCTGGCAGCACTGCAGGATAGATTCTGATTAACAAACACCTAATTCAAGCTTTGAATAGTGTCAACGCGGCAGGGCCTATCACTCCTTAGAACCCAGCACCACTAGGCCTCACTTTGCTCTCCCTGCCTCTTTGCATAGCCAGCAACACAAACTGTACATATAGTAGCAGTGCAAGGGCACAGGGAATAATAGACCCCTCTCCTTGACACTATTCATGGCCTTAATAAAGTTGATTTTTAGGGGATAAAATGCACACAGAGGCAAAGGGACCTTTTAAATGTTTTTACTGATATTTATCCATCTATTTTCTAATGCAAAGTGCCAGAGATGCTTTATTAAGCTCCTGATTCTCCCGACTAAGCAGTTGTCTGTCAATCAAGCAAGCAGGGATAAAGGTGAGAGGGAAGCAAGGAAGCATTTCAGCTTGCTGCTGTTCAGGAGCTTGGAAAAGCCTCTTTGACACTTTGCACCAGGAAATCAGGAAAGCATTTTTCTACATTTTGGAAGCACAAAAAAGATATAGGAAAGGTACCCTGTGTGTCCTTGAATTAAAGGAGAAGTCTGGCCGTATGAAGTATCCCACAGGGGCAGCTGAGAGGACCCTCCCCAGAAGGCGTTTTCCCCCTGAGTCAGGAAAATGCCTGTCCCGGATGATGGACAGCACCCACCGCCAATCATTGACTCAAGCGGCGTCCCGCCCCAGTCACTGATTTGACTGAGCGGGTTGTACATCAATCCGGTAATGGCGTTGCCTCAGGTGGATATCCCAGAGCGGAGATCCATCGCTGCAGAGGCACGTGGAGAGGTGAGATTTATTTTCCTCACTGCCCCTGCACTCCATACCCTAATAAGGGCCACTTAAAGGGGACGTAGCACTGTGCTCCCTGATGCCCACTTCCTGGTGTATATATCCCAATCATTGTGTGCAGGTGAAAGCATGCCTGCATGCATTGTCCAATAGCTTTACAATTTTGTCAATGCTCAGGAAACTTGCTCTATGTTTTAAAAGGCTTATTTGTGATTGAGCTTATGTATCCATTTTTTTACTACCTATACATTTTTGCTTCATATCTGTTACTAAACATAATCTGTTTGTGACAACAAATTCTTTTGTTACAAAAAATACCTAAGGGCCCTATTACAGGGGGCGATCATCAAAAGCATTATCATAAGCTTGCGTTCCACAAAGCAACAGTCAACACTGTTTATTCTGACTTATGAGAAGCACGATGCCCTGCCATTGTGTTTTAATAAAACATTGTTTTATTCAGCCATTAAGTGCCGCTATCTTTTCTTCGCTTGCTGTTGGAGTTATGCTATTTATGAATTAGATGAGCACCCTGTGAATAGTGTGCACCCGTATTGTGGTGTTACACTGGGTTCCTGATTTTTGCAGCCACTGTGTACAGCTGTGCCAGCATTTCACACATTATACTTGATTTAAATTGGATTTGTTCATCGACTGATCATATTATTTTGGCAGGTTAAAAAATGCCTGTCTGGCAGCCAAACGTTTCACTGTGTAATAGGGGATATGTGGCAAAAAATGATGGCATTAAAGGGCTGCACAAACTATCCAGGAATCATTTGTGTGACCCCCCCCGCCTGCACAATACAGGAGTCATATAATGTGTACGTGATGTGTGTGGAATCTGTGCACTCGCTGTATAATGCTTTGTGTTACATAAAAAAATGAAGTCCTGACTATATTTCTTTTGTTATGAATATTTTATCCTGTTCATCTCACATTCTGCAGTAACATGCTCCCTTCCATTCTCTTGAAGTGAATGCACATGTAATCTTGCACACAGAGCTAATTTTGCTGGAAGTGCGGCATACTTTCCTTTGTTAGTCACCACGCAGACTATATTTGAGTACTTGTAAGTGTAGCTACAGCTGAGTAACATCAGAAATACAAAGGATGTTCTGTCCCGTTTGGACCAAATGTCCCTTTGGAGAATTGATATCATTACTTAAAAACTATATTTCAGATTATTTTAAAGGGAAACCCAGCTGAAAGT
Source organism: Dendropsophus ebraccatus (assembly GCF_027789765.1). Taxonomy (NCBI): domain Eukaryota; kingdom Metazoa; phylum Chordata; class Amphibia; order Anura; family Hylidae; genus Dendropsophus; species Dendropsophus ebraccatus. Next base: position 143,602,459 of record NC_091455.1, on the reverse strand, counting down.
CCTTGCAAATGCTTGTTAGGGAGTTCTTTAGCAAAATTACCCTTCTTCCTTTTAGTGAACTTTTAAATCAACTGGTATCATCAATTTGAGTTGCATCAATTTGCCACAAGGGGTTTCCACTAAGGCTACGTGCACGCAGAGCAAAGGTGGCAGAATGCTGCCAGCCTCCCTATCATAATGACTAGGGATGGTCCGAACCGAGTTCGTACGAACCCGAACTCTCGGTAATGATTCCCGCTGTCCGGCCGCTCTGTGCAGCGGGCGGATCCAGTGGAAGGACTGCCTGGAAAACTGGGATACAGCCATAGCCATAGGCTGTATCCCAGTTTTCCAGGCGGTCCTCCCACTGTATCCACCCGCTCCACGGAGCGGGCAGACAGCGGGAATCTGATGCCGAGCGTTCAGTTTCATACGAACCCGAACCTCGGAGGGTTCGGACCATCCCTAATAATGACGCCACGCGAGCCTCCCATAGACTGTCATTATCACTGGGAGGCTGGAGGCATTCTCTGTCGTGGAATTCCACCACTTTTGCCCCATGTGCATGTAGCCTAACTGTGCTCTGGAATTAACGGGACTTTATAAATAAATACTTAAAAATAAAAAAGGGAGAACTGAACTGAATCCTGATCTATTCTAGCCAATTTTAATTAGATTTAAAGTAGCAGTCCAGTTTTTTCTTTTATTCTGCAGGCTGGCACATATACTTACCAATGATGATCTGTAACCCGCGGTGCGGCTTCCGTCTGGTCCTATGGTACTACTTGGATCCCGCTGCCAATGATGTCATGCCTCGTCTGACCCCTCTTCTTTCTACACGTCTATTCAAGGCCAGAGGTCAGGGTCTTCAATGCATCTCTATGAGAGCTCTTATAGAGATGCATAGGAGACCCTGACTTCTGACCTTCTAAAGGCCCTATTCCACCAACAGATCTGACGACAGATTATCTGCCAAAGATTTGAAGCCAAACCCAGGAGTGGATTTGAAAAGAGAAGAAATCCAGTCTTTCCTTTATGACCTGCTCTCTGATTATAGTCTGTTCCTGGGTTTGGCTTCAAATCTTTGGCAGATAATCTGTCGTCAGATCTGTTGGTGGAATAGGGCCTTAAGCTGCAGAGCTGAAGCTGAAGAGGTCTCGTGGATGCCTGCGGTATCTAAGCACGCTGTATGATCAGAATGAAGATGAACCGCAGGACATCGCTCATCATTGGTGAGTATATGTGCCAGCCTGCAGCAGGGGGAAGGATAAAAAAAAAAAAAAACCTGGACTGTTTCTCATGCAAGCATTATAAATCTAGTATGATGAAAGACAAAAAAAACATTTTTAAAAGAGTTTTAAAACCCCCCCTACTATTAGCATAGCAAAATAATCCCGCCATGCCATTACCACGTTACCACCACCAAATGACTAATACTAAAGATGAGCGAATCACAGATGTAAATGAAGCAAAGCAATTCATTTGATCTGTGCTACGCTCATCAAACCGTGACACACAGGGTGCTGGGGAAAAGCTAGATCCAATCCTAGGAAACTGGGAGAAGTTTTACCATCATACTGTATACAAAACCCTATGTGTAGGCCATTTATACCTCCATACATTGAACATATTACAGCACAGTTGCTGTACATCCAGTGACTCTCAAGTGATGTCTTCCTCTTTCATTGTCTTCCCCATTTGGCCCAGACTGTCATGATGACTTCTTCTGGTCACCATTCTATGCAAAATCTGTCGGACACACAGCTTAGGCTCTGCTTTTTTATGACACCACCTACCCACCTCTATACAATACCATCCATAGTGGCCCAAATAGTAACAATGGCCCCCTATGTAGCCCATGCAGTATTAGTTATTCCTAATAGTGCCCTTACACAGTAGTTATCCCTAATAGTGCCCCCACACAGTAGCTACCCCATTTTTCACCATTCAAAAGGTAATTCTGTAATAGTGTCCCAAATAGTTAATTTCCCAATAGTGCCCCATTTAGTAGGTAATACCTTCCAATACTGTCCTATATACTAATTCATTCCCTTTGTGTCTCATATCATAATTAGCCCCCCCCCCAAATAGGGCCCCACCTAGTTTTTATCCCCCTCAATCCCCCCCCCTTATAGAAGCTAACTCCTCCCAGTAATCCCACATATACTAGTTACTCCCACCAATAGAACCCCATATAGTAGTTAGTCCCCCAATAGTGACCCATAAAGTAGCCAATCCCTCCCAATATACTAGTTACTGCCCCATTAGTGCTCCCGCATGTTAGTTTTTATTCTCAAAAGTGATTTTGATCTCCCTACAGCCTTTATCATTCATCTGCGTGTGTGCATCTTAACCCTTTGAGGACCAGGCCCAAAATGACCCAGTGGACCGCGCAAATTTTGATCTTAGTGTTTTTGTTTTTCCCCTCCTCCCCTTCTAAGAGCTCTAGCACTCTGTTTTCTATCTACAAGCCATGTAAGTGCTTGTTTTTTACAGGAATAGTTGTACTGTGTAATGGCGTCTTTCATTTTACCATAACATGTATGACGGAATCCCAAATATATTATTTATGAAGATAAAAATAGGTGAAATCGTAAAATAGAATGCAATATGGTAACGTTTGGGGGGTTCCTGTGTCTACGTAATGCACTATATGGTAACATGATACTATTATTCTATAGGTCAGCCCGGACACAACCATATGCAGGTTACACAGATTCTCTAATGTTATATATATATATATTTTTTTTATGAAATCCTTTTTTTGCCAATTAAATATTAATAAAATGGGCCTATTGTGACGCTTATAACGGTTTTATTTTTTCATCTACGGGGCTGTATGGGGTGTCATTTTTTCCGCCATGATCTCTAGTTTTTATTAATACCATATTTGTGAAGATTGGACGTTTTAATCACTTTTTATAGATTTTTTTAAATATATAATGTAACCTAAAATCGGTAATCTGCGCACTTTTTCCCCTCTTTTCGTGTACGCCGTTCACCGATCACAATGACGCTTGTTATATTTTAATAGATCGGACAATTACGCACGCTACGGTATATTATATGTTTATCTATTTATTTATTTTTATATGTTTTATTTATATAATGGGAAAGGGGGGTGATTTCAACTTTTATTGGGGGAGGGGTTTTGGGGTAGTGTAATAGTGTTTTGAACTTTTTTTTTTTTACACATTTAAAGTCCCTTTGGGGGACTTGTACATTCACTAGTTTGATTTCTACACTGACCATTGCTATGCCATAGGCATAGCATTGATCAGTGTTATCGGCGATCTGCTCATTGAGCCTGCCTGTGCAGGCTCAGTGTAGCTGATCGCCGATCGGACCGCACGGAGGCAGGTGAGAGACCTCCGGCAGTCCGTTTCAACGATCGGGACCCCCGCAGTCACACGGGGCGTTTAAGGGGTTAATGACACGCGGCAGCGCGATCGCTGCAGCGTGTCATTGCCGGTGAGGTCCCGGCTGCTCACTGCAGCCGGCCCCCACCTCCTATGAAGCGCGCTCCACTCCGGAGCGCGCTTCATAGCGGGAGAAACATCCAGGACGTAGAGTTACGTCATGGGTCGTCTGGGGACAGACTTCCATGACGTAACCCTACGTCCAGGGTCGTCTAGGGGTTAAAGGCACTTACACAGATGAATAGTAGAGTGGCTGCAGGGCACATCCAGTGCAGGCAGTGTCTGTGTACCACATTGCCCACACCAGAAAAAAGAGAGAACGTGCGCCTTGAGTGGAGCTGCTTGAGAGTGGTTGACAGGGGCTGTGTGAGCTGTTGTGTGTGTGTTTTTTTTTTTTTTTTTTTTTACACCTAAGATGGTTAAATTTTTGGGGATAGCCTTTATTTGGGGCTTTGACACAATGCTCTCTGCTGTGACCTCTGTCCATGTCAGGGATTATCCAGAGCAGTAGAGAGCTGAGTGTCAGACTGGAAAGAATACACTACTTTCAGCAAGACCTACAGCAGCTAACAAGTACTCCAGTACTTGCTTGAGTATTTTAAATAGTAGTAATTTTCGAAGTAGTTTAGAAGTATATTTCTGAAACCAGTTGATTGAAATCTGCTTATTTTCCCTTAAGTACCCTTTTAGTAATCATCTCTGCAGTTTGTAAGATTCGCCATCCAACAGTTTGTTCAGTTTTCACTCTAATCCTGGTAAGAGCTTTTTCTTACCATAGTAAGTAGTAATAAATATAATAATTACAATTGATATCATTGTTTCCAAAAACTGAAGCAAAAGGTCAGTGGTGAATGGTGTGTGTGTGTGTGTGTGTTTATATTTATTTATAAGTATTTTTATTTAATAAGTATTTCATACACTGACGATTTTACAAGTTTTTCCACCTACAAAGAATAAAGAGGTTTGTAATTTTTATTGTAGGTGCAATAATCATACAATGTGATTTTCAGTTTAAATCTACCATAAAAAATTACAGACCTCTCCATTCTTTGTAGGTAGGAAAACTTGCAAAATCTGCAGTGTATCAAATACTTATTTTCCCCACTGTATATTGTACAGCTGCTTACAAATAGAAGCACTTTTCCAGTAAGCATATTACCATGTTTCCCTTCACCCCCTGTGTAACAAACAGAAGCATTTTATCACTTTCCCGTATTGTACAGAGATGTCATCTAGTTCTCGGAGTGGCACAACCTTCCTGAATACAGCAGAGCCATTATACGCAATGTGATTTGGGAGGCAACGTCCTGCATTCTGAAACAATGATTCACAGGGAATTGTTATTTGTTCAGTTTTACATAAAGCTCAATTATTTCATTATGACAAACTGACACAGAGCAAAAGCTTTCTATATCTGTGTGGTTTATTTTAAGGCCCTATTCCACGGAACGATTATCGTCTATAATCGTCCCGTGGAATAGAGTGCAATGATCAGCCGACATCGTTCATATCGGCTGATCGTTTCAGTCGCTTGTTTTTCAACATGTTGAAAAACAAGCGACTGATACAGCAACGATCTGCTGCTGTCGCTCCGTTGAATAGGAGCATCGGCAGCAGACTCTGCTGTATCCTATGGGCTGCCCGGACGATCAGTGATCACCCGGGCAGCTCCCCCCGCAGCTCCCCGACGCCCCTCCCGCACTCACACGCTCGTTGCAGCCACGTTGAATAGCGGGGAACGAGGAGCAAACGAGTGCTGAGAGCGCTCGTTTGCTCCTCTAGACGACCTTGGGCCATTAGACTGCCAGTATCCTAAAATCAGTTTATAGCCATCATGATGTTTCATTGTAACAATAATACAGTATAGTACATTCGGAGAATGCAGTGCTTTCACCCATTGTAATGTAATGAAGTAACATTCAGATTTACGCAGTGTGAACCTAGTTGTCTAGGTGTTGCACTGCTACAACTTCCATCATGCCTGGCTGACAGATCATGCCTGGCCCAATGAAATGATTTATAAGGGCACAGAGACACAGTCTTTAAATACGCTATACGCACCTGTTCCGTCTCCACAATGTCCAGTGCTGCTGCTTTTGTCTTCTATGCCGACTCTTTATTTCTCTGATATTACATGCCCAGTCACTGGATTCAGGGGTCTGGTGCCATCTAATGCTCAGGCCACTGACTGATTACATGGTATACAGGAAAATTGTCTCTGAAGAGACACAAAGAAAGGTGGAGGTGGTGGGGAGGACATGGCAGATGATTTACTTTAAGGGGTCACAGTGGCATTATTTTATAGATCAGGTATAACACATGTAGCATTGCGTGACAATAATAGTAGATATTATAGAGATTACAGATCCAAAGACATCTGGGCACCAAATGCTGCATAGTTGAGACGTGACTGGGAGGAGCCAAATGGAGAAAAAAAGTGAAAATGAATGTGTGGTGTCCCACCATGGGTGTTACTATTGGTTACACCCTTCGCAAAAGCCTGTACTTTCTTGTAAGAGTGGTGATGTAGTAGTGATAAAGTTTCGCCACAAGATGTCGCTATTGTAAGTATATGTATTTAGTTGCTGCACAGCTGAAGTATGGAAAGGGTTATTGTTTTCTTGTATGTCACATGGATCTGAGGACCTATGAGAGTATCTTCTTCTTCTGTCCTATCATCTCCTCCTTTATGTCTTCTCTATGCACTCTTCACCCATTCACAGCACACCTTGAGTGAGCATAGTGAGCTGTAGATAGAAAGTCACGTGGGTAGAGAAAGTGGGTGGCTTTTTGATATTGGACTTTGTAGGGGAAGGACGCAAGCTAGAACGCTCCCTACAGTGGTTCTTTTGGGCCCTGGCCCTCTGCCAGGTCCCCAGCCTTAATATGTAGCCTTAGTCGAGTTCCTGTACAGTGAGGAAGCAAGACAAGACGCACCAGACAGTTTCTCCTCAAGTCACTCTACTCACTAGCACTATGCAGTGTTAGACCCTTTATAGGAGAGGGCAAGTCAGAGATCATCTCAACCCGCGCCGTGGACTAGGAGAATCACAGTGCACGACAGTATCCACAAAGGCAGAAAGCTACGAAATGATCTGGATAGAGCAAAGAGGCTAGAAGCCTATGAACTCTATCTTGCAGTGCAGTTGTCAGCAGGGAACCCTCAGCATTCAGCTCATCTACGGTAACAAGGTCTGGGGCTTCTGTCACCCTCTAGCAGGGCTGTGGAGTTTGAGTCAGAGCTAGCTTTGGCTGGAGTCGGAGTCGGAAAAAAATGTACCGACTCGACTCCAGCTTTAAAAAAATCTTAAAAAAATGTAGAATTGAATTTTGATATGAATTTTACAAGTTTTGCTCCTGAATATATATTATGAGCAACATTCTAATAGGACACTGGCGCTATTACATAAGGGTGGTCATGAAAAAGTTGTCGGTCACTATTTGGCAGTTTGTTTCTGAGCTCCATTGTGTGGGGGGAGATCTGTGCTGTTCTCTTCCTGGATGCTGGATGACTGTATATGAGCAGCAGTGTAATATGAAGATATCCTGTTTAATATAGAGGAGGAGGAGAAGACATAAGTAGTATAGCAGTAACCTCTGTCCTCAGTGTGGGGTTTTCTCTCTGGGAGAAGATTGTGTGTTTTTCTTCAGTGTTCAATGGCTGCAGCTGTGTATGTGTGTGTGCGCTATGTTTGACCCCTCTCTATATCACTATGAGTGACCCCCCTCTCTATATCACTATGTCTGACCTCTATATTACAGGGATCTGGCATTGTTAGCAGTGTTTCTGTGTGTATGGTGAATATTTAGTTAGAAACCTAGAACATTGTCAGCAGGAAAAGATCACCTGCTCCATCTAGTCTAGTTCTGAGTGGTTCAGGACATGGAGGCTGGAGACACTGCACACACAGGAGAAGCTGCTTTATATGTTTCCTTATTCCCTCAGAAGTTGCCCCAGGATCATGTAGGACATTTGGGAGAAGCTGCATAGCCAGTGTGATAAATAACTCCCCTGGTATATGACTGACCATTTATAACCCGTGCGGGGTTGAGTGATTGGCTAAAAGACATGTTAGTGGCGTATGCCACCCCTGACTCCCTTGAAGCGAGTATGATGTAAGCCATCCAAGTGGACTGACGTTTGAGGGACCGACAGTGGATGAGGGGTACCCCAGACCATCTTCGAACCTCATTGTCGCCTGTCACCTACCCTAAACCGTCCCCTCCTATCATTTCCACACCAGAAGAGCCTATGCAGGTGGACTCCACCGATGCTAAAGTAAGGAGAACACACCGTCTGCAGAACAACCTATGCTTGTATTGCGGGAAAGCAGGACCTCGGGTACGGCAATGTCTTTCCAAACCAGGACCACCGCCGGAAAACTTCAGCGCCTGAGAGACTATCGAGCGGGTCTCTCAGGCGCACAGGTAACCTTCACCCAAAAGAATAAATTGTTGCCAGTTTCTCTTATGTAGGGGGAGAAGACTGTGTCAGGGTATGCCCAGATTGACTCTGGGTCCTCAGCTAATTTTGTTAATGCCAAGTTCTCTTCAGGTTTAGCGGTTTGTCCCTTGCTGCTCAAGTGTCCAGTCAATGTCACTGGATCAGTCTCTGCCCCCTTTGCCTAAGGGGACGTACGGTACATAACTCCCTGCCTGAAGGTTAAGGTGGGGTCCGTCCATATTGAAAAGATGGATTTTCTTGTGATGCATAACTTGTCGTTGGACGTAATCCTGGGGTTACCCTGGCTGGAGGCTCATAACCCTGTTTTTAATTGGTCCAGCCGGGAACTTGTGCGGTGGGGGCCTAAATGTGTCTCTCACTGTATTGCTGTGTCTCTCACGGAATGCTCCCCTGGGGAGGGGGAAATTCCAGAATTTTTGTCGGATTATTCTAATGTTTTTGATGAAAAAACTGTGGACAGGTTAGTGATGCGCGATGCACCGAAATATCGATACTACTATCGATATTTCGGGCAGAAAAAAGGTTCGGTACCAGGATTTCCTGGTATCGATACTTTATGTTAAACTGCCTAATAACGCAGCTTAACATAAAGTATGGTGCAGAGAACACGGCCGGCGGCTACCTGAGCGCCAGCCATGTTCTCTGTGTGCTGCCCCCTGGTGTCCCCTCCTCCGCCCGCGTGCTCTCCGCTCCCGGCGGCACCAAATTTAAATAGCCGGCACATATCGATCGCTAGTGCCGGCTATTTTACAGGGTAGATGCCGCTGTCACACCTGACAGCGGCATTAACACCACCTGAGCCGCTCCATATGCAGCAGAAGTCTGCTGCATATGGAGCGGCCCCCACTGCTAATGACTGCGGCCCGCGACCTCGCGGGCGGAAGTCATTTAACTATTCCCCCCCCACTCAGGACCCACTGCTGCAGCCGGGTCCCCTGTACCCACCAGTTCCCGCTGCTGCAGCCGGGTCCCCCGCGCCGCACCACCCCCAGGACCTGCCGGTGCAATGCAGTCCCTCGCACCCTCCGGTGTCCACAATCCTGCCCCCCCCTTCCCTCGGGGTCCTCCGGTACAGTGGCACAGCAACTCCCAGCATACCTTCTTGTGGGGAGTTGTTGTGCACAAGGAGGTATGCTGGGAGTTGTTGTGTCAGGAGGCTGCTAATGCACTACAACTCCCAGCAGCACACCTTGTGCACTACAACTCTCAGCATACCTCCTTGGGCACAAAGGTATGCTGGGGGTTGTAGTGCACAAGGAGGTATGCTGCTGGGAGTTGTGGTGCATTAGCAGCCTCCTGACACAACAACTCCCAGCATACCTTCTTGTGGGAAGTTGCAGTGCACAAGCAGGTATGCTGGGAGTTGTAGTGCACACGGAGGTATGCTGCTGGGAGTTGTTGTGTTAGGAGGCTGCTAATGCACTACAACTCCCAGCAGCATACCTCCTTGTGCACTACAACCCCCAGCATACCTCATTGTGCACTACAACCCCCAGCATACCTCTTTGTGCACAATGAGGTATGCTGGGGGTTGTAGTGCACAAGAAGTTGTGCTGCTGGAAGTTGTGTCAGGAGGTTGCTGCTGCACAACTGCAACTCCCAGCATACCTCCTTGTGCACTACAACTCCCAGCATACCTTCTTGTGCACTACAACTCCCAGCACACCTTCTTGTGGGGAGTTGCACACAAGGAGGAATTCTGGGGATTTGTAGTGCACAAGGAGGTATGCTGAGGGTTGTAGTGCACAAGGAGGTATGCTGGGAGGTGTAGTGCACAAGGAGGTATGCTGGGAGTTGCAGTTGTGCAGCAGCAGCCTCCCGACAAAACATCCCAGCATACCTCCTTGTGTACTACAACTCCCAGCATACCTTCTTATGCACCACAACTCCCAGCATACCCACTTGTGCACTACAAATCACCACAAGAAGGTATGCTGGGAGTTGTAGTGCATAAGAAGGTATACTGGGAGGTGTGCACAGGGAGGTATGCTGCGGGGTAGAGGGGAATTAAAAAGTGTTTAAAAAAAGTTTAAATTAAAAAAACAATAATCATAATAAAGGTTCTAATAATCCCTGTTCCCTTTTTAAAAAAATATATATATTATATTTGTATTTTTACATATTTTTTTTCCAAACTTTATTTAGTATCGAATTAGTATCGAGTATCGAAATAAGAAAGCTGGTATTGGTATTGAACTCAAAATTCTGGTATCGTGACATCCCTAGGACAGGTTGCCGCCCCACAGACCATATGACTGTGCTATTTAGCTAACTCCCGGTGCTTAGTTCCCCAGGGGTCGAATATTTAACTTGTCCTGTCCTGAAAGGAAGGCCAAGCGAGTATATGTAAAGGATAGTCTGCACAAAGGACATATTCTCCCCTCCTCTTCTTGGTGGCAGGGTTCTTTTTTGTGGGCCAAAAAGATGGTGGGCTTTAGCCTTGCATTGATTACCGGAAGTTGAACAAAATTACGGTTTAAAATCAGCACCCGCTACCCCTCATCCCGGATTTGTTTAACCAAATAGTAGGTGCTAAATGGTTTTCTAAGGTAGACCTACGTGGGGCATATAATTTAATCAGGATCCGGGAGGGGGATGAGTGGAAGACCGCCTTTAATACCCCAGAGGGCCATTTCGAATATCTTGTTATGCCCTTTGGGTTATGTAATGCTCTGGCGGTCTTCCAACACTTGGTGAATGATGTATTTCGTGAACATTTGGGTCGATTCCTTGTTGTCTATTTGGATGATATTTTGATTTCCCCCCCCCCCCCCAATTGGGCTTCTCACATATTGCATGTACGTACAGTAATGGAGCTTCTGAGGCAAAATAATCTGTATGCCATTACTGCCATTTAAAACTGGGAGCGACCCAATAACCTGAAGGCCCTGTAAAAGGTTCTTGCCATTCGCCAATTACTATTAAAAGTTTAGCAAACACTTCTCACTGGTAGCTAAACCCCTTACGGATTTGACTAGGAAGGGGGCGGACTTAGTCAACTGGTCCCTAGAAGCGATCACGGCATTCTATAAACTTCGGCAATGTTTTTCAGAAGCTCCAGTGCTGACTCAGCCTGATTTTGAGTGTCTCTTCATAGTGGAGGTGGATGCGTCCGAGGTCGGGGTGATAGCAGTGTTTATCCCAGGGTTCTAACACTTTTACTAATCTTCGTCCTGTTGCCTACTTTTCCAGGAAGTTCTCCCAGGCCGAATGTAATTATGATATTGGCAATAGAGAATTATTGGCTATTAAGATAGCGTTTGAGTGGAGACACATCCTGTAGGGTGCCAAATATAAGGTGGTTGTGCTTTTACTGACCCTAAAAACCTGGTGTACTTAGTGCTAAATGTCTCACCCCACGTCAAGCCAAGTGGGCCCTGCTTTTCTCCAGATTTAACTTTGAGATCACATACTGGCCTGGTTCCAAAAATGTCAAGGCTGACGCCCTGTCTCGTAGTTTTGACATCGAAAATTCTCCCAGAAACCAGCCCGATATGATTTTAAAGGGGTAGTGTGGCGCTAAACATTTATTCACAAAATAACACACATTACAAAGTTATACAACTTTGTAATGTGTGTTATGTATGTGAATGGCACCCTTCCACGTGTTCCCCCACCCACGCTAGACCGGGAAGTGTGGTGCGTTATACTTACCGCATTCGTGCCGACCCCCAGCCGCCATTTTGTGACGTCATCTTCGGGAGGCCGTCCGGACCGCTACAGCCGTCCCTTATGCCGGCCCCCTCTGCCACGTCGTCAGTGACGTCATTGTCACAAGATGGCGGCTGGGGGTCGACACAAATGCAGTAAGTATAATGCACCACACTTCCGCGTCTAGCGTGGGTGGGGGAACACAGGGAAGGGGGCCATTCACATACATAACACACATTACAAAGTTGTATAACTTGTCTTGGAGGAGATTCACAGCTCTGTGTTGGCCGCGCACCCAGGGGTGGCAGGAACCAGGTTCTTGCTCTCGCGCTCACTTGGAATGTCGCTATTCTTTTGTAATTTTGGTTTTAATCCTAGGTATTCCTCTACTCACGCCGCTGAATTAGTCAACCCTTCAGCTGATGCCATATTCTCTAAACTGTGCACAGTTTGGGCCCAAGCTCATCAGAGCTTGGTTAAAGCCCAAGAGAAATACAAAAAATATGCTAATAAAAGACGCATACCTGGCCATCAATACGTAGTAGGGGAAAAGGTCTGTTTGGCACTGAGCGGTGTTTGGGACTCAGCTGACAGTAGTGCAGACTCAGGAGTCCGGACCAATGATGTTCTGGTCCGGGCTCCTGGTCTAGTATTTAACCTCTTAAGGACATATGACGTACCCGTACGTCATATGTCCTCATTAGCACTTCAAAGCGGGGCCGCGTGTAGCCCGGGACCGCCGCTATTAGCGGGGATGGTCTGATCGCCGGGACCGCTAATTAGCTAATCGGAGGCAGCTGTCAAAGTTGACAGCTGCCTCCGATTACCGGAGGCAACTGTTCCCTGGTGTCTAGTGGGGGAGATCGCTCCTCTGGGACGTTGTCCCGGAGGAGCGATCTCCGTTACTGATGCCGGCCAGGGACTCGTCCAAGATGGCGCCGTCCCCCGGCTCGGTACTCGTTTACTTGCGGCTGCAGCAGCCGGAAGTAAACGAGTGCCTATCTCATTGATATCTATGCTGCAGAGATCTCAATGAGAGATCAAAGTATATATACTAGAAGTCCCCTAGGGGGGCTTCTAGTATATGTGTAAAATAAAAAAGTGTTGTTTATAGTAAAAAGCCCCCTCCCCTAATAAAAGTCTGAATCACCCCCCTTTTCCCAGGTTTTAAATAAAAGTAAACAAATAAATAAACATGTTTGGTATCGCCGCGTGCGTAATCGCCCGAACTATTAATTAATCACATTCCTGATCTCGCACGGTAAACTGCGTCAGCACAAAAAAATCCCAAAGTGCAAATTTTTGGTCGCATCAAATCCAGAAAAAATGTAATAAAAAGCGATCAAAAAGTCGTATATGCGCAATCAAGGTACCGATAGAAAGAACACATCATGACGCAAGAAATGACACCTGACACAGCCCCATAGACCCAAGAATAAAAGCGTTATAAGCCAGGGAAGGGAGTGATTTTAAGGAACGTATATATTTGTTAACAATGGTTTGAATTTTTTATAGGCCATCAGATACAATATAAGTTATACATGTTATATATCGTTTTAATCGTAACGACTTGTGGAACATGCATAACAAGTCAGTTTTACCCCAGGGCGAATGGCGTAAAAACACAGTTCCCCCAAATAAAAGAAATGCGTTTTTTTTTTTTTCAATTTCACCACACTTTGACTTTTTTTTCTGGTTTCGTAGTGTACTAAATGCAAAAATTCAGCCTGTCATTGCAAAGTACAATTAGTGACGCAAAAAATAAGGGCTCATATGGGTTTCTAGGTGGAAAAATGCAAGTGCTATGGCCTTTTAAACACAAGGAGGAAAAACCGAAAATGCAAAAACGAAAATGGACCCCGTCCTTAAGGGGTTAAAGAGCCAGCAGTCATTTACTGATCGCTGGCTATTAGGTTACTTCCTGGTCCCAGCTTCCCTGTCTATTCCTGCGTACCCCATTCCTAATCCCTCTGTTTTGCCCGACTTGTACCTTTTACCTGACCTCCTGCCTGACTATTGACTATCCGTTTTTCTTGCTGATTTTGTACTACGCTGCCTGTTAGGATTTGACCCGGCCTTTTTGACTATTCTTTTATGTTTGTTCGTCCGTCTCGTTCCGTGTGCACGTATTCAGCGTAGGGAATGTCTAGGTGGTTGTCCATGGCTGCCTAGGGCCGACTGAGGCAAGTAGGCAGGGACAGTGGGTGGGTTCAGACTTAGGGCCAGGCCCGGACTGGTAATCTGGCAAGGCGGGCAAATGCCCGCTGGGCTGGCCAGATTACCAGTCCGTGGGCCGCCCGGCTGTCTTATCACCGCTTATCACCGCTGCGGCCCGCTCCTGACATGCTCCTCCGCTCCAATCCAATCAACGTGGGGCCGATGCGGCCCCTCGTTGATTGGCGGAGCACGTCAGGAGCGGGCCAGCCGAGGCGAGGTGAGCGGGCTGTGGTGGCGGGAGGGGGCTGCGGTGGCGTGTCTCTGCCCTGTTATCCCCCCCCCAAGTGCCGAGGGCCGCAGACGTGCCGCGCGCAGGCACGTCTGCAGCCACCTCCACCAGGCCCCCAGCGGTGACGTCACTTCCCTGACGCGCCGCTGAGGACCTGGAGGAGAGAGAGGACGAGCCGCCGCCGCCGTGGACCGAAGATGCAGCCGAGGAAGAAGCTGCTGGGAGCGAGGTGAGGTGAGAATGTTTTTTTTTTTTTTTTAACCCCTTCACATGTGGCCATGCAGGGGGGCTATTCTATATAGGAGGGGGGTGCAGGGGGGGCTATTCCATATTGGAGGAGGATGCAGGGGGTCTATTCTATACAGGAGGGGGTGCAGGGGGCTATTCTATATGGGAGGGGGATGCAGGGGGCTATTCTATACAGGAGGGGGTGCAGGGGGCTATTCTATATAGGAGGGGGTGCAGGGGGGCTATTCTATATGGGAGGGGGATGCAGGGGGGCTATTCTATATAGGAGGGGGATGCAGGGGGGCTATTCTATATGGAGGGGGATGCAGGGGGCTATTCTATATGGAGGGGGTGCAGGGGGCTATTCTATACAGGAGGGGGTGCAGGGGGCTATTCTATATGGGAGGGGGATGCAGGGGGGCTATTCTATATGGGAGGGGGATGCAGGGGGGCTATTCTATATAGGAGGGGCATGCAGGGGGGCTATTCTATATGGAGGGGGATGCAGGGGGCTATTCTATAGAGGAGGGGGTGCAGGGGGCTATTCTATACAGGAGGGGGTGCAGGGGGCTATTCTATATGGGAGGGGGATGCAGGGGGCTATTCTATATAGGAGGGGGTGCAGGGGGGCTATTCTATATGGGAGGGGGATGCAGGGGGGCTATTCTATACAGGAGGGGGATGCAGGGGGCTATTCTATAGAGGAGGGGGTGCAGGGGGCTATTCTATACAGGAGGGGGTGCAGGGGGCTATTCTATATGGGAGGGGGATGCAGGGGGCTATTTTATATGGGAGGGGGATGCAGGGGGCTATTCTATATGGGAGGGGGATGCAGGAGGGCTATTCTATATAGGAGGGGGATGCAGGGGGCTATTCTATACAGGAGGGGGTGCAGGGGGCTATTCTATATGGGAGGGGGGTGCAGGGGGCTATTCTATACAGGAGGGGGTGCAGGGGGCTATTCTATATGGGAGGGGGATGCAGGGGGGCTATTCTATACAGGAGGGGGTGCAGGGGGCTATTCTATATGGGAGGGGGGTGCAGGGGGGCCATTCTATATGGGAGGGGGATGCAGGGGGCTATTCTATATGGGGGGGATGCAGGGGGGCTATTCTATATGGGGGGATGCAGGGGGCTATTCTATATGGGGGGATGCAGGGGGGCTATTCTATACAGGAGGGGGTGCAGGGGGCTATTCCATATGGGAGGGGGGTGCAGGGGGGCCATTCTATATGGGAGGGGGATGCAGGGGGCTATTCTATATGGGAGGGGGATGCAGGGGGACTATTCTGTATAGGAGGGGGATGCAGGGGGCTATTCTGTATTGGAGGGGTATGCAGGGGGCTATTCTATACAGGAGGGGGATGCAGGGGGGCTATTCTATATAGGAGGGGGGTGCAGGGGGGCTATTCTATACAGGAGGGGATGCAGGGGGCTATTCTATATGGGAGGGGGATGCAGGGGGCTATTCTATATGGGAGGGGGATGCAGGGGGGCTATTTTATATGGGAGGGGGATGCAGGGGGGCTATTCTATATGGGAGGGGGATGCAGGGGGGCTATTCTATACAGGAGGGGATGCAGGGGGTCTATTCTATATGGGGGGATGCAGGGGGCTATTCTATATGGGAGGGGGATGCAGGGGGCTATTCTATACAGGAGGGGGTGCAGGGGGGCTATTCTATATGGGAGGAGGATGCAGGGGGGCTATTCTATATAGGAGGGGGTGCAGGGGGCTATTCTATATGGGAGGGGGTGCAGGGGGCTATTCTATACAGGAGGGGGTGCAGGGGGCTATTCTATACAGGAGGGGGTGCAGGGGGCTATTCTATATGGGAGGGGGGTGCAGGGGGGCCATTCTATATGGGAGGGGGATGCAGGGGGCTATTCTATATGGGGGGATGCAGGGGGCTATTCTATATGGGGGGATGCAGGGGGGGCTATTCTATACAGGAGGGGGTGCAGGGGGCTATTCCATATGGGAGGGGGATGCAGGGGGGGCTATTCTATATGGGAGGGGGATGCAGGGGGGCCATTCTATATGGGAGGGGGATGCAGGGGGCTATTCTATATGGGAGGGGGATGCAGGGGGGCTATTCTATATGGGAGGGGGATGCAGGGGGGCTATTCTATATGGGAGGGGGATGCAGGAGGGCTATTCTATATGGGAGGGGGATGCAGGGGGCTATTCTATACGGGAGGGGGATGCAGGGGGCTATTCTATATGGGAGGGGGATGCAGGGGGCTATTCTATACGGGAGGGGGATGCAGGGGGCTATTCTATACGGGAGGGGGATGCAGGGGGCTATTCTATATGGGAGGGGGATGCAGGGGGGCTATTCTATATGGGAGGGGGATGCAGGGGGGCTATTCTGTATTGGAGGGGGATGCAGGGGGCTATTCTATACAGGAGCGGATGCAGGGGGCTATTCTATATGGGAGGGGGATGCAGGGGGCTATTCTGTATAGGAGGGGGGTGCAGGGGGGCTATTCTGTATGGGAGGGGGATGCAGGGGGGCTATTCTATATGGGAGGGGGATGCAGGGGGGCTATTCTATATGGGAGGGGGATGCAGGGGGGCTATTCTATACAGGAGGGGGATGCAGGGGGCTATTCTTTATGGGAGGGGGATGCAGGGGGGCTATTCTATATGGGAGGGGGATGCAGGGGGCTATTCCATATGGGAGGGGGATGCAGGGGGGCTATTCTATACAGGAGGGGGGTGCAGGGGGGCTATTCTGTATGGGAGGGGGATGCAGGGGGCTATTCTATATGGGAGGGGGATGCAGGGGGCTATTCTATATTGGAGGGGGATGCAGGGGGGTCTATTCTATATGGGAGGGGGATGCAGGGGGGCTATTCTGTATGGGAGGGGGATGCAGGGGGGCTATTCTATACAGGAGGGGATGCAGGGGGCTATTCTATATGGGAGGGGGATGCAGGGGACTATTCTATATGGGAGGGGGATGCAGGGGGCTATTCTATATGGAGGGGGATGCAGGGGGCTATTCTATATGGAGGGGGATGCAGGGGGGCTATTCTATATTGGGGGGATGCAGGGGGCTATTCTATATGGAGGGGGATGCAGGGGGCTATTCTATATGGGAGGGGATGCAGGGGGGCTATTCTATATGGGGGATGTACAGTAGGGGGGCTATTCTATATAGGGGGATGTACAGCAGGGGGTCTATTCTATATGGGGGGATGTACAGCAGGGGGGCTATTCTATATGGGGGGGATGTACAGCAGGGGGGCTATTCTATATGGGGGGGGGATGTATAGATGAGGATGTTGCTGGAGCATGAAGCCTAAAATGTCTGTCTGGCAGATCCCGTGGAGAGGAGTCATGGCCAGAGAAGCCTTCATGATGGCCGGAGCCAGATGGAGAAGAAAAGGAAAAGTGGACGTCTCTTCATGCAGAGAAGACGCCTACTGTGAGTGACAGGATGTAATTGCACTATAATCACTTAACAGGTCTGCAGAACCTTTATACAGCTGGGATCTACCTCAGTATCAGGGGTGTCAAACTCCGGCCCTCCAGGTGTTGCAAAACTACAATTCCCACCATGCTTTAGCTGTCCAGGCATGATGGGATTTGTAGTTCTGTAACAGCTGGAGGGCCGGAGTGTGACATCTGTGTTCTATTGTCACTGTTCTGGGAGAATATTGGTCTTTATATAGTGGCTGTTATTTGGTGCCAGTATAGTGGTATTATCCAGTCACTGTATGCTGCGGGCAGTGGGCATGGTGTGATGGTATGGTGAGGGTATTATCCAGTCACCGTATGCTGAGGGTAGTGGGCATGGTGTGATGGTATAGTGGTATTATCCAGTCACTGTATGGTGAGAGTAGTGGGCATGGTGTGATGGTATTACTCGTATTATTGGTAATATTAGTGTTGGTATGGTGTGATGGTATAGTGGTATTATCCAGTCACCGTATGCTGAGGGTAGTGGGCATGGTGTGATGGTATAATGGTATTATCCAGTCACTGTATGGTGAGGGTAGTGGGCATGGTGTGATGGTATAGTGGTATTATCCAGTCACTGTATGGTGAGGGTAGTGGGCATGGTGTGATGGTATAGGGGTATTATCCAGTCACTGTATGGTGAGGGTAGTGGGCATGGTGTGATGGTTACATAGTTACATAGTTACATAGTTAATACGGTTGAAAAAAGACACATGTCCATCAACCAAGGAGGGGATGGATACAGGGAAGGGGGAGGGGTGATATGTTCTATACATATGCATCTATATAATTTTGGTCTAAGAACTTGTCTAGCCCTGTTTTGAAGCCCTCTACTGTTTTTGCTGTGACCAGATCCTGTGGTAGACTGTTCCACAGATTCACAGTTCTCATGGTAATAGTGGTATTATCCAGTCACTGTATGGTGAGGGTAGTGGGCATGGTGTGGTGGTATAGTGGTATTATCCAGTCACTGTATGGTGAGGGTAGTGGGCATGGTGTGGTGGTATAGTGGTATTATCCAGTCACCGTATGCTGAGGGTAGTGGGCATGGTGTGATGGTATAGTGGTATTATCCAGTCACTGTATGGTGAGAGTAGTGGGCATGGTGTGATGGTATTACTCGTATTATTGGTAATATTAGTGTTGTATATAGTGGATTGTATTCAGTCACAGTGTAGCGGTATTAGTCATTATGTGGTGATAATGGCCGTGCTCATGGTGTGGTGATATTATTTGTTACTTATATACTGGTAGTATTGGCAGTATTGGTGGGTTTGCTTAATAACAGTATGGCAGTAACGGGTACACTATGGTGATATTTGCTTACTGGTGTTATTAACTATGACACTGTTATCATGCACATAAAATTCTTACCTATGTTACCATTATATATCCTTCAATTTTTCATGGGGCCCTACTGATAGATAGATGGATAGATTAGATAGATATCCAGTAGGAAATGGCTATCTAGCAGCTTATTATGTAGCTTTGACCGCCATTATATGGTGTGCAAACATAGTCAGGATAAAAGGGATTTAAAAAATATAGTAACTTTTGTCCAAAAACAGCACCATCCTGTCCTCAGTGTATGGTTATTACAACTTGGCTCCATTCACTTCAATGGAACTGAGCTGCAATACCTCACACAAACTGAAGAAGAGTGTGGCGCTATTTCTAGAAGAAGGTGGCCATGTTTTTCTCCTATAAAGGGAATCTGTGAGGTCCGTACCAGGTCTAGGGCTGTAGATCTCAGCAGACAGATGTGAGCGAGATATCACAGACAGGACCTTTAGTCCAGTGTAAACTTATATAATTGTCCTTTTCATTTCCAACTAAAGTTTCACAACAGCAGCGGCAGCAGCAGCCCCACCCTATACGTCCATCAGTCAGAGCAGGCAGGGGTGGGGGCAGAAGGTGCTGCTGTGGCTCCACCTCTGTGACACTTCAGCTGGTAATGAAAAGAACGATTATAGAGGTTTACACTGGACTAAAGATCCAGTCCCTGATCTGTACGCTGGGATCTACAGCTGTGTACCTGGTATAGACCCCACAGGTTTCCTTTAAGGGCACGTTCATACCTAATCCAATGCGGATTTGATGCTTCTGATTTAATCAGTTGAATGAGTGCATATATATGCCACATCAAATCCACAGCAGATCATGTTATAGCATTGTTTTTAGGTGCTGATGGTGGGGTTCACATGTTTAAGGGAGTAGTGGGGGACATGGCTAAATGAAGCAGAATTTACTACAGCTCGTATTTTACACCGCTATCCATGATATATAGGGAAGGATATGGTATGTGGGCTGCTGGGGTTTGATTGCCAGGGCTGATTTTAAGTCCCAGTCCGGCCCTGCTTAGGGCCCACTGTCTGGTTGTGTCTGTACATCCCTGTCCTGACAGGGTCTCACAAAGAAGCTGTCACTTTTAACCCTTAGCATCATTTTACAGATGTCTTCTTTTCCTCTCTTCATTTCTAGGTGTTGATGATCCTAAGTGTGTTCTCTGAGTAGTATTCAGCTGTTCAACAGACAGAATGCCGCCTCCATCAGATACAGTGAAGGTGGCCATTCAGTGGCCTGGAGCTTTCCCAAAACTAATGGAAATTGATCAGGTGAGTATTGAAACAATATGTATGTTGTCTAAAATGTGCTGACTTTGGAAACCTTTTCTATAAGGGCTTTTATAGATATATTTTAAGGTAGCTGACATTATATTGCAAAGGTATATAACAAGAGAAATGGGCATATGCATATGGGACAAGAAAGGAAAGCGATGCAATGTCTATAGGGCATTAACAATAAAAGGCATGAATTGAAATTCCTAGAGTATAATTAAATTATAAACATTGGGAAATCCCCTAATTGAGAGGGCAACGCAGATGGTAATAAGTTATAGTCCCTCATTTTACTGTAGGGAGAAGCAGATATGGAGAGAAGGGAAAAAAGCTAAGAGAGACGAGAAGTGGGTAAATGAGCAAGAGAGAGTAAAAAAGGGGATGGGGTTTATGGGGAACCCTCTTTCTAAATTGAAGACTCAGCAAGACATGACTGCATGGCTGAAAATTCCTGCAAAGTTTCCCAGTGGTTCTTTTGGTGAAAGAGAACAGTAGAAATGTTGGCGTTAATCATCGAGGAGCTGTATTTTTAAAGGGAACCCCCCTATTTTTAAAGGGAACCCCGTGCTGGGGTGGAGGCCCCCTGACCCCGCGCTAGAAACCCTTATACTTACCCCTTCTCTCCAAGTCCCACGCCTGAAGCCGGTCCCGAGACAGAGATCTCACCGTCGGAATCCCGGCGCGCATGCTCCAGAGATGAATCCGACGCCCATAGAGAATGAATGGCTTTATTCATTCTCTATGGGCATCGGACTCATCTCAGGAGCATGCGCGCCGGGCTTCCGACAGGGATATCTCCGTCCCGGGACCGGCTCCAGGAGCCGGACCTAGAGAGAAAGGGTAAGTATAAGGGTCTCTAGCGGGGGGTTGGGTAGCCTTCACCCCGGCACAGGGGTTGATAGGTCTCCTTTAATGTACCTTGTATTGTGTTAATAAACCTATAAATCATTTCTGGGGTGAAATGGAGATAAACACTGAAACCTACCATTTTCATGGTGTTTTTTTTACTCTTTGTTATGTGGTAAAAAGGACATATCAACATTACTGTGCAGGTCAGTTCAAATACAGAAATACCAAATTTCTAAAGTTTAAGGCTGGGTTCACACTGCTTTTTTGCAATCCTTTCAATGTATCCATTTTTAATTGGTTACTTTTAACGGACAGAAAAACGTTGTCAACACTACTTTTTTGTCCGGTAAAAGAAACACATCTGTTTCAATATGTTTTTTTTTAATAATGGAAGTCAATAGAAAAACTAAACCAAACAAATGAAACACAATTGCATCCTTTTTTGCATCTGTTTTTTCCATAAAACGTATACGTTAAGCGGATTGCAAAAAACGCAGTGTGAACCCAGCCTAAGAGGGACGAAAATGAGAGAGTCTACATTTTTTGTTTGTTAAAGGGGTTGGCCACTTAATAGTAAAATAGGTCAGTACAAAGTATTAGTAAGTGTGCTCCCTGTGTACCTCATAGAGCTAATATCAGACTCCCCTTCACCAGGCTAGGCTGCCCTGCTCTGTTTTGTTTCAGTCCACAAAATGGCTAACATGGAGGAGCATGTGACCATGCCCTGTCCACTGTGTCCTTCATAGACATATACATAGTGGTGGACACTGGGGGGCGGGGCATGGTCACATGCTCCTCCATGTAAGCAATCTTATGGACCAAAACACCACAGAGCAGGGCAGCCCAGCCTGGATGATGGGAGTCTGATATTAGCTCTATGGGGTACACAGGGAGCTGCTGTCAGTATATACAGTGAGTACTCCTACTAATACTGTACACTGAGCAATTTTAATATAAAGTGGCCAACCCCTTTAAAAAAAAAAAAGCAAAAGCGCATCTGTTTTGATTTGTTAATTTTATAATGAAAGTCAATGAAAGAATTGATCAGAAATGGTGGAGGGAGTGCAAAAGCAGCCACATCCCTGCCGTATGCGGTAGGGCAGAGCAAGCTTCCGGCGTTTGGGTAAGGAAAAAAGAGATACGGTAGAGTCGCTCTGTGCCCAGAAAAACACACCTCTGTTACCCATTCTGGCCCACTCTTGTATCCTATCTGTATTACTGCACCTCCTTCTCTGCCTCTTAGATCTCGCTGCTTACTGATGTTTTTTAGTAATTTTTATTTGGTGTGCATTAGAAGAGGGGTTGTCTTATATGACTAGTATATCCCATATATTTTAACTGGAAAAGTTGGGAGTCATCTTATACGCTGGAAAATATGGTACTCGTGTTTATTATATAAAATTATAATTTTTATATAACAGGATGGTTTTTTGAATTTAATAACAATGTATGGAACACTACTCTAGTAGATTTTGACTTGAATTCTTTTGCTTTCTATAGCTAACAAAAGTTGAAAAAAGTCAGCCAAACTCAGTGATTTCTGCAGAAGCAGTCAGCCTTTTACCAAGGGCCTTTCGACCTATTTTTAGTAAAAAAGGATTAGCCATATTGCATTACAGCAAACTGGTCCTATAAGCTATTGTTAAAGGAGGTATAACATTTGGCATAATGTTCTGAGAGGCAATTCATATTAGTTACTGGTTGCTGGGAGTATAGTGTTTCAGTGCCATTGTGGTTTCAATGGTCTGTAATGCCTAAATTAACCTGTATAGGTACTGTGGGCAGAGGGTGGGTGTACATACCTTGTCTCTAGGAGTACTCACATGGTGCTGCTGATCTGTTAAAAAGTAGCACAGTGTCTGGGCCTAGCCTTGGGGGTATTTGTTGTTTAACTAGGGATATTTGGTTTAGTAATTTTGAAAGACCAAGCTCTACAGTCTAGTATTCTCTGTGACATACAGTGCTGGCCAAAAGTATTGGCACCCCTGCAATTCTGTCAGATAATACTTAATTTCTTCCAGAAAATTATTGCAAACACAAATGCTTTGGTATTAATCTCTTCATTTAATTTTTCATCAATGGAAAACCACAAAAAGAATTGTCAAAAAGCCAAATTGGATATAATTCGACACCAAACATAAAAAGGGGGTGGACAAAAGTATTGGCACCCTTAGAAAAATCATGTGATGCTTCTCTAAATTGTGTAATTAACAGCACCTGCTACTTACCTGTGGAACATAACAGGTGGTGGTAATAACTAAATCACACTTGCAGCCAGGTGAAATGAATTAAAGTTGACTGTCCTGTGTCCTTGTGTGTACCCTATCATCGAGAAAAGAAAGAAGACCAAAAAACTGTCTGAGGACTTGAGAAGCCAAATTGTGAGGAAGCATGAGCAATCTCAAGGCTACAAGTCCATCTCCAAAGACCTGAATGTTCCTGTGTCTACCGTGCGCAATGTCATCAAGAAGTTTAAAGTGACACTGTCACCCCCTTTGTGCATTCTGACATCTCTACACAGGTGTAAAGGGTAAATTTAGCGTTTTTCATACCTTATTTCATATCATACGTCATGGTGCTTGTTCAAGTAAAAAGTCATCTTTTATCAACTGCAGATTGTATTAAGTGGGCGTGGCCTTGCGGCATTAGCGGCACTTAGCCACGCCCCCTTGACGGTCATTGGTTGGCCGGCGTAAAGGTGGTGGGGTCTAGACCTTTCGGCCAGCCTGTTTCAATGGCCGGCGAGGGGGCGGGCCAACTGTGGCGTTGTGGGTGGGGCTAATTGGAGCGAATGCCGCGAGGCCCTGCCCACTTAACTCAATCTGCAGTTGATAAAAGATGACTTTTTACTTGAACAAGCACCATGACGTATGATATAAAATAAGGTATGAAAACCGCTAAATTTACCCTTTACACCTGTGTAGAGATGTCAGAATGCACAAAGAAGGTGACAGTGTCACTTTAAAGCCCATGATTTCTCCCTAGATTTGAGAGATGATGATGATGAGAGATTTCAGCGAAAGATTGTGCGGATGGTGGCTAAAGAACCTCGACTAACATCCAAACAAGTTCTAGCTAGTCTGCAGCCGAGAGTACAACAATGTCAACCCGTACTATCCGTCGGCGCCTGAATGAAAAGGGACTCTATGGTAGAATACCCGGAAAGACCCCACTTCTGACCCAGAGACATAAAAAAGCCAGGCTGGAGTTTGCCTGAGAAAGCCAAAAACATTTTGGAAAAACGTTATCGGGTCAGATGAGACAAAAGTAGAGCTTTTAAGGAAAAGGCATCAACATAGATGTAGTGGCCCAGAACAGAAGATTTTTCCCTAATGATAAGTCTGTATCTGTATTTATATTCTGACTGTATCTGTTCTGAAAGGAATAATGGCCACTACAAACCGTTAGTGTTATGTAACCCCCCAGTGTTCAAGTTTGGTATTAATCATATTTCTCATACATATTGGTTTATTTGTTGGTTAGTAGTGTGATAATGCAACTAGCCTGGTATCACGTGATCTCCCCGGCTGCCATAGTAACCATAACAGCCGTTGAGCTCTGGCTGGGATCAGTTGGTCACACCCCTTTTTCTAGAGACTTCCCTCTACCTTCAAGGGGGAAGGACGTGTTTCCTTGCGTCTCCTCAAGAAAAAGACGACACAACCCTGTGGTATCCTATCTATTGTTGGTCTGAAGTATTCCTGTCTAGTCCAGATCATCCTAACCCTTCAATTTTAATATTTATCTAAGATCTGGGTATCGTTTCCAGTTGCAGCCGCTCCGTCATTGTTAACAGCAAGTATCCTGTTCATCCTGTTTACCCAGCATTGTACTCTCGTGACTACTACGCCCATCATTTAATTGTCCCCCACTTAAAGTAACTACTACACCACGGCCTATTGCAGCATTGTCTACTACCATGAGTTATATTTAGGTTTACTTCAATCCTGGCTGCGTCCAGAGAGAGAATGTTGCTATTAGTAACCACCGAGTTAATAAACGTACAACTACCGTTGTTTCTGAACCCTGGCATTGGTCTGGTTATTGGTGCCTCGACTAAGGACAACAAAGAATTGTGTGGTGTAACGGGGTCCCGCTTGGACAGATGCCGTCAGTTAGTCAGCTCCCCTCGTGCCATAACCGTGACATAATACCTGGCCATTGACTAACTGGGCTAAACCTGCTATCAGTAACTACTACTCCCAACAAGCTGCCCCGGCTCACCACATAGAGTTTACAGGAAAAAAAGAGGCCTTCAAAGAAAAGAACACAGTCCCTACAGTCAAACATAGCGGAGGTTCCCTGATGTTTTGGGGTTGCTTTGCTGCTTCTGGCACTGGACTGCTTGACTGTGTGCATGGCATTATGAAGTCTAAAGACTACCAACAAATTTTGCAGCATAATGTAGGGCCCAGTGTGAGAAAGCTGGGTCTTCTTTAGAGGTCATGGGTCTTCCAGCAGGACAATGACCCAAAACACACTTCAAAAAGCACTACAAAATGGTTTGAGAGAAAGCACTGGAGACTTCTATAGTGGCCAGCAATGAGTCCAGACCTGAATCCCATAGAACACCTGTAGAGAGATCTCATGTTGGCAGTTTGGAGAAGACGCCCTTCACATCTCAGGGACCTGGAGCAATTTGCCAAAGAAGAATGGTCTAAAATTTCAGCAGAGCATTGTACGAAACTCATTGATGGTTACCGGAAGCGGTTGTTTACAGTTATTTTGTCTAAAGGTTGTGGTAGTAAGTATTAGGGTGAGGGTGCCAATACTTTTGTCCGGCCCATTTTTGGAGTTTTGTGTAAAATGATCAATGATTTGACTTTTTTTTTCATTCTCTTTTGTGTTTTTTCATTGCAAGCAAAATAAATGAAGATATTATTACCAAAGCATTTGTGTTTGCAATAATTTTCTGGAAGAAATTGAGTATTATCTGACAGAATTGCAGGGGTGCCAATACTTTTGGCCGTCACTGTATTAGGGGATAGGATTCACTTTAACTTGCTCCAATTTATAGCTTATAGCCTTCCTGTTTAAACAAACATGATTCGAGAGCAGTGGCCACTGTGAATATAGTGAGCCTAATGCAGCGGCTTGCAGAGATACAAAGTGACCGCAAATGTGACGCCAACACAAAAAAAACAGATGCCTGATTGTTACCTACCATTATATTTCTTTTCTGCAAGATGCTGCTAACTAGACTTTATACCATTTACCTCTTTTCTTTGTTTTCTGCTTTGCCCTCCTGTTATGATACAATTTCTTAAGTTACATACTGGGAAAATAGCCCTTCCTGCATTTGTAAGAGCTTCCAAATACAATACAATAACACCTGCCACCTTGCTAGAACACAATTACTTTATCTGTGTGAATGGTCACGGGCACAAAAAAAATTGGTCTGGAAGGGGGGTCTTCTCAAAAAAGTGGTTTGCTTGGGAGGTTTCACTGTATAACACATTTGTGTATAACAGCTTTTTGTTTACTACTTAGGTTCATATGTGTTCCCTCATAATTTTTATGTCTTTAATATAAATGTACCCAATCACAGCACACCCTACACGCTGTAGAGGAAGTTAGTCCCATAGGTGGGGGGGAGCAAGAGTCTTCTGTTCGAATGGTGTGGAGAAAGGACGCAAACTAGACAGCTCTTCACAGCGGTCCTATCTCGGCCCTGTCCCTCTGCCAGGTCTCCAAGTAGTCAGTCTTAGCCAGTACCTCGCATGGGTTGGACAAAAGACAGTACACTAATACCAACCTTCTCACAAGTACCTACACCAAGCACTCAGGAGAGGACTAGCTAAAGGATAATCTCAACCCGCACCGTGGACAAGAAGAATTCACAGAGCAGGACAGTATCCACTATAAAGCCACAGAGCCAGAAACTGGTCCGGACAGAGCAAAGTTGCAGTAGCCTAGGAACTCTGTCTCGCGGTGCGGGTGTCAACAGGAAACCCTCAGCATTCCGCTCAACCCAGGTAGCAAGGTCTGGGGCCTGTGTCACCCATTAGTACGGTTCAATGCACAGGCATAGGTGTTCTTTTTATTCTTCTAAGTATTCTACCTCATCCTCCAACATCCCGGCAGAGCACATTACTACATGGTTTGAGACTTTCACAACATCCTCCTCTCTGCTACTCTACCTCAACACAACTCTACCAACACGACGATCTCCTACACTGCACTTATCCGACAGATCTGGTCGTCCTATGTTCAAGTCTGTATTGGAACTTTGTCAAGTGTATGTCAGAGACCATCTTTATTACCTGTTGCACATTTACAAGTAGTAAACTAACTTAACGTACTGCAAGAGTCTGTGGTCATTTATCACTACCTACACAGCATACACACCGCAACCTTGGGACACTTCCTCTTTCTGTGGGTGGTGGGTCCTACTATCCGGGAGGGTCATTACACCACTCTGACCACCTGTGACACTATCCCAAGGGATCGGGTAGCAACCTGGCAAGACACTGACCACAGGGGAAAAGGGTACAACCGGCCTTACACACTAAAAGCTGGCATGCCATGACACCTGTGTGCCCCCGGGCACTGGCATCACGTGAAAACCCTTTAAGGTTCGGCTGTATCTCGGCCATCCACTACAGAAGTGGTGTCAACCTACAACACCTAGCAAGTGACCAGCCGTCCCTCCCATATAACACCTCAGGGGGTCCATCACATTCATACCCTGTTTGGTAAGGTCACATAGCACCTTGGAGACCTAGTATATCAGTATTATGCCATCTATAGTGCTGCACTGTGTAAAGGTGGCCATACACCTCAATAACTGACAGCTAAACTCTATAGGAAGCAGAGTCTGACAGGTTCGGTGGCTTCTTATATCTCTGAAAACAAGGGGGCCGTGAAATTCCATCTTGTTTAAAAATCATCTCCACCGTCATAATCTGTAGGTGGCCCCCATACACTTTACACATGAGGCCACCAATAGTATGAGGGGACCTTAATTCATCCACCATCTAGATCAGTGCTTCGTAAACTTTTTCCATTGGAGCCTCACCTAATAGACTAAATGATGCCTGGGCCTCACTAGACTGACCAAGAAGATGCTGGGCCTCACCATCTGTGACGGAAGTCCATGCAAAGACAAAAACTATTGCTCGGTCTACCCTGCGTTTGTCTCCTAATCTCTGCATAACATTAAATAAGCACAAAATTAGTCAATAATGTTCCTTAACCAGAGATTGTTGCATTTAGGGAAAGAACTGTGCAGGTTATAGTCACTGTGAATACTGACTCCTCAGCTGCGCCTCACCAACAACTAGGGGGCGCCTCACTGGTGAGGCCCGCCTCACAGTTTAAGAAGCACTGATCTAGATTCTGTTATAGTTTTACTGATCAAAAGGGGTTTTTGCCTTCCTCTGGATCAACACAGTAGGGTTTCTCTAGGTTGAACTTGATGTACTCTTGTCTTCTTTCAACCTTATTAACTGTGTAACTATGGAAAATAGTGTTGTATGCTATGTTATTTTGTTGATGCTTTCAGTAAAATATGCTAGATATGTTCTCATGTACTTAAAGGGGAACTCCGGATAAAACTTGTTTTCTATTAAAAGTACATTAAAAGCTACATAGATGTGTCTATACAATGTATTACCGTATCTGTACGGTTCTGCCACACTGATAGCGGATAGAAATCCAGGAAGTGAAAAAAATGGCCCCTGTGCCAATTCATTGTCGCCTGCTTCTGCTGCTATCCCCCCTTAGGAGACAAATCTTCCATGCCTCTTTTTTACATTGTGTGTGTTTACTAATGATGCATACAGGGGGCAGGGCGTGATGTCACAGGAGGCTTGGCTGGATCCGCCAATCCCCTAAGTGATTCACCATCTCTGTCCGGCCAGAAGCAGGTGTTGCACTAATTTTACTGATTGTAATGGGTGGGGGCTGTGATGATCACATAAGGGAAAGCATTGCATTCTGGGTAATGCTAAACCAGGAAGGACAGAAACACAAAACAGAGCAAAAAAACCCAAACAAATGGATTTTTGGTAATTTGATAACTGGGATAGACAGGTAAGTAATACGTTATGCTTCTGCAGAAGTTTCATTTTTTTTAACATCTACCTGGAGTTCCCCTTTTACATGATTCATTTGTATTTTTTTCATTGGGAGATTTTTATATACTACACTACAATGTAGTATACTGTATACGCACTGCGGCTCTGTTGTTAAGAGTATTGAACAGATGAAATCTCTGTTATATTTAAAGTAAAGATGTTTATTTTGTTAATGAAGTTGAGTACTTAGACCTAAAAGAATTATTTTAAGGTTCATAGTATAAAATATCACTATAAATAATAATCTATCATTATCTATGTAACACTGTGATTGTCCTTGAATGTTTTTCTTTTAAGTTGCATGTCATATGAACTGCCTGCATTTCTTTTTCTTGTAGAAAAAGCCATTATCTGCAATAATAAAAGAAGTGAGTGATGGGTAAGTGGAAATGACTTCTTAGAAATATGCTTATGTTTACTTAGTTGGTGCATCAGTATAACCTTAAATAACAGTAGTGTTTTAGGGTAGCTTCACACACACCGTATCCGCAGCAGAAAATCCAGATTTGATCTAAATAACTGAACACAGTATCAAATCTGCACCATCAAATCTGCTGCGGATCCGGTGTGTGTGAAGGCGCCCTTAGAAGGGTTTTCCTAATGGCTAACATGATTAATAGATTTGAGTGCCTATCCACAGGATACGCAGGGTGCTGACATCCAGCACCCTCACTGATCAGTGGTACTCAAGAGAATTTTTTTTTCAAAGCAGCTGGTGGTTTGTAAATTAATTCTATTTAAAAAATATCGAGCCTTCCAGTACTTAGCAGCTGCTATATGCCCTGCAGAAAGGGGCATTTTCTTTCCAATCTCACATGGTGCGCTCTGCTGCCCTTGACAGGAACTGTCCACAGCAGAAGAGGTTTGCTTTAGGGGTTTGCTAGTGCTCTGGACAGTTCCTGTCACTGATGGCAGTCTACTGTGGCAGTAGAGAGCACTGTGTCAGACTGGAGCGACCACATGACCTCTGGTAGGACATACAGCATATAAGTAATTTACACATCTATCTTTCTGGCACTAGGTGATTTGATGACAATTTTTTTTTCCTCCAGAATACTTTGAGTCTTCAAATGCGGATTTTTTTTTCTTGGACTGGAAAAGTCACAAAATTTTGAGCAACTGCATAGCTGCACAAAATTTTGCAACTTTTCCGGCACATACACCAATCATGCCTACTTCAGCATAACTAAAATAGTGGCACATGGGTCGCAGACTGACTCCACACTAGAGTTGGTGTATTTCACCACCTAATGTGGAGCCGGTATGGTCTGTGGGTCGGTTGCAGTGCACCCGGTCCACGGAGTGTAAGGGTTTAAAGTGTCACTGTCGTGAATTCTTTTTTGCAAAAATCAATAGTCCAGGCGATTTTAAGAAACTTTGTAATTAGGTTTATTAGCCAAAAAAATGCATTTTTATCATTAAAAAGCAGTTTGAAGCTCTCCCCCCTGTCTTCATTGTTCTCCTATGGAGAGAGCTAAAGAAAAGACCAAAACAGGACAACAAAGAGTTAATCTACAAATACCTCACCCATTATCCCCCCCCTGGGAGACAGACTGTAACTCCCATGCCCATGCTGGAGGTCACCCAGCTTTCCCAGCATCCTGTAAGTTCAACCCTTACAGGATCCTGGGAAAGCTGGGTGACCTTCAGCATGGGCATGGTAGTTGCAGTCTGGCTCCCAGGGGGTTAAGTCCCTGTTAGCTAGACTGTTCTGGTACTGCACCTGCACCAGCAAGGAAGGGGTTAAGTGTTCTTAAAGGGGTAGTGCGGCGCTCAGCAATTATTCACAGAATAACACACATTACAAAGTTATACAACTTTGTAATGTATGTTATGTCTGTGAATCGCCCCCTTCCCGTGTCCCCCCCACCCCCGCACGTGTACCCGGAAGTGTGGTGCGATATACATACCTGACGCGTGTCGACCCCGTCTTCTGTCGATGCAATCTTCGGGAGGCCGGCCGACTCGCTGCAGCCGTCCCGCATGCCGGCCCCCCTCTGCAGCGTCATCAGCTGCTCAGCCGCAATTGGCTGAGCATAACTGAGCTCAGCATGCTGCTTCCTCCAGAGTTCCTCCTGCGCCAATTTTGACACTCCGGGACTATTGGCACCCGTCTTTTCCCAAGACCCCTGGTGGCGTTGGGTACTGGGGTAATAATGGTGGGGGGGGTTAGTGTTAGCCAATTTATACCGGCTAACACTAAGTCTCGACTTAGTAATGGATTCCATCTATCAGACAGCTTCCACTACTAAGTCTGTAAATTAATGGAAAAAAAACACAACGCACCTTAAAAAAAAATTTTTATTCAAATAAAAACACCCCCACACCCATCATTGACCATTTTATTGCACATTAAAGTCCGCTGGTCATTGACGTAGTCCAAACGAATCTGATGTAATCTTCTGCATGCCGTTATCTGAAAAAGAAAGGGAGAAGAAAATGCTTATTACCTAGGAAGCAAACCAGGGCCAATGAGACAATTCAAAGACAATTCTGACACCAAATCAACACCACAGAAAATAGATCAGGCTTATCCCTGATAATAAATTGCACTTTAAATAGACCAGTCTATTCTTGCCAAAGCAGAAATAGACAACACGTAGAAAAATCCCCGTTGATAAATCTCCCCCATTGTGTTTACGTGTTTTTGCAGAAATATTTGGCAAGAAAACTCTCTGTTGAGGTGCTGTGGACATTTTAGGGTATATCGACAGGATATGCCATAAGATGCAGCCAGCGTCTGACACCTATCTCGAGATTTAAGGATTTTCTGACCTTCTTGTGACGACTGGAAATGGTTGAGAAGCCGAAAAGAGCTGAGTTTGTATGTTGACTTTAAAGGGATTTTTATAATTAGCATAACAACGGGAGTTAAGGTGACACAAGCTTGCAGTGCTATACTGTTTACAGTAACTACTATTAAAGTCAATAGACGTTATGTAAACTGCATAACACATGCTCATTTACCAGTTTTCTGCATCCCAACCATCTCCAGTGGCAAAAAGTAGGCTGGAGGATCCTTACTCTCGAGATAGATGCAGTTTCCCCCTCTGGGACTCAAACCTACATTACACATTTATGGCATATCTTATGAACAGGATGTGTATATATACTGTACTTTACAGAATAACTGCACATTTATAGGATTTAATTTGAATGTGTATGACATTATTTTGAAGAAAGAAACTTTTGTGGAATAATTTTCACAAGAAAAACGTTGATCTGCACATTTCCCATTTTGTTTTTTTTTTATATCTTTTTTTATTTTATTTCATTTTTTATCTTTAGTTTTTGTGCAGCAGTAGTTTATAAGAAACAGATTGAAGTAGTGAAAAAGACATATGTTTAGAGTCAAAGTGTAAAAGTGCAGGTTCTTATTTGGCTTCCACTTTATATCCAGCCAATGTGGGTGTTTTTATGTTACACCCAACATTTTGTTCTGTCATAACAGATACAAGATAAGCAACCCCACTGCATCCTGCAAACAGTGTTACTATAGGGAGTAATAGCATTAGATAGAAATAAATCATAGTATCCCCCTTGGATTCCTCCAAACTATTATTACACAGTGTTACAGAGTGAAGTAATAACAGAAGATAATGTATTATGCTGCAAACTAAAATTAAAGAAGAGAAAAAAAAAACTCCTCATTATAAGCATCTGCTCGATGTTGTACAGATAAAAAAAAAAATGTGCAAGTTTGTAGTAGTTTTCAGGAAATGAACTGAATGTAATCACAGTTAAACTGTGTTCAGTCCATTAGATTAGCAGTATATATCAACAATGCTTTTTGACAGGCTGTTGAAGTATGCTGGCAGCATGGTGTGAATAGAGACTTATTTGCCATTTTAAGAGGTTGTTCCAGTAGGACACGTGATACATCTACGGCACATTCTCCTACAGTAGCCAATGTTTACGAAATTACATTGTAGACTGTTAGGCTGCATTCACATGGAACATAGGATGTTGAATGCCTGTAATGGAGTCCCCCCCCACACACACATAGGCAGCATCTCTGATATGCTGGGAGCCGAGGGAAGTGTATGAATATGTGCTGCGCCGTAATGACAGAGCCACGCGGCTGCTTCATTACAGCACGGGACATATCCATACAGTTCCCCAGGCTCGCAGCATCATATTAGAGATGCTGGGGGCGGGGGCGACACTACGTTACAGGCCTTACAGGTGAAACGCGGAACGTGTGACTGCAGCTTTAGTTGTGTTATTTTTAGAGTTGAGCGACGCGGGTCCGGGTTAGAGTCCATCCGAACCCGAACGTTCGGCATTTGATTAGCGGGGGCTGCTGAACTTGAATAAAGCTCTAAGGTTGTCTGAAAAACATGGATACAGCCAATGACTATATCCATGTTTTCCACATAGCCTAAGGGCTTTATCCAAGTTCAGAAGCCCCCGCTAATCAAATGCCGAATGTTCGGGTTCGGATGGACCCGAACCCGAACCCATCTCTAGTTATTTTATTTTAGTGTTTTTTCCCCCCTAATTTCCATAATATTTCTAATGCTTTTTTATAATTGACATTAAGAAACTTGGTTGGTGATATATAGTTATTTTTTTTTCTACCTATGACTGAGCAGATACCTATTTTAATCACCTAAGCCGTCCACACATGTAAAGCTTTCTTTAGAGACTTAAATGATTTCACAAATCTTTATGCTATTTGGATTTATGAGAAACCTAATTAAACATAAAAATCCATAAAATAGCCACTGAGGCTTTGTTTTTCATCACTGTTATTAAAACTATTGCATAGGAATGATTAGTATTTATGCTAATTGATTTTACCATTTTAGATGGTCGATTATTCAGAATCATGAAGACCTGGCACTTCAATATGCTGAAGGCTCTGGATTTTATATAACAGAAAAAGTAAGTAGCCTATTTAATTTCTGCCAACAATTTTTTTCAAACGTTTGCTCATTTGAGGCACGTGCTCTAAAATGTAACTGTCTTTTAAACTTTTTATAGATCAATTGTAGTCTACTAGAGGCTATGTTTTGCTGTTTCGCAAAAGTCCATTCCATTTTATGCTCTTGTGCTTCATGCGTTCATAGTCACTAGTTTATTATGTTTGGTCCCGTAAAGTCTGTGGCCGTGCCGTGATAAACATTAGAAATCAGAAATTGACTAAACTCTAAAACAGAACATAAATAGGGCATTACAAATAAAGCCAGTGCAAAAACATGATCATATTAGTATTGCTTAGCTGTACACAATAAATCCCCAAAGGAGCCTAATTAAAATAACTTCACTCTAAAAAATCTCCTGGCTTGGGACGATCTACTGCACTGATTTGTATCTGATGAAAGGAGGTTCACACACTGAAAGGTGTTATACTGTGCTTATTTGAAACAATAAATTCATTTTTCATTCTATTGGACTTGCATAAGCTCTTTTTTGGTCAGTGCTGGCACTGTGAGTACCATAGCTTTTTTGCACATTTCTTCTATTTTTGATTTTTACGGGCCCCTCCTGGGAGCATCCTGTCATTTATGGTACAGCCAGTTTAGCAGCCCTTGTCATAGTGCTTGTCCGGGATACACTCCTTGATCCGCTACGTGGTTTCCAGTATTTTTCTATGCCTGGAAGTCAGTGGTACCCTGAGGTTTGGGGTAATATGCATCAAGCCCAAGTGGCTACCAGGTGAGCTGCTCTCTTGCACATTTGGTCTTTCTTTCCTCAAAAGGTTTTACACGAGGTGCCTGTACTGCGTTTTTTCCTGTTTTTATCCTGTAGAAAAGAGCAACTAGGAAGAAAAACTTGAGTGCAACCCCAGAGATAAAATGCATATACAAAAAAAACATTTACTATCAAATGTCTAGCTTACGTCACGGAGGAAAGGCCAGATCCCCTGTTCTCCTCAATCCCAGTTTGCATGTAGTCAGTGTGTAACAAATTCTATCCCGAAGTCCTCCAGGTCTGGTGTAGTGTACGCTCGACCCGTCACTTGCTAGGTGGTAACGGGTTGAAGCCACTTCTATGGTGGTTGGTTGGAATATAGGTCAGCCAAATGTTAGGTTGTTGTGATGCCAGTGCCAGTTGGGCACACAGGTGTGCTGGCACACCTGCTTTTATTTTAAAGTGGCTGGCTATATCCTTTCCACTGTGGTTGGTGACCTGCCGGGATGTGAGGGGATCCCTTGGGTGCTTATCACGGTGGTCCGGAGTGGAGTTGTAACCCACCCAGACTATTGGTACTGCCACCCACAGAAAGGGGAGGTGATCCAAGGAGGGTGCAATGCTTAATAATATCTTTAGTAACTCTAGCTGTTCTGGGAAGTTTTGAGAGAGAGATACAGTCGTGCTGACTGAGTTGCATGCTGAGAGGTAGCAGAAGTAGAGAGGAGGATGTCGAGAGAGTCCCAACCTAATGTTAGAAGTGTGTTGTGCCGGAACTTTAGAAGGAGAATAAGTAGAATACTTGAGAGTAGAGAGAATTATTGTGCCTGTGTTTTGACTCTTTGGTCTTTGCACCACCTATTGCCCACCAGTGTTGGTCGACCCGTCCTAGAGGGTGACACAAGCCCCGGACCTTGTTACCTGGGATGAGCAGAGTGGTCAGAATTTTCAGATTACACTCGCGCTGCGAGAGAGCAAAGTTGCTAGGAGCCTACGAACTCTGTCTGATATCCTTTCTTCTGCTGGATATTGTCCTGCTCTTTTAGACTGGTTCTCGACGTGGGTTGGGGTGAAGAGAGTTCAAGAGAAAGAGGATAGAGATAGGAGGAAAGGAGAAAGAACTCCCAATGGTGCACAGATCTTAAAACAATAACCCTTTAGTTACATTCAGCCGTACAATACCTATGTACATAATACACATAACAGCGACCTCTAGTGGCAAAACTTTATTACCACTTCTACTTTAGAGTACAGACTTTTGCGAAGGGTGTAAAGACTAGAAACACCCGTAGTGGGACACCACACTGGCATACACATTTATTCAAACAATAAAACCTTATGAAATCAGGTACAATGTTCTGCCTGGTATCGGGGCTGTGTCCCCTTCCTTAGAGATTTGATGACTCCCACTTCAGCCACTATTACAGCTTCCCTTTCAGTAAAAATTTAACATTGCAGATCTCTATGTTCAAAGTGGTTGGACACATTTTAGTCAGATGTATAAAAGGCCTAAACTGTTTTGCTGACATAGCCAGCCATAAATACTCTAATTTCTTCCCCCCCTGCATTGCTTTTCAAGGCCCCTTCAGCTGAGTACATAATGAATGCCGGTGGGTTCCTTGTCCATAGCAGGCCAGGTGCCTTGTGTGTTCATTTGATTCACCCACATGACATTCTTTCTGACTACCTGACCTTATGTGTCAAACTTAGAAATAATTGTTTGTCTGTTAGAACTATCCATTCTATTACTGTTGAATCTACAAAAAGCCTAGTTATTTGGCGCAGCATATTTTTCTTTACTTTCTATGTATTTTGATCTGCAGCATCTGCTCTGATTAAACTGTGAAATGTATATTTCCAGCCAACTGGATAAATTTGTTCAAGGTAAACTTGTGGTCTGGTCAGGAAATGTTGTTTTCCACACATAATGACAGTAGTAGCGTCATCATTTTCTGGAATGTATAATTCCCTCAGCCTGTACTCATCTGCTCTTTCCAGCTATTTGTATAGCACTATATTAGTGATGTTCTCTTAGGATGTCACTGATAAAACAAATTAAAAAAACTATTGACAAAATTCAACCTCCTGTCAGTCAGTGTCAAGAGTATATAGGTGTCATAAATTAGAAAAATTGTTCCCCATTGATTGCTAATAGGACATAACTTCTGTTTTGTCAGGGAACAAAATACTGTATTCTGCACCAGGGTATTTAATTCTTAATTTAAAGCAACTCTGTACCCACAATCTGCCCCTTCCTAACCGCTTGTACCTTCAGATATCTGCTTTTAATCCAAAATCTGTCCTGGGATCTGTTACATAGGTGATGCAGTTATTGTCCTAAAAGAATACCTTTTAAAGGGGTTATCCAGCGCTACAAAAACATGGCCACTTTTCCCTCTCTCTTGTCTCCAGATTGGGTGGGGTTTAAAACTTAGCTCCACTGAATAATTAACAGAGAAAAAAAAATCCCCAACACAATAAAAAAAATCCCAACGCACAATTCAATATATACAAACAAAAGGGAAGCGTTTATAGGCAAAATATGAATATAGTAAGGCACCAGTACGCCTATCACACATCCCCTGCCACAAACCTGTGAACCAGCAATGGAGGGTCTCGGGTCCACAACCAGATGCTCGTATCGCTACAATAGCTTCTTCCGGGGTTAAAAAATCCAATGGAGAACTTATTTAAGATTCTCCTTTGATACATTGCCCCCTATAAAATGTGAATATGCAAGAAAGGAGTCCGTGAAGCCTCAGCTGCGAGTCTCAAGACACTGGAATAGCCAGATATCCCTCGAGGGAAGAAAACTTGCTAAGCTGTGCCTCCCAGTGGGGAGATCACCAAAAGGGAGTCTTTTTTTAATCCTATTTATATTTATTTGTTTATTTTACACTTTTATGCCCCCTCTCAAGACCTTTTATAATCAATTATTAGACTGCCAATTCTGATCTATGCAATGCTGTAGTATTGCTATAGCATTACTTAGATCAAATATATCTGTGCTCTGCTAATAGTCTACCTTAGCCTGTCTTTATTAGCAGAGAGACATCAGCAGCGATGGAGGGTAAGTATAAAAACCCCAAGCTGTTAAGTGACCTATCAGCAACCCCCGGAATGTACCGATTGGACCCTTGTGTGGCATCTGTCAGTCGATTGTGTTACATTTCGGGATTGAAAGTGTGAAAGGAGAAGTCTGGCCGAACCCCCTCCCTTATTTTTTTTTAGCACAACACAAGCATGCACTGTAAAAGTAAGGCTGCATTTATTTACATAGATTTATCTGACAGATTTTTGAAGCCAAAGCCAGAAATGGATCTCAAAAGAAGAGAAATCTCAGTCTTTTATTTAAGACCTGTTCTCTGTTTTATAGTCTGTTCCTGGCTTTGGCTTCAAAAATCTGCCAAATAAATCTGCATGTGCAGTATACAGGAGACTCCAGACTGCTACATGTGTGTAAACTCAGCTTAATGTGCAATTGTGATACCTGATAAGCAGACCTGTCAAGTCTTCTGTGAGTGATGACAAGCTATGCACAGAGCTATATAAATAAAGGAATTATTATGTCAAAAGTTTTTTTATATTTTTTTATTTTTTGAATGATAGAGACACTTTAAAGTGACACTGTCACCCCCTTTGTGCATTCTGACATCTCTACATAGGTGTAAAGGGTAAATTAAGTGTTTTTCATACCTTATTTCATATCATACGTCATGGTGCTTGTTCAAGTAAAAAGGGTCCTTTTATCAAGTGCAGATTGTATTAAGTGGGCGTGGCTTTGTGGCATTAGCACCACTTAGCCCCGCCCACGACTGCACCGTTGGTCCCGCCCCTTGACACCCATTGGTTGGCCGACGTAAAGGGGGTCTAGACCTTCCGTCAGCCTGTTCCAATGGCCGGCGAGGGGGCGGAGCCAACAATGGCATTGTGGGTGGGGCTAAGTGGGCTAATGCCGTGAGGCCCCGCCCACTTAACTCAATCTGCAGTTGATAAAATATGATTTTTTTTTACTTGAACAAGCACCATGACCTTATGATATAAAATAAGGTATGAAAACCGCTAAATTTACCCATTACACCTGTGTAGAGATGTCAGAATGCAAAAAGGAGGTGACAGTGTCACTTTAAGGTCTGTTTCTTACAAACCTAATACTGGGGCATGTGTCTATATTATGGCTGCAAATCCCAGCCTAATTGCGCATCTGATGACCTGAAAGCATCATAGGAATTATGGTAGGATCTATAATGCTGTCAGATCTGGTGGTTAGACCCGCAATCTGCAGTTTGTTTCAGTGGTTAGAAAATGTTGTCGCTAAGCTAAAAGGATATTTTATTAACCGGCGTCCTACATTCAGATGAATCTTACAGTCAGAAAAATATGCTATAGATAGATATCTCCCCAATGGGGCTTAAAAAGAATACTATCTTGGCCCATGTTAGAGGGGTGCATGGGAGAGAACAAAGCACAAGCTTTGCTGTGTACACAGGGTATGTGGGAATATAACATAATGTCAACTGACCCTATGAAATGTTGGATGTGATGTCTGTGTGCCTTTTTATAGCTCATGAGGAAATTGCTCTACCTTGTGCTGGCTGGGGTGTTTGATTTCCCCTCCCTCTGCAGAGTCTGCCATACTATAGGTACCCTCCTATCTCTGTTCAGTGATACACAGCCACTGTCCTATTTTACTGCCTTGTGCTTGACTTCCTACCTTTCTACATATTCCAGATATGCCCACCCTAAAGACTTGGATTCTTGTCTTTATCTCTACACTCAGATTGTTCATGTGCAGCCTCATTCCCTTCCCTACTACCCCAGCAATGAGAGGAGGGAGCTGTGAGATCCATGGCAGAAGCAGCATCATTAGCAGCCATGAGCAGGCATTACACAGACTCTGCAGCATAAATGGCTGGAGACGTTACAGCAAGACTGTATAGACAGCTGCTTAATTTTGCATTTAGGAAACAGATGAACAATTAAAAAAGACAGTACAAAGGTGTCTATAGCCTTTTAATTGGCACTGTCGTACTAAAAAAAAAAATTTTTCTTTGGTCGGGGTCTCACTGTTCACTGCAAGATCTCCACCGATCTGGACAATATGTCGGGAGAAGTGCACACTAGTGCATTTTACTTTGTAGATCGCATTGATTTCTATCCAGGCAGCCCCATTATATATGTCCATATGATATAATGCCAATGATTTTGGAATGAGGACATAACAAGCGCTATTTTGAGTGCTGTTTGTTGTCTCTTTGTACACAGAATTATTATATCAGTATTATTTTATTGTTTTAGAATCGCAATGAAATAAAAAATGGAGCCATTCTACGATTGACATCATCACCAGTAAGTATGGATTTGCCATTGAGTATTCGCAAAATTTTCTTAAAGTTTGCGAGGTAACAATCTATGAACATCATTGTATTACTCTACATTGTCTGGTGAAAAAATGCACCAAACTGAATGTAAATCACTAAAGCGATTTGGGAGACTTGGAGAATTCATCAACCTATTTCTATGTTTTACATTTATGACATATCGAAGGGAGCCTTTTATTGGAAGAACAATACATCTGTAACCCATGTTTGATTATTTTTGTGTGGCTCCAGTCTCCACAGACTTTAAAAGGTTATTCCCATCTTTACATATATGACATATCAATTGAATATGTCTAATAGATGCAGGTTCCACATCTAGGACCAGCACCTTTCCCAGGATCTAGGGCTTGTGTGATTCCAGTCTGTTTACAGCTGTGTCAAGCTTTATGTAGAGCTTGGACTTTATGGGAGCTGTGTAAAAAAGCATAGTACTGTCTGTATAACTCCTAAAATACTGAAACAGCGTAGCTTGTGGTGCTACCTTGCATACAAAACTTAAAATTATTTTGCCCCGAACTTCCCCTTTAAGATATGTTAGTGCCCAACGAAAGTTATGAAAATGACTAATAGACACTTATTATGGAAAAAGCACCTAGAATACATTTTCTCTGCACTAACTACATCATGGTATTTTCAGGTCTCTGTAAAGTTGGTGATATCACGTAACATAAACTGCTGGCTCCGTCTGCTCCAGTTTGTACCGCCACAGGTATCGCAGTAGGTGTCGGCAGTTGATGTTGCGTAACATCACAAACTTTACAGAGACCTGAATGCGCCATGTTGTAGTAAGTGCAAAGAAATTGCATTATAGGGGTGTTTCCCATAATAAGTGTCTATTAGTAATTTTCAGAACTTTTGTTGGGCATTAACATATCTTAAAAGTATTTTGCCTGGACTTAAAGTTAGCGAGAGCTCTTCAACCTTTGGATGATGCAGCAGACAGGCCATATCGGGCTGGGAACTTTGGATCTTGAAATAAGCATTGGCCCAGAGGTGTGACCTTCATCTATCAGACATTTATGGCAAATCGTACAATCACATGCTGTACATGCTGAAGCTGAGGGCTCAGTCATGCGCAGTACTGTATGTCTGTGGCTAGTGATACAAGACATAAAGTCATCATTTTAATGTCTGTTTAGCTTTTGGCTGCCATATAATTAGGTTACTAGATAGCTAGATATTACTTTTTTAACCCGCCTGACTGCTGTGGAAGCCAGTTTGATATTTTAGTGGCCCAAAAATAAGCTAAAAACTGAGAAATGTTTAGACACTTTTGCCCAAATTTATTAATAATGACTTATTTTGTGCCAATACAATTGGAAAATAAAAGCTTGACTGCACAAAGTTCATTAAAGTGCACGCTCCTTATAAATCTAAAGCCTTTGGAATTGTATGACTGATTGATTGGATTTCTTCTACCTCTGCCATGAGGAACCACATGTTTATGCTGCTAAATTGCTGCTTTTTAAATATTGGATTTTGGTATGAAAATCTAAGGGGGCATTCACATGTTCCGCAAATTTGCGGACGTTACGGATGGGAAAAGGAATGTAATGGATTCGTTCCCTGCCCAACATGATGTGTCCAAATTATGCCGGCAGTGAGTAAACTCTTTGAATAGGCACAGCACTGTAGTGACAAAGCGACTTCGATTCAAAGAGCTGATATTCGCACATCATGCCAAGCAGGGAGCAAATCATTTAGGTTCTTTTCCCCATCCCTAAAATCTGCAAATTTGCAGACGTGTGAATGCCCACTTAAGTTTTACCACACCTCCTTTTCTCCCCAAGAATAAAAAGGAATAATAAAGGTGGACGATTGGTAGTCCAGCTCCTGTGATTTGAGCTTGCTCTAAGGTCTCCAGCAAATATGTTAGGCTATGTTCACACTGCGTTTTTGCAATCCGTTTTTTTCATCAGTTTTTTTTTTTGAAAAAAAACGGATGCATTTGTGTGCATCCGTTTTGATCCATTTTTCCATTGAGTTCCATTGAAAAAAAAAAAGATCAAAATGGATCCGTTTTTTTTAACGAACACAAAAGTAGTGTCAGCTACGTTTGTGTCCGTAAAAAAAAAAAGGATCCGTTTTGATGCGTTTTTTTTACAATGGGAGTCAATGGAAAAACATATCAAAATGGATGCACACAAATGCATCCATTTTTTTCATCCGGTTTTTGCAAAAAACGGATGAAAAAAAACGGATTGCAAAAACGCAGTGTGAACCCAGCCTTAGCCTAGATAAACATAAAGTGTAAAAAATAAACATGTAAACCTTGAACTGTTCTTTTCCATGTATACTTTGTTCATGTAATGCCTTATATGTACATTTATGTATGTTTGTGTGTGATAAATAAAAATATACCAATCCACTGTTTTTGTTCATATTCTTAGACGCTCACTGCCCAGCAGCTCCATGACAGGGTCCAGTCTTCAAGTATGGATGTCAAGCTAGAAGGACTAAAGGATTTGGCCAGATTTTCACGAGATATTACTTTTGCTCAAGAGTTCATCAACCTGGATGGCATTTATCTTCTCACACAAATGGTGGAAAGTGGTAATGAGTAAGTTTTCTGTTTTCCATATATTCTGATATTCTTCTATTAATGTGCACCAAGGCCATATCATAGAGACACAATAATATGTAAAATAAACGCCAGAATCAAATGTCAGCCTTTGACTGCAATTTGCGTAGCTGCATTGTATTTCATAAACCTGGTTGTATTGGCTTATTATTCACTGATGATGCAGTCATTGTCCTAAAAAACAACTTTTAAACGTGTGACCTTGTGTCAAATTGGCGTGGCCTACAGTATGTGTGCCCTAGACTTGCACCGCCTCTCTGTCCCTCCTCCCCACCCTCTTCACCATTAGGAATGCCCCTGGGCATGGTTTTTTCTATTCATCAGTTGATGAATAGGAGAAAAATTTTAAGGGGCATTCCTAATGATGAAGAGAGGGAAGAGGAGGGACTGAGGGGCGGTGCAAGTCTAATCCACAGACACTCTAGGCCACGCAAATTTGACACAGGGCTGCAGGTTTAAAAGTCGTTTTTTAGGACAATAACTGCCGAGCCGACCCCAGGACTTACCTTGGATTAAAAGCAGCTATCCAAAGGTACAAGCGGTATTGTGGGAGCAGACTTTGGGTAAAGAGTTGCTTTAATAGGAAGTGTTAGCCAACCGTTTCATCATTGTCTCTGAGCTACATTTCTAGAACAGCGAAAAATTTTACTCTTTTCTCTGCACCACATTTCACCTTTCCACTTTTTTATATGCAACTGTTTGTCTGTCTTTTATGTTGCGGTTCACTTTCTAGAAGTTTGAAGAATACATTCCCTGACTTTTTTTGCTTCTTGTGTTGACATAAAATGTCACTAAAATCCAAATTTAAACTTTTAAGCTCCTTTGAAATCAAATGGATTATTTGCATGATCCTAGCTAATGTATTGGGTTGATACAGGATTAAAAAGCTGTTGTAAGGATTAGTAATAATAGGCAGCGAAGATCAGGAAGCACGGGAGGATACAAAGCTGATTACCTGCTCGAAAGACAACCACAATGTTTGCAGTGCAGCTTATTGTACAACAGAACCATATAGCATTAAAAAGATTAAAGGAACGGCCTTCTAGTGCAGGAGCAAGAAGAGTTGTGTCTGACATTATCCTCTTTCCACTTCTACAAAATTATACCTTTGAGAAAATGTAATTAAAAGAAATGTGAACCACAGCCAAATCCCATTTACTGCAAGGCTATAAAGGGAATACACAGAAGTCTGTGCCTTCAATTACTCTTTGCTTCTTTGCTCTGTAACTTATGAGACTGTGGGGCATTGTTAAGAATGAATGTTTTGTAGAAGGAAAACACACAACATGTTTGGAACAATCCCGCTAACCTTTTCTCCTAACAGAGATTTAAGTTCATTAATCCAATGCCCATGTAATCTATCTTAATCTTTGCATTCACCAGTGTTTAGTGTACGTCCTGCAGACATGAATAT
The DNA here is from genome assembly GCF_027789765.1 of Dendropsophus ebraccatus. Taxonomy (NCBI): domain Eukaryota; kingdom Metazoa; phylum Chordata; class Amphibia; order Anura; family Hylidae; genus Dendropsophus; species Dendropsophus ebraccatus. Next base: position 143,558,245 of record NC_091455.1, on the reverse strand, counting down.
TATTATGTGCATTTAAATTAATAGAAATGCAAAAACAAATCTTATACATAAACTCAAAGTAAAATTGTAGTAATCCGTCAGTTTCAGGATCAAGGTCATCTTACAGACGTTCTCCCCCACATCCAAGCTCTGAATCTGAAAATAGAAGTCAACAAGTGCGCTATGCCACAACAATTGTGAACTTTTCCAGGCACTAATTCATGGTGCTTTCACTTTACCATCCATTGGTCATTGTGATTGCTTATAACTCTCTCTTCTTCTAACTATGTAGCGTTTGATGTCAGCAACTTGTGAGAGGTGGTGCCCATGGAGAAATCTCCCGGCACTCACCTCTATGCTGAAGTAGGATTTATTTACCCATCAAGTGAGAGTGCAGGCTTTGCTGTCAAACAGGACATGTTTCAGCAGAGTACTGACAATTTGCTGAAACGCGACTTGTTCGACAGCAAAGCCTGCACTCTCACTTTGTTTCTGCTTTTAATGTGAGAATTAACTAGCCCAAGCCCTCTCACTAGGGATAAGGCCAAAGATTTTGAGCCATAGCCTTGCTGTAATGCATTTCTATCATATAATCCAATAAGAAAACTCACCTAGCAGTTGTCCAAAGCATATATCAGAACTCCAGTTTTCCTATCCTACAGTGATATTAAGCTCTAGAATTAGGATATTTGATTACCCTATCAGTGGATACATATTTCTGCTATAGACTGCGAAGGTGGAACGATACAAGAAGTATGCCGCTCCATGTATCATAGAATCTTGGCTATGCTCGTGTGCTCAGTCTACAGGTTGCCAGGCACCAGCACAGATAACAATATTGGCCAATAAGCAGAGCTCTCCTTGGTACATTACATCGGCCAGTACATTTAATTTCCTTGGTAGAATCTGAGATCAGAGTTTTCGAAGTTCAGCATCTTCAATTTCCCTGATGACTTTTTTTTAGCCATTTGAGAAGGATTTATGCATCAGCTTTTATCTCCTGCATATCAGTCATGTGATTGTCTGGGATCCAAGCACGTACAGGTATGATGCAAATAAATAAGCAGTGCAATCATTACAAATAGCTGGTGGGATATGTTGTGCTCTCTGTGTTTGTACCTCCTGTGATCATTTTATGACAGTCCTTTTTTAACTTAAAGCGACTCTGTACCCACAATCTGACACCCCCCCCCCCACACACACACACTGCTTGTACTGCTTGAATAGCTGTTTTTAATCCAAGATCTGCACTTATTGTCCTAAAAAACATCTTTTAACTTGCAGCCCTGTGTCAAATTGGTGTGGCCTTAGAGTGTCTATTCCCTAGGCTTGCACCTCCCCTCCGTCCCTCCTCCTCGCCCTCTTTACCATTAGGAATGCCCTTAGGCAGCATTTTTCCTAATCATCACTTGTCTGAACACTGCACATGTGTTGGGTTGTTAAGGCACCTGTGCAGTTTTTAGACACTGTAGGCCACATCAATTTGACACAGGGCTGCAAGTTTAAAAGTTGTATTTTAGGACAATACCTGCATCACCTGCTGAACGGACCCCAGGACAGATCTTGGATTGAAAACAGCTATCTGACGGTACAAGCGGTCTGTAAAAAATAGACAAGTTCTGTAGAATAGTTTTTAGCTGTGGCTGGACTTCTGTTTTTCCTGCGTGTCTCTTCTGTGTGTCTCCTGTGTTTTTCTCCAAGCTTATACATAATATTATACTGTCACTGCCCACATCCTAGTATATTGAGTTGACAGGGAACATAAAATGATCACCATGATCACATATCGCTACCACATAGTAAATAAAATTAATACTTCATACAATTCATACTATTGCTAGATAAAAATCACTACGCACATACCAATAATACCATAATACAATGGCCATCTAGTGATATATACCAGCCGTACAGTTATCCCTATACGTTATTTCAGTAAATATCCAGGAGTTCTTAGAGGTGGCCCCCCTTTGTGCCCCACACTATAGTTAGGTCCCCCTTTGTCTCCCCCACACTTTAGTTAGGTCCCTTTTTTTGCTCCCACACTGTAGTTAGGCCCTTCCTTTGTGCCACTATAGGACCTCCTCAAACAATAGTTCCCCAGTAATAGGTCCTTCTGTGCCCCAGCTCTGTAGCTTGGCCTCTTCCACTTGGCCAATATTCCATACTGAGTCCCTCTTTACTGGTGTTTTGGTTGCTGACTGTGTATGTCAGCGGGTTCTCCAGTTGGACAGTCTGATGCTGTTCTGTAGCCTGAAGTTTTTTTTGTACAAACCATGCAGTGGTATAAAAAATATTCAAGGGTGACCCCTTGTGATATATTATGACAAGTATCATCTATTTTTGTAAATAGGCAAACAGTGTATTTGTTGTTGAAGGACATTGGACTTTTTCTCACTTCCCCAATATTTCTATTATATTTTTACAGGAAATATCAAAAATTGCAGAAGATTATGAAGCCCTGGTAAGATTTTTCCTGAATTCCTATATGTTTTGCACATCAACCTCTATTCACTCACTCTTGTTGTTGCATTCAAACACCTATAATACCGTTCTTTGTTGGAAGCGTCATGATAAAGGGTTGCAGCATTTCACTACATGAATCCCTGTCCATATGCTAAATCTTCCGCTCTGTACTCCACCTCTATATTTCAAAAGCTCTAGTAGACCCAATTCGCCCATGCATGTTGGCAAAAGAATCTGAATAGCCACATACAATGTTTCCCTGTATTGCTTTGTAGAATCTGATATTGTTCTTGAGTCTGAATATACATCCCTTGTAGAGAACTATACTGGGGCTGTATGCAGCCTTTCTGGTAAGAGTCTCTATAGAAAAGTATGATAAAAGTATGCTATACTTTGCTGCATTATTTCTGCAGTGTTTGTCAGCTGCCATCTTTGTTCAGTCACATATCTTAAGTGCATTAGTGTAAGCTTCCGTACCCAACGCAGACACTACCAAAACTACTGAGTTCTGTCTGACTGCAATAAAGGCGGCAGACGGCACCCTCTGAAGTGGACCCCACTCATCAGGTGTTGATGGCTTTTAATATTAGTTACAGAAAATGCCTTTTAATTTATCCTTTAAAATATGTTTGCATTCATGAATAAGATGTGGTGGTAGAGCGAAGTCTTCAAGTTTAGCTGTTTTTATTATGTTTTTTAAGATAATAAACTACACACAAAGCTGGCCGGCAGATGTGTGGCCTGGGAGTTGTTAGCTGCTGAGCTGTGTAAATAAAAGCATGTAAAGTTACAAATGATGAGAGGGGGACAGGTTTGCTGAAAGGCATGATGACTGCCATATAGTTATAACACAAATGAAGAGGTGATGGGGTTAAGAAATAAGAGATGCAGTGAGTTTGAGTAATGATTTTCAGTCTTTAGTTTTCAAAGGCAAAATGGCATAAAATACTGTTCCTTTTAATACTTTTTCAGTATTAAATGTAATGTCAAGTAAATGTGATGACCCCTTCTGCTATGGAGGGCCTGTCCTGTTTTGTATTACTGAAGTTATTCAATGAGTGTAAGGGCCCTATTACACAGAGCGATAATGAGCCGAATTGACTGATTATTGCTCTGTGTAACAGAGACAAGGACCATCAGCTGATCGTGTAAGAACGATGCGCTGCCGACATCTGACGATTCCCCAAACACCTGACACCTTACCTCTCCCTGCTCCTGCAGCAGCGTCTGAGTGGCCTGTCAGCTAACAGGCCGCTCAACCAATCACAGTAATGGAATGAAAGTTAGTTAACAATCATCTGCTCTATTGATGGCCATAGATGCCTAATATAGCTTGATATTGTGCTTCCCAGACCAAAGTTACACAGCTAAATATGACCATGTTGTAACAGAAATGTCACTCAGGGCCGTTTTAATACATTGGTGGGCCCAGTGCACAGCCCTCAAGAGTGGCCCCCCCCTTCCCTTTCGGCACATTGTATAATGTACTGAATTTGCCCCCACACTGTATCAAGAGCCCCAATACATACAGTAGTTCCCTTATAACACTATTTCCACCATACAGTGATTACATATCAAATAAAAACTGCACTAAACAAAACAGAAAGATATCACAAATGATACCATTACATAATACCGCCACATCATGACCCCTAACACTACAACCCTATAACAGAGTGCAGTTACATCCAGTGACTCACCGGGGGCGTCTTCTCCAAACAGAGTCTGTCACCTTCTCTCCATCCAGCCTGGGCCACCTTGAAGTCTTCTCCTGGCTGTGAATCTTCTCTCCAGAATCTGCCAGACAAATATTTTAGGCTCCAACACATACAGTAGTTAGGTCCCTTGTACCTCTATACAGTAGTTACACCCCTCTGTACTCCTACATAGTTACACCCCTCTATGCCTCCATAGTTTTAAGGTGTCCCTGTAGTATATAGACCCTCATGTGCTCCTCCAGTTATATACAGCCCTCCTGTGCGCTCCCCCATAGTATATAGCTCCCCTGTGCTCCCCCATAGTATATAGCTCCCCTGTGCTCCCCCATAGTACATAGCCCCCTGTGCTCCCCCATAGTACATAGCCCCCTGTGCTCCCCAGTAGTATATAGCTCCCCAATAGTATATAGCTCCCTGTGCTCCCCCATAGTATATAGCTCCCTGTGCTCCCCAATAGTATATAGCCCCCTGTGCTCCCCAATAGTATATAGCCCCCTGTGCTCCCCAATAGTATATAGCCCCCTGTGCTCCCCAATAGTATATAGCCCCCTGTGCTCCCCCATAGTATATAGCACCCTGTGCTCCCCATAGTATATAGCTCCCCTGTGCTCCCCCATAGTATATAGCTCCCCTGTGCTCCCCCATAGTATATAGCTCCCATGTGCTCCCCCATAGTATAAAGCCCCCTGTGCTCCCCCATAGTATATAGCTCCCCTGTGCTCCCCCATAGTATATAGCCCCCTGTGCTCCCCAATAGTATATGCGCTCCCCTCCCATATAACATTGAAAAAAACAAACACTTTTACTCACCTGGTTCCACGCGTTCCTCTTCTCTTCCCTCTTGTGGCCGCAGTTTCTGCGGTCACAAGACGCTGCACTCCCCTTACCCTCGCGCCGACGCTCCAGTGACGTCGGGCGCCAGAGGGAGAGTGCGGCCTCTTGTGACCGCAGGAAGTGCGGCCACAAGAGTGACTGACAGGGAGGGAGCCAATGGCTCTCTCTCTGTCAGTATCGCTGATGTCAGATTACCCATCCATGGCGCTCCCCCCTGACAGGCTGGTGGCCGGAGCCCTGTGCGACCGCACTGGTCGCACATAGCAATGGCTGGCCTGCTCGGGGGGGGGGCCCTTTAACCAGTTGGCCCGGTGCACGTGCACCATGTGCCCTCTAGTTAAAGCGGCCCTGATGTCACTAATATGTAATATTTACCTATACTGTGTGTGTGTGTGTTAGAGGTGTACCTTGGTGTAGCTGATCTCATTCTCTAATGGGGAGCTTAATAAATATTTTCAATACACGGTAATAAAGGACATCTGCAGAGTGAGCTCATAGGAGCTGCAGCAACCATATACACAGACAATACAATGTAGCAAGAGCGTTTTATGTTCTAGTGAGTACAAAGTGCTTTATAATATAAATGTTTTGTGCAGAACATTTTGCATGGAGAACGGCGATACAAAATGTTGTTAATGCTTTGATTGATATTGGTGTGGCCCACCTATAGAATAGATATTCCACAGTCAGGATCTAGTAATTATAAGACGAAAATCTAGGTCACCTATGCACATGGAAGCAAAAATTTAAATGTTATCCCAAGAAGAAAAGGTATCCCTCTTCACAGAATGTACCATGAGTAAATGGAAAAGTAGCGTGCAGGCTCAACTACACAAAACACTGTGCCAATTTAGCACATATAGGGTAGACAATATTCAATTACACGATACTCCTCTCCCTAGGCATACTCCTCTCCTCTAAAACCTATCTTTTAGTGACCTAGGGTAGCTTCACACACACCGCATCACAGCGGATTTTCTGCTGCGGATCCACAGCAGATGCGCAGCAGACTTGATCCAAATAACTGAACACACCATCAAATCTGATGCAGATCTGCTGCGGATCCTGTACGTGTGAACGCACCCTTATAAAACAGAACACCAGTAATGTGAATGACTGGCCTGTATTTTAACAGACTAACTGCCAAAATGGCGGCCAGAGTAGCGATATACTGCTGAGGCCGCTGAAGATAATGTTGAATGGAAGTGTAACCCAAAGATACAACTGCACTGCCCCTCAGCTAATTTCACTCCATTAAGAGCGGCATCAGGAAAAGGGGGAAAGACAAAAAATGCCAGAATTTGGTAATCTGCCCTCATCCTGATGAAGCTCCTGAAGGAGTGAAGCTAGCTGAGTGGCATTGCAGTTGTATCTTTTAGTTACGCATCCAGTCACCAGTATTTTTAGCACCCATAGGGTGCATTCACATGTTCCGTGAAACACTGAACCTACGGATGGTTAAGCTGTGTACTTCACATTACTGGTGGTCTTGATGTATTTTTAACCAGTCACTTCAAACACATTCTTTCTTTTATTACTGGAGTAAACTAAGTTTTATAGAGTGGTATGTCCAGGGTGTTAGTAGGCTCTTTGGGCCTTTTTTTTTTTTTTTTGTCTCATGATCAACTAGCGCCCCATTCATTCTCTGTGGGATTTCCAAGCATTGCTGAAGCCTGAACTCCTTTTTGTTTGAACGTCTCATTGACATGCATGGAGCATGGATGGTGAAGCATGCATACTGCCACTCTGTTCGCTTGGCGGGCAAATGACCTTCATTCTTGTGGTCAGCTAGTTATCGCCTATCCTTTTGATAGGTTATAAGATTTTACATAGGGATAACCCCTTTGATGTCTCATATGTGCCATAGTAAAGCACACAGACTTTTATGGGACCCTACTGCACCTTAGTATGCCTCTGAATTTATTATAATGTTTTTCAGACCCTGTATGACTTTAGTATGGCATATTCTATTGGACATTTAATCACATAGCCATTTTTCTAGTAGAGAATAATCTCATAATAAGAAACTACACCAAAGAGTGCCTAGAACTACCTGGCTCGGAGCTTGTAGGACTTTGTTTGCCTGCCTAAGCCTACTCTCTATTCACTGTTCCCTTTCTGAATAATTTATATAATTTATACATGTTGGCTTATTCATTTGGGTACATGGTAACTTACATATTGAGGTTTACTGAGTAGGCTTTTTTGGTAAGATATAGATTTGTTGTGTGCTTTGTTGTGTGCTTTGAGTTTTACAATATACACTATAATTTCATCCTTATATGATGTATGTCCTGGTCCATTTGATTTAGCTGCCTTCATTCTTAGCTTTCCAGCGCCACCTAGTGTCAGAAGCAAAAAGATTTAACATCATATAGTTAACAGCACAAGTGGCTTTGCAAATGCTTTGCTTTAGTCCGGTTTCTCTTTAGGTGTGAGTAAATAAATGTTATATTTTTTCCCTTTAAAAAAAAGGAATATAATAATAAATAATATATAGCTCAGGACTTATACAAAATTAAAACTAAAAATATTTTCTTCATTTCAATTTTTGCAGGTTTAAACTAACCTCTTTGCAGTGTGCTTTTAGGAACTACCTGTTTGTTGGGTGTGCCGTGGTCATGGCAGTAAGGACCCTATTACACCAAAAGATGTCTGACAGATTTTTTTCAGCCAAAGTCCAAAATGAACTATAAACAGGGAACAGGTTGTAAAGATAAGATTGAGATTTCTAACCTTTTCAAATCCTGGCTTTGGCTGAAAAAATCTGTAAGCTAATCTGTCAGACATCTTTTGGTGTAATAGGGCCTTAAGAGTGAGGAATTTTATAGCAACAAAATAAAATGGGGAAAGCCTGCCATGTTTGCAGCTTACAAATCTTACTGCTAAAACGTCTTGTTACCCCCTGTCTTATTTTGTTTTAGTTTTTATTATTCTGCTCTTTTTACAGTTTTGGTGAAATGCTTTCCTACTCATTGACAGCATTTGTGGAATTGATGGATCACGGCATTGTGTCGTGGGATACATTCTCTGTTGCATTTATTAAAAAAGTGAGTATATATCTGTACTTGTGTTATCATGTCACATTTACATACCACAAAATCACATGCATTAAATAAATATATGTTAAGATTCCTGTAATTCCGTGTCCATGAGACCTGAAAGGGGTTGCATTATCAAAAATTGTGTAAAAAAAAAACTAGGAAGAAAAAAACAACCCCCCAAAATAAGACACATGGCTCTCCAATAGATATTCTTATCTCTCTGAGAAATAGATGAACCACCATCTCAGAAGACTGTTTAGAAAGTTAGTTAATTTTGCATTGAGGAGACAATGAACGATATAAGAAATCATTGGAAAGATGTCCATAACCTTCTATGCTGTTATTATTCATGACTTCTATAAATTTTGTTCAAAAATGTTAGAAATTTAATACCAGAGGCGCTGCTCTACTTCTCTGCAAGCTTTGGTTTTCTGACGCCACTACAACCTCCTAAGGAATACAGTATGTGACACACATGGCTTCACTTACAGATCCGAAACTCTCTTCACAGTTTGTCAAAGTTCAGTTATTGCTCCAGGGGAGAGATGAAGCCTTTAGTGCTCTGTTACATGCCACACTCCACGCATTTGGTGCTGATATTAATCGCAGGAAAACAAATCCCATCCAGTCTTCCTCATGTACAACACTTTTTTTCTTCCTATGACTACAGTGATGTTTGAATACTATAAGTTTCTATTCATTACTGATCTCGGCTATGAACTAGATTGCAAACATGAGATGTATTAATGTCAGGTGTGCTATTATACACCAGTAAACCCAAAAATCTCAACCACACAGACTGTAGCTTTGCTAACACAAAAAAAAAGAGTCACAAAAAAAGTCACATTTGTGGATTTAGGTTTTAATTATGCTACAATTCCCAAAATGAGCAAAGAGTTGAACAAAATGTTAATGTATCTTATATTTGATGCTGACCCTATCTATCTATCTATCTATCTATCTATCTATCTATCTATCTGTCAGTCCATCCATCCTGCCCTGGCCCAAATCCTGTTACTACAGCATAATTTTTTAATAAATATTCTTTATTTATTGTTTTTACCCTCCAGATTGCAAGCTTTGTGAACAAGTCTGGCATGGATGTCTCCGTTTTACAGCGATCTCTAGCTATTCTTGAATCCATGGTGCTGAATAGCCATGATCTATATCAGAAAGTCGCACAGGAAATCTCAATTGGACAGTTAATTCCACATCTTCAAGGGTAAACAGACACCATTGTCGTATTGTAGACACCAAGGTTAAAGGGGTTTTCCAGGAAAAATTGATTTTTGGTATTAGGAAAGTGTTAACCAAGGTTAACCCTTTTCTAATACCTCCCTAACATTACTTGTCAGCTCTAGGAGATCCCCCAGCTGGTCACGAGAGTTGCCTGCTCCTGAGCTTCTGACTTCCTGTCACATCCCGGACCAGAAACACAGTGTTTCCGGTTTGGTGATGTCACTCCTGTGTCTGCACTCTGCATGTGTCCTCTGATATAGCTGGAAGCTGCTGAGTCCTGTGTGAGGAGAGGGGGAGGGACTCAGGTGTTGATGCTTTCTGATTGGCTCTGGGCAGCAGCACAGACATCCACAGTCTCTCCGTCTCCAGAGTGAATCACACTCTGCTGCTTCCCTTCCAGAGCAGGAGCAGTGAGAGTCACTCTGGGAGGGAGATGCTGTTTGTCTGTGCTGCTGCCGATCTGATAGCTCTCTCTGTCGCAACACAGAAATCATCTCCACCCCGTCCTAAGCCACCCCTCCCCCTCCACACACAGGACTTATGGGATGTCAGAGTAAACCTTCCTATAGATAGAGCTGCTGCTGGTGTCCTCCTATGTCTGTTTGGAGGGAGGAGGTCGGGACAGGGGTGGAGAGGAGCTCTGTGTGGCAGAACACTGGTATGGTCTATGTTCCTCCAGCTTCTGCCTGTGGAGCAATGGTAAATGTCAGGATTACTGTGCTCACTGAAGGGTTCGGGTCTGGTTTGATTTATTTTTTTCCCCCCGTCTCAGGGCCCGTTAACACAGAGTAAGAAAGGTGGAATTGTCCAGCCTCCGTGTCATAATGACGCTCTATGGGAGGTGCGCCCTGCATTTCTTGGCACTGAAGAATGAACATGTTCATTCTTCAGCGCGGGGAGAGGAGCAGCGCGCGCCTCCCATAGACTCCCATTATGACACGGAGGCTGGCGGCATTCTGCGGCGGACAATTCCGCCTTTCTTACTCTGTGTTAACGGGCCCTAAGACGGGGGGGGGGGGGGGAAATAAAATCAAACTCTGTCACCAGACCCGAACCCTTCAGTGATCACAGTAATCCTGACACTTACCATTGCACCATAGGCAGAAGCTCTGGAAGCAGGAGGAAAATAGTCCAAAAAAATAGATCTAATTCTATGCCTAGGCCAGGTTCACACTATGTAAAAACAACGCTCGCATTTCATAAAAACTACAGCCATTGTTATGAAATAGGGACGTTGTTTTTACATAGTGTGAACCTGGCCTGAGGCTGCAGCACATGTGGTATTTGATTACCTTGTTATACACTGCAATTCCAACTCTGGCCACTGGGTGTGCTGCATTTGTAAACAAACAGAGCAGCTTGTAAACAAACAATACAAGATATAAAAAGAGCTTTTTCATCTCAAGAGAAGCTGATGGAGACGAAAAATGTATATGGGGAGGTTTGTCTTGACTTAGGCAATAATGCTAGATGATTTTTGAAAAAACATAAAAATCCTGGAAAACCTCTTTAAGCAGTCCGATCAGCAGTTTAACCCCTTAACGACATCGGGCGTACCCATACGCCCCCGTTGCCTGGGCTTTAACGCAAACGGGCGTATGGGTACGCCCGATGTTTCCCCGATCGCTGCGTGTTCACACACAGCGATCGGGGAAGATGGCCTGCTATAAATCATAGCAGGCCATCTTAGCTTCACGGCACGGGGGGTGGTTAACACCCCCCGTGCTTACGATCGCCGCTATAGGCTAATCAATTCAGATCAGCCAATAGTGGCGATCGGAACCTTTCCGGGTCATCGGTGACCCGATGACCCGGAAAAAAATGGCGGTCGGTGCTGTCCGAGGACGGCACCGACCGCCATTACTGTAAAAAGTAATGGTGATCGCCGTGCCACCGGCCCGATCGCCGTGAACGGCCGGCCGGCCGTTCACGGCGATCGGGCCGGTGGCACGGCGATCAGAGTCCCACAATATAGTAAATACCTGCCCTGGACCCCTCAGCTAGGTAGCCGAGGGGTCCAGAGCGGGTATTTGTACATTACTCACCTGTCCCGGGCTCCTGATCGGCGTCTTCCGGGTTCGCGGCGTCCTCCGTCATTCCGTTCGGTCTTCGGGTCTTTCCGGCGGTCCCCGTCGTCTTCTTTCGGCTATTTTCGGCTCCAGCCTCGTAATTTTCCGGATTTTGCGCTCTGCTGCCCCCTAGCGGCTGATATGTGTAATACACTTATCAGCAGCTACAGGGATATTCAGAATGTAGAAAAAGGTTTTTTTTTTTTTCCAAATTTTTTTTTTTTCTATTTTCCGCACCCTATGGCCGCTGAGTGTTGATCAGCATCGCACGAAAGTGCGCTGCTAATCAGCAACTCCTCCTTTTTGGTGTAGGGTGTTTTTTTTCTATATCCTACTGCCACGGTCTGCTTATAAGTGCCGCACATAAGTGCGGCATTTATCAGCAACTCCTTTGTTGGCGTAGGTTTTTTTTTTATACTTACTGTAAAAAAACACGTAAAAAACACTACATTACACCACACTACACTGAATAAAGTTTGACACTACACCACTACATACCCCATATACCAATCCCCGTATAAAGATGGCCCCCAGGGTGTTTTCGGCGTCAGAGGGATACGTTATTATTGCCTCCGACACCGAAACAGCCAGTGAGGATGAATGGGGGGGATCGTTCTTTCCTCCATTCATCCTCATCATCCAGTGACGTGTCTGGGGGTAGCGTAGCGTACGCTGCCCCCCAGACACATCTTTTCCGCCAGTACCGTCCCAATAAGAGATGACGGTATGGAGTGAAATTCTACAAACACTGTGAGAGTACCTCAGGGTACTCTTACAGATTTAGGGTACGTGCACACTGCGGAATGGCGAAGGATAACCCTTTGTGCATTCCGCAGCTGGCACCCACCGGAGGACTGATGCGGGCGCATTTCTCTACCCGTGTCATAGACTCCATTCTATGCACGGGCGGAATCCGTCGTCCATCCAAAGAATGAACACTTTGGACGGAGAGCGGAATCCGCCCGTGCATAGAATGGAGTCTATGACACGTGTGGAGACGTGCGCCTGCATCAGTCCGCCGGCGGGTGCCAGCTGTGGAATGCACGAAGGGTTATCTGTCGCGATTCCGCAGTGTGCATGTACCCTTAGAGTGTATGTAGGAAGGGACACCCGAATCCAGCCCCCAGATGCCCCCCCCCCCCATCCTTGTAGTTAGTGGGAAGGTCGTCCGGGAACTGATCTTCCCACTGCTGGATAAAGGTCACCACCACCTGTACGGGGATAACTCTTATACCAGCGCCCCCTCTTCCGGTCCCTCGCTGCCCTGTAGCTTGTGGCACGATCCGTAAATATCAGAAGTAGTAATAGCGCCCTAATATTTAGCAGCCATGGAGCGGACCCAGCGCTTCTGGATATGAAGGACCCCGTATCGCACCAGGGCAACATTTTCCAGGTGACGTCCCCCACACAGGAGAACGGGAGACCCCAGAAGAAGTGCAGACTGTGGCGTAACAGGGGGATCAGGAAGGACACCATTTTCCAGTGTGACACCTGTCCTGATCACCCCGGCCTCTGCATACTGGATCGCTTCAAGGCGCACCACACGTCATTGGGGTTCTACATTATCTAAATTCTGTCCCTTATTCCTATTTCAGGGGTCACCTTGGTCCAGGGATTATTCTGATCGCCATTATGGAGTCAGGAAGGAATTTTTCCCCTGTGATGAGGCTACTGTCGTCTGCCTCACGAGGGGTTTTTGCCTTCCTCTGGATCAACACAGGTTGAATTTGATGGACACCTGTCATTTTCAACCTTATAAACTAATAATTGGCCTAATACCCCCAAATAAATTAGAATTGTCCCTTTTTCCCCAGCTAAGTAGGTATGGCCGCCATTCCCATTAGAGGATGCCATGATGCAATTACAAAGCCTCTGTGCTGCCAGGACAGTAGAAACCCCCCACAAGTGACCCCATTCTGGAAACTACACCCCATAAGGAATCTAAGAAGGGGGGCAGCTGGGATATGGCCCCCTGGTGACGGCCACATTTGGGACGTGAAAATGAAAAAAATTGTATTTTTTATTTTCTCGGCACATGTTCTACGTAAGTGCCCGTCACCAGTGGGGTCCATATGCTCACTGCACCCCTTGTTAGATTCCTTATGGGGTGTAGTTTCCAGAATGGGGTCACTTGTCGGGGGTTTCTACTGTCCTGGCAGCACAGGAGCTTTGTAATTGCGACATGGCCTCCATCCTCCATTCCAGCCTCTAAATGGCGCTCTGTCCCTTTGGTGACTTGCCCTGTGCCCATATGGCACATTATGCCCACATGTGGGGTATTTTCGTACTCAGGGGACACTACCCTACACGTTTTGTGTTCATTTTCTTTTTTAACCCCTTGTGGAAATGGAAAAAAATCAAGGCTAGACCAACATTTAGTGTAATTTTTGTAAAATTTTTACTCTAAATTATTAATCTTGTCATGTTTTTTCATTTTCACAAGGGGTTAAAAGATAAAAAAAAAACATTTAATGTGTAGAGCAATTTCCCCTGAGTACGGAAATACCCCACATGTGGACATAAAGCGCCATGCGGGTGCAGGGTAAGCCTCCGAAGGGAAGAAGCGCCATTTGGTTTTTGAAGGCTGGATTTGGATGGAATGGATTTCGAGGGGCCATGTTGCATTCAAAAGGCCCCTGTGTTGCCAAGACAGTTGAAACCCCCCACAAGTGACCCCATTATGGAAACTGCACCCCTCAAGGAATGTAACAAGGGGTGTAGTGAGCACATGGACCCCACTGGTGACGGACACAAATGTGGAACAATGTGGCGTGAAAATGAAATATTACATTTTTTACACTATAATGTTGGTTTAGCCTTGAATATATCATTTTCACAAGGGGTTAAAAGAGGAGAAAAAAAACAAAATGTGTAGCGCAATTTCCCCCGAGTCCGTAAATACCCCACATGTGGACATAAAGCGCCATGCGGGTGCAGGGTAAGCCTCCGAAGGGAAGGAGCACCATTTCGTTTTTGAAGGCTGGATTTGGATGGAATGGATTTTGTGGGGCCATGTTGCATTCAAAAGGCCTCTGTGTTGCCAAGACAGTTGAAACCCCCCACAAGTGACCCCATTATGGAAACTACACCCCTCAAGGAATGTAACAAGGGGTGTAGTGAGCATATGGACTCCACTGGTGACGGGCACAAATGTGGAACAATGTGGCGTGAAAATGAAATATTACATTTTTTACACTATAATGTTGGTTTAGCCTTGAATTTATCATTTTCACAAGGGGTTAAAAGAGAAAAAAACACGCAATATGTGTAGAGCAATTTCCCCCGAGTCCGTAAATACCCCACATGTGGACATAAAGCGCCATGTGGGCGCAGGGCAAGCCTCCGAAGGGAAGGAGCGCCATTTGGATTTTGGAGGTTGGATTTGGCTAGAATGGATGATGAACGCCATGTCGCATTTACAGAGCCCTCGTGCTGCCAAAACACTGGAAACCCCCCACAAGTGACCCCATTCTGGAAACTGCACCCCTCAAGGAATCTAACAGGGGGGGAAAAGAGGATATGGACCCCTTGATGACGGGCACATTTGTGCCATGAAAGTGAAAAAATGAAATTTTTCCCTTTCACGTCACATTGTTCCACATTTGTGCCCGTCACCAGTGGGGTCCATATGCTCACTGCCCCCCTTGTTAGATTCCTTGAGGGGTGTAGTTTCCAGAATGGAATCACTTGTGGGGGGTTTCCAGTGTCTTGGCAGCACGAGGGCTCTGTAAATGCGACATGGCCCTTGAAATCCTTTTCAGTGAAATTCAGCTTCCAAAAGCCAATTGGCGCTCCTTCCCTTTGGAGGCTCGTCCTGCGCCCCCTTGGCACTTTATCGCCACATGTGGGGTATTTCTGTACTCGGGAGAAACTGCGCTACACATTTTGTGTCTTTTTTTGCCTCTTATCCCTTTAAGAAAATGAAAAATTGAAGGCTAGAACAACGTTTTAGTGTAAAAAATAAATTTTTCTTTTTTCACGCCATATTGTTCGGAAAATCTGTGAAGCACCTGTGGGGTCCAGATGCTCACCGCACCCCTTGTTACATTCCTTGAGGGGTGTAGTTTTCTAAATGGTGTCCCTTTAGGGGTGTTTTTTAGGTTTTGACACCCCAGAGCCTCTGCCAACCTGAAGTGGTACAGTCAAAAATGACCAAATATAACGGAGGCGTTGAAATTCACTAGGCGCTCCCTTATATCTGAGGCTTGTGGTTGCGTCAAATAGCGCAATAGGGTCACATATGGGGTATTTCTATAAACTGCAGAAACGGGGCAATAATTATTGGGGTGCATTTCTCTGGTAATAGGTTTATAATTATGAAAAATATTGGATTACAATAAAATCTCTGCACAGAAAATTAAAATTTTCAAATTCCTTACACACTTAGCTTTTATTTCTGTGACTCCCCTAAAGGGTTAAAACACTTTCTGGATGTGCTTTTGCAGAGTTTGGGGGGTGCAGTTTCTGAAATGGGGTGCTTTGTGGGGCTTTCTAACATACAGGCCCCTCAAATACACTTTAAACCTGAACAGGTCCCTAAAAATATCTGATTTTGAAATTTTACTGAAAATTTGGAAATTTGCTGCTAATGTTTTAAGCTCCCTATTGTGTAAAAAAAATGAAAAATAGTTTAATAAATGCCGCCAACATAAAGTAGACATGTTGCTAATGCTATTTAATATATAATTTATGTGGTATAACCACTTTCTGTATACGCAAAAAAGTTTCAAAGTTGGAAAAATGCATTTTTTCACATTATTTGGGTTTTTTTCATAAAGATTTGTTATGAGTATCGACTCCAATTTACCAGAAATGTAAAGTACAATATGTCACGAGAAAACAATCTCAGAATCAGCCGGATAGGTAAAAGCATCCCGAAGGTATTAATGACTAAAGTGACACTGGTCATATTCATAAAATTTGTCTCTGTCATTAAGGCCATTTCAGGCTCTGTCCTTAAGGGGTTAAGGGCAAAGGCACACACATTGCGTATATACGGTCCGTAGGTAGCCTGTATGCCATGGGCTGGAACAGTCTGAACTCCCTGCACCCTAATTCATTATGATGCAGTGAGCTCCGAAACAGTTAATGATCTGCGCTACAGTACTGACAGTGCTTATGGACCATATGTACTGTGAATCCAGCCTTCAAACTCTGTGATCAAAACAAATTGCTGCATTTTAACTTGGTGGAGAAAGGTGACCATCTCATAATATAGACAGCCGCTAATAATGATCATGATTTTTATTAGCGGCCATCTATATTATGAGATTGCCGCCCTTTCCTGCTATGTTCCCGTAAGGGTAACAAAGTCAAAAAGCTAAATGACAGGTGCTGTACCTGGCAAAGTCCTGACTTGCACAAGGTGCCAATCAGTTACCCTGGCAGTCTTTGTGACTGGCATTTAGACTCTGCTAATACAGTGTGCTTCTGGCGGATTCTACTAGCAGTAGGCCAATATCACAGATCAATATAATATAGCAATATTGCACTGATTTGCTTAAACAATCGAATAATTGATTCTGTAGATCCCTTAAAGGGACTTTTTTTTATTTAAATTTTTAATACCTAACATTAATAAAAAAAAAATTGTAAAATAATAATATTAATAAAAAAAAACATGTTTGGCATCACCACTTGTGTAATCACTGTAAAAAAAAAATGTGCCCCCCACATAACTTTGTACTAAAAAAAAAAAAAAAAAAGTGTTATATGGGTGAGAATAGAGAAATTCAAAGCTTTAGAGTAAACTTTTCTTTTTTTTTTAACTTGTAAAATACAAAAAAAAAAACTAGCTCAAATGGCTCTGTAGATGGAAAAAACAAGAGTTGTAAAAAATGTATAATTGGTTAAACAATAGATCATTGTGTGATTACACATGCCCTTTAAGCAGCCTCTTCCTATTGATTGCTTATAAATACACAAAATTGGGAGGACAATTATCCTTTTTGACAAGCTTTCTGTTTCAACAATTATTTTAATCAATGATTTTATACAGTTATGGTAGGCTTGCCATTTATTGTGTTTTGATGTTTTCTATTTCTTTTGCCCCAAGGACAGATCAAGAGATTCAGACATATGCAATCGCAGTCATCAATGCACTGTTCCTTAAAGCTCCAGATGCAACAAGACAGGTATGTATCCACAGGGACACTATCAGCCACTCACATGCTTAAGAGTATATGCAATCCCAGGCGTTGACTGCAGTGGTGTAAAGAACACTGGAATAGAAATACATTGTCTGTAGTGATTAATTTTATTTCACTATCTGTCAGTCTAATGGATGAATCTGGTTTTGGTCGATACCCAGAGAATGCTACATACTAGAACACATAGGGGGTATTTATTAAGGGGTGACATTTACCAATATTAATAAATGGCACTTACTGATATTAATGCAAATGGCTTTTTGTGTCTTTCTGTGGAAGTATTGAAATGATACACCTTGCCCTGTCTCCTCTTAATGCTGCTCTTGGCTGTAACCCTCTCAGCATTACATTGAAGATAGCATTGACATTCTTGATTTTCCTCTAAGTGTGAGTTTTCTAAATCTATAATGTTGAAGGTTTTATATGCATGCTTGTCTTTGTGATATGTATTTTCATATTTGTATCATTCTTTTGTTCTATAATAGATTTTCTATTTCTTAGATATGCTTGCTTGACAAGTTATTGCCTCTCAACTCTCGCTATCTGGGGAGATGGGTCATTATTTTTCTCATGCAGAGATCCAAATCCCCTGCTTTTCATGAAACAGCCATAGAGTTAAAGGAACTTTGCCACTAGAGTTTTGTACAACCACCAAACATGTTTAACTGCTAGGGAGCAAGCAAAACACGCCTCTATCACAAATGTCCATATGAGCTTTATGTGTAATAAGTTCTAATACAGGGCGCTGTATGCACATTACCTGGAAAGATCCATGAGAAGAGTCCAGCAGTATGTGCAGTGTACAGATGAAGCTAAGGCTAGTGTGCCTTGCTTTACTGCACATGTGCTGGTTTCCACTGATCTCTTGATGTGGATCCCCAGAAAATGTGACACTCGGCTGGCAGGTACCCAATGATATTTTACTCTTCAACTAAAACTGTATTGGCACCAAAGATTTACTTAGTGGTATGCCCATCTCACCTATGCAGGTAGGCCCGCCTCTGAATGACACAAGAAGTATGCAGGGCTGTAATCATGTCCAGAGAGACGTAATTACAGCACTATATAAACCCAGTAACAGAATTTTCTTACACTGCGGAAGATAATACATTGCAAGTACTTGGCAAACAGGCACTCGGGCAATACATTTATGTTTGTAAAGTCTATTAGCAGCCAGTGACCGCGGGTCCTAACCGACACAGAGCAATCCTCCGTGCCAGCTAATTAACCATTTAAATGTTGCTGTCAAAACTGACAGCAGCATTTAAATGGCTTTAAAATCTCTGGTGAACCAGTGATGCCATCTGTGATGCGATCACGCCAAGCTGATCCTTTATACTTACAGGCCAGATTCTCTTCGGCTTCCTGGTTTTTGTTTATTTTTTTAATATCAATTAAAAGTTCTGTATACCCAAAATAATATCTAATTAAATCTACAATCCACCAAGTAAGAAACAATGCCCAAATAGCTACATAGATGTGAACAGAACATTTTTCTCATAATTAAGAGTTAGTGAATATTTTGTTCTGGAATAGTAAAGTGATAGTTGACTAGTTTTGGGGGACTTTTAAAGAGTACCTTTCATTAGAAAAAACTTGTCACAGAGAGATGTCAAAAGTTTTGGGTTGGGGTGTAAGACGACCACTCTGCAAGGAGACGACCACTCTTGTGCATTCCTCTCTCTTTTATGTGTCTGTCCATCCTACATTATAAGGCCATCCAGCTCACATAACACAGAGCCGAAAGTGAATGTGCTGCGCATGGCCATCTCACTACTCATTCTGCTAAACAGTAGCGGTAATATCGTACCCCGACTGATCAAAAAAACAACAGCATTTTCAAATTTAGCATTTTTTGGCATTTAAATACAATTTTTCACAATTTTAATAATAAATAGCACACAAAGTTTCCACTTTTAGGCTATGTTCACACATAGTATTTCCGTCAGTCTTTTGGTCAGTATTTTTTCAACCAAAATCAGGAATGGAACTGACAAGGCAAAATTATAATGGAAAGATTTGCACATTTTCTGTGTTTTCAGTCCACTCCTGAGCAAAAAACTGACACACTGAAATACTATGTGTGAACAAAGCCTTTAAAATGATTTTGGTGCACAGGTCAGCAAAAGTGGTGCAGGACTTTCTATCTGTAATGTTTGTAGCGCTCAACTTAGTAGAAGTGGGGCAAATGCACCACTTTTTATCTATTGTTTCAAATTGCAAGGCTCTCATGATGTTGAATTTACTGAATTGTGCACAAAAATCAACGAGACATGCGCCAAATTCTGTGCCAAAAATGTGAACTCTGTATTCTCCTGTACAATGACATTTTACAGGTGAATACGTTTCAATTATATTGTGAAAAAAAAAAAGATTTTGTTTCCGTTTTCCCTAGTTAAAACATTTAGTTTATTCCCCTTAGTGCTAGTGCATGTTTCCTTAAGCTAATGGATACCTCCACATAAGTGACCTACTAAAGCTACTGTAAAACACGTATTTATTTATTTATTTTTTTTATTCTAAACAGGAGATGGCAAACATATTAACACAGAAGCAGCTCCGTTCTATAATTCTTACAGTAAGTATTGCCACAAGTTAGACTAGTAGGGAGTTACCTTCTTTAGAGGACCACTTTTAATATTTCATATTGGGGCATAAGGAGGTAGTGGAGGGAGAGCAGAGATGCATTGTGGTGGCAGCAATTACTCCCCCCCTCCCCCAGAGGACTGGCCACATGGACCTTCCTGGTGAGGACCTGAAATTTGTATATTTGACAACCACTGTCCGAATATTTTTTACTCTGTCTAAACATTCCAAAAAAGGGCTGAACAAAATGAGCAGACAAGGAGTAGTTCAGTATCAACCTTTGGTGAAAATCCTAATAAAAACCTAGTTTAATGGACATCACATTCTACCATCATGCTAACCATCTTGTCTGGGGATTATTATTTTAGAAAGAAATTTCCATTTATGCAATCTAAGAAAAACTACATTAAAATGTTATAACGCTGTATTTTTTCACCATTTAACTAAACACCAGACGGAAATTGACCTGCTTGGCAGTCATATACAGTAGGGGAATAATGGAGAGATGGTGCAGTGACTATCGTATAGTAAATTGTTAATCTGTTGTGGAGTGTCTTTTAATGTATTTTAATTATTTCTTATAGAATGTAATCAGATCACAGAATGCTATTAACAATGAGATGGCACACCAATTGTATGTACTTCAAGTGTTGAACTTTAATCTACTAGAAGATAGAATGATGACGAAAATGGACCCTCAAGATCAAGTAAGCATTTGTGAATTGAACTGTGTAGTCCTAGGAGTGTACAGCTATGCTATTTAATGATAAGCAACCCAAATTTAATATAATATTTGTTCAGTTAATTTACTGGATTATAAGTGTCTGCTCATTTCAGAAGCCGAGAATATGAAAAAAAAGACTCTAAATGTGCTGTTGTAATAGACAAAAAAGCCTGTTTGCAAAAGTACTCGAACTTGAGTGGCTAGTGCTTTGGGGTAGAGCACCTTTTGTTTGTTTTGTGTGACACTGATACCATTGAGTCAAAAAGTTTATTATCCTGGGCAAAACATGCCATAAACATTGTATGCAGACACTTATCTCAGACTATGCAAAAGAGAGCCAGTGGAGCATAGTGTAAGAGTCTCAACACACAGGAATAGCCAGATATCCCTTAGGGAAGGGCCTAGCCAAGGGGTGGCTCCTGTAGGGAAACCGCTATATTAAGTGGTCTTTAGCTGTTTGTGGAAGCATACCTGCCTTTTGGTTTTCCCCTGTCATTGCATTGACTTATAGGGCAACTTAATATGGTTGTTTTGGTGGTTTCCCTACAGGAGCCACCCCTTGGATTGGTCCTTCCCCGAGGAATATCTGGCTAGTCCAGTGTTTCAAGACTCCTAAATGAGGCCCCATGTGCCCTCTTTTGCATATTCATATTTCCTAGGGAGCAATGCACCTAGGATTTCACTGTATTAAGCGCTTTAGCCGCCAGCCAACAGTATTATCTTTGGCTGTACTCCTTGAGATCAGTGATTTGTTTCCCGTATATACTTTTTTAGATTTACATTGTGGTAAGAAGGGGCCCCTGAATGTTATAAATGGACAAGTATTAACTGAAAATTCCACCACTATATAAACAGGATGCTTAATATTAAAAGCACAAGAGGACTTCAGTTTGGGAACAAAGGTGGCTTTAGATCAGGGCCCCTTCTTTTGACATGCCACACTTATTGGAAAACAATAAACATCCTATGCTTACCTCTCCACACTCCCTCTGTGTCCTCCTCTGGTGTCACCAATGTCCCCAATGACGACAGAGCCTCTGCTTCGTAGATTAACTTGTCTCAGGAGTGCCAGCCCCCTCAGCAAATCCTAACTGAGTCGGGACAGCCCTGCGATCAGTGATTGGCTGAGCAGGCTGTCACTCCTGGCAACACTGCAACAGGACACCGGGGGAGCACAGAAGGGTAGGCATCAGATTTATTGTTTTATATGCAGCAATATATATATATATATATATATATATTTATTTATTGCCAGACAACCCCTTTAATTTGTACTATCCTACAGCATCCTTAGATGATTTTTCCACCTACCAAGAGACATGAAAAAAGAGTCATAATATGCATCAGATTTAAATACTTGTGTAAATGTACAGCAGCAATATGGTGGTATGAGGAAGAGAAGTCTGTCTCTAATTCTTAGCAGCAATGTGCATGGTAACACCATTTTGTCTTTCATAGTTTGTAAAATCTTACTACTGATTACATTAAACTCTAGTTAACTGTTTCATGCCTTAAGGATTTCATGTTATTGATTATGAAAGATAGTGCCTGACACACTATGGTCTCTACTGTACTTTTCTGACATTGCCATCATCTTCTGTCTGTTAATGATCCAGGCCCAGAGGGATATTATATTTGAACTGCGTAGGATAGCTTTTGATGTAGAACCAGACCAAAACAACCTCGGTGGCAGCATTGAAAAACGGAAATCTATGTATACCAGGGACTATAAAAAGCTTGGATTTACTGTGAGTATTTTTAACAGTGTCATTTTGTTCTTTAATAATTCCTTTTTAATGACATAATAAATGTCATATAATTTACTTTATATTTGTATATTATCAAGTATTGATTATATGGTAATTCTTTACATTTTTGTTGGAATGTATTCTTAAAGGCAGACCATGGCCTTCATTATAATATATGTCCATTTCAAAAAATAAGGATTAGTCTCTTTTACACAGAAATTTGGTGCATTAGAAGGGTCTAGGGGAGGCACATAAAAAAAAGAAAGTTCTGCCTCTGGCGCCCCAAGTGTTATCCACCCCTCTGCCTTAGGAATGGCGAAGTGCAAGGAAAGGGAGATATCTCTGTTATGTTAGGTACTTCAGGTAGAATTCAGTGTTTCCATTTACAGTTTCTTATGCGACAGTATACATTCAGACATATTGCTAGACTGTTTCCTTATTTTGCATGAATTATGATATAAAGGGATCTCCTTTTAGGGCAGTTACGAAGTGGTGCAGCATTCAGTTATACTAAGAGCTGGGGTGGTGGCGATGAGTAGTGCAGTGGCGGCTCTGTAGGCTCCATCACAGCACCCCAACCCCTCCCCCAGGACCCAGCAATCTGCAGAATTAGTATTTGTTTTTAGGAGCATTATAGAAATCAGATGAGTCCATATAATATCCTGTCCTTATAATATATTAATATTAGTAGTGAAAGAACGGATTAGGCATATAATATATGTAAAGATTGAGTGTGATAATGTCTGTTGTAGGTAGTAATGTAGCTAGTACAGTATTAGAGCCTACAGTTTATGCACAGCCGTTCTAATAGTGTATATTTTGTAATGCTTTCATTTTTATGTGTAGATTTCCAAGAAGAGAGTCAGGCTTTGTGTTACAATGCAATGATGTGTTGTAATGCATGTTACTGCGGTCACAGGAAAGGCAATCACAAGCTCTGTGATTTATGTGGCTGCCAGCCTCAGTAATTCCAACTATTTCCACATGCAGTCACAGACTGGAAGGCACTGGTCTCTACCTCATGTAAAGCACTGGGAAATGTCCATGGAAGAAAATCACCAGCCATTTATTGGAGCACTGAGTGGCATTTGTTCTTTTGTTAGACTTTCCATTTGTCCCAGGGTCTCCAGCAGTGCAATCGCCCAGGCTCAGCACAATATAACATATTGCAGAATAGTACTGTTAGGAGAAAAGCAAAGTACAATGGAGAAATTGCTGCACTGTGGAGACAGCCGAGTGGCATCAGCAGTATCTCGCTGGCATCTCAGCGGCCACCAGTATTGATTCACACAGCGCACACTACTGTGATCTGGAAATATTCTGATTTAGGGCTGCAATATAATGTGCAAACACAGGGCATTTAACTAGGCAATACCATTTACTGGAGTTTTTTCCTGGAAGCTCTGAAGACATAGTAATATATGACCTTCCATACAGCAAGACACTACTTTTTGCCCATGTGGTATTAAAATGCATAATGTCACCATTTCCCCTCAGAGTATAAATAGATAATGCTGTCATACTTCATAAATAGTGAGTGCAAACTAGTCAATGGCTCCCTGCTCACTCCAAGTTATATAGCTTACTAATACTAATAATAGTTCTGCACGGTTTTGTATGATTTACCCATGACAGGAAGTTTAAAATAGAAAAACTACAGACTGAGTGTTGTCTACACCTCCCCCTTTCTCCATTGACAAGGCATTATTCTCTGATGTCATAGGAAGCTTTGCTGGATCTTGTCTCTAGCCTTATGTTCACCAACCAACCCCTCTAGGCTACATCACCATCCCTGTCATATCCACCCATAGAAAGATCTCTTGGTAGGGGCATTTAGAGAGGGTGAGGTGTGCTTGCAGCATGCTGTATTGTGATATTACTACTGAAAAAGTGAACAGAAAGTTAATGCCGCAGGTGCTGGGACCTTACTGTTTAATAATCTGCAGTGAAATTAAGTGTTCTGTTATAGCATTTGTGGGGGGATCAGGACTGGCAATGCTAGGTTAGCAATGCTATAGGCTTCTTTTTTCACTTGATGTCAGAGTACCACTTTAAAGTGTACCTATCGTTTAAATAAACTTCTGACATGTCATAGTGACAGGGCCGTTTCTAGGTAATTTGAACTATAGGGCGAATCTTTGTTCTGAGGGGTCACTTTCCTTTTCCTCTCCTTCTGGCCCGAACCACCATGATGATTTCTTACAGCAACAGTTCGTCGCTTCTGAACCTGCCAGACAAACATTTAAGGCTCTGCACTTTTACAACTTTCACTTTTTTGTGTCAAGTGCAGTAAAGTCAGTAGATATGTGGGTTGCCCTCTGTATGTAGGATCCCCCCTATGCTGTCCCCATAGTAACAATCCCTCTGTGCTCTGTCCCCATAGTAATAATTCCCCCTGTGCTCTGCCCCCCCATATTAACAATCCCCCCTGTGCTGTCCCCAAAGTAATAATCCCCCTGTGCTGTCATCATAGTAATAATCCCCCCGTGCTCTGCCCCATAGTAATAATCCCCCTGTGCTGTCCCCATAGTAATAACCCCCCTGTTTGCTCTGCTCCCCATAGTAACAATCCCCCATGCTGTCCCCATAGTAATAACCCCCCCTGTGCTCTTCCCCCCCCCCCCCATAGTAACAATTCCCCCCATGCTCCCCCCCATAGTAACACCCACCCACCCCCATTGCCAAACACACACACAATGAAAAAAAACTTTATACTCACTTTAATACATACAGCGGGTCCCTGTCTCCTCTTTTACTCTCAGCTGAGCATGGTCCGGGGGGAGCTGCAGTGGGGCGGTCGGGCCAGGTGATGGGGCTGGCTGCCGGGTGGCCGGGGATGTGTGCAGCTACGTGAGGTCAAGGGGTGCCACGAGTGCCCCTAAGCTGTCAGCGCCCTGTGTGGTCGCCAGCCCGCCCACCTCTAGAAACGGCCATGTGACATGTCAGAGGTTTGTATCGGTGGTAGTCTAGGTGCTGAGACACCTACCGATCCCTAGGATGAAGGGGTAGACGTACTGCCTCTCTATCTATAGAACTTTCAATAGACGCCATTGCTGAAAGCTCCATAGGGCTCTATTATAATTCTGTGCACCACTACTTTAACAGTGTGAGCGAAGATAAAAAGGCAGAGCGTGCACTACAAAGCACTTCTGCCACTTTGTTCTAGTTATTGGCAGGGGTCTCTGCACCCGGACCCTGACCAATACAAATCTCTGACTAGTGCTATGGCATGTCAGAAGTTTGTTTGAATAATAGGTATGCTTTAGGTACTGCTGAAGCTCGAGATCTACTGGTGCCTGCTGATCTAATCTGTGACTAGACACCAATCATTTGGGCTCTAGAAATACCCCCAGCAAAATAGCAACAGCTAAATATTTGAAGTGCTCATTCAATTTTTCTTTCAACTGAAACACTACATGTAAACATTTTGATGGTAGACTTTTCAAGAGGTTATCCAGAAATAGACAAAGCTGCTTTTTCCAGGTTGTACTTCTGTAATTACAACCCAGCTTCACTCATATTATTGGCGCTGATCTACAATACCACACAAACTGAGGACAAAAGTGTCGCTGTTTCATAAGGAAGCAACAGATTCCGCATAAAAGCTTAACCTGCACCATTGTGACAGCATCAGTTTGAATATTGAAAGACCTACCTGCAGTGTGCTCATAGAGTGACTGCAATGTTGCTTTTAATTTCTGGGAATGCCATTTCCGAGAACGGCTTCAACAACCACACAAAGCAACTGAATCATAGACTACACTAGGTTTGAATTAAGCGCGAACACAGGTTCAAAGCCTATTCTCACTATGACTAATAAGTCCAAATTACTTCAGTTTTTAATGGCTATGACTTTTTTTTTCCCAATCTGGCCTTAGGGTGCTAGTGCTTTGTTGCACATAAAAGGTGCGGGGAAACCTGTTTAATCAAACAGCAGGTGTACTACACATTATCATGTAACTGTACCCTTTGCATAGCATTACCTGAAATTATGATGCTAAACTGCTCCCCCCTCATGAACAGCAGTTATGTAGGTGGCTGGTCATAAGTATTTTGTGTCTGTGCAACCTCCCCCATAATGCACTGAGGCTGGTCTGCATTATGATGGGAGTAGATTTTAAAGGGGAACTCCACATAATGAAAACTGTTTTTCAATTAAAAGTAATTAAAAGTTATATAGATGTGTCTATATAATGTATTACCATATCTGCGTGGTTCTGCCAATTGACATCCAGGAAGTGAAGAAAACTGTCCTCTGTGCCAGTCCACATTGTCTCCTGCTCCCACTGCTCTCTCCCCTTAGGAGACAAAGATTTCATGCCTGTCTCACATTGTGTGTGTTTGCTGAGAATGATGATGCCGACAGGGGGCAGAGTGTGATGTCACAGGAGGCTTGGCTGGATCCCCCAATCCCCGGGGTGATTCACCATCTCTGACCAGCCAGAAGCAGCTGCTGCAACTTCACTGCTGCAAAAGTCTGTGGGGTCAACCTCAAAGATAAAAGTTGCTTGATCATAATTTATGCATGGAGATGCAAAGAAAAAAAAATTAAATTAAAAAAGTTCTTTATTTCAATATTCACGTTATAGGTAGGAACAGTGTGCTGTGTGCGTGGGACAGCAATGAAATGATAAAGTACTGCAAGTAATTCAGTAACACAATGAAACTGCAATGTGTGAATACAGCATAGATCTTCTGCAACAGATTTTGGCAGGGAATGGGCAGGGTGGAGGACTGTGATGAACAGCTGAGGGAAAGTATAGCATTCTGGAACCTGTAGTACTGTGTACAACTGCTCAACCAGTAAGTACAGCAACACAATACAGAACAAAGACCCCCTAAACGAATGGATTTTTGGTAGTTTCAAAACTGGGATAGACAGGTAAGCAATGATATATGCTTCTGCAGAAGGTTTTTTTTTATTATTATTTTTTTTACCTCTATCTGGAGTTCCTCTTTAAACCTGACCCTGTACAAGGAACTAGTAATTATTGCCTCTGTTCTTTAACCCCTTCCCCCAATATGACGTCCAGGGACGTCATGAAAAGCAGTGCCAGAACGCATCAGGACGTCCCTAGACGTCATGCCTTCTCTGCCTCCTTCCACTGTCCCTATCTGAGATCGGGCAGCAGGAGGAGGCTGTGTCACACAGCCTCCTCCTTCTGCCACTGCCCGGAGGGGAGCCGCGCTCCCCCCGGGCAGTTAACCCCATAGACGCCGCGGTCGTTGCGACCGCAGCGTCTATGGGGAGATCTGATGCCTCTAACGCTGATCGGGCGGCAGGAGGAGGCTGCGGACATTGCCTCCTCCTGTCGCCACTGTTTTTATTCTCTCCCCGCCCCAATAAAGCTCCACTGTGTGCTGCTCCCCGTCCCCTCCCCTCGATCCTGCTCCCGCTTCCTCCCCTGTGCTGCCTCTCTCCCCCCTCGATCCTGCTGCGGCTTCCTCCCCGTTCTGCTCCCCCTCCCCCGATCCAGCATCCTCCCCGTTCTGCTCCCCCTCCCCCATCCGGCTTCCTCTCGTTCTGTTCCCCAATCTGGCTCTGGCTCCTTTTTCCATTCACTCCCTGTGCTCTCCAACCCCTTCATTCCTGCTCCAGCTGCCCCCCCTCTCCTTCCCCTTGCTTACCCCCGCCGGGCTCCGGCACACTCCCGGTGCTCAATGATCAGGTCCCTGCACTGCAGGGACCTGATCGTTTGAATGAGCTGTCAGCTATAAAGCTGACACTCATTCATTATATCATGCCTTACAGCACAGATCATGTGCTGTAATGCATGATATATATCTGCAAAAGTTAAAAAAATCACACACACACACAAATACATAATTAATTAAATAAATAATGAATGAATTAAAATAAATAAATATAAGTAAACATTCACCATCCCCCCCTTTATAAATGATCCCCCTATAAATAAGATACATGTATTTGGTATCGCCGCATCCGTAATTACCCCATCTATTAACCTGTTACATTAATTATCCTGCCTGATTAACGCCATTAAAAAAAAAACTAATCATAATTACTTTTTTTGTTAATTCCGCCCCATAAAAAATATAGATAAAAGCTATCAAAACGTCACATGTACCCAAAAGGTGTACCACTAAAAACGTCAGCCTATGCCGCAAAAAAAAAAGCCCTCACATAACTCCATTGGCGAAAAAATTAAAATATTGCTTCTCCTACAATATGCAAGACACAAACAGTATGTATAGTATAAATGTCATAAACTATAACAAAAGCTATATAACATGGATAACACTGTAATCGTACCCACCTGACGAATAACGATAACATGTCAAATGTAACGTATAGTAAACGGCGTACAAAAAAATTGTGAAAAACAGCTGCTAATTTGTGTGTTTTATTCATATCACCTCATAAAAAATGAATAAAAAAATGATCAGGGTGTCACATGTCCCCCAGAATGGTACCGATGGAAACGTCAATTTGTCTTATACAAATATTTTGGCACAGCAAGACCTCTGTGACATGGTATAATGGCTAAAAAAAACCTGAAATAAGAAAAGACACCAAAAATACACAAGGCTTCTGTCATGTCTGCGGCCTGTGGTTGAGTCAGGGGACCCACTGCAGCCACATATGGGGGATTTCTCTGTCAGTATTTGCTGTGTTAGAGGATAAAAATGAATTAAAATGTAATATCTGCCAAAAAAAAATTAAAATGTTAAATTTCTCCTCCAACTTGCTTAAATTTGTGTGAAACACCTAAAGGGTTAATAAACTTTTGAAATGTTACTTTGAATACTTTGAGGGGTGCAGTTTGTACAGTGGAGAGATTTATGGGGTTAACTAACATACAGGCCCCACAAATCCACTTCAGAACTGAACTGGTCCCTAATAAAATCAGAATTTGAAATTTTCCTGAAAATTTGAAAAATCGCTACAAAATTTAAAAGCTCTCTAACATCCTAAAAAGTAAAAGGACGTTCATCAAATGACATCACCATAAAGTAGACAACTTGTAGATATTGCAGTAATAATTAGTACATGTGAATTGACTATCTTTC
This sequence comes from Dendropsophus ebraccatus, assembly GCF_027789765.1. Taxonomy (NCBI): domain Eukaryota; kingdom Metazoa; phylum Chordata; class Amphibia; order Anura; family Hylidae; genus Dendropsophus; species Dendropsophus ebraccatus. The sequence continues at coordinate 143,528,657 of NC_091455.1, read as the reverse complement.
TTAGGAAAAGGAAATTTTGAAGATAAAGAAACATACATTTTTAAAATTTTTGCGCAAGTGTTGTGTTTTTTACAAAAAAATACTGAGTGTATCAACTAAAGTATACCACAAACATAAAGAGGAATATGTCACAAAAAAACAGTCTCAGAATAACCGCGACACCTAAAGCACCGCAGAGTTATCACTACATAAGGAGAGACAGGTCAGATTTGAAAAATAGGCCCTGGTCATTAAGGCCAAAACAGGCTGCGGAGGCAAGGGGTTAATTTTAAAAATTTTCCTGTAACATAACTCTAAACACTAATGACAGGATGTCACTGGTGATATTTGTACTAATGCTCCCACAGCTGATTTATTGGCCACATTGTGGCTGAAAACCATAATATGTATTTGCAGCTTTAGGTTACAAACCCACTTGCCGGATCTGCAGCGAGTCTCCTTGCTGCGTTTTTGCAGCGAGACTCGCTGCAGATCCTGGCCCTATACTTTCAATAGCAGAGAAACTCGCAGCAGGGATGTACATCCCTGCTGCGATTTTGTCTGCAGCCCGCCCCATTAACCCCCCCCCCGGCCGCCGGACATTATACATTACCGGGTCCCCGTTCCTGCTTGCTTCGGGGCTCCCGGTGTCTTCACGGCCCGCCCGGCCAATCGGTGCGCTGCGGCGGGGCAGCGCACTGATTGGCCGGGCGGAACGTGCCGGGAGCCGTCGAAGCAAGCAGGAGCGGGGACCTGGTAATGTATATCTTGCCCGCCCCCCTGCAGCCCCGATCGCCCCGCAGCCCCCGGCCGCACGATCGCCCCCAGCCCCGCAGCCCCCGGCCGCACGATCGCCTGCAGCCCCCCAGCCCCCGGCCGCACGATCGCCCGCAGCTCCGCAGCCCCCGGCCGCATGATCGCCCGCAGCCCCCAGCCCCCGGCTGCACGATCGCCCGCTGGGGGCGATCGTGCGGCCGGGGGCTGCGATGCTGGGGGCGATCGTGAGGTCGGGGGCTGCAGGGCTGGGGGCGATCGTGCGGCCGGGGGCTGCGGGCGATGGTGCGGTCGGGGGCTGCGGGGCTGGGGGCGATCGTGCGGCCGGGAAGAATGGTATTCCTCCATAGGCAGCCATTTTTGGAAGAAAGCGCTGCATGGAGAAGGGGGTGTGGAGTGGAGCCAAATAAATATAAAGAATGGGTCTGCCATGCTAGCAAGTGAGTTTCTGTTCATTACTGTTCATAATTAAAAAGGTGACCAACCCCTTTAAGGCATCTATGTGACCTGATATTTGTACTGCCCAGAAACACAGCCCCAGGAATTTGAACTCTACTTTTCATGAGTACATGTTCAATTATTATGTAGCTGTTCTAGTAACAGAAGATAAATGTCAGCGCTTCCCATGACGGATTATAACAGCTGAAATGTTAGAGAATGCTGAAAAGCATTTATAATTCAACCTATTATACAAGCAATTTTCACATTTTTTCTTGATTTAATTTTTTTTTATTACAAATAAATTGTATCAGGAATAATAATAACAATAATAATAATACAATGATTATGTCTAAACCAATGCATGTAGACTTTTGATGATTCTTGTATTACTTGTGTTACTAATTCTAAATCTCATCTTGTAAATGGAATAATTTTATGTATGGGAGGTAACTGAAAGTGGTTTTGGACTGGAACTTTTATTTAATAAAAAAAGTTTTTATATGCAGGGAAAAGTAGTAAAATGTTTATGAACTAATTTAAGACACATAAAGAATTTAGAACACCAGGGGGCAGCAAACACATACTTTTTACTTATTAAATCTTTTTGCATTTTTGTGACTATAATTGTGTAAAAAACAATTTTATAATGTAATTTAAGGATTTCAGAGTTGTGTTTTATGGTTTTAGGAATATATATTTTATAATCTCTTGCTGTTCCTCAAAGTCCTATTTGCTAGTATCCTAATTTCTATTGTTGTCACTTCTCACCATGAATCTAATATAGTTTAGCATACTGTCGCTGTGAATGAATTTGTACATACATACATATTTTAACCCCTTCACGTCAGCAATCTGTATATATACGTTCCTATTGCACATGCCCCGTGCAGTAGGAATGTATATATACGTTCCTGACTGAGGGGGGCTTTATGATGAGAGTGGGATCGCTGCAGAGATAGCGATCCCGCTCTCATCTGTGCACAGCCCCGGGGGTAATGAAAGTCAGCTGCAATCCCGCAGCTGACCCCCATTAATCCCTTAGTGACCGCCGAAACGGCGGTCACTAATGGGCCGGTGCTGCCGCTGTATTTCATCTCCCCCCACGTGAATCCACGGTGGGGGAAGATGAAATAAGTAAAATAAGACCCCAGACCAGCCCCCCTAGTGCCCCAGTAACTAAACCCCCCTCCCCGCGGCGGCCATCGGATCCAAGATGGCCGCCGCCATCACTGTGAACAGAGTATATCAGTTCACAGTGATCTCCTAGTAAAAATTCATGAAAACCCCATGCTCTCCGCCACCGGAGGTAGCGGAGAGCATGGGGCAGTCATCGGGACCCCCCCTATGGGGTCCCGGTACAAGCGATCAGTGGTATATACTATATACCGCTGATCGCTTGTGCCATGTGCTCCAGGCATTTTTTATCCCGTCACCATGAATGATTGGTGACAGGGGATAAAAAGTGATGTCCGAAATGTGATGTACTTTCCGAAATGGGGTGACTTTTGGGGGGATTCTATTCTGTAGACATTACAGGGGCTCTGCAAACGCACCTGGTGCTCAGAAACTTCTTCTGAAAAATCTGCACAGAAAATGCTAATTGGCGCTCCTTCCCTTCTGAGCCCGGCTGTGTGACCATACAGTGGTTTATACTGACATATGAGGTACCTTTTTACTCAGGAGAACCTGTGTTACAAATTTTGGGGTACTTTTTTCTCTTGTTCCTCGTGAAATTGAGAAATTTCAAACTAAAGGAACATATTATTGGAAAAATTCGAGTTTTTCATTATTACTGTCTACTTTTGAATACTTTCCTCTAATACCTGTGGGGTCAAAATGCTCACCACACACCAAGATGAATTCTTTGAGGGGTGCACTTTCCAAAATGGGGTGACTTATGGTGAGATTTTACTCCGCTGGCACTACAGGGGCACTGCAAATGCACCTGGTGCTCAGAAACTTCTTCAGCAAAATCTGCATTGAAAAAGCTAATTGGCTCTCCTTCCCTTTTGAGCCCGGCTGTGTGCCCATACAGTGGTATATACCGACATATGAGGTACCTTTTTACTCAGGAGAACCTGCGTTACAAATTTTGGGGTCCTTTTTTTCTCTTGTTCCTCGTGAAATTGAGAAATTTCAAACTAAACGAACATATTATTGAAAAAAATTAGAGTTTTTCATTTTTACTGTCTAATTTTGAATACTTTCCTCTAATACCTGTGGGGTCAAAATGCTCATCCTACCCCAAGATGAATTCTTTGAGGGGTGTACTTTCCAAAATGGGGTGACTTATGGGGTTTTTTCTCTCTGCTGACACTACAGGGGCTCTGCAAATGCACCTGGCGCTCGGAAACTTCTACAACAAAATCTGCAATGGAAAAGCTAATTGGCGCTCCCTTCCTTCTGAGCCCCGCTGTGTGCCCAAACAGTGGTTTACGCCCACATATGGAGTACCGTAGTACTCAAGAGAACCTGCGTTACAAATTTTGGGGTGCTTTTTTTTCTCATGTTCCTTTTGAAAATGAGAAACTTTAATCTAAACGTATATATTATTGGAAAATTTTAATTTTTCATTTTTTTACGGCCTAATGGTGTATACTTTCCTCCAGCCACTGTAGGGTTAAAATGCTCATTATACCCCTAGATTAATTCTTTAAGGTGTCTAGTTTCCAAAATGGGGTCACTTATGGGGGTTTTCAGTATACAAACCTCCTAAATCAACTTAAAAAAAGAACTGGTCCCTAAAAAAATCAGTTTTGGAAACTTTCACGAAAATGTGGTAATTTGCTGATAAATTTCTAAGCCCCGTAACACCCTAAAAAAGTAAAATATGTTTATGAAATGAAGCCAAAATAAAGAGGACATATTGGTAATGTGACTTAGTAACTAATTTATGTGATACGACTTTCTTTTTTTAGAAGCAGAGAATTTGAAAGTTCATAAAATGCTAATTTTTTAAATTTTTCATGATATTTTGATGTTTTTCACAAAAAACACACAAAGTAGTGACCAAATTTTGCCACTAATATAAAGTGCCATATGTGACGAAAAAACTATCTCAGAATCGCTAGCATACGTTAAAGCATCACTGAGCTATAAGCGCATAAAGTGAGACAGGTCAGATTTTGAAAAATGAGCCTGGTCTTTTAGGTGCAAATAGGCTTGGTCTTGAAGGGGTTAAAATTTTCTAAAACTTTTATCTATGGAATAGTTAATTGGTAGTTTAATCCTCTCTTTGTTACCTTTGTGGGTTGGGGGCCGTCATGAGACAGGGAGCATGAAGATTTCTGTGACTCGGGAAGCAAAGCGTGCTACCGTCCGTTTCTTTCCTCTAATTTTAAAATACAATGGGAGCACCTGCACAGAGAGAGCACAGGTCTCAGTCCTGTCACAAGTCAAAGGTCTTCTAACTGGCAGGTATGCTTTAGAGGGGTACTCCAGCAAAAAGCTTTTTCCCAGTAATTAAAACACATTACAAAGTTATATAACTTTGTAATACGCTTCAATCACCTATCTGCCCCCCTTCCCTATCTTTTCTCCCCTCAACCAGGAAGTGAAGTAACTCATTCTTGTCTAAGTTGCCTGCGTGACTGTTGACCCCAGGCTGCTCTGTGGAAGCCATTTTGTGAAAATTACATAATCAAGAGGGAGGCGGGTCTAAGCTCTGTTTAGCCAGACTCCCTTTGTCAGATGACTCAGGTTGCTCAACTCTGATTGGCTGAACAAGATGTAAGCCATCTAACAGTTTTACAGAGTCAGTTAGACATCATAGGAGACAAGGTGCATCAAGCCGAAAACAGGAAGCGAAGAGAAAATTAAGGCATCAACTGGAGCTTTAGGGACCTGCAAACAGCGGGAAATTTAAACAGAGACAGACTCAGAAGAGATTGGAAGTGTGAAACCTGTGTTTATAATTGTTTTGTTTTTTTTATCAGCGCCGGAGTACCCCTTTAAGTAGCATGATAGACAAATCTTTATTTCTCATGTATAAAGATTCAATAATGATAGAGATTGTTCCTTGTTTAGACTAATGCATAGCAAATCTAGTGCCAATATTCATCAAGTGACTCTGCAAACTATAGGCGCTTAAGTTTAACCTCTGTTGTGGATAAGAGATTTTGAGAGACCTCCTATCCTGGAGTATCTTAATGCACGTAACTTTATTACACAACACCAGCATGGGTTTATAAGGGATTGGTCCTGTCCGAATAATCTCTATGGGTTCTATCTATAGGCAGGTCAGCCAGGGATGTAAATTAAAGCTAGTGGAGGACTGGGTGCCTTTCTTAAAAAAACAAAAAAAAAAAAAAACTTGTACAAGCCAAGAAGGAATTTCTCTCTGGGATGGGGCAGTTACCATCTGCCTCATAGGCAGTTTTTCTTTCCCTACCTGTTTATCAACACAGTAGAGTTACAGGTTTAATCCTGTCTTTTTTAGCCTTATTAACTATGTAGCTATTAAATCTGTTCATGCCACATCAATGGTACAAAAATGATCTGGTTTACTTCTTGCCATTTGCCTTGTCAGGACATTGTTTTCTCCTCTTTGACTGGATATTGCCCACAATATTAGCATGATTCAAGGCTGGTTTTCTAATAATGGTCAATTGAAAATCTGAAATATCCAAGATGTAAATTCACTTTCTACCTTGAATTATTTATTGTGCTATTGATTCTGCCATTAGAAACCTGCACAGGTCAGACTATTTAATGTATGTGTCTCTGGGGTCCTGTTTAGCTGCTTAACATTCTTCACAGGGTCTTAGAAGCCAATAGCCTGTGTAGCTGCTCTATTATCTAGTATCCAGTCAGAACATGGACCGACTTGAGAAATATGAAATTTTAAGTCACATCCTAGTAAATGCTAAAAATCCCTCCTATTTCATGGATGACAAAAACCAAAAATCAATAGTGAATTCTTGTTCCAGTGTGATCTTTTTTAAACTCCCTAATGTTGGGTATTGTAGCAGCACAGATAGTAAAAGGCAGGTTTAGGTCACAGAGTACAATTGTCATGCAACCAGAATGTATTGCGAGGAGAGCCCCTCTCTCTTCCTTTGATTTGTAGATTAGTGTATAGTATATATGTAAAGGCTCATGTTGTTGTAGTGATAAGCAAAGATAATGCATCACTCGATCCTTTAGGACAGTCCAGGTTTTGCTCCTTTAAGCAAGGTAGGATCTATGCACAGGGCTTGTCAGTCTGTGGGAATCATGGGCTGGGATAGACTGTCTTGAGAAGCTAAATACTAGACTTTAAAGGACAACTCCGGCCAAAAGTATTTTAATATGTTATTACTTATGAAAAGTTAGACAAATTTCTAATGTACATTAATTATGGGAAATGCACATATACTGCTATTTCCCTTAATTTAGTAGATCATGGAGTGTTAGAATTCTGTCAAAAACCATGACGTTACGAATCAGTTGTAATTCCTATGGAGTGTCCAGCAGGGGGCCCACTATATATAGAATTCAATGAGTACCATTGACTTCTATATATAGTGCGCCCCCTGCTGGACACTCCATAGGAATTACAACTGATTCGTGACCTCACTGTGCCCCAGTCTCCTGATGACTTGTTTCCTGATGTCACCCATGCTGTCGGGGGTTACATCAGGGAACAAATCTGCAGGAGGCTGGGGCGGCTGTGAGCTCTGCAGTTAGTCCCTGGCAGAGCATGTGAACAGAAGAGCATCAGCGGCAGCAGGGATGTGCAGGTGATGGGGATAGCCCTGGTACTACTCCCCCATCATCTGTTCATACTATGAGCAGATGATGGGAGGAGTACAGTGTATATGTGTCCAGCACCGAGCAGGGAGGGAGGGGGCAGGTAGTTAGATGCACAGGCTGCTCTCTCCCTCTTTGCTTGATGCCCTCCAAATGTATTGATTGAATACATTTATGGAATACTTTGGGGAGCAAGGACACTTGCTCCCCAAAGTATTCCATAAATGTATTCAATCATTAAAACATACTGTACATTACATTATGTTTTTACATAGGCATCGATTGAATCCATAGAGTGTCCAGCAGGGTGGCGTACTATATATAGAAGTCAATGGTACTCATTGACATCTATATATAGTGCGCCACCTGCTGGACACTCAATATATTTGTGACGTCATGGTTTTTGACAGAATTCTAACATTCCATAATCTACTAAATTAAGGGAAATAACAGTATGTGTATATTCACACGAACGGGCTCGCAGCGAGATTCTCGCTGCGAGCCCGGCAGGTCCTGGCAGTTCCCATACACTACATACTTGCTGCGGTCTAAACGACCGCAGCGAGTATGTAATTCTGCCGCCCTTAACCCCTTCTGCTCCCGCCCGGCTCCCCCGCTGTAAGCATACTTTACCTGTCCTTGCTGCACGGGTCCGGCGTCCTGCTCTCCCGTCCGGCCAATTAGTGTGTTGCCCAGCTGCAGCCACTGATTGGCCGGACGGGAGAGCAGGACGCCTGACCCGTGCAGTAAGGACAGGTAAAGTATGCTTACAGCGGGGGAGCCGGGCAGGAGCAGAAGGGGTTAAGGGCGGCAGAATTACATACTCGCTGCGGTCGTTTAGACCGCAGCAAGTATGTAGTGTATGGGAACTGCCAGGATCTGCCGGGCTCGCAGCGAGAATCTCGCTGCGAGCCTGTCCGTGTGAATATACCCTATATGAGCATTTCCCATAATTAATGTACATTAGAAATTTGTCAAACTTGCCATAAGGAATAACATATTAAAAAATACTTTTGGCCGAACTTCTCCTTTAACTCTGATTTCTAGGGTGGCTATATTTTATTTTAGATAGTCAATGGCCAGGTTGCCTAATATATCTTTTAATGATGTAAATGTGATTGTTCTGTGTGAGAAGCAGATAACCTGGTTGAGGCCAATGTAAACAGTGTGCTGTTGCTGTGGGCTTGTCTGAGGCTCTGTTAACAACACTGACATATGACAGATGCTTGAGAAAGGCTCCATATTATTAAGGGGCCAAAATGCGTTGCATGTTACAATAAATAATTTTTTTTTTTTTTATATGTTAGTGTCCGGTTTTATCCTGTTGACTGAAAAGGATTCCGGCTAAGTTGCATATCACCTGCGCTAATTGCTTGAAAGTAGTTTCTCCATAGCTGACTAGATCCAGGTTGGCTTTCTACCTACTAACACCACTGGCATGTCTTCTGTTACAACAGAAGCCATGACAGTAGTGCTGTATCCACTGAACGTCGGACAATAATTGTATTTGATCGACTTATAATGGGGGTCTATTGGCTTCTGTTGTGGTGTCCGTAGTTTTGGCAAAGAATTTTGCAGCATACTGCACATTTTCTTCCCATCAAATGAGGTGAAACTGTCATTGGAAGTCTTACACTCAGCTGGTAGTGTGGAGAAGGCCTAACCCAGGTCACTGTGATCCTGTGAGCTAATCCTGCTGCAGAGACCAGTGTACTGTGAAGAACATTTCAGTGAACCAGTTTGAATGGGGCCAAGCTATAATACAAGAAGCAACTCATAAGACAGGAATGACAATTGTGGCATCTTTTAGACACACAGTTAATTTCCTAGAACTAAAAAAAAGTTGACTGACCTTTAAATATAACTTTTTGTGTTGAAGTTGTGTGTGAAGTTGTGCAGCAGTACAACACATGACCTCTATAGAAATTATGTAAACCACAGAAAACAGCTTGCTGGGTGCTTTTGCCATCCCTACCACCTTTACCTTCCATTTGCAAGCCAGACAGGGCTTAAGTGCCATTCTTCTGATTATGTGCAGGTTCCAAGGAGGAGCCCACAACTATCAGACATTAATGGCATATCCTGTAGATGTTCCATACATGCTAATAGAAAAACATTGCTGCAGAAATGCTGAACAGCAACAACATCAAATATAGTGAAAAGGTTTTGTTTACTACTGCAGGTATCTTTATCAGTTCATTCACTTTACAATGTAAAGCTGTGTTAAACAAATGTATGCAGGGAAGCTAATGATAATGATGATAATTATAATAATCTAAAGAAGAAAATGATTGAGTAATGTTGCCTAATCCGTTGGTTCATTTTTACAATTTTTTTCACCATTCTACAAAAGGCAGGTTGTTTATTCTTGAAAAGAGAAGAACATTCTGTGTGTGAACCTTGTAGACCCTGGCTTTGCTAGGTCATATAAAAGATGACATTTTGTAGTGTAGGGTATGGACAGCTGTGGTTTGTGTGGCTCAGAGCAGATGATTAATCCAGACGGATGATACATTCTCATTTGAAATAGTCACAGATCCAGGCTGATTGTACGTCTAGGAGCTCTTGATGAATGTAATCTAACCCTTGCTTGGCATTATGTAAGGGCACTTGCATATAAGTCTGGTGTTTAAAAAAGCTGCTATTACTTTTGTAATTGTAATTTTAATTTTGTATTTGTGTCACATACAGTGCTGGCCAAAAGTATTGGCACCCCTGCAATTCTGTCAGATAATACTCAGTTTCTTCCAGAAAATGATTGCAATCACAAATGCTTTGGTATTAATCTCTGCATTTAACCACTTAATGACGCATGATGGGTATACCCGTCATGCGGCCGTTAAGGGTGATCAGAGAGGGCTCCCAGCGTAAGCCCTCTCTGCAGCCTGCGGTCCCCGGTTGCTATGTGCAGCCAGGGACTGTGCGTATTAGCCGACGTGGATGATCGCTGCAGCCAGCTAATTAACTATTCAAATGCAGCTTTCACACCCTCTCTGTCCTTCCTCCCCACCCTCCTCATCATTAGGAATGCAGATTGCTTCCTATTCCCCACCTGTGTTTATAATGAACATGGGCTGGATCATTAATACACCTGTGCAAAGCTCAAACAGCAGTAAATGTTCCTGGATTATTCCTAATGATGAGGAGGGTGTGGAGGAAGGACGGAGAGGTGGTGCCAGCCTAATGCATACACAATGTAAGCCCCGACCGTTAGACACAGCGCTGCAGGATTAAAAGTTGTTTTTATGACAATAACTGCATCACCTGCCGAACGGACCCCAGGACAGATCTTGGATTAAAAGCAGCTATCCGAAGGTACAAGTGGTTTGGGGGGGACAGATTGTGAGTACAGAGTCGCTTTAACATAACCTTTACTAAATACTTTTTTTTAAAACTTGCTAAATAGCAAACACACTTAACCCACAATATATGCTCAGGGAATAATTATTTATATAAATAATTATGCCACACAAAACCGATAAATAACGGGTAACATAAACACAAATGCGCTATGGTAAGCTGTTGCACATATGGTGCCTAGATGGTATATTGTGGGTGTTTGTTTATTGTTTATAAGCCTAAGGACTGATGAGCTGTCCACAGGATCAGTTTCATCAGTCTCTAAATGGTAGGGTAGGCCATAGATTGTATCCATGTTTTCCAGGGCTCCCTAGGGCAGCATCCAACTTTGTCAACCACCGGTATTCAAATGTCAAGCAATCACACTCGTGCATGTTTGAGTCGCTCATCTCTAGTAACCTCAGTTCCCATTTAAGTGAACAGGAGCTGATCAGTGATTAATGACCAATCAAGTAGATAGCTTATCAGCCTATTTTGACATTTGAAATTGTGTAAAAACACCAAATAAAACCCAAACCTTAAAATACATAGTGTGTTTCACAGTGAAATCTGCTGCAATACCCAGTACCATAGTCTGTGGCTCTTCATCCTCACTGCAATTTTTACATTCTGCTGCAGGAATGTAGTAACAGCCATGGTTAACTATTTAGCTGCCATGCCTGTAACAATAATAAACAGTGAATGCTTACCCACCTGCATCCCCCCCAACGCATCCTGCTCAAGGTGCAACTAATCAGTGCACTGTCCCACCGCAACCTCTGATCCACTACGAAAATAGAGGGCTATAGACGACAGTGGTACTGCAAACTCGCTAAGGGTTTTTCCAATTTAAAGTTGTACTCTATCCACAGTATGGAGGACAATTATGGGATTGCAAGGGGTCCAACCTCAGGGCTAGGGGACCGCCAGGGGGAAAATACCTGTCCCAGCTGCTATACTGGCTGCTCAGCCAGTTAGTGACTGGAGCGGTGTCCCGCCCCAGTCACTGACTTACTGAGCGGCCAGTCCATCAGCCGGGCTGAGACGTGGACACCCTGGTCCCATGGCCCCTCCCATCGCTCACCACGGGCATGAGGAGAGGTAAGTGTCTACTTGTAATCAGTTTCCCCCCTCCCCCTGCAGGCTACAGGATTTTAGCATTCGCAGGACTTCTCCTTTAAACATGTTTAACATGAACTAGACAGCAGGTGGGCCTTTATGCTGTCCAATCCCAGGGCTGATTTTTATTCCCATCCTCACTGACCTCTATTACTAATACAACAATAGGTCTGACAGTGGGTCTCACAAACGCTTCAAAATTTCATTTTATATTTTACTATACGCATTAATGAAATATCTGGCCACAGTTTACTATAGATATCAGAGTTCTCAGGGATGTTTTGATGCAATGCAGTTTCTATTTTGTATTTTGTTTATATTGTTTCAGACGGCTTGTGATGATATTTACAGATTTGTATCACAGACACGTTTGTATTCTTTTTGGTGGTAAACACTAAATGGTTTTTAGGGGGAGATTCATGTTTATTATACAATACAGGCAGTTTTAAAAGACCAGTAATGCTGACTGGAAGCATGAGGACAAGTGCTCTGACCATAAATTGAAATATTCTGGCTTAGCTGTTGCTCGATATTCTGGAAATAATCATTTGTCACCTTCCTGAGTTTGAACTGAACTTGACTCTATACAAACAATATTGATTTTTGCTTTTTACTGCGCTGTTGCTCTTTCATATGAGATTGGGCGTTTTTAAGACAGGATGCAGAACCAGTTGTTAATATTTTATAAACTATGAGTTTGCAGGAGAACAGCAATATCAAAATATCAAAAAACTGTTACATTGTAAAATCAGTAGTAATAGCAGTAACATCTGTAGACTACATGTTACAGAGAAGGAGGAGATTAATATATAGCTTTGTGGGAGAAGTTCCAGCATAACTAGTCATTTTTATGTAAGGCTTTACTCGTTCTGAGCTTACTCATACTCAATGTTGATAGCTTTCTCTGTTGGCAAAAATATACACAGACTGTCAATAACTGTCAACCTTCAATAAATGCCCTATTACACACACACGCACACACAGATTTATCTGACAGTTGAAAAGAGGAGAAATCTTCATTTTCCTTTATGACCTGTTCTCTGTTTATAGTCTATTCCTGGCTTTGGCTTCAATGATTTATCATATAAATCTGTCTGTGTAATAGGGCCTTAACTGTCGGCCGAATGATCATCTGGCCAACAGTTATATTGCCTGTCCTCCTCATACACAGCACGGCCAAGGGGTAAGCCACAGCCAAACTGTTCTGCCTGTGGCATATTACCCAGAGAACAAAGGGGTTGGACACTGATTTTCCATCACACCCGACAACTGACATTATTTAGTGCTGGAGTGCTGAGAGAAACCTATAAAGTCTTTACGGTGACTGGTTGAGCCGACATAAGTATAAAATGTACAGGGACCTTTAACCCTTTGAGGACCAAGCCCAAAATGACCCAGTGGACCGTGCCAATTTTCATTTTCGTTTTTTCCTCCTCCCCTTCTAAAAGCGCTAGCACTTTCATTTTTATATGTACAGGGCCATGTAAGGGCTTGTTTTTTACAGGAATAGTTGTACTTTGTAATGGCATCTTTCATTCTACCATAACATGTATGCTGGAACCACAAAAATATTATTTATGAAGATATAAATTGGTGAAATCGTAAAAAAGAATGCAATATGGTAACTTTTGGGGGGTTCCTGTGTCTATGTAATGCACTGTACGTTCATAGTGACATGATACTATTATTATATAGGTCAGTCCAAACACAACCATATGCAGGTTACACAGATTCTCTTATGTTATATATATTTTATAAAATCTTTTTTTTTCTTTTTTTTGCAATTATTAATAAAATGGTCGGGGCGCACCTCATGGGTATTGTGTGGACCAGCACTTTAGGTAATGTCTCAGTAGCGGTGTTCTTTATGACATTGGTTTATGATCATTTGGTATATGTTGTTTACTGCAATGAACCCCTGCTGAATATGTAGACTTAATTATTTATTGTGCCAGGCACTTTATTTGTAGCACCTGCATTTTTGCACATTCTTGTTATATGCCGGCACTTTAGTATATGCACTTTACCCATGTGTTTTCTGTAATCATCTGTTCTGATTCATTTTGCGATTTTATTGCATTTTTATATTTATTTTTGTTCGTGATCAATAAAATATCTTTTTGTGATTATATTACATCTGGGTACAGTATTTCTTTGTAATTGTATAAGAATATATATGGAATTGAATTTAATTAAAGAGATTGCGGTGGGTCATCCTTGTGTGCCCTTATTAGTTCTATGGTTTTATCTAATGGTGTGTTTACACAGACAGATTTATCTGACAGATCTTTGAAGCCAAAACCAGGAACAGACTATAAACAGGGATCAGGTCATAAAGGAAAGACTGGGATCTATCTATCTTTTCAAATCCATTCCTGGCTTTGGCTTCCAAAATCTGTCAGATAAATCTTTCTGTGTAAATGCACCCTAAGGCAGTATCCTGCCAGCTAAAATTGTGACTATTCATTTGTGGTTGGATGGAGTATGGCTATTCCACAAAATGTTACTGGAAACTTAGTTTAATAGGAACTTCTAATCATTTTATAAAGTGGTATTGAGAGTAAACAAAATTATTTTTCTTTAATCTGCGGCGCCATTGCCTTGCAGTTACTCGTTTACTCCTTAGTACAGTAAGACCGTTCGGAGCACTGGTAGTAGCACTGTCCCACCCCCATAGTACAGATCTGCCCAGGCTGGCCCGCCATTTCTAATGGTTATCAATGGAGTGGACGGACTGGAATGTCACTAGGGTGGGTGGAGTAGTGCTTCTAACAGTCTTACCAGACTGACTAACTGCATGGGACCGCTGCTGATAATGAAGGTAAGAGACGTACCTTCATCCTCTGTGCCTCCTATGCAATAGGGCACTATCAGAAAGTTAGATTTGTCTAACTGGGGAAAGCAGCCTCTGCCAGGAGCACTGCAGCTACTGCACAATGAAGCATAGCAGGTGGGAATTGACAGTTATGTGCAAAGCTACTGATACAGGCTGCTTTCCCAGTTGTACTGTATATTCCAAGGCAGGGGTTGGAAACCATGGCTCTTCAGCTGTTGCAAAACTACAGCTCCCATCATGCCTGGATAGCCAAAGCTAGACACTGGGCATTGCTATAGAGAAGACGGATGCTCTAGGCCAGTGCTTCTCAATTGCAGTCCTCAGGCCTCACCAACAGGTCATGTTTTGAGGATTTCCTTAGTATTTCCCAGGTGATCTAATTATACTCAGTCCATCATGTATTCTCACAGGTGTTCTTTGTATGGGAAATCCTCCAAACATGACCTGTTGGTGAGGCCTGAGGACTGGAATTGAGAAGCACTGCTCTAGGCCCTGCCTCTTTGGCACAGCACAGCCGGAGTAAAAAATGTTTTTTTGTTTCTTTTTAAGCAACTAAAGGCATTAGTAGCCGAACGAACCCTGGGACAGGACATTGATTGAAGACAGTTATGCAATGTTATCAGCGGTTTGGGGCAGGTAGTTACAGATGCGCTTTAACATTACAAAGAAACAATTTTATTACGTGTATAATAAATCAGAAATTCTGAGAAAAAAAATTGTCAAAGACAAAGTAAGAAAGGAAATATAAGGGCAAACCAGATGGGCCATGTGGTCCTTTCTATGTTTCTAAATCTTTTGTTTAAATCTTTAAATTAGTATTTATGTGTATTTAACATGTGTAACTCATTTGCAGAATAATGTTAACCCAGCACTGGATTTCACTCATACTCCTCCGGGGATGCTGGCCCTTGACAACATGCTGTACTTTGCTAAGCATCATCAGGACGCTTATATACGGGTAAGGATCTTTTAAACTTTTGTCATGTAGCATTTATTCAACACATTGTTGTATTTTGCCTTTGTTTTCTGCATATTTTCTAGTGTTTGTTGTAACTGGCGATTAAACAGGTTTTCCAGCCAAAACAGACCTAGCTCATCAGTAACTGCTGACACCCGTGCCAATCAGCTGTTGGACACCTGCACTACGAAGTGAACGAGGCTCCATTCACTGCATAGTGCAGGCATTGGATTTCTTCGTCCTGCTGATCAGTCTTTTACAATTACATTATTATTAGTATAATTATTTCTTTTTTCATGAGAACATTATTTTGAACTATGAATCTTATCTAACATTTAGAATAAGATTCTTAATCAGAGATCGCACTAAAAATTGAGTAATATTTTCTAGAAAATAGCCTCCTTTTATGTTAGGAATATTTAAAATCTAATGAGGCAATTTAATAGTAAATAGGTTGCAAAATATTTAATAGGATGCTTGCATACATGTATAGTGCAGCATACAACCTCACAGCCCAATGTTAGACAGTTTGAAATGGGTGAAACTGGGAGTCTCCAGTATAGATCACATAGAATATATACCCTGTACACTCCCACTCATCCACTATTGTTATATTCCATTATACTGTGTGTTTATTGGTGCAGAGTGGTAAAGGTATATACTAAGATGATACAATATTGTCAGATACCAGAGGTGGAAGACTATTAACTCTACTGAGAGCCCATCCCCCAGCAACACACACTGACCGCACACACTGCCAGTCCAAATTGATGCATGTGTACTAATTTCCCTTGCATGTTGGTGTGTGAGAGTCACCTACTGTACAAAACCATTGCCTGTATACTGAACATTATTGATGATTTTCTCCTCCAAGGTCTATTTTTAAGCATATATATCAGTAGGATTGTAATGCACAGCACTGTTTCATAAAGGCCTAGTGTGAGAATATAAGAGATACGGTATAATATTTTTTTCCTCCTTTCCTTGTGTAACTGGCATTGAACTCCCACAGTTACCTTTCAATCTGAGTGAAGCTTTTGAACTGTGGAAAAGCTAGAGGGTGCATTTATAGCTGAATAGCATCAATAAAAATAGGCTAGGTTTTGCTTTCTGAAGATGACTGAAGAATGTCAAGTACTAAAGGTCTCTTTAAAATCTAATAATAGCAAGTCTATGAATTGCATCAGTGCGTGTGTATTTTCATTTAAAGTAGCGGGGTAGGGGGTACAGTATATTCTGCATAAGTAATAATGCTCTAGTCAAGTTCACTTAACCTTACCTGTGCACTAGCCCTACATGTTCCATTTATTTGATTTATCTTCAGTATTTTTATGCTTATCTTACTTTCTATATTGCAATGGTTATCTCTAAAAACAAATTACATCAGCAATGTAAAATTATAGGAGCTGAAAGGGGTTATCCATAAAAACATGGCCCCTTGTCTCTCTTGTCTCCAGTTCAGGTGTGGTTTGCAATTAAGCTCCATTCACTTCACTGGACGTGAGCTGCAAAACCACATCCAAACTGGAAACAAGTGGTGCTGTCTCTGGAAAAAGTGGCCATGGTTATCTAATGCTGGATAACCCCTTTTAAGGGGTTGTGTCACAGAGAAAACGTGTTCTATACTAATGCATGATGGGCAATGAAATATATTTCAAATTTACAAGCATTTCCTAAAATGTATCAATGTTGATAGACTCATTTATACTCTACTGGGGACATTTATCAATATCTTAAAGCCCCACCCCCTTTTCACTGGCCATATTTTCAAAGAGACGCGCGCCTCTTAGTAAACCTGGTCGACACTGTGCCCAGCACAACAAATCTGCTCCTTCTAGCAGGTATACTGTAGATTTGACAAATCAGGAGGAGACAGAGATAAAAATGCTCCAACAACTTTTGTTTTGGGCATCCACTAAGTTGGGTCGCTCATGCTCAGTTCCTGATTCGACCCATTTGCTTTCTTAGTTGGTTTTACTTCATATGCAAGCAAGAGGAATCGTGGGAAAGTGCGTGCCCCCCCCCCCCCCCCCCCCCAAGCATTTACAGTTTTATTTATTGTGATTTTACCATTGCATTCATTACAGATTGTATTGGAAAACAGCAGTCGAGAAGACAAGCATGAATGTCCCTTCGGTCGTAGCAGCATTGAGCTCACTAAGATGCTTTGTGAAATCCTCAAAGTGGGGGAGCTACGTAAGTACCTTTTATTTTGTCCTGGCTATAAGTGACTTCTCAATTTTTGATCAATCTAAATGGCATCCACTATGATGGAAGCCATGGTGCAGGTGTGAAAAGAGCTACAGCCTTTAATCATGCACTGTAACTGGGTCAAGTAAGGTATTCTATTTAGAGATGAGCAAATTGAACTTCCTAGACCAAAATCCATTACGAACAAGCCACCCTCCATGACGTCACACTCCTTCCTTCTATATATACAGGAGGGGGGCGTCAGCCATTCAGCTTCTGATCAGTAAACTGAGAACACACATTTATTAAGGAGAAAAGTAGATATCCGGGAAATATAGAGGAAAGTAGCAGTGGAATCGGTGAAATTGCTCCTGTCACTTTGTGTGTTAGCCCAGGGTGTCCACCATCAACCACAGCTTTTCTGAATTGTACCTCAGTGATCCACTACTGACCACAGCTCTGCTGGATCAAGTTAACCCTTTAAAGCAACTGTCAGGTTAAGTTTATTTAATAGTTTAATGTGTCCAAAGTCTGGCCCCTCTCAGGGTATGGTCAGTGGCTCTGACAGAACTAGCAGTAAAGGTAGGAGAAGTGGTGGCACAAGCCATCATTGTGGTGGTGTTGGCAACAGGCATGGCAACAGGGTGCAGTTACCTATAAGATCCAGTCATCATGTTTTGACCAGCCAGCCTGCAGTCCTGAATTGGTTAACATAGAGTTTGATCTCTACACTATCCAGTAGCCAATTCCATAGCTGCTTCTGCTGCTGCTTCCACAATCATCTGCTTGTACAAGGTTTTGCGATTTTTTTAATTCCTGGAACCAACAGAAATGTTCCTAAGAAGTAACATCTCACTTCTTTTTTAGTACAGTATTGAAACTTTAACCCCTTCATGGCCCAGACCAATATGACCTAAATGACGGCGCCAGTTTTCTATTTCTATTTTTCTATCTACAGGGCCATACAAGGGTTTGCTTTTTTTCAGGAATAGGTGTACTTTGTAATGGTGCCTTTCAATCTACCATAACATGTATGGTGGAACCCCCAAACAATATACAAAGATATTATTTATGAAAATAAAAATGTCAAATTAGAAAAAAAAAAAAACAATTTAGGGGGTTCCCATGTCTACATAATGCTTTTTAGAGTAAAAGTCACATGTCATATCATTATTCTATAGGTCAGTCCGAACACAACGTTATGCAAGTTTACACAGTTTTTTTTTTTTATGAAAGCTACGCTATGGTATATATGTTTAATTACTATTACATGTTTTATTTGTATAATGAGATGGGGGTGATTTTAATTTTTATTGGAGGGGGGCTTTGGGGTGTTTTTAAAAACATTTTTACCTTTTTATTTTTGACATTTTTCAAGTCCCTCTGGGGGACTTTGGGGGACTTTTAAATGCAATTAATAGATTTCATTCACTAATTATTGCTATGCCATAGCATAGCATTGATCAGCGTTATCGGCATTGTGCACAAAGAGACTCTTTGAGCAGAAAGCCAGCTGGACCACACAGAGGTAAGCAGATCTCCTCTGGCAGAGGGACCCCTACAATCACACTGCTGGGTTCCTGATCAGTACGTGACAGGAGCTGCTCCTGAGCTCGCTTCATAGTGCTTAATATAGGCTGGATGTACCCATACGTCCAGGGTCGTACCAAAAGTGACTGTGCAGACAATGTAAAGTTCGGCTCCGGCCATATTAAATATTGTCTGCTATGGTAACTGGAGTGCGGGTACACCCGAATGTGCCCGCATTCCAATTCGAAAGAAATGATGTCGGTACTACAGTACCGGCCAGAGTAAACTTCAGACAGTGGCCGTTCTGTGACAAGGCATTATCACAGAATGGTCGATGTCTTACAGCGCCTTAACTCGCCCTCAATCAGTATGTTCTTTGTTAAATCGGTTTACTTGTGCAAGAAGAGTGTTGGACTGGGGTCCCATAAGTATATTCATAAAAACCTTTTGAAAAAAGGTTGTGCAGATAATCCGTATATTATAAATTACTACATGGTGTGCTAGATAACTCATTTTATTGAAGGCGGCAACATCTGTGTTGTGAATGTTGCAGTTGTAGCATAAAAATGGCTCACAATGCTGCTGGTGACAACAATTGTTATCGTTGTGAACATTTATCAATAGCTTCACTGTCCTTGTTTGTTTTACTTTATTGAATTTGTATTTCAATGAATATTCAGCTTATCCACTTTTGGTGTCAAAGCTCCCAAATCAGTGTTATTCATATCACTGTGTAATCTAATGATAAATATTCATACATGCTCGGAAAAACAACAGCTGCTTTTATGTATTTTCCTGTGCTCTTTTTAGAAGTCAGCTGTGAGACTTCTGTGTTATGCAATGTGGTGACATCTTGTGTTTAACTCCTTTGCTGTTCAGTTTTTGTTGCTAGGACTTTATTTTTAAAACTATACTCAGTTTTCATTATTATTTCCCTTTAGTGGTTGTCCCACAAAGATATATAGGTTTACACTGATGCACTATGAGAAATAAGTTTAACCTCCTCACGCCGCTCCATAGTAAATTAATGTCGATGCAGCCTATGCCTGATGCTGCAGCGACATAAATTTATTATCCAGGTTGACACAAGCGCAGGAGCTGCACGCTTCAGTGCTGAGAGTTAACCCTATAGATACTGCGGTTAGCACAACAGCAGCATTTATAGGGCTCCTGACAGAATTCTCCCTCTACAGAGGGAGAATTCTCTACCGGTGTCCATCAGGGCTCTGCAAAGTGATCGCAGAGCCCTGATGGTAGCCATGGAAACTGGCGGGGGGATGCAGGGAGGGAAGGCAGGGCGTGCGGCCATGAGCTCTTTCCCCTCCCCTCTCTTCCCTGCCGCTGTCACAAGATTGTAACAACAGCAGGGGACAGAGAAGAGGGGGCAGACACAGGGACATCAGCTTATGGCATCATTTATTATTATTATTATTATTATTTATTATTATTATTAGCTTAATAAAAGCATTGCTGGGTTTAGGATGGTGGCAGCTATCTGCACAAATTATCAAGTATGTAATTCCAAAAATTTCCTTTAACCCCTTCAAGACTAAGCCTATTTGGGCCTTAATGACCAGGCTCATTTTTCAAAATCTGACCTGTCTCACTTTATGCGCTTATATCTCAGTGATGCTTTAACGTATGCTAGAGATTCTGAGATTGTTTTTTCGTCACATATGGCACTTTATATTAGTGGCAAAATTTGGTCACTACTTTGTGTGTTTTTTTGTGAAAAACATGAAAATAACATGAAAAATTAAAATAGCATTTCATGAACTTTCAAATTCTCTGCTTCTAAAAAAAGAAAGTCGTATCACATAAATTAGTTACTAAGTCACATTATCAATATGTCCTCTTTATTCTGGCTCCATTTCATAAACATATTTTACTTTTTTAGGGTGTTACTGGGCTTAGAAATTTATCAGCAAATTTCCAAAACTGATTTTTTTTTTAGGGACCAGTTCTTTTTTTAAGTTGATTTAGGAGGCTTGTATACTGGAAACCCCCATAAGTGACCCCATTTTGCAAACGAGACACCTTAAAGAATTAATGTAGGTGTATAATGAGCATTTTAACCCTACAGGGGCTGGAGAAAAGTATTCACCATTAGGCTGTAAAAAAATGGAAAATTAAAATTTTCCAATAATATATACATTTAGATTAGAAGTTTCTCATTTTCAAAAGGAACATGAGAGAAAAAGCACCCCAAAATTTGTAACGCAAGTTCTCTTGAGTACAACGGTACTCCATATATGGACGTAAACCACTGTTTGGGCACACAGCGGGGGTCAGAAGGGAAGGAGCGCCAATTAGCTTTTTCAATGCAGATTTTGCTGAAGAAGTTTCTGAGCGCCAGGTGCGTTTGCAGAGCCTCTGTAGTGTCAGCAGAGAGAGAAACCCCCATAAGTCACCCCATTTTGGAAAGTACACCCCTCAAAGAATTCATTTTTGGGTGTGGTGAGCATTTTGACCCACAGGTATTAGAGGAAAGTATTCAAAAGTAGACAGTAAAAATAAAAAACTCGAATTTTTCCAATAATATGTTCCTTTAGTTTGAAATTTCTCAATTTCACAAGGAAAAGGAGAGCAAATTCACCACAATCTGTAACGCAGGTTCTCCTGAGTAGAACGGTACCCCATATGTGGGCATAAACCACTGCATGGACACACAGGGGGGCTCAGAAGGAAAGGAGCGGCAATTAGCTTTTTCAATGCAGATTTTGCTGTAGAAGTTTCTGAGCACCAGGTGCATTTGCAGCGCCTCTGTAGTGTCAGCAGAATAAAAAAAAAACAAAAGTCACCCCATTTTGGAAAAAGCACCCCTCAAAGAATACATTTTGGGGTGTGGTGAGCGTTTTGACCCCACAGGTATTAAAGGAAAGTATTTCAAATTGGCCAGTAAAAATGAAAAACTCGAATTTTTCCAATAATATGTTCCTTTAGTTTGGAGTTTCTCAATTTCACGAGGAACAGGAGAGAAAATTCACCCCAAAATCTGTAACGCAGTTTCTCCTGAGTAGAACGGTACCCCATATGTGGGTATAAACCACTGTATGGGCACACAGGAGGGCTCAGAAGGAAGGGAGCGCCAATTAGCATTTTCAGTGCATGATTTATCTGAAGAATTTTCTGAGTACCAGGTGCGTTTGCAGCGCCTCTGTAGTGTCAGCAGAATAGAACCCCCCCCCCCCCCCCCAAAAGTCACCCCATTTTGGAAAGTGCACCCCTCAAAGAATACATTTTGGGGTGTGGTGAGCATTTTCACCCCACAGGTATTAGAGGAAAGTATTCAAAATTGGCCAGTAAAAATGAAAAACTCGAATTTTTCCAATAATATGTTGGTTTAGTTTGAAATTTCTAAATTTCACAAGGAACAGGAGAAAAAAATTCACCCCAAAATCTGTAACGCAGTTTCTCCTGAGTACAACGGTACCCCATATGTGGGCATAAACCACTGTATGGGCACACAGCAGGGCTCAGAAGGGAAGGAGTGCCAATTTGCTGGAGCAAAACCGCAGCTAGTGATAGTTATTAGAATAGCGCAGTTACTAAAATACAAAAAAAAATGATATTACAGGTAATGTGGGGTGGTTACGGACAGTCTGGGGTGGTTCCAGGTAATCTGGAGGTGGTTACGGGCAACCTGAGGTGGTTACCGACAACCTGGGGTGGTTACGGACAACCTGGGGTGGTTACGGGTAATCTGGGGTGGATATGGTCAACATGGGATGGTCATGGGCAACCTGCTGTGGTTACGGCAACCTGGGATGGTTATGGGCAACCTGGGATGGTTACAGACAATCTAGGGTGGTTACGGGAAACATAGGGGGGTTACGGGCAACGTGGGGTGGTTACGGACAATCTAGGGTGGTTACGGATAAACTGAAGTGCTTATAGGTAATCTGAGGTGGGTACCAGTAATCTGGCGTGTTACGGGCAATCTGAAGGGGGTCATTGGCAATTTGTGTTGGTTAGAGGCAACGTGCGGTGGTTAGAGGCAACGTGCGGTGGTTAGAGGCAACGTGCGGTGGTTAGAGGCAACGTGCGGTGGTTAGAGGCAACGTGCGGTGGTTAGAGGCAACGTGCGGTGGTTAGAGGCAACGTGCGGTGGTTAGAGGCAACGTGCGGTGGTTAGAGGCAGCGTGCGGTGGTCAGTGGCAACGTGCGGTGGTCAGTGGCAACATGAGGTGGTAAGAGGCAACCTGTGGTGGTCAGTGGTAACCTGCTATGGTCAGAGGCGACGTGCGGTTGTCAGAGGCAGCGTGCGGTTGTCAGAGGCAACGTGCGGGGGTTACGGGTAACGTGCGATGGTTACGAGCAACGTGCGGTGGTTACGAGCAACGTGCGGTGGTTACGGGTAATCTGGGAGTAAACTGTAATTATTACTATAATAAAAAGTGTGTTTTATTTTTTTGTGTGTTTTTCACTTTTTGTACTTTACACATTCATTTTCACTGTATTACTATGATTACTTTGATATTTTCTATCACAGTAATCATATTTCAGTGACAGAGACCAAATTGGTCTCTGTCACTTTAAATTTTCAGAGTTGACTGCTTCTGGAGCGCATGCGCACTTCAGAAGCAGTCAAGACGCCGAGGAGGAAGGACCTCCGAGGATCAGGTAAGTTTAATGGGAAGGGGGGGGGTGACTGGGGGGGTTGGGGACGACTTGGGGGACGGAGACTAACACTTTTTATCCCCTGTCACCAATCATTTATGGTGACAGGGGATAAAAAGTGCATCCCTGCACATGGCATGGCACAAGCGATCTTTTGCTTTGTAAGACAACTTTAATAATTTAAAGGCTATGGACACCTTTGAAAAACATTTTCAGTTTGTAGTTTTTTTTTTTTATTCATCTAAATAAAAACAATTGCTATAGATTTCTGTGTTGAGCTCTGTTTTCTCTGTAATATATATATACACAGCCTATATGATCTTTTCCTGCAAATTATCTTTTGTGGGCTCGCTCCTCTCTAGCCTGTGCGAGCTGTCCTTCATGGTTTCTCTTCCCCCTGCCAATTATCTGAACTGGTATATAAGTTATACCCCCTGCCTGCTCTTATGCCCCTTTATTAACTGAATTGTCAGACAACTTGCTGTATAAACCAACGGAGTATATATTGCAGTTTGCTACATTTGCTGCATTTTTCTTTTTTTGTCTAGACAACCTATAAACCCACATATATAAAAAAAACTGTGCAAAGTTGTGTAATTATGGCACCCTAAGCTATTTAGTTATAGTAAAATAACAATTATTTTGGGGTTTGCTACAGCCAGCTACATCCTGGTTAAACTAGAAGTCCAGCAAAATTTTTATTTAAGTATTGTATTGCCCCCAAAAAGTTATACAAGTTACCAATATACACTTATTACGGGAAATGCTTATATATTGCTTTTGTCCATGCACTTACTACTGCATCAAGGCTTCACTTACTGGATAAAATGGTGATGTCGCAACCTAACTCCCAGAGCTGTGCGGGCTGTGGCTGCTGGAGAAGATGATGCCAGGGGGACACTGAGGGACACAGGGCACTGGAGGGACACTGAGCATCCCCCTGCCATCATCCTCTCCAGCAGCCACAGCCCACACAGCTCTGTGAGTCGGGTCGTGATATCACCATTTTATCCAGGAAGTGAAGCCTTGATTCAGTAGGAAGTGCAGGGGAAAAAAAACATTTTATAAGCATTTCCTGTAATAAGTGAATATTGGTAATTTGTATAACTTTTGAGGGGCAATACAATAATTTAATAAAAAATTTTGCCGGACTTCTCCTTTAACACTCCAAGGTGTACTGGTACATCTAGGTAATTGTGTGGGCTCAGAAGCAGAGCTGTAGGTGCTGGCTGGCAGGGTCTCACGGGCTAGAACTGTCAGTGTACTGCAGATGTATTGCAGTGTAGTATACCAGATGAATATGCAAAAAAGAGGTCAGTGGAGCCTCAGTTACAAGTCTCAAAACATGGGAATAACCACTTGTGTCTTATGGGAAGAAACCGTTGCTAAAGGGTTCCTCTTAGGTAGGAGATCACCAAACCACCCTAATTTGTAGCCCCTTAAGTCCCACTAAGTTGCCAGTATTGAGACAGAAATAGGAAAATACCAGGGTGGCCCCTTTATACATCAAAGTCCAACTAAATTGCAAGTATAGCGATAAGGGAAATACCAAAGCCAGGCATCCATCCACAGACAGCTGTTTCGGGGTATTGCCCCTCATCAGTGTGGAGTAGGATAGTAGCTCTCCCTGATTGTTGGGTTTTCCTTGTCTACTATTCATTGCCACCGTTAGCCAGAATCCTACTCCCCACTGATTAGGGACAATATCCCGAAACTGCAGTCTGTGGATTGATGCCTGGCTTTCATCCTTTTTTATTTTCTTTAAAACTAAATTTGCACATAATTATAGAAAGTGTGTTGGGAAATTTTTACGTTGATGAAAAAAGACAGCAAGAGACTCTGTTGTCTTAACTTGTTTGCTGTTTTGCTATATTGCAGAATAATTGAAATGGCATAGTCGTCGTATTACTGTAAATGTAACCCTAGCCCTACACTGTTTTTAAATGTCGATCTATTTTCAGTTTTCACTAAATAAAACATAAATTTGGTAACAATTTCGGTAAGTAATCCCATGTTTCACTACAGACATTTAGAAACCACAGTTTTCTTTATGTGAATCCTAAACAAGCCTTAAAATACAGTAGAACATTTCTTTTAGGCAGCTGGTTTAGTGTACTATTAGCCGGTGCCCAACTTTGCATTTTTATTGAGTGCATTGGGTAGAATGTGAAAAGCAGTATTTATTTGTCACAGATTACAGGGGTATTTTTCATTTGGAACCTCAATATGAATATAACATTGCACAGAAAACGTGCAGGCAAGTTAAATATTGCCTCGTACCAAGCTTTGCCTTTAATCATCTTTCTCTGAAATTTGCATGTTAATCAGGAAGTTAAGGAAGTATTATGCAAATTGCATGGAGTGCTGAATGCTATATGAATCCAGACAGCCTCCGAGCATAATTACAGGAAGCCACTATGTAAACCAGGAAGGTGTGATTTTCATCTAATGATTTAAAGGATCATCATTTCCACTTACGTGACATGTTTGCACTCAGTTGCTGAGTAAGTAGGGGAGTTTTTAATGAAGTCTCCTGGGCCTTGGCATCAGCCTGGAGTAAGTTGTAGCACTGCGGAAAAGTGGTAAACAGTTGTTCCTCTGTCCTTTCCATACACTGGTGTCTATTAATAGCAATCCAGTTCGTCTAGTTTACCTGAAGAGATGCTGAAACTGCAGCATTCTGGGTTTTAACAGTCTGCTTTAATTTATTTATTTCTTCGCTATTTGTGTCCTATTGAATCTTTTGATGTAAAAGTACATTAGAGGGAATAAAAAAAAATACAAAAACTATAAATAATACATTTTCACTTGTAAAATTTAATTTTCCAGACAAACCCAACTTGTTCACAAAAAGAAGAGCGCCTTCACGCATGACAACTTTTATCTGTTCACTGTTTTTCAGCACATGTTTCATGGAAATTGTTTCACTTAGTGCTACAGGGAATACATGAGTTCTACATGTAGAGTTTTTTTTTTATCCATGAATTGTGAAAAGGTGAAAGTTTCCACAAAATGCATTTCACACATTATTCCATTGTTCTCCTAAGAGTCAAGCTCTGCATGACATACCTGCCACAGTTTAGAGGATTACATATTTATTTTCCAACTGGTCACCTAGGGCTCTTTTACGCAGAGCAAGAATCTGCCAAATCGCTCCGTGTAATAAAATGATCAGCCCATGACAACAATCATCGGCTGATTGTGTCTTTTGGTCCTGACCTAAGATCGTTGGTCACCTGACGTGCATCACTATGTGTAATAGGGATGTGCGGACAACGGCTGATCACTGTATTACATACCTCTCCTGATGTCCTGCTAGCTTCAGTCTGCTCCCTGCAGTGAAGTGACAGTCCTCTCAACCAATCACTGACCACAGCACTGACTTGGTAGGTGGCGGAGCCGCCTGTCACTTCAGACACTACCGGGAGTGGACCGAAGCAGGCAGGACATCAGGGAGCGCCGTGAGGTATGTAAAAATTTATTAATTAGGCAAGGGCTGCACAGACATTGCTAATGCTTAAAGTGCTTAAAGGACAAGTGCCATGAAAAACTTTTTCCCAGTAATTGAAGCACATTACAAAGTTATATAACTCTGTAATATGCTTCAATCACCTATCTGCCTCCCTTCCCTGTCTTTTCCCCCCTCCACCCCCACCAGGAAGTGTCCTAACTCACACAGACCTAATTACTGTCGTCACCGTCACCAGGCAGCTCCTTCTTGTGAGGATGAGTCATCAGCAGGAGGGCTGCTCTAGGTCCTGTTACACCAGCCTCCCCCTCCCCTCCTTGTCAGGTGACTCTGCTTGCTCAGCTTATCTTCTCTAGTGACATGACTCCTTCACTGAGTCCACGGCAGCAGGAGAGAGGTTATGAGGGGAGGGGGGAGCTGCCTATGTGCCCGGGTCAGTCAGAGGGAAGATAAGCAAGTGAGATGTGACAAGTGATGGCTTGCAGTTGTTCACCCAATGGGAGCTGAGCAAGCCTGTCACCTGACAAGGCAGGGGAGGGGGGAGGCTAGTGTAACAGGAGAAGGAGCTGAGAGAAGAGCTTGGTGACGGTGACGACAGTAGTACTTGAGTGCTTTAGTGGCCCAAACTGACAGATGTATTAAAGTGTCTTATTGCCCTTAGTAAATGTGGCAGTTTTTTCATATTGCAAAACTAAAACCCGATGTTCCCACCACACCAGGGGTAGCTGATTTTGAGAATGCAAAACCTAGCAAAAACATTAATAAATATATTGTCTATGGCAGGTTTTAAAGGGACATGTAATTAGTAAAAACTGTCAATTTGTTGACGGAAAACAAAAGGGCCAATGTGTTTTATATGCCCAATGGCACCACTTAGGGTCTGGCTTACTGTACTTTTCCTAGCAAATAGATTAGTTCAGAAATAATTAGTTACAAATTAGAGCCTTTTCCTTCAGGTTGGGCTAGATTTACTCATTTTGGGTCTCCATTTACATTTAATATATGCCTGATTGATGGACACCTTTAAAGACTTTTACTATGTACATTGGGAACTTTCAAAATGGCCGCTGTCATACAGTGTGTGAACCCAGCCAGTATCTGTAAATGGATCCTATTAGGCATCCATCACAGCCCCTGTTTAATATATATATATGGTGGGAGCTTTTCCTTGTGTTTATGTTAAACAGGGGCCAAAAACGCAGTGTGTACGAGGCCTAAGGCCACTTTTACAGGGTAATATTTTGGTCTTATTTTCCATCAATAGTTGTGATCAATAACTAGTAATGGAATGTGGCTGGATGGAACCCTATGGACTTTAGTAGAACCCTGTAGACCCTATTTGTATAGTTAGTGGGATTTCACCACATGCAGTGGCTTCAGCAATGCCCTGTGGTTTCTGTTACAATTGCTTAGAAATGTAGTTTGTAAGAGGAGCCTAAGTTATATATTAAGTTGTTCAGAATTTTTCCATCTTTTTTTTTTTTTTCCTTTTTTAATACTAAGCAAACATGTTTGATTATACTCCCTTTACTGTATTGTAGAATTTAGAATAGTAATAAAAGCTCACTCATTGAGCATTGTGCTCCCTCTGATAATGATCCTATGTTTTTGGCTAGGAATAGCGCAGTCACATGAGAAGACAAGACCAGAGTTTTATCTTCTAAACAAAACATCTAATTTTCCCTTGTGTTATCCCTATAATGTAGCATGGTTTAGTACTTAATGATTCTGCAAATTGTTTCCTATTTTAGTCAATAAAGCTTGTGTTTAATAGGCAGGTTATATTTTTAATGGGAGTTCAATTTTGTATTTAACTTTTGTTTTTGCTTGGGTGTGGAAAAGCATAGCACTTCACTTGAGTGGAGCCGAGCACTGTGGACCCTTCATTCAGCTTGGTAAGGGTGCTGAGCGGCAGATGCCAAATGTGATATTGATAGACTTTTTTAAGGATAGGCCTGAAAATATTAACCTCTTAAGGACAGAGTCAATTTTTGGTTTTTGCGTTTTCTTTTTTTCCTCCTTGTGTTTAAAAGGCCATAGCACTTGCATTTTTCCACCTAGAAACCCACATGAGCCCTTATTTTTTGTGTCACTAAAGTAATAGTTAAATAAAGTACACTGCGAAACCAGAAAAAAATTCAATGTGTGGTGAAATTGAACAAAAAAAACGCATTTTGTTTATTTGGGGTTATTTGTTTTTACGCCATTCTCCCTGAGGTACAACTGACTTGTTATGCATGTTCCTCAAGTCGTTACGATTACAAAGATATGTAACATGTATAACTTTTCTTTAATTTGATGGCTTGTAAAAAATTCAAACCATTGTTAACAAATATATGTTCCTTAAAATCGCTCTTCCCATGCTTATAGCGCTTTTATCCTTTGGTCTATGGGGCTGTGTGAGGTGTCATTTTTTGTGCCATGATGTTAACTTTCTATCGGTACCTTGATTGCGCATATACGACTTTTTGATAGCTTTTTATTACATTTTTTCTGGATTTGATGCAACCAAAAATGCGCAATTTTGCACTTTGGGATTTTTTTGCGCTTACGCCGTTTACCATGCGAGATCAGTAATGTTATTAATAGTTCGGGCGATTACGCACGCGGCAATACCAATATTTATAACATGGGGAAAGGGGGGTGATTCAAACTTTTATTAGGGGAGGGGGCTTTTTACTAACAACAACACTTTTTACTAGATACTAGAAGCCCCCCTGGGATTAGGGTTATTCTGCCTGGGGGACTTCTAGTATATGCACTCTGATCTCCCATTGATCTATGCTGTATATAGTTATACAGCATGGATCGATGAGATAGGCACTTGATTGCTTTCGGCTGCTGCAGCCGAAAACAACCAAGTGCCGAGCCGGGATCAGCGCCATTTTGGCGAAGACCCCGGCAGGTATTAGACACGGAGATCGCTCCTCCAGGACAACGTGATTGGATGCAGCTGTCAACTTTGACTGTTGCCTCCGATTACTTAATTAGCGGGCACAGCGATCGGACTGTACCCACTAATAGTTGTGGTCCCAGGCTACACGCGGCACCCGGGATCGTGGGAGGTTCAGAACACCTCTTGCGAACGCATGACGTACCGGTACGTCATGTGTCCTTAAGAGGTTAGAGTCCCTCTAAATAGAGCATCAATAAGTCAATTTCCAAATAAGTCAATTTCCAGTGTGCTACTTGACATTGGATCTTTGTCTAACATCCATAATGTCTAATATTCATAAATATACTAGATGCTAGTTCCAGTCATGACTATTATTATTACTTTAGCCATGGAAATACAGTGCACAATTTGGTATATACTGGTAACATATTTGGATCCTTGATTTTATTATGTACATATAGCAGTAAGGCTCTGAATTTTCTGCATTATACAGCCAAAGACTTTTGGCTGTATAATGATCTTCTGATTTGCATCAGGTTTATTAAATAGTACTCATTAAAGGGGTTATCTCATGGTTTTTCCAATCCTGCATAATGCATTTAAAGGATTTGAACATCTTTGGGCTATGTTCACAAAACGTCCAATAAAGGAAAAAGGCGTCTGCTTATTGTTTTAAAAAGACATCCGTTATTGCATCATTTTAACGTCTCCGTTCCGGGAACGTCATATAATGCAAGTAGTTCCTGCAAAATGATGTTCCCGGAATGTCATCCTTTCTCTGTCTCCCCCTGCTGTCCTTAGTCCCCCTGTCTCACACAGCCTCTTCCCGCTGCCACTGCCCGGAGGAGAGCCGCGCTCTCCCCTCACAGTTAACCCCATAGCCGCCGTGGTCCATGGAGAATCCAGAGGACGATCTGGTCCCTCCGACCCCCCCCCCCCCCCCCCACACACACACACACAAAGCCACGCAAGCAATCACACGGCTATGGGGGATTAACCGTAGCAACCCAGACGCTGCACAATGCGTCTGGGCTGCTATGGTTATAATGATCATGCCCCTGCATTGAGGCCAGGGACCTGATCGTTTGAATGAGCTGTCAGCTGTAATGTTGACAGCTCATTCACTAGATAATGCATTACAGCACAGATGATGTGCTGTAATGCATTATATATATATGAAAAAGTTAAAGTAAAAAAAAAACACCAGACAAATACATTACATAAATAAGTAAAATTAATTAAATAAATATACACATCTCCCATCCCCTTTATAAATGATCCCCCTGTAAATCAGATGCATATATTTAGTATCACCACGTCTGTAATGACCCTGTCTATTAACCCGTTACATTAATTATCCTGCCTGATTAATGCCACAAAAAATAAATAAAAACTAACCAAAATGACATTTTTTTTGTTTATCCCATTCCCTAAAAAATATATATAAAAAAAGCTATCAAAACGACACATGTACCCAAAAGGTGTACCACAAAAAGCGTCAGCTTATGCTGCAAAAACAAAAGACACAAACAGTATTTATAGTATAAATGCCATAAACTATATAACAAAAGCTATATAAAATGGATATCTCTGTAATCATACCAACCTGACGAATAACGATAACATGTCATATGTAACGTATATTAAATAGCTGCTAAATTGTGTTTTTAATTCGTACCACATCATAAAAAAAATGTATAAAAAATGATCAGGGTGTGATTTGTCCCCCACAATGGCACAGATGGAAACGTCAACTTGTCTTACAAAAATATTTTGGCACTGCAAGGCCTCTGTGACCAAATGGCCCAAAAAAACTCTGACGTACTGCAGGCACATATGGGGGATTTCTAGAAACATTGGAGTAAGCTGAATAAATATTGAGTTGCATTACTTAGTTAGTAATTGCTCTGATTTATTTTATTGTATTGCTATTTGTTTCTAGAATTCAAATTAGTTATTTGTGAATTGTAATATGTTTCTAAAATTCAAATGTCAAAATACCATTTAGCATCTGCGGAATGTGTGTAAAGCTATATGTCATTTGAGAAAAAAAATCATCAGATCATTTTCTGTTTTTGACTGGATTTTTGCTTCACTGTTTCCTTTTCCTAGCATTAGAGATGGCAAGATGAGAGGGATGTTCTCTAAGAAAACGTAATAACAAATTCATGTGCACGTCTTTTTGTCTTCAAGTGAGGCACACCTTAACCCCATGGCATACACTTCCATCATGGTCTGCAGTGGCTCTATGAAAAGTGCTCAGAAGTTCTCCGGGTGCTATCAGCAGCCGGGTCCTCACTGTTAACAATGGGCTACTGCCAGCCAAAAACCCTTTCAGTGTCGCAGCATTTAAATGTCAGTGACAGTAGTTGAACCCCCTCCCTTGCCATTTTTTAAAACGCACAAAACGAAATAAATTAATATATTATATATCATAGTGTGTGTAATTGTCCGATCTATTAAAATAAACCAATGTTGTTCCTGCACGGTGAACGGCATCAACAAAAAGCGGTAAATGCCAGGTTTGCTGATCTTTTATTATACAGTGGTGCCTTGGATTATGAGCATAATTCGTTTTGGGACAATGCAGACAAATGGTTCCACACACCCCTATAAATAATGATATTTTTTTATTCTGAATAACATGTAAAACAAATGAAACAAACATTTAAAAAAAAGCTGAATATGTCATATTATAAGTAACTGTACAGAATGGCAATCAGCATATGGAGTATAATGTATAGTAAGTGCATAGGAATAAAAAAAACAGCAGCAGTTTGTAGATACAGGATGGAACTGCAGATCCCCATAATGCAGTAGTGTAGTACAACAGGCTAGAATAGAAAAGCAGGGCTGCTGTCAGAGGTCTGTGTGATCACATGACAGCAATAAAGGGGGGTGTGTTCAGCATAGACCAATCAGGAAGTGAGAATCACAGAGCTGTGCAGGAGGACAGTGACAGAGACTCCTCTATACAGCAGTGTGAATGGCTGAGTGTAACTGCAGGCACATTATAGCAGAAATGGAGAGGACGAGGAAACACAAGGGCTGACAGAGACTGCATGAGGCTCTAAGGAATGAGCAGGGCATATATAGGCACAGTACAGCAGCACTCTCTGTCCAGAGACTTCCTGGGTCAGAGTACACAGCTGTAGACCACAATATGCAGACCATGCCCCTCCCCCACTTGCCCTTCCACCCAGTAAAGGGAGCTCTTAAACCAAAGCAATCCTCTTCAACCTAGTTCCAATTTTAAAAAACTATGAGCTCTTCTTGCAATGCACTCTTTATCCAAGTTACTCTTAAACCAAGTTACTACTGTATTTTATATTTAAAAAATTAACAGTGATTAATATGGTCAACATATATAAATATGGTACTAATAAAAACTAGAGATCATGCAAAACAATGATGCCCCATACAGATTTTGGTCGTTTCATCATTCTTTTTATGGTAGATTGAAAGGCACCATTACAAAGTACATTTGTTTCTGAAAAAAAAACAAGCCCTTACATGGCCCTGTAGATGGAAAAATAGCTCTTAGAAGGCAAGGAGGAAAAAATGAAAATGCTAAATTAAAGGGGTTTTACTTTTCTGTTTATGCATACTGACACCAGTGATAAGAGTATCTTAATAAGTTATATGTCTTAATAGTTAATATTTTTATTTAAATGCAATTTTCTGATGCCAGAATATTCCTTAAGTTGTATAGGTTTTTATTTCTTTTTATTTTGATGTTTTTTCGTTCATTGCATTGCATATGTCACAACATCAAGCACGCTATGCAGCCTTTTTTCTTGTCCCTCGCTAAGTGTGTAGCACTTTGAATCTTTGCTTTATGTAAACACAATATGCACCATATTGATATGCAAATTTTCCCTTCAGCACAAACAATTTTTCAAGGCCACCTATTAGCAAAGATGCGTGATTAGCCACAATACATCCAGGGTGACCAGTGCTGGGTTGTTGGCTGGTTTGCACAACAGACAGAACCATCTTGCCACCTTTGTGCAAAAGGTAGTGGGCCTAAACTATGGAACATGTGCAACCCCCTGCAGTGGACACATTTAATGGTTCATCTGAAAAGGAATAAAAAGAACACCAGAGGGCACCATAATAGCAGCCAAAGGTCACTGAGCTCACTAATGTGATCTTCTTACATGTATTTATGATGTGAGATTTGACTAAATTTCTTAGGAGACTTTTTTTTAGTCATTCCAGATTTCTGTGCACTGTACATTAATAAATATCCATGAGAGAGAACAGACAAGTTATATACCCATATTATGTTATCTCCATCCAGCCAGACATCTCATCCGCAGCACAGTCTACATGTGGGTGGTAACACTAATATATGCTAGCCTTTGGAGCTGTCTGCCAGATGATTCTTAATTCAGACATATTTGGGGCTGTAGTCAGAATTTTCATAAAGAGCAGAAAGGGTTTAAATGAAGAAATCTTGTGCCTGTCATGTCATTTCTGTGCCTGTAGTGTTGTAAATAGCAGACAATTATAGAACTGCTTTGCAAAGCTCTATTGGCCTCTTATCTGCAAACAGCATTAAATTGCATTGCATGCCTATTTCATTTCAAGCATTTGGTACATCTGACCCAGACTATCCTATTATTCTTTTTAAAAATGTTGTTAGGAGACAAACCTAAAGCGGAATATATTTTGTGCTGGCTAGAGGGGGAGATGTCCCGAGTAATGTCATATATGTTATACTATTGTGTGTCATTTATTAACTATTGCCACAATCAATAGAAGTACTATTAGGCCAGTCTTACTATGCTGTGCCAGGTACAGTGTTGTGTGTAGTCTGTGAAACTTGTCGGATATGCTAATGTTACCACATGATATTAAAGGTTTACACTGGGTAGAATACTTGTTCCCATTCTCACATTAATGATCATATATTTATGATGTGTATTCTTTATATTGCCTTTTGCTGCCTTCCAGCTACACAGTAAATCATTCCTGTGTATCATAAGTAATTGACATTAGTAATAACGCAGTGAATTTCTTTGTAGGGGATATTCATATCTTGTCGTTATTCACCATAGTGCAGTTGGCTTCAATAAAACCTGTCTAAGGAATGGTTTATCGTGCCATGCAAAAACATTGGCTTCTGCAATAACTGTTTGTCATGGTTTCTTAGTAAGCATATTTTCAGTAGTTATTGATATTGACTTGGAGCTGCGGATACATTATATTATGAAGAACAATATTGCTTTGTAAGGTTTCTTTTTTTACACTATTTAGATTACCATCACTTGGTTGTTAGCCGTGTTGGTCTAAAGCCTAAATGCCAAAAATGTATTTATTTATTGTAATTTCCTTTATCATCAGAATTATCCTACAGAATTGGTCCTGAACAAAAAAAAACTACAGTCAATGAGTGTTAAAATGGACCTGTCAGCAGCCTGTTTGTTAATATGTATACATGTATACTATGAAGTGCCTGGAGATGAGTGGGAGTTGAGACACCAATGTTACTCATTAGCTGGTCATTAGAGATGAGCGAACAGGGTTCGAGTCAATCCGAACCCGAACGTTCGGCATTTGATTAGCTGGGGCTGCTGAACTTGGATAAAGTTCTAAGGTTGTCTGGAAAACATGGATACAGCCAATGACTATATCCATGTTTTCCAGATAGCCTTAGGGCTTTATCCAACTTCAGCAGCCACCGCTAATCAAATGCCGAAAGTTCGGGTTCGGATCGACTCGAGCATGCTCCAGGTTCGCTCATTTCTACTGGTCATCCATTCCCCTTCAAAATTAGAAAGTTTGGCTGCTTGTTATCTAATATGTACAACAGAGAAGAGGGAGCTCACCTAACAGTTTAGTATTAATGGGGGTGCAGCTTGGTGTCCAAATAAGTCAAACTAAACCAAAAAAGAAGCAAGCTAAACACCATGATAGCGCACACCTCCAAGATAGAATGTATAATCAAATTTTTATTTATACATGATTCAAAAGAAAAACAAAGCAAAAAGAAGCACCATAACAAACATGATTAAAAACAATTAAACAACCACTCTCTGGATTGTTTATACACCTATATGTTTTTTTTATTGTTTTTAATCATGTTTGTTATGGTGCTTCTTTTTGCTTTGTTTTTCTTTTGAATCATGTATGAATAAAAATTTGATTATACATTCTATCTTGGAGGTGTGCGCTATCATGGTGTTTAGCTTGCTTCTTTTTTGGTTTGGTTGGCAACCTCTAAAGGTCATGGAATTTCAGTAGACTAATATAGTCTTCGGAAGGGGATTAAAAGGGTTTTCCAGTCAAAAGTTATTATTGACCTATCCTCAAGGAATGTCATTAATATCAGATCGGTGAGGGTCACTAACCTGATCAGCTGTTTGCCAGAGCTGTGCTGCTGTTATATACAGTGAAACAGAGATGGAAGCAGACAGCTCCGTCCTCTGTAGTGGCCATAGGCTGTATCCATATTTTCCAGGACTTCCTAAGGCGGCATCCAACTTCTTCAGCCACCAGTAATCTGGATTCGAACAGACTCAAGCATGCTCGAGATGCGCTCATCTCTAATTTCTATGGCTTTATTCACATGCCGTCCGTGAAAGGCCTGACATTGAGGCCAACCCCTCCCCGCACATGGCATCATTTGTCAATATGCTGCTTGAAACACGGAACCTGTGAATAAGCCTATGAGTCTCACAGACATAATTGAGAAATCCTGAACAAATATAGAGATCCCTGAATGTCATTCCTTTCTCTGACTCACAATATGCAGTTATAATGATTGATATGCTCTAGGTACTTGTACCATGTTATCTAAAGCAATAACCAGGTCAACTATGCTAACTCTTTTTTTTAAGAGTCTATTGTCCTTCCCCAAGGTACTTTTGAGTACACAGAAGAACCCTGGTGTGCACTGGAAAGTTTTATGCACTGTGTAACGTCTGGCAAATTTCTATTGTTCGTAGGTTTTATGACTACCTATTGTGTAGAATGTTTTAGATTGATTTATTAGCCACATTCCTAGTTTTAGTTATTGAATTGTTCCCTAAGCTTCCCCATACTTACTTGCACATCCTTCTTAGTCTTTCTAGCTATTGCTTTCATTCTAAATTTCCCAAAGGGTTTAAAAACCATACTCTTATATTGTAAATGGTAGGTGTTACATCTGAGTTACAAAGGTTTTTCTGGATAACTTGATAAATGCTATGAAAAGTTAAATAAAAAATGATAAAACAAAGGTTATGCCTGTCACCTTGGTAATTCATCAAGAACTCATAACCATGTAGGCGTTATTTTCTCTCCAGGCTCTTTAATAAAACAGACTTTGGAACAGAAACCAAAATACTTGTGACTTATAAAACTGCCTAGAAAAAGCCTAACGGGGGTTAGTTTTATAGAAATTCAGAGATCAAAAAAGACGTATACATATTTGTCTTCACTGTGTGCACATATATTGAACAGAGGCTAACAAGATCTGCTGTGGAACGGAGATAATGATAAAACAGAAAAAGAAAAAATCATTATGACTTAGGAGTAGACATAGATCATATTGGCTTACGGGAAACGTGTTATTTTATTACAGAATAATACAAGGATTATGTTTAATCTGTGGCCACATTAACATATTGTAGCTGTGATGCGGATAAAGCTGCAGAAAGTCAGTGTGGTTTTTGGACATTGGCTATAAACAATGGGTAATGGCGATGCAGTGTTGCAGCTAAACCGGAGTTTTTCTGCATAGCTGTAACAGAATGTATATTTACATATTTTTTATACTATATTTATTTATATATATATATGACAATCAACAGTAGTTCACATTTGTCCGGCTTAGGGTACAAACACACACACCGTATACGCAGCCTATTTACTGCTGCGGTACGCAGCAGATACGCAGCAGATATGCAGCAGATTAGATCTAAATAACTGAACACTGCATCAAATCTGAACCACCAAGTCTGCTGCAGATCTGCTGCATATACGGTGTGTGTGTTTGTCTCCTTAGACATCAAAAGATACAAGCATTTAAATAATCATGTACAGTAGCTAACCCTTCATGTTTGCTTAATAGCAACTTGACACCAAATTGTTAAAAAAAAAAAAGAAAACCACTCAAATCCACTATGTTATATTCTTATATTCTAACAAATATTAGAGAAACAAATTACCCCCCACCCCCAGTGTAATCCTAAAATAAATATATATATATATATATATATATATATATATATTTATTTTTTTTTTTTAACTTTTCATGACTACATCACAATTTGTAAAGCCAGCCTAACAAAATTTGCCAATAGGGCTATCATACCCAAACAAAGGTATGATTATTTGCAGTCTGTTCAGTGCTACTTTGAGAGGGTAAGTTGTCCTAAGATATGTTTCAGTCATTTGACCTATGCATAAGGGGTTATCCAGCGCTACAAAAACATGGCCATTTTTCCCCCTCTCTTGGCTCCAGATTGGGTTGGGTTTCAAACTCAGTTCCATTGAAGTAAATGGAGCTTAAATGCAAACTACACCTGAACTGGAGACAAGAGAGGGGGGAAAATGGCCATAGTTACATAGTTAATACGGTTGAAAAAAGACACATGTCCATCAAGTTCAACCAAGGAGGGGATGGATACAGGGAAGTGGGAGGGGTGATAGGCCATGTTTTTGTAGTGCTGGATAACCCCTTTAATTTATGTTCTAGAAATCTGCTTACATTTTCCTTTGTTGTTCTTCTTGATGATTGTATGGTCTGAGATCAGGAGCAAGTAAAGTTTTATCACAGCAAAGCCATCCAACCACGCATTAATGGACTGAGGCACAGTCATGATGGAACAGAGAAGGGCCTTTCCCACACTGTGCCTCGTTATGCTGAAGCTTTAAGATATAGTGTACCTATGATCTGCATGTAAATTCCCAAAGTGTCTACATTATGGGGCACATTTACCAATGTGCTTTTTTTTTTTTTTTTTTTAATTTCCCTGGTTTCCCACCCATGAGGAGGCTGATAAGCAGGTGGTGTAAAACAACACCAGCTCACTTTTTTGCACTAAGCATAGACTTAAATAAATGCTACTGTATCCCTACATGCATTAATTTGGCTTCCAATGAATACAGCAAGAACACCACACTAATAACCAAAATAAAATTCATGGCATAATCATTGGCCCCTAGGATCTACATGCAGTTTCCTTTTTTTCTTAATAGATTGCAAAAATAAATAAAATAAATAACATACTTTCCACCCTACCACATTTTTTCAGTGCAGGACAGGGTCTAGTACAGTGCAGTATCGTATATTATAATGCATGTGTATAAAACAATTAAGAGCCATTGTATTCTACAATCTAATTATAATTAGCAAGCAGGCATTAACCTTGAAGTGGGAGTTAATAAAAATGTCTTTATAATATCCCCGAGTATAATGTAGCTATGACAGATTACCCATCTATCAGCGCAGCATGTGTATGTATAAAAGTGAAGGTTGGACTCTCTCTCACACATGAAAGTCACAAAAACAAATTCTCACTTCAATACAGTGGATTAGGTTTAAAATGGGGTGCAACATGCTTTAATGTCTTCACACACAGCAAAACCATTTCACAGCACAGAGCAGAAATAAACCGAAGCCTGTCTGGTCCCTGACCAAACACTATGGGGGAGATTTATCAAACTGGTGTAAAGTAGAATTGTCTTAGTCGCCCCTAGCAACCAATCAGATTCCACCTTTCATTCCTCACACATTCTTTGGAAAATGAAAGGTGGAATCTGGTTGCTAGGGACAACTAAGACAAATTTACTTTGCGCCATGTTTGATAAATCTTCCCTGAGTGTCTGGAACAAGCATTTGTTCACCGCAGTTGGTACAAGCTGGCACTCTATAGACTGGTAGTCTTAGGCCTTATCCACACACAAGTTTTTCTGCAGGATCAGTGATGTCCTGGAGAAACCACCAGTAATGAATCAGTTATGGCACATCTGCAAAAATTGATAGGAGATGAATGAATGGCCACAGTGTGGAGCTTACCTAGGGTTTGCGAGGTAAAGCTTAACTGAAAAACTGACGGCACACTAATGGTTCTTCAGTGGGTCGTCTAATAAAAATGTCCTACTTCTATTGGAGTTTTTCTTCTGAAAAAAAAATGACTGTTTATGTGCAGGTTCCAATTTTTTCCCCTTAGAACCTGTGGTCAGAAACAGATGTGTGGGTAAGACGTCACACCTTACGTAAAGTGTCACTGATATTTCATATTTTGTTTTGCAGAAATCAATAGTCCAGGCGATTTTAGGAAACTTTGTAATTGGGTTTATTATGCCATTATCAGCATTCAAAAAGACTTTCCCCCCCCCCACCCCCCTCACCCCCCTCACCCCCTCCTCTCTCTCATTCACTGCTCATTATCAGGAAATCTCGACTGGTTTATATTCGTTGGATCCTGTTTGTTCTATGGAGAGGGGAGGGGGAAGGAGGGAGATTATTCGTCAGCAGAGAACAAGAATAACACAGAGGGAACTGTAAAAAAAAAAAAAAAGCCTTATTCAGAAGTCAGAGGAGATGGCCTGGTGATGTAGCTGTAAATTAATGCTTTGTTGTTTTGGTGCCTCATCTCCCTCCACCTCTCTATAGAAAACAATGAAGATGGTGGGAGAGCATCAAACTGCTTTTTCATGATAAAAATGCATTTTTGGCTAATAAACCCAATTACAAAGTTTCTTAAAATTGCTTGTACTTTTGATTTCTGCAAAAAATAAAATAAAATTAAACGACAGTGACACTTTAAGTTACTTTAACCCCTAGACGACCTAGGACGTACCGGTACGTCCTGGAAGTCTGTGCCCAGATGGCCCTGGACGTACCGGTACATCCTGAGCTATGAAGCGCGCTTGAAGCACGCTTCATAGCAGGTGGGGGCCGGCGGCAGCCAGCACCTCACCGTTAATGACACGCTGCAGCGTGTGACATTAACTCCTTTAGCAGCCGCGGCATGTAAGTGACAGGGGGAGTCCCCTGTCACTTACCGATCGGAACTCCCGCAGTGTGACTGCGGGGGTCCCGATCGCTAAAACGGACTGCCGGAGGTCTCTCACCTGCCTCCGTGCCGTCCGATCGGGGCTCTGGTCACTGAGCCTGCACAGGCAGGCTTAAAAAGCAGAGCGGCGATAACACTGATCAATGCTATGCCAATGGAATAGCAAGGATCAGTGTATGAAATGAAAGTAATGAATGTACAAGTCCCCCAAAGGGGCTTATAATGTATATAAAAAAAAAAAGTTAATATCACTAACACACTACCCCAAAACCCCTCCCCCAATAAAAGTTTAAATCACCCTCCTATACCATTATATAAATAAAAAAATATAAAAATAAATAAATATATAATAAACCGTAGCGTGCGTAATTGTCCGATCTATTAAAATATAACAAGCGTCATTGCGAACGATGAACGGCGTAGATGAAGAGGGAAAAAAATTTGAGGATAACCGATTTTATGTTACATTATATATAAAAAAAATTTATAAAAAGTGATCAAAACGTTCGATCTTCACAAATATGGTATTAATAAAGACTAGAGATCATGACAGAAAAAACTACACCCCCCCACAGCCCCATAGGTGTAAAAATAAAACTGCTATAAGGGCCATTTTATAAATTTTTTAGGGACAATAGGGCCATTTTATTAATAATTAGTTGCCAAAAAAAAAGGATTTCATTAAAAAAATATATATAACATTAGAGAATCTGCGTAAACCTGCATATGGTTGTGTTCGGACTGACCTATAGAGTAATAGTATAATGTCACTTTTACCATATAGTGCATTACGTAGACACAGGAACCCCCCAAACGTTACCATATTGCATTCTTTTTTACAATTTCACCAATTTATATCTTCATAAATAATATATTTGGAATTCCGTCATACTTATTATGGTAAAATGAAAGACGCCATTACAAAGTACAACTATTCCTGTAACAAACAAGCCATTACATGGCCCTGTAGATAGAAAACTGAAAGTGCTAGAGCTCTTAGAAGGGGAGGAGAGAAAAACGAAAGCACAAAGATCAAAATTTGTGCGGTCCCCTGGGTCATTTTGGGCCTGGTCCTCAAAAGGTTAGAGATGATTGTGTAGTGGCCCAGAACAGAAGATTTTTCCCTAATAAGTCTGTATCTGTATTTATTTATATTCTGACTGTATCTGTTCTGAAAGGAATAATGGCCACTACAAACTGTTAGTGTTATGTCAACCCCCAGTGTTCAAGTTTGGTATTACTCATATTTCTCATACATATTGGTTTATTTGTTGGTTAGTAGTGTGATGATGCAACTAGCCTGGTATCACGTGATCTCCCTGGCTCTGGCTGGAATTAGTTGGTCACACCGCTTTTTCTAAAGACTTCCCTCTACCTTTAAGGGTATAAACCCACACACCGTATACGCAGCAGATACGCAACAAATACGCAGCAGATTTGTTGGTACAGATTTGATGCTGTGTTCAGTTATTTAGATCTAATCTGCTGCGAGTTTGCTGCGTATCGCAGCAGTAAATACGCTGCATATACGGTGTGTGGGTTTATACCCTTAAGGGGGAAGGACGTGTTTCTCTGCATCTCCTCAAGAAAAGACGCCACAACCCTGCGGTATCCTATCTATTGTTGGTCTGAAGTATTCCTGTCTAGTCCAGATCATCCTGACTCTTCAATTCTCATATTTATCTAAGATCTGGGTATCATTTCCAGTCGCAGCCGCTCCGTTATTGTTAACAGCAAGTATACTATTCAGCCTTTTTACCCAGCATCGTATTCCCGTGACTACTACACCCATGATTTAATTGTCCCTCACTTAAAGTAACGCTACTACACCACGGCCTATTGCAGCATCATCTACTACCATCAGTTACATTAAGGTTTACTTCAATCCTGGCTGCTTCCAGAGAGAGAGAGAGACTGTTGCTATTAGTAACCACCGAGTTAATAAACGTACAACTACCGTTGTTTCTGAACCCTGGCATTGGTCTGGTTATTGGTGCCTCGACTAAGGACAACAAAGAATTGTGTGGTGTAACGGGGTCCCGCTTGGATAGATGCCCGTCAGTTAGTCAGCTCCCCTCGTGCCATAACCGTGACATAATACCTGGCCATTGACTAACAGGGCTAAACCTGCTATCAGTAACTACTACTCCCAACAAGCTGCCCCGGCTCACCACAATTGGATATACAGTGATAGTGAATTGCTTTGTCAGCTCGGCATCCGGCTGCCTTTTAACTCAGTGTCGGTCTTACCCAGGTACCTGAAACAGCTGAATCCAGTCTTAGGAAACTTATCCCAGTTTTCCAGGACTAGATGCAGCTTTTTCCGACACCCGGAGAGGAGCGGCACTAAGTTAAAAAGCAGGCGGCTGCCGAGTCAACAAAGCAATTTACTAGTACTGTATATCCGCTCATCTCTAACTTTAATATATGACAAGTTTGCGGTGTCGTGGATTTGTTTCAGCATATATAGTTGTGAATATGTAAATATAAAAAATAAAAATGAATTTCCTCAGTTGTGGGTTTTGCTCTGGATGCACAGCTTTTTTCACAGCAAAGTCTACAACACTGTAGATTATGTGCATATGTAGAATTTCCTATTGCTGTCAATGGATGAAAATCTGCAGTAAATTTGCAGAGGATACACAAAAAGGATTGACATGCTACGGATGTAAAATACTCATCATAGGTCAATATGCATGCAGATTTTCTCGGCTGTGTGTGTGTGAAATACATTTTGGAAGGGAAACATTGTATTCGTAGATACTGTAATCCCCATAGATTTTCTATGTTCAAATGCGCAGCAGAACATCCACAGTGCATCTGATACCTATGAAAGTAGACTAAAGGGGCGTGTTCACACATTCAGGCTTTCAATTGCATTTATTGTTTTTAACCCCTTAGCGACCCATGACGTATCTGATACGTCATGGTGCCGCTCGGGGTGTTCAGAGAGGGGTCCCACCGGGACCCCGCTCTGAACGGCGCTGATCCCGGCTGACACGTGCAGCCGGGCAGTGCCTCTATTAGCCGGCGCGGGTCCCGTTGCCGCGCCGGCTAATTAAGCCTCTAAGTGCAGCTGTCAAACCTGACAGCTGCACTTAGATGCTGTGCTCTCCGTGTCCCTAGTGTCTAGTGGGACGGATCTCCCCCCGTGATGCGATCGCGGGGGGGAGATCCGTTCTTCTGCCCGTGCCGGGCCTCAGCGTCGGAATGACGCTGATCCCGGCTCGGCAATAGATTGCTATGGCC
Source organism: Dendropsophus ebraccatus (assembly GCF_027789765.1). Classification (NCBI taxonomy): domain Eukaryota; kingdom Metazoa; phylum Chordata; class Amphibia; order Anura; family Hylidae; genus Dendropsophus; species Dendropsophus ebraccatus. The sequence goes on along the minus strand of NC_091455.1, from coordinate 143,484,515 downwards.
TGCAGCAGGCCATAGCAATCTGTGACCGATCTGATCGATCTTTGCTGTGTATATACACAGCATTGATCTCTATGAGAGATCAGTGCTGTCTATATACAAGTCCCCCAGGGGGGCTTCTAGTTAAAGTAAAAAAAACAAGTAAAAAAGTGTTTTTATTAATAAAAATAAAAATTAATAATAATAAATAAACATATTTAGTATCGCCGCGCGCGTAATCGGCCGAACTATTAATGAATCACATTCCTGATCTCGCATGGTAAACGGCGTCAGCACAAAAAAATTCCAAAGTGCAAAATTGCGCATTTTTGGTCGCATCAAATCCAGAAAAAATGTAATAAAAAACGATCAAAAAGTCGTATATGCGCAATCAAGGTACCGATAGAAAGAACGCATCATGGCGCAAAAAATGACACCTCACACAGCCCCATAGACCAAAGGATAAAAGCGCTATAAGCCTGGGAATGGAGCGATTTTAAGGAACGTATATTTGTTAACAACGGTTTGAATTTTTTACAGGCCATCAGATACAATAAAAGTTATACATGTTATATATCATAGTAATTGTAACGACTTGAGGAACATGCATAACAAGTCAGTTTTACCATAGGACGAACGGCGTAAATGCAAAACTCCCCGAAATCAAAACAAATTAGTTTTTTTTTCAATTTGACAGCGCAAATGATTTTTTTCCGGTTTCGCAGCATATGTTATGGAAAAATAATGCCTGTCATTGCAAAGTACAATTGGTTTCGCAAAAAATAAGCGCTCATATACGTCTCTAGGTGAAAAAATGCAAGCGCTGTTGACTTTTAAACTTAAAATGGAATAAGCAAAAGCGCAAAAACGAAAATTGGCTTTGACCTTAAGGGGTTAAAGTTGATTAGCTGGGACACAGAGCCAGCAAAGTATTTTTAAAACAGTCATTAGCATTTGGGAGGATTACAGTAAGGCTGGGTTCACACTACGTATATTTCAGTCAGTATTGTGGTCCTCATATTGCAACCAAAACCAGGAGTGGATTAAAAACACAGAAAGGATCTGTTCACACAATGTTGAAATTGAGTGGATGGCCCCCGTTTAATGGCAAATATTTGCTGTTATTTTAAAACAACGGCTGTTATATTGAAATAATGGCAGTTATTTACCGTTATATGGCGGCCATCCACTCAATTTCAACATTGTGTGAACAGAGCCTTTCTGTGTTTTTAATCCACTCCTGGTTTTGGTTGCAATATGAGGACCACAATACTGACTGAAATATACGTAGTGTGAACCCAGCCTAAAGTAGCAAATTCCTATAAAAACCTCTCCTGCTATGGAAAGTTGCTGTGCCGGACAGAGATGTCAGCAGAGAGCACTGTGTCAAATTGAAAATAAAACATTTTCTGCAGGACATACAGCAGCTTAAAAGTATGGGAAGACTTGAGATTTTTTAATTGAAGCAAGTTACAAATCTATGTAACTTTCTGACACCAGTTGTTTTGAAAGAAAAAAGATGTTCGCTGGATAACCCCTTTAAGCAGGCTTGTGGATCATAAATAGAGCTTTTTGTGTGATTGTTTTGCTATGTCGCTAAGACGTTGGGTTATATTTTACTAGAATCTCGTTTTAGATGTTTTATAACTCATTGTAAATTCTCTTCACTAGTATATAATATAAAACCTGGGGAAAAAGTTTAAGTAAATCCAGTTTGGGTGAAATGGAATTATGGCACAGTAAACAGAGCAATAACCTGTAGTAAATCTTATTCCTAAGGTACATATAGTAAATGTATGTATATAAGTAAATGTATTTACTGTAGCTTCACTAAAGTACAGTGCATCTGTAAAATTTGTGACCGAACAATAGCTGCACAGAGGAGTAAGTTGCTTACATTCATTACATTCATTAGAGTTATCAATGCCCTCTGAATATAACACTACCACACACTGTGCCCTCTGAATATAATACTGCCACATACTGTGCCCTCTGAATATAATACTGACACACACTGTGCCCTCTGAATATAACACTACCACACACTGTGCCCTCTGAATATAATACTGACGCACACTGTGCCCTCTGAATATAATACTGACACACACTGTGCTCTCTGAATATAATACTGACACACACTGTGCCCTCTGAATATACTGACACACACTGTGCCCTCTGAATATAATACTGACACACACTGTGCCCTCTGAATATAATGCTGACACACCCTGTGCCCTCTGAATATAATGCTGACACACCCTGTGCCCTCTGAATATAATCATGCCACACACTGTTCCCTCTGAATATAATGCTGACACACACTGTGCCCTCTGAATAAAATACTCACACACTGTACCCAATGACTATAATACTGACACACACGGTACCCTCTGAATATAATACTGACACACACCGTACACAATGACTAGAATACTGACACACACTGTGCCCTCTGAATATAATACTGACACACACATTATGCTCCCCATTGAATTCATTATAATACTGTACATACTGTAGCCAGAAGTGAATGTTGTTATACCCCATACTCCCCTCAATTTATTTTAACATGCACCATTTCCACTTCAATTATAATACACTGTGCCCCCTCAATGACATATGATGTGCTGTACAGTGGTTGCAATTCTGTTTTTTTGATTTAAAAAAAAAATACTTGCAAGCTTTCCAGTACTATATGAACTGCTGTATGCCCTGCAGGAACTGGAGTGTTTTTTTCTGATCTCACACAGTGCTCCCTGCTGCCACCTCTGTCCATGTGATGAACTGTCCAGAGCAGAAGTAAATCCCCTTTAGAGATGAGCGACCCTCAAGCATGCTCGAGTCCATCCGAACCCAATCCTTCGGCATTTGATTAGCGGTGGCTGCTAAAGTTGGATAAAGCCCTAAGGCTATGTGGAAATCATGGATATAGTTATTGGCTGTATCCATGTTTTCCAGACAACCTTAGAGCTTTATCAAAGTTCAGCAGCCACCGCTAATCAAATACCGAACGTTCGGGTTTGGATCGACTCGAGCATGGCACCATGTCAGACTGGAAAAAATCTGATATAGAAGTATTTTACAAATCTTTATAACTTTCTGACAGCAGTTGATTTAAAAACAAAGAGAGTACTCCTTTTAGAGAAAAACATTTTCTTTGAGATGGTGTATTACAAAGTTTTCTTATTTATGATATGTTATATACTTAACTTTTTTCATTTTTCCCCATTTTACCATGGTGCAAAAAATCTGTTGCAGAACTGTGTAAGTTAAGCATAGTTCTGCAAATCTGTTCTTAATTTGCAATCTATTTTCATATAGTCTTGTGTATTATTTTCTGATTTCATTTACTATGTAAATATATATTATTTATTTACACCTGTGTGTGCGCACCCATATATATATTGTACATTTTTGTGTTGTGAATTGTGCAGCACCGTCTCATACGCCTGCCCCTGAGAAATATCCATCATAACTCCTTCCTTGGAATGCCAAATCATGATAGATGCATTGTGACAAATTGCCAACATTAATATCTCCATTTGGCTTCCACACTCCACTTGCCAGAAGGCATATTCAAGGTCATCTACAAAATGCTTTTGCATGTCTCTCAACTTTTTTTGTCCCCGATATGGAGGAAAGTGTGGTTCCATGAGGTACAATGGAAAGAACGCGTAAAAACATATCTTCTTACTTACATGGAAAAATAGATTTCATATTAAAGCATAAAAAACAGCAATAAGGGAAATATGTTTTTATAGTTCCAGTTGTTTGAAATTGGGTAACGCTGTCCCTCATTGTTATACCCTACTGATAGTTGAGGAAGGGAGTAGCACATGGCTGCAGGGTAAGGCTATGTTCACACACAGCATTGCCATTTTGAGGTTAAAATACGCCTGTACTTGTAATATCATAATGCACTCCATTAAAGTCAATAGGAAATTGGACGGCAGTGCACACACTGTATAGAATAATGGTTCACTATTAACATCCGGCTTTTGCTAAATGATTTTAGGCACATCTTTGGCTGCTCATGGACATCTCACTAAATATATGCCAGCTAGAAGTTGGCATAGATTTCAGTTACAAGTAGGCTAGCTTTTAAGCGTAAGTTGTAATAAATCTAGGGGGCCCACTTCAAGGAAGGTAATTGTTGCTGAATATATAATGTTTAATACAATAGTATATCATAGAAAATGGTGACTAAAACCACTTTAAAGATTATTTTGAATCAGGAGATTGATTTTAATTGTGCACTCGCTGCTAATGCCTGTAATAGTGCCGGCAGTAAGCGAGCGCTGACCTGACAGGGGCTTAAAGGGGTTGTCCAGCGAAAATCTTTTTCTTTCCAATCAACTGGTGTCAGAAAGTTATACAGATTTGTAAATTACTTCTATTAAAAAATCTCAAGTCTTCCCATACTTATTAGCTGCTGTGTGTCACGCAGGAAATGTTTTCTTTTCAGTCTGACACAGTGCTCTCTGCTAACATCTCTGGCCAAGACAAGAAACTCTTGGTTTTCTATGACTCCCCATAGAAAGCCTCTCCTGCTCTGGACAGTTACTGTCTCGGCCAGAGGTGGCAGCAGAGAGCACTGTGTCAGACTGAAAATAAAACAACATTTCCTGCAGGACATTTAGTAGCTAATAAATATGGGAAGACTTGAGATTTTTTTATAGAAATAATTTACAAATCTATATAACTTTCTGATATCAGTTAATCTGAAAGAAAAAGATTTTCACTGGACAACCCCTTTAAGAGTGACCACAAAATGCTAAAAAGGCTGTGTTACCTACACTGTTTGTTATCCTAACCCAATGTAAAAACACAGCCCCACCACTCCCTTTTCCTGTCTGTACAGCCTGGCATCTTCCTCTGCACTGCAGCCACTAGTGATCATGTGGTAGTCAGAGGCAGCTGAGGATGCAAGCAGGGGTAAGTGTGAAGTCCTCTTTACAATGAGCTGCCTCCTTCAGTTTTATGGACAAACAGGATTTTCTGGCTACAATAATATTGCAACTGTAGTGTCTGCTAGCAGTGATAGTACAACCTACAGAGTAGATGTAGCAGCATCCTGAACAGAAGTTGAGGTTATAGTATGAGGATAATTTGTGCTGCAGCAATAGAAACAACTGTTTTTTTTCTTCTGTTTTTAAAAGTAGAAACATCCTAATATAATATATAATATGCAATTTGTTATACAAACTGAACCCACACAATTTGCTATAGAGAAAGTATAATCATACATCAGCCGGATTCATGTATATTCTATAGTAGGCTACAGCCACCTCAAACTCTACAGTGCTGCTGGCATTGTTTTTTTATACTGTAACCCTCAGGTACAATGTTAAGAATGTGTCAGCATCATTTATATTGTAAAACGTTTTTCACAGCTTAGAGACAATTAGGTTATATGAAGTCTATTTTTAGGCCTTAACAATGAAGTATGCAGCAAGCCCTATACTTTTCAATGTTTCCATTTCTCTATTGTATGGTTGTCATTGTAAGTGCTGATATTATAACTGCACACAATCTAAAAGCAAAAAAGGTTTAATAGAATTGCAATTTACATATTCTCACCTACCAAACGCTTTGACAAAATTGGAAAAATTACAAAGTGGTTAAGAATTTCATTCTTTAAATTATGTCCCCCCTGCTTGAGCCTTTTTTTATTTTTTATTTTTTTACCCCTGCTAATTTTGATATATTGTAATTTAAACAATCAAGATCATAGAACATATAAGATCTGGCAGAAACTATGCCTCTCCAGAATGGATAGGATAGTGTTGTTTCGAACAGTATGTCTTCCTAAGTTTCTTTATATTTTTGGTACAGCTCCTATATGGATTTCAGAGAAGAGTTTAAAACGGATTGGTATTATTATTAACTCTCTAATATGGGCGAGAAAAAGGGCCAGATTAAAATTGGAGGTACTGTGTCAGCTGAAAAATAGAGGAGGCCTTGGATTCCCAGATTTAAAAAAATATTTTCTTGCTTCTCAACTTTTTTGGTTAGGGAAAAAGAATCAAACACATTTTTTTCAGCATGTTGGGGAGGGAACACGGGCTAGTTCATGTACGATATTTGAATTTTTGGAAGGAGAGTATTGGAGATTAGGAAGTAGAAAGGACTGGCCCATGGTTCAAGCACTTGGAAAAACGTGGGGGGTGTTAAAGAAGCTGTTGAAATTGAACTCAGTTTTTGAATTCTCTCCTATATGGGAGAATAATAGATTCGAGGAGCTGAAGAAGAGGTATTAGGAAGATGGGTGATGTAATTCATAGAGGCCAGGTCAAAGAATGGGAAGAGATTAGGGTAGAGTTTGAACTCCCTGGGACTTTATGGTTTGACTATCATAGGCTTCGGGTGGTCTTGTCGAAAGCCTCAATTCCTAAAAGAGTGTTGTTTGATTTTGATTTCTTTGTTGAGCATCTTATGAAACAGACAATAGAAAAGAAGCCGATAACAACTTTATATGCCCAATTAAAGAGGAGGGAGGAGGTAAATTTTAGAAGTAAGAGGAAATGGGAAGATGATGTTGGGAAGCTGACGGATAACCAGTGGAGTAGAATTTATGAGGGGATAAATCGGGCTTCTAGGTCAGGGAATCATAGATTAGTTCAGTTTAATATTGTGCATAGGATCTATTTTACACCGGTCCTCAAAAGGGAGCAGTGGCATCTAGGTGTTCACTCCGTATCCTGAATACACCAAGACCACGGTGGAGATCAGCACTATCAGAATGGCACCAGTGGTAAGTATCAGGACAATGTATTATCATATCTATGCTGTATTTGTTTCTTAAACAGTTTTGTATTATAAGTTAAAAAGCTTTTACAGTTGTCCTCCTTTGAACTATGGATTCAGATCCAAGCCACGCCATGGGATTATTGTATATAGTAGGACTTACACACCTGACTACATCAGTATAATGCTTTGTGTTCAGTGTAATCTTCCTGTGGAGCTACATGTGCAAGGTGCACAGCAGAGATCAGTTCCACACTAGTTTGGTTTCTTAACTTTTAAACTCAACTTTCACGAACTGATTGATATTGTTTTTTTTTTTTGTTTTTTTTTCCGTTTGTGCTGTATGTAACTCGGGGAGTTCTAAGTGCAGTAAACACTGGTTAGTGAGAATTACATTCAATATATTTTCCCAGATATGATGTTTTATTCTATTTCTTTTTTCTCATCTGCGTCACCCACAAAACTGGTAGTGGCAGAGTCTATACATCATTAACTGGCACAATTTTCTTTTTGTAGTGTGCTTTTTTTTTAAATATTGTTTTCTCGATGTAGACCTTACGAAACAGCCTCGGTTTATATTCACATCTTATAGCTCGTGTCTTTACAAATTAGACACAGGTAATGAGAGGTGATCTCTTGTGTAGTTATCATTACTTTTTATGATTACAATATCCTTTTGTGTGTTTATTTACATCATTCCAGTTTTCACACAGTGCAAAAGCCTTCCGACAAGTTCTTTGACTTACCAATAAACTTGACTTAGGGTAGCTTCACACGTACCGGACCGCAGCGGATTTTCTGCTGCAGATTCGCAGCAGATTTGACTAAATTAATGAACGCAGCATCAAATCTGCAAAATCAAATCTGCTGCGGATTCGCAGCAAATCCGCAGCAGATTTTTTTTATTTATTTTTTTTTAAATTCTTTATTTTTGAGCTTTTATCATAGCAAGATGCAGTAAGATAAACATACTACACACTGTAGAGTAAATAAAACAGAAACCCTGGGTGGATTACAACAGTAAAGCCGGTAGCCAGATAATGGACCAACAGATAAACCGTTACAACCACGCTGGCTGACACAACAAATCACAACCAACATAACAGCTTTTTTAATAAAAAGTGAATAAGAAATCAGAAGAAAAAGCTAGAGAAAAGAAGAGAGAAGGAGGGAGAAGAGGAAGAGAAGCAAGAAAGGAGAAGTAAGAAGATGGGCAAACAAAACACACAAAAAAAAAAAGTGGGGGGGGAGAGGGAGTGAGGGGGAGGAGAGGCCTGTGAGTATGCCGGGAACCACCCCCCGGTCAGGAGCATACTTATATTGTCAATAGTCGCTGGTAGTCCGGGGACCCCTCAAAGACTGTCCAGGCCATCCAAACCGAATTAAAGTTGGAAGACCTGTCCTGCAGAGATGCCGTCAGCTCCTCCATCCTCTGTATGTCCTCCACCTTACGGATCCAATGACCCACAGTAGGTGGCGTAGTAGACTTCTAGTGAGCTGGAATGCAGGCTCTAGCTGCATTAACTAAGAACCTCAGTAGTGATTTTTTGTAATGCTTTACAGGGATATCAGATAGGTGTAGCAGGAAGGCGGCCGGGGTATTGGGGACTTGGTAATGCAATTTAGTACAAATTATATCATGTACCCCCTCCCAGAATGCGCGTATAGCTGGGCAGGAACAGAAGATGTGGAGTAATGTACCCTCCTCTGATCCACATCGCCAACAAGAAGGAGACACCTCAGGAAAAATCCTATGCAGTCTGGTGGGCACATAATACCATCTGGCCAGTAATTTATATCCTGCCTCTTGAAACTTACTGGCTATGGAGGATTTGTGGGTAAACTGGTACATCCTCTCTAGTTTTTGGTCTGTGAGAGAAACGTCTAGGTCCGCCTCCCATTTAGCCACATAGGGAGGGCGAAACCCCTCTGGTGGGGAAACAAGGAGATAATAGAAGATAGAAAGGGAGTGCTGCAGCGGTTCGGATCCCATACATAGTGTCTCAAAAGAGGTAAGAGGGCGGGTAAATCCCACCGCTTCCGGGAGGCATTGCAGAAAATGTGCCAGTTGTCTAACCCTCCAGTCCCCCAAGGGAACAGGTTGGCTAGAATCCAATAGTTCTTGGAACCGAAGCCATCTATTATCCGTAAGGAAGTCCCTCGCCCTATACCTCCCTGCTGTCCGCCAGGACCTAAAAGGTCCCGATGTCCCCGGGCCAAATTGGGGATTACCCAAAATTGGGAAGAGAGGGGAGGGCCTGGGGGAGACATTCTCCTTAGGGAACGCTTTTTGACATGTCATAAGCGTCGGACCAAGGGAGGGGTGTGTTGATAAGTTTCCCAGGTGCGAAGGATGAATCCAGGGGAGGGAAGTGAGTAGAACGTTAGTGAATGTTTGTTCTAGGCGGACCCATTGTTTCTTTTCTGCGTGGTGATGCCAATCCAAGACTCTGCAATACAGAGGCCTCATAATAGGCCTTGATATTTGGAAGACCTATTCCGCCCCTATGTTTCGGGACATACAGCAAGGTACGGGCAGTTCTGACAGCTTTACCTGCCCAAATGAATTTGGTTAAGTCCCCGGAGAGAAGGCAAAAAAACTGAGAGGGAATTTTAATCGGAAGAGTCTGGCTAAGGTATAGGATCCTGGGCAGAACATTCATTTTTTAAATGGCGCATCTGCCAAACCACGTGTAGAGCCCCTTAGACCATCTAGTCATGTCCCCACGCAGCGTCTTTTGTAGATTAGCGAAATTACGGGAATACAATTCAGAGAGGTCTTTGGAGATCCAGATCCCCAGGTATTTAATAGCACTGGATGACCAGCGAAAGGAGAAGGAATCTGCCAGGGAGTTTTGTGTGACCATAGGGAGGGACACATTCAGCGCCTCTGACTTCTGGTAATTGATCTTTAAGTTTGCCAAACGGGAAAAAGAGTCCAGTTCAGCCAAGAGGTTTGGAAAGGAAGTTTGTGGAGAGGAGATAAAGAAAAGAAGGTCATCCGCGTACGCGGCTATTTTCACCGAATGTGTCCCCATGGTCAGACCCGTTATGTCTAAATTTGCTCTGATCCTCCGTAACAGAGGCTCCAACGTCAGGACAAAGATCAACGGAGAAAGAGGGCAGCCTTGACACGTGCCATTGTTAATGGAAAACGGACGAGAAAACACTCCATTGACCTTTGCCGCCGCCGTGGGAGCGGAGTAGAGAGATGTTATCCAGGCCAACATAGAAGGGCCTAACCCTATGTGGCCCAGCACCGAAAACAGAACTTTCCAATTAACTCTATCAAGTGCTTTCTCCGCGTCGGTTGAAAGCAGGCAGAGGGGGATCCTGCGCACACGAGAGAAGTGGATAGCATTGATAACCTTAATGGTGTTATCCCTCGCCTCTCTCGCGTGGACAAAACCCACCTGATCATCGTGTATAATATCTGGAAGGGAAGGAGCCAGTCTTGAAGCCAGGACTTTGGAAAATAATTTTAGATCTACATTTAACAAGGAGATCGGACGATAACTGGAACAAGTCGCTGGGTCCTTTCCCTCCTTATGAATAACCGCTACATGCGCAAAAGTCATATCTGACGGTAGGGAGGAACCGGAGGAGACCGAATTAAGTGCCGATGCAAGAGGTCCCAGCAGGAGCTCCGCATATTGTTTGTAATAAGGCACCGCAAGACCATCCGGGCCTGGAGCCTTAGACGATTGCATCGATTTTTAGGGCCATGGTCAGCTCCTCTGTCGTGATCGGTTCCTCCAGTGCCTCACAAACCTCCGCTGGCAAGCTAGGCAGACCAGAGTCAGAGATATAACGGCGGATCGAGGAGGAGAGATCCCCCCCGATTGCTAGGTAGGTTATAAAGCTGTTCATAGAAAGCCGCGAACGCCTCCGCTATGGCGTGAAATCCGCAGCAGATTTTACAGTGAGGATTTAATGCTGTGTCTATCCTTTTAGTCAAATCTGCCGTGGATCCGCAGCAGAAAATCTGTATGTGTATGTATGTGTGAAGCTACCCTTAATGTACATGATCAGGGGAGTGACTTAATCTAAATTAGCAACGTCTTTTTTGTTGAGCAAAGTCTTATTTTTTCTTTTTGTTTTCCTTTTTTTCATTTTTGGTTTCCATTTTCAAAGTGGTGAATAGGTGACCACTGGATAGTGCTCTGCTTGTAAGCTTGCAATAAAGGAACAAGAAAAACTTGACATCCAAATTAAAGGAACATATCTGTATCTAGAGACCACTGTCAGTGGTAGACATATAAAAGCATCTTAAAGCAAAGAGTGAAAGAGACACGTTATCTCAGCAGGAGCAAATGACCACCCAGCAAATGACTGACTTAGATGAGACACTACCTCATCCATTGATTGGCTGATCAGGCAGTTCCTGTTGAGAGGGCTAGTCTTAGAACTGGACGACTGCAAACAAAAGCTTCAGGAGACCAATAATCTAAATCATATTTTTTAAAAATTCTGTCACCAAACAATCCAATAAGAGGCCAGCTGTGTTACAAGTCATTTATCAACTTTGGTGTGCCTTTGCCAACTGTGCTTTAATTGTGATGTAGATGCATCTAAAGTTACCACTAGCCACTTGCTCATACAATGGTAGACCATGCAAACTGATAGAAGGTAGGTCATTGTAGTTTCCCAGCCAGCACCATCTTGGATATAGACCGGCTTTTAGAAAAACTTGCAACTCAGGAATGGCTGCAGCTAGAAAGATGGGAGATGGCTCAAAATATTGAGGCGGACTTGGTGAGTAAGGTCCGCTTGGTTTATGTTTTTTTTAACTTCTGCGTGGTATACCCCTTTAAAGAATGTAAACATCTCTATGTGTTTAGAAGGTCAGCCCTGTTATGTCTAAACTAATAATATAAAATATAACCATGACCTTAAAAACATGCCTGGGATAAACATTTGTAGTCTGGAGGGAAAGGGAGAACAGGATTGAAACCTTAAAATATGTTAAAGGCCTAAATTAGGTTCCAGAGGAGAGTGTTTTTAATAAGATACTGAACACAAGAGCAAGGGGGTACAGTTGGTATTATAATTTCCCAACCTAGCATCATCACATTAAGGTCACTTCTCTTTATTAGGATTTTAATAATGTATATCTGAAATATTAAAATTTACTCTGTCAGAGGAGAACAGAATGTTGCCTTGCAGGAATTACTGATAAAGTGATTATGGAGATGCCTAAAATGCCTAACCATTACTGTGGAAATGATTGCTTTTACCTGGATGCTAGATATTGTGCTGCATCTTGCCTTTTAACTTTTAATACATTGCTTATCCATTATCTGAGAGAATGACTTTGTCCACTTTAACTGCTAGAAGTAAAATGCTTCTTGTATAGTTATATACTATCCAGGGTATGTTGATTTATAATGTTTAAACTTTAACTCTGTGTGTATAGTTAATGATCACATAATTTTCACATAAGTTCCCTCTATTTGCTAGCCTATGTGATTCCTAACATTTCTGTATATCCCTTCATTTACCAAAAATGAGTTAACGCAGAAATACATTTCTAAAATCTTGGTCCGTATTTGTTATATTTCATTGTAATCTGCTGTTCACTGCTGGTTATGCTGGTTTTACACATAGCGGTTTTTGTTGTTTTTTTTTGTTTTTGAAAAGTGCCACTGCAGGAAGTGGATTCAAATGGGATGGAAAATATAGAGGGAGGACTTGTACTTTTCTTATCTGTTGGACCCTCTTCTGTTTTTGGCACAAAACTGCAGTGGAAGTTTTCCAAAGAAACCAACAATTGGAGAGTTCTTTTTCTGATAACAGATGCAGGACAAACCACAGGAAGTGGGGGTGGAGCTAAGCAAGTGCTATGTGTTGAAAAGGGGGATAAAAATACTGCATACTTAAGGTATGTCTGTGTGTAGCCTTTTTCTTGCCATACCACTGCAGTTTATTTCTAATTTCTTCTTAGGGCCAGTTCACACTGAGTAAACATGGTGTGATTCCGCCGCGGAATCCTGCCTTGCTCTGTCCTGCGGTAAGTGAACAAGAGGGCGCGCGCTCATCCGCTGCCGCGCCTCTCTGCTCAATGAAGTCACATGTTACTTCTTTGAGCGGAGAGGAGAGGGAGCGGACGAGTGCGTGCCCTCTCATTCATTTACGGCAGGACACTGAGCACGTCGGGATTACGCCGTGCTTACTCAGTGTGAAATGGCCCTAACAGAGCAACTTTACAGTGCCAGGCTATTTGGTGCACATTCATAACAGAGCATTACAATTATCAAAATATGACCATCTTATATGACCAAGAAGAGTCCTGGCTCCTAATTCAGGACAAGAAGCCTTATTGTGCCTTTACTCTAGTCAGCAAAAAAGCTTTTAAATACTGTCAGTTTCATAGTTTTGGCAGGAAAACCTCAGCACTGTAAATTTGTGTGTTGTGACTTCAAAGGGGTAAAATTTTCTTTACGTTGCTACTGTATACACTGTGGATTTTTACACTCATACAATATACTGACTTCTGTACTGGACCTATCAGGCTAGCAGTCCCGTTACACTTCCTTTATTCTCGGATGGCTGTGGAGAGGTCAGGAGCAGAGACAGGGATGTAGTTGAGAGGAGGAGACATGGGATTCATGGCACAGGCAGCAATCAGACATCGCCTTATAGTGACGAACTGCAGTTTAATCTGTGCAGACTGCCGTGCTGAGTCTTCCCTGCCCCCTCCTTTCAGACCTGAAGGCTTCAGGCTTTATGCTGCTGGAGTAGAGGAACGGAGGATGTGCAGCATTCAGTGTACTGCTGTAATCCTCCATTCTTTTATAGAGCTATATCAGGTTAGGCGACTGGGCTTTCCTGACATTGCAGGCCCCCAGCCATATTTTGTTCCTGTGTGCATCACAAGCATGCAAGTAAGCTCTCTGGATAATGTGAAAAAAAGTCCATTTTAACCCTTCCCTTTGGGACCCTCTACCTTTCTGTAGAGACAGGAGAACTGTACATACCGCTCCCTTCTCCTGTCATTATCCCCAGCTCCTGGCACATTAAAGGGGTTAGGCTTCATTTACACGTCCAGTGTTTTTCAAGGAGTCTTGTTAAAAACACAGGTGCTGGTGTTGTCTGCAGGTGGAGTGGGGGGCTGACAGGAGCATGAAGATACGAGAGCGGGGGAGATGGGAGCCGGTGACAGGAGCAGGAAGAGGCATCTGTGCCACCATCTGCAGTATGACCATCTATTTTTTTTCTCAGCAAGGGTCACGGCACGGATGGTGTGAATCCACACATAGGATTTAATGGTCCCTAAAATTGTCCTTGGTTGCGGATCTGTGACCAGAGAAATTTTATGGGATTTGTGAATAAGACCTTATCCAACATTAGAAAAACATTGCAATTTTTTTTCCCAGAGACAGCACCATTCTGGTCTACAGTTTGGGTGGGTTTTTGCAACTCTGTTATATTGAAGTGAATGGAGCTTAATTGCAAACCACATCTGAATTGGAGACAAGAGTGGTGCTGTCTCTGGGAATAAGTGGCCATGGTTTTCTAATGCAGGAATAATTACTTTAACATGTGCAGCCCTGCACACAATAAAATCAGTTTTCCCCAAGAACGTTTATACACATTCCTATTGAACAAGGCTTGGCAGTAGGAACGTATACAGTGGTGCCTTGGATTACGCGCATAATTCGTTCTGGGACCGTGCTTGTAATCCAAATCCACTCTTAAACCAAAGCACTTTTTCCCATAAGAAATCATAGAAATGCAAACAATTGGTTCCACACCCCAAAAATAATGATTTATTATTCTGAATAACATGTAAAACAAACGAAAGAAACATTCAGAAACAGCAGAATATGTGATATTATAAGTTACTGCACAGTAATGGAGAGGATGGGAAATACAAGGACTGACAGAGACTGCAGGGAGCATGAAGGAATGAGCATGGTATAGGTTGAGCACAGTATAGCAGCACTCTCTGTCTGGGGAGAGAAGGGTTACAGCTATGGAGAGATTACCTCCACAGTCCTGTCCCCTGATGTAAGCCCCAGCCTGAAGTGGATCTGCTATGTTTTGGAAGGTGAGGGAGACTTCCTGGGCCAGAGTACAGTGCTGCAGACCCCGCTATGCAGACTATGCCCCTCCTCCACTCGCGCTCCCACACAGTACAGGGAGATCTTAAACCAAAGCAATGCTCTTAAACCAAGTCACAATTTTGAAAAACTGCGAGCGCTTTAACCAAGTTACTCTTAAACCAAGGTACCACTGTATAGCCGTATTGCTGACATGAAGTGGTTAAAGCTTTATATGTGGACACACATCTTTTTCTTCTTGTCAATCCATGATACAGTTAGACAGTGTGGTCGCTAATATTGTAGGCAGTTGTGCTTTACAGGGACGGAGCAGATGATAAAAATGCTTATGTTTTGAAAGCAGAATTTGCATGCTCCTAATCAGATGGCCGAAGGTAGTTTGAGGTCTTCTATTTATAGATGTGAATATGAAAGCCTCAGGTTTGTGACTGATGTGTGCACAGAATGTTTCCACTAATAAATCGCTTTGGAGTCACAAGAAGGACTAACAGATTGCACCTTACCGCCTGCAGGCCTTTACAGTGCCTCATGTTTATTCATTTTTGACATGCTGTTGCAGGCTGGATTTCTGTACTGGAGAGATTACAGTGTAAGACAGAAGCCCATTTCTGTATTCCAATGTGGATATTAGAATGCTAAAAATAAATCTCAAATGGTATGTCAACAGAAAAGCACAGATGGATATATGAAAGGTACCATGCGTCTCCTGCACCTAACAGCTAACAGTATCAGGAGCTTGGAACATGAATTGCAGCTGACTAAGTTTTGCCACTTAATAACTGCTCAAATCTCAGACAAGATAAGTAAATATATAGTAAAGTGAGGTGGGGCCTAGAACGTTTGTGCCTGTGACCTGCGACACCCCTTGATTCTTCTTCTCTGCCCCCCCCCCCCCTCACCCAGTTTGTAGTACAACCCCCGGCCCAGATCTCTGCTGTACAACGCTGATTACTTGTGAATGCGCCATAGCAATCCTAGACAGCGTAGGGACAATAATGTGGCGGTGATTCTTGTTCCAGACTAGTGTGTGATTGCTAGTGTGCACCATCTAGGATTGCTAAACTGCATGCACAAGTAACCAGCATTTTACAGCAGAGATCAGTGTCGGAAGCTGTACTAGAAACCAAGGGGGTGGAGAAGAAGAATCAAGGTGTGTTGTAGGCTTAGGGCACGTATGCTCTAGGCTCTGCCTTATTGACACCGCTACAGTACAATAAAAGATGATTTTTACCCCAAGGCCGGCACCCTTAGCATTTTAATAAACAGATCTGGGAAGGAGTTCAGTTCATGTAACGATTGGTACCAGTGGTTTGGAGGGGTAAGTCAGTGGATACAGATTTGCTTTAAAGGTGTGTTCTGTATTGTCTAGCATAGGTATATAGATTTTGTGTTAGCGGCTTCTGGTATCACGTGCATCTTATGCCTGAGTGCTATGACCCTTTTCGATTAACTGATTGGTGGGGATGCCAGGAGTTGAACTCCTACAAGTCTGAAATTGATAACTTATAGTCAGCTGGGCTTTCAATTTAAGAGTCTCATAAAACCTCTTAAGGCCAGCACATGCAGAATTGAACAACAAAATCTTTATATACTTCTTTGTTTCTTTACTTTCAGCTAGTGAAACCTGCAATGATTTTCACCCCATGTTCTTCACACATGATCGATCTTTTGAGGAATTCTTTTGTATCTGCATCCAGCTGTTGAACAAGACTTGGAAAGAAATGAGAGCAACTTCTGAAGACTTCAACAAGGTATGAAAAGGATGCTTCTGGATAGCATAGAGAAGCATATAATTCTTTCTTTCCACCTGAAACTCAAAAGTAGACACATCTTTAATGATCTGCCTTTTGCAGTCTATACATTTTTTTAGTTTTTCTTATATATAAGCTGTCTTATGTGTACACATTAAAACCCCCAGATTTGTCAACCTTAGGGACCTTTTACACAGGACAATTATCATGCGAGAAATCTTTATTCAAATTCAAGCGACCAAATGACAAATGAGAAGTGTTTCTGATGTATTGCTTCTTTTGTACTGACAGGAAAATCATTGTTAATTATTCGCAGATCTTTCGGTGTGAAGAAGTGTTGTTTGCAGAGAGTTTACTGTGATATTACTTTACGAAAAGATCTCAGGTTTACTGCATTGAGTTCAGTAGGGTCCATTGTTGACTGACATGCAGGGAATTCTACTAGGCATTTCTCTCACCTAGCCAGAATTCTGCTCCACACTGATGAGGGGCAACACCCCGAAACAGCTGAATATGGATGGATACCTGGCCTTGGTTTTTCCCTTGTCATTACATTGACTTATAGAGCCACTTAATATGGTGGTTTTGGTGGTTTCCCTACAGGAGCCATCCCTTGACTGGGTCCTTCCTGGAGGGATAGCTGGCTAGACCTGTGTTTCGAGACTCTTTAATGAGGCTCCACGGGCCCTTCTTTTGCATATTCATGTATGGAATTCGGCTCTTCTATTATTTCCATTGTTCAAATCCATCCCCTTCCCTACTGCTATCTCTAACTTTAAGAGAGCTTGAGCTAATATTAGTGTATATGAAAGTTTGAATCATTTTTTTACTTTGTTTTCAATTTCCTTAAAGACCTTGACTAGAGTTTCAAGTGTGGTAACTTTCATAGTCGAAAAGTCCTCAGTTTGCAGTAAACTATTATTGGCTATTACTGAGACAAAATATTCAGTAGGTCTGAAGCTTTTCATTTCTTTTGATCAGCCGGAAAATGGGCACAAAGCAGTGCTGCTGAATTTCTATTTGCATTCATAAATCTCTAGGTGCTGTGGAACGGGTATCTGCATCTCTCAGTAAATCACTCGAATGGCAATGAAATGTAAAATGCGCTTAATATGAGATGAAAGGTACTACAGAATGATTACCAGCACCATCCTGCTTCGCATTCACCCCTTTGGGGGCACCTGTTTAATATAAATTACAGCTAAATTGTAAACCAATGAAATTGACTTTTGTCCCTCAACAATTTCGAAGGGAACCAGATATTTTTTTTTATCATATTAAATATATATATATATATATATATATATATATATATATATATATATAAAAAAATTTTTTTGCCATGTCCTATTTTGTCAAGGCCTGGATAAGAGGGAGGTTTTCATGACAATTTATCCACAGGGATGTTAAAGGGATCATGGCCTGAAGATCTCATGGATGTAATCGCAGGAAGTTGATTGCAGGAACATGGGGCTGATTAAGTGATGGCATCGCTGAGGTCATCCCAGGGAGAGGAGAGGGGGTCATAGCATAATGAACAGAGGGAGATTATGGAAGTGATCACAAAAGGTCATCAGGGGATAAAGTTAGTTTTTTGTTTCTTTTTTTACTAGAAACTATAGCAAGAAATTTGAAACTGGCACTCGTAGGATTGTTAAACATACCAGATGTATCAACCGTATTGAATTGATGTGTCAAATCCATATGAGATTGTATCTCACTCCCTCTAGATTATCCCATATAACACCTAATTACTCCACTCTTTGCTGGAGAGGTTGTGGCCCAATTGCTCCTCAAATTCAAATGTGGTGGTCATGCCCTAATATAACCCAATTCTAGGACATGTTTTTTAAACTCTTCTTTGAAATATATTTATCTCTAAGCACCATGGATTGTTTACTTGCGATCTTAGACCTCCAACTAAATACATTTCCTTCTTCAGTAAGAATTGTTATCCATCACATCCTAATTGCTGCCATACTGTCCTTGGCACAGTCTTGGACACTTCCTACTACTCCCTCTTTTAAATATGTTGTTAGGTGAGTTAATTTGTAGTGTCATCATGAAACCACTCTGTCCTCTGTTTAAACATCTACCAAGAAAATACCTCAATGCTGGCAACCTTGGACTTAATTAATTCCTCACACTTTAAATGAATGTCCTTTTACTGTTTGAGCCTTAATATAAAGGGCATGTATACACTTGTTTATTTTATAGGTTTCTTGTTGGCCCATTTAAATGGCCGCTGTTTAAATTCTTTAAATTTAATACAAATGTATATTCAATCAATATATTAAGAAAGGATATTGGATTAATTGACAGGGCATATATAGGATTTTGGATGAATAATCTTTTTCCCCTTGGTTTGATACCATTCTATGGAACTGTGGTTCACGGTTGTTCCAGCTCCAACTGCCTCTCTAAGCCAAATGCAATAGTTTTGTGACTGATCACATCAACAGCTTTTTTTTTTTTTTTTTTCAAATTATTCTTTATTAGTTTTATACAGACACTACACTATCACAAATAACAAACCCGGCTAGAGGCCCTCTCAAGTAATCAAAAAGATAATGTGAATCCTGTTGCCACCCAATATTCTTCTGAGTTTTACTGTATGCATCCCTGATTTGTGCATACCATAAAAATTGTGGACTTCACGACCTAAACCTCCCCTTAATTCCTTCAAAATTCAACATCCTGCTCAGTAAAATTAATTAACATACTTTACACCTTTGTTTATCCAAATTTGTGTATCCTGTATTTTTAAAAAATTCCTCCAGTGATGAGTTCCCCAATAAATTAGTAAATGAAAAAATTCATTTACACCCACAAAGCTTTCTAATATTTTTCCAAACTTTAGTGAATTTAGTAACTTTCACCACTTTGTTATAATCCCCAAACCTGGCCTCTACTCCCTCCAGTGCATCCGTGAAATGCCACTCTACTTGGCCAAGAATATACTTGAGTACTGGAGAGAGCCTCCAGTTCTTAAGCTCTTGTGCCATTCCGCCCTCATTTGCTGACTGTGTCCATACATCATAACTAAATCTGGGTTTCTTGCCTCCCCATAAAAAAAATATTGATGAGGCGTTAAGTCTTTCAAACTATTTCTTGGGGATCCATATGGGAGAAGCATACAGCACATAAAGGACTTGTGGGAGAATGATCATTATTTTAATGGCAGCCATCCTATCTACCATTGCTAATGAAAGCTTCCCTTAGTATTCCAATTTACATTTAATTTTCTTCAGTAAAGGGGCATGATTACGTTCCCGAAATTTTAGCAAATCAGCAGCTATTTGAATACCCAGGTACTCAATACTTCCTCCTGGCTCAATCATTTTAATTGCTTGGTTGAACTCCCGCAATCCTTCCCCCAGCGGGAGCAGGGAGGGTTTTCCCTAGTTATTCTCTAGTCCTGACGTATCCCCAAATCTATCCAAAATGTTCATATTAGTATGAATGGCAGCTTTGATGTCAATGTGGTCCCTGAGCACTTAGAAGTGATAGGCTGCTGATAGTGATAACAGCCATTGATACTATGTTACCTTGCCACAGTGACATCTTAAAGGGAACATGTCATAGGAAAATGACATGTTACATAAATGTCAGTGCTGCTTAAGCTACATAGGCCTTTTGCTTCCCTAACTACAGACTTTATTGTGTGTGTGCAATAAACAGGTTCCTTTACCCCTATTTACTTGATAGAGGCCAAGATTGTGTCATTTTGGCACATGTACATTTTTGGTTACTATAAAACATTGATGGAACATATGTACCGTAATACATGATCTTCTACCAGAATGTCTACTAGAATTCAAAATCAAGTGAAAGTATCTTCCTTAAAACAAGCTCGGGGGACTAAATTATCTGTTCCCAAGTGGCCCTTCAAAACGTCTTAATACCATACAGGCTATTAAAAAGGATTCTGTTTATACCAAGCATTCTTTCAGCCACCAGATTCCGTGTTTTACTGTGCCTTGACCACAAATCCCTCTTGTAAAAGATCTTATGAAAAATACATCATGGTGTAAAATAAATATTTCAACACAACCCTTAAGCCTACATATTCGATTAACATGGCTTTTGCCTATTCCTAGCACAAAGAAGTGCAAATATTATAGAGCTTGGTCTTGTCATTCTTCTAGTATTCCAGCTAAAATTGCAAGGCTTGGCAAGGTTAGCTGTATAACAAGACTGCTGTATATACAGGTCTTACCTCCCCAACTTGTCACTGCTACACTTCAGGGGTCTGTTTACAATTAGAAATAAATTAATGTAGAAATTAGACTGTAGTTTTATTGCGCTTAGTACAAAGATGATATAGCAGGAATATTGTCTTTATTAAATTGTACAATTAAATATGAAGTATAGCCTGACATTTACAAAGATTGAAAAGTTCTAGAACAGATGTCAAGCCTGTGGCCTCCTGTCATCAGGTGCTAGAGTTGGTTTCCAGTGGGCAGCTGTATCCTCTGTGCCCACAGGGGAAGAAACTACTCCTGACAGTGGATTTCTTCATAGATACTGCATATGTTCATATATCAGTTAATATCAAGGTTTGTCTCAAAGATGTTGCCATTTTTGAACATGGCATGTTTCAATTTTTTTAAAAGGCAGATGTTGGATGTTGTCACTTAACACTATGCGCCTTTCACCTGCTCACTTAATTCTATAGTAAAGACGTCAGAAGAGATGGCACAGGTGGGGTGCCATAAGATTTGACACCTTATGCTGGTAAAATTATTAGATTGATGGAGCCTGCTGAGGAGCATAGTGAAACAAATGTCCTGGGGTAAAATGCTTAAAGTGTCACTGTCGTGATTTTTTTTTTTGCAGAAATCAATAGTCCAGGCGATTTTAAGAAACTTTGTAATTAGGTTTATTATCCGAAAAATGCATTTTTATCATGAAAAAGCAGTTTGAAGCTCTCCCCCCTGTCTTCATTGTTCTCCTATGGAGAGAGCTAAAGAAAAGACCAAAACAGGACAACAAAGAGTTAATCTACAAATCCCTCACCCGTTATCTGTTCTGACCATCACCAGTGACCTGTCTGAGCTCGGATTACAGCTGTCACCCAGCTCCGTGCCTGTAATCCTCTGTTATCTGCTTTCTGCTGCCGGCTAACTCCCTCCTTCCTCCTCCCCCCTCCCCTCTCCCTAGAGCAGACAGGGGACGACTCCTGCAACAAGTCACAATTTTCAGATTTTTCAGAGTGGATGAGAAAGAGGAAGGAGGGGGGGACCTGGGAAAAGGCTTTTTACATGCAGATAATGGCAGATTTGGCTAATAAACCCAATTACAAAGTTTCTTAAAATCGCCTGGACTATTGATTTCTGCAACAACAAAAAAATACGACAGTGACTCTTTAAGACTTCTTGATCTTGATATTTAGCATTAAGGCAACCCTTAATCATCCATCAGCTAACGCCTCATCTTCATGTGTTTTTACGCCAGCTCTTTAATGTATGCTCTCCTAATAGAGTGTGATCACGTGTGTGTGTGTGGCATATTGCTTTTTTTTTTTTTTTTTTTGTTCGTTTGCTTGACTTGCTGCTGATGTAAATGTCACTGGGCATAATACCAGATGTCTGTTCTATAAACTTATTCTGTTATGAATTCAGTGGATTTAGAAGAATTGTTCCTAAGCTTATTAGAGTTATCAGAAAGGCTATGTTACAATTACATTATTTAAGGTTTTGTTTTGTTAAGCTTAGACCTTGAAGTTGGGGCAGTAGTTATTAGCTCAGAGGGAAACTGGGGCCTGTTGTATATTTTTCCCCTAGGAATGGCAGCCATGTAATATATAAAAAGCCTGGGTCTGCTGCCTGAGTGATGCATCTCTCAATGTGCTGTGGTTAATGGAGGGCAAACCCATTCAGGGTCTCCCCACTTTGTCTTAGTGCAGTGATGGCTAAGCTTGACACTCCAGCTGTTGCAAAACTACAATTCCCATCATGCCTGAACAACCAAAGATTTGGCTTTGGCTGCCCAGGCATGATGGGAGTTGTAGTTTTGCACCACTGGAGTGTCAAGGTTAGCCATCACTGTCTTAGGGTGGTATTACACGAAGCGATTTTTTTCAATTAACGATTAACGATAAACGATCTCCAACGATCGCAATAGCGGTTGCCTAATAATCGTTCGTTTTACTACACGGAAAGATTATCGGTTATATTGGAGCAACAAAATTCAAGAACACTCCCCTTTCAATTTGCGAATGAACAGGGAACGGCTAACGACATCTTATTCAAACGAACGATGTGCGAACGATGTGTAAAAGACAAACAATAAAAATAGATTCAAAACCTATTAAACGACCAGCGACCAATCGTTCGTCGTTTAATCGTTGTCTACTATTACACTTAAAGATAATCGTTCAAATACGACCGATTGAACGATTATTCGAACGATAATCGCTTCGTGTAATACCACCCTTAGTATAAGTGCTGTGTCTGTCCCCTCTTTACACTTCAGAATATGGAATTACAGATGTGAGCTTGTGTAGATGCAGTCCATCCCTGAAGACAGCTTGACCTAAACACGTAAAGCACAAATCCATTCACTATGCATTCAGAAAGTCTTCAGACCCTTTACATTTTTGTCACATTTCATGTTGCTGCCTTTGTTCTAAATTTAAAACTTTTCCTTCATCATTCTGCACTTAGTACCCTTTGATGAGAATGTGAAAATTTTTACTAATTTTTTGAAATGTTAAAGTAATATATTGCATTGACTTAAGTATTCAGACCCTTTACCCAGTGCTTGATTGAAGCTCCCTTGGCAGTGATTCTGGCCTCCAGTCTTCTTCAGTATGATACAACAAGGTTTTGCACAACCATTTTCAGGTCTCTCCAGAGATGTTTTGTTGGTCATTTCTCTAATTACCTCCAGACATTACTTCTAAAATTGAGGGTAAAAAATTAAGTCTTGGTTTCATCAGGCCAGAGAATCTTGTTTGTCACAATCTGAGTTTCCTTTAATAAAAAAAAAAAAACATAGTCAGACTTTTAATTGTCCTTTACTGAGGAGAGGCTTCTTTGTAGTCATTTTGCCGTAAAGTCCAGATTGGTGGAATGCTGCAGTGATGGTTCACCTCCTGTAAGTTTCTCCCATCTGCACACAGGATGTTTAGAGCTTAACCAGAGTGACCCTTGGGTTCTTAGTGACCTCTCTAACCAAGACCCCCCACCCCAAATCTTTGTAACCTTCAGCGCAACAGATATTCTTTATATTTTTCTCTAGTTCTTTTCCTCCATACAATCATGCCTCTGAGCTCTACAGGAAGTTGTGTACCCCTCATGGCTGTCAGCCGTAAGACCTAGACAGTCTCTGTCTTTCTAAATCCTGTCCAGTCACCTAAATTTACCACATATGACTTCGGTCATAGTGTAGCAACATCTTATGGTTCAATATATTTTTATTAAAGAGTTTACATAATAAACACACATATAAAGAATATGCATCAAACAGAAATTTCGGCTAGGTAACGAGTGCCGACTAAATGGTACAGAAGCCAAAAAGGAAAAAAGAGAGGTCAGGAGTTGGTAAAATAACATGTCGCTTAAAGCCCACCAAAATGTGAGGCGTCAAATCACTCCGACCACACCTACAAAAAAAGAATAACACCATACGAGACCCCCGTAGGCACTTGATGAATCAACATTGTTTGTGCATATACAGGACAACAACGAAACAAAAAAGAAAAAAAAGGAGGATGGGGATAAACAGGTACACATCGACAAACACTGGACACAATGAAGGGGATAGAGTACGGGAAGAAGGGAAATGGGGTGTGAAAGTACCAGGGAAGGGGGAAAGAGCAGAGGAGTTATAATGCTGTCTATTAGTATGCCATCCAAGAGTCTTGCTATGGCTGGAGGGAGTGAGAAGAGAGGGAAAGAAGAGCGAAAGGGGAGAGAGGGAGGGGGTCAGGAGGGAAGAGAGGGAGTGGGGTAGCCCATCGCTATCTAGCCGCCAGGTATCATAGGAAACCGGATCAGAGAACTATGTACCTCCAAGGGAATTATCTCCGGCCAGCCATCTAGTTATCTCAGGGGAGGACTGAAACATTATCCGGATCCTCCATTTAGTGGAGAATTTCTTACTCGCGTTATGCTCGTCCGCCCTTATCTCCTCCATTCGCATCAAGGCGCTAAAAGCCTCGGACCACATGAGTCTAGAGGGGGGAGTGGTCGACCGCCACAGCCTAGGAATGATTTGCCGAGCAGCCAGGAGGAAAAAGCCCAGTAGGCCTTTTTTAATCGTAGGTAATGAACCAGGTAAAATGGAGAGAAGGGCCATCTCTGGAGTCAGAATCAGGTTGTAGCAACATCTTAAAGATGATCAAGAGAAATGGGAGACTCCCAAAGTTAAATTTTAAGTGCCATAGCAAAGATCCTGACATTTTTTTTTTTACATTCTCATTATGGGACATTAAGAGTAGGCTAGATGTGGAAAAACTAGATGCAGGATTTTTATTACTCTAAACGCTCTGGATTGGATAGAATTTCAGTGCTCTAATTATTTCCTTATAGCCTACCTTCTACCGATTGGGCACTAAAACAACCCCTATTATGGTTAAATATACAATAGTTGTCTAGGGCTCTGTATAGGAATGATGATCACTAATATGGATTACTCCTACAGAAAACTACATGATCAATTATATATATATATATATATATATATATATATATATATATATATATAATATATTCTGTCAGCTCATCTCCCAGTATACATCCTGGGCAACATGGCTCTGCCTAATTGCTGATTGACAGGAATGCCAGGTGTTGGCACCACACTGATCAGATATTGATAACCTCTACCGAGTACAGGCCATTAATTTAATTTGCTGGAAAACCCCTTTTAAATTTGCACCAATCTTTAATTCCCCTTCTATAGAAGAGATGCTTTACTGGTAATTTGTTTGTTAAATCTTCTAAGAGCTAATTATTGTATATTTCAGGTCAGGCAAATTCTGCTTTCTGTAAGCCTTCAGTATTTCTTAGAACATGAAGCAGTTGTTTTGCAAAGTTGGAAAATAGCTTTTGCTTTACAACAGATAGTGGGAGAACACAAACACTTTATTTTGTAATTAATTTAGCAGTCAGATGGCTGCTGCTTTCTACATATATTTAGTACATGGAGCCTCTTGTTTTATTGAGATAGCAGGGTGCACGCAACATTTCTGGTAATAAGTTTGTTTTTATTTGAATTATTGAATGAGGTTCTGTGTATACATATGTTAAACACATGAAAAAGAGATTAAGAAGCTGCAGAATTCCTTTCAGAATGTATTAAAGGGGTAGTGCGGCGCTCAGCAATTATTCACAGAATAAGACACATTACAAAATTATACAACTTTGTAATGTATGTTACGTCTGTGAATCGCCCCCTTCCCCACGTGGACCCGGAAGTGTGGTGCGCTATACATACCTGACGCGTGTCGACCCCCGTCTTCTGTCGATGCAATCTTCGGGAGGCCGGCCGTCTCGCTGCAGCTGTTCCGCATGCCGGCCCCCCTCTGCAGCGTCATCAGCTGCTCAGCCGCGATTGAAGGTACGTCCATCCCATAGACTTGGCGATATTCGCCAGGGAATTCCACTGTCTGCCCAAAGAATTGACATCTGAAGTCTCTTCATGTTCTGTGGGTGAGCACCAGTGTGGACCATGTGGTCTTCAAGCAGCTGTATTTCCTAGAAGCGCACTGCAGTCTGACGCTTGGTACAGTGAGGGAAATCATTATTTGATCCCTTGCTGATTTTTGTAAGTTTGCCCACTGACAAAGACATGACCAGTCTATAATTTGAAGGTTATGTTAATTTAACAATGAGACAGTCTCACAAATAAAATCCAGAAAAATCACATTGTATAAATTATATAAATTTGTTTGCATTTTGCAGAGAGAAAGAAGTATTTAATCCCTCTGGCAAACAATACCTAAAGCGACACTATCAGCAGGTACTTCCCAGAGAACCTGCTGATATGCCGTAGTAGCTATGTCTATCTTATACTTGCGTCCTGAGGGACCTCCGGGAGGATCGGCGGTGGCTCGGGGGATTCGCGCATGCGCGAGGAGCTGCCTGTGCTTCCCTGCGCAGCCGTCCTGTACAGAGCCCACTATGCCGTTATGAATATGCATAGTGGGCTGGACGGGAGGGGGCAGGCTGGACCGACTGCGGCATCGCAAACAGTGCGGAGGCAGAGAGGGCTTAAAGTAGTGGCTATGTATTACTGACATACATAGCTACTATGGCATATCAGCAGGTTCTCTGGGAAGAACCTGCTGATAGTGTTGCTTTAATTCTTAGTGGCAAAACCCTTGTTGGCAAGAGTTTTTTTTTGTGGTTGATGATGAGGTTTGTGCACATGTCAAGATTAATTTTGGTCGCTGTTGCTTGGCAACTCGGAGCTTCAGCTTCCTCCATAAGTTTTCTATGGGATTAAGATCTGAAGACTGGCTTGGCCACTCCATGACCTTAATGTGCTTCTTTCTAAAACACTCCTTTGTTGCCTTGGCTGTCTGTTTTGGGTTATTCTCATGCTGGAAGACCCGGCTACCCATTTTTAACGGATTTCTTGGTGACAGTGGTCCCAGCTGCATTTAGATCATTAACAAGTTCGCCTCATGTAGGTCTAGGCCGATCTTTCACCTTCCTCATGATCTAGGATACCCCACAAGGTGAGATTTTGCATGGAGGCAAACTTAAAGAATCAGCAAGGGGTCAAATAATTATTTCCTTCACTTTAACTATGACCCCCTGCTTACCAAAGCTCAGGTCTTCCTGTCTTCCTCTTCCTACACAGACAATAGTCCTTCATATACAGCCCCAGAAAACTGTAAAATAAAAAAATATTTAGTACTATAGTATCTAGTTACCTCTACATTTTCTTGGAGGATGACCCCTTTAAGACAAGTTGGCAAATTTATCACACCATATGCACAATATTTTAGAACAAAAAAGTCAAATTATGGGGTACACCATATTTGTCTGATGATTTCTTACTTTTTGATTTACTTTTAAAAAGAGTCAAGTGACAAGAAAAGTCAGAGTTTAGTGGGAGAAGGCCTGGCCAGCAATAATGTGACAAATTTAACTTTAGGGTTCACATGTACAGGATGTGCAGCAGATTTGATGGCGCAGATTTGAAGCTGCAGATTTGCTTTGACTGCAACTTTAAATCTGCACCATCAAATCTGCTGCAAATCTCGTAGTGTGAACGCACACTTAAAGTCAGAGAATGTCTCAAAGACCAGCACAAGTCTCAGCCTACCTAATTACATTTTATGGCTTGGAGACAGTCTGATATGCATCATTTTTATTAATTAGGCTAATTCTACACCAACGCATTAAAGACTGCATTCAAGACTGGCTTTTATGACATGCCAGTTGTAGATTTTCTCCCCAAAGGTGTTTTTTTTGCTCTTTCAGGTACTCATTTAATTGGATAGTTAGATGCCACATCCAAATTCATAAGCCTAATGTACTTACCCCTGGCTACTTGACTGCTATATAATTGTACCTGAATAGTCTAATAATCTCAGAAAAGTATTCTACCTACTACTTAAAAGTGATCTAAAGGGTGTCGACAGCAAACCCCAATCATGCAGAGAATAAAGCTTTCATCTTTCTACTTGACGTGCTGAGATATGATGAGCTACGAGAAAAGACGAAAGGAGAGGCACAGAGCTGGCAGCCCTTATTATAATGTAATGCATTATCTCTTGTACGCAGCCAGCAAGATTAGAAGCTCCATGCGGGAAAGTTAGAATGCTGTGTGATAAGTGCTGGGGTTATTCTAAGCACGCCTCATACAATGCTAGCTGCAGAAAATCAGCATCCAGGCAATGAGAATGGAAATAATCTATGCTAGGCCGGTGATATTAAACCATTTTATTTTAGAATGTTTTTAAAATTAATAAAATGTCCTAGTAAATGCACACTGAATTCTGATTAACAACGTGAAGATCTATTTATCATAATCTGTTATGAATAGTTTGATGGCCCTATTTTTTTCCATTAGGTTTACAATGATTTTTTACTGATGAGGATACGGCAACACCCTAAGCTATTTCAACCATCAAAAAACAACTGAATCCTGACCAGAAAATAATGAATTCCAAAGTGAACAGGGAAAATAACAAAAAAGGCTGTTTGGAGGGCCGATCCATCCACTGCAGCGTGCAGCTTCTTTAGACTGACATCCCACTAGCACTACATGTCATTCAGATAAGACAGTGGTGTTGTGCGTTTTTAAACTTAGACCACTGTAAATATGTATATTTTGTATTAGTTAAAAACCAATATATTTAGTGGGAACCAGCTTAGGTGAGCTTTGGCCTCATGGCCCTATAGTGTTTAGATTGTTTGCATTTAGATGTGTCTTTTATTGAAAAGTCCATTAAATTTAATGCATTGCAATGAAGTCAATTAAATCACGGCAATAACGGACATCTTTGCAAAATAGAAAAAAGCAGACACCGTTTCTCTTTTTTTGACTTTGTGTGAACATAGCCTTTGATTGTTGAGCATACATTACCATAGTTTTACAAATAATTCCAAATACAATAGATAGCAATAATACATTTTAGTTTATACCCAATGAAAGCTTCCATTAAAGTGTTGCTGTCTATTTTTTTATTTATTTTTTTTGCAGAAATCAATAATACAGGCGATTTTAAGAAACTGTAATTGGGTTTATTAGGCAAATATGCCATTATCTGCATTCAAAAAGACTTTCCCCAGGTCCCCCCTCATTATCAGGAAATCTCGACATCAGTCGAGCCCTGTCTAATCTATGGGAGGAGGGAGATTAGTCGCCAGCAGAAAGCAGAGAACAAAGGATTATACAGTGGCAGCTGTGTAAAAGCCAGTATTCACACTTTAATAGATACCAATAATCACAAATGTCAGACTGATTGAATGTTTATTGCAGTCTGTTAGTCTTTCTGGTTTCTGCAGTTTCAAGCATTGTAGAGAGTTATTGGCATTAGAACAGGAAACATTATTTATTGCATGATGTCCTTAGCCGCAATAAGAAATGTTGTATTGGCATAAGACATGTATTACATTTTAATTAATATTCTTTTGCTCCAAGGGGCCATATTAGCAGGGATTTTTCTTTTGGTAGCATTGGTAGAAGGTTTTCACATGTAAGTGACAAGTTTTCCCTGAGGCTTCAAATGTGTAAAGACTAAGATTGTCAATTATATAGTGAATAGTTGGCAGATTTAAGACAAGACCTGGGGCACAAAGATCACACCGAATGACTGTGTAGCTAGCAATGGTGTTTAATGGGAAAATTCTACAAGACAGCTGCAAAGGGAAATCTCATTGGTCAGAGGTACTACCATAGCGTACCATACAAAATGTAAGCTAAAATCTGAACAAATAAGCCCAGTCTGCTCAAGGATACTGTATATGGATGGATATAGGCCTTTTTCAGACTTACAAACTATAAGTAGAGATGAGCAAATCTGCAGTAGGACCGAATCGCTTCGTTCCTATTGGGATTCTGCTCATCAGTCTGTGGCCATTGAAGTCTACTCTGCTCCTCCCCGAGTTTCGGGAAAAGATGGATCCAGTCCTGGGACACTTCTCTCAGTTTCCCAGAACTGTATCCAACTTTTCCCAGCACATGGGGAGGAGCGGCACGGAGTGGAGCAGACTTCAAAGCCCCGTAGCCTCCGTAGCAGAATGCAGATAGGAACAAGGTGCTTTGCTCCTACTGTATTTGCTCATCTCTAACCATGAGCCGTGTCATTTTGATGATAAAACTGTTACGGAGTTGTTCTTGTAATTGAAGGTTCTCTTTTAAAGTAGCTGTGTTTTTTGTACCTGCAACTATAATAACTGAATAGATCACATAATAAAGATGAAATGAATATGATTACACAATCCAACACAATGGGGGAGACATTACCTTTTGTATTATGTGTACTACCACAGTGAGAAGATCAGAGCCGACTGTTTCAATGTGTTATCACACCTATATGAAGTGAATTAACAAATGATTGCTATTTTTCAGTATACGCATTCAGAACCATGCACATTGAAGATTGAAAAGACTTCTATAGTCATAGCATATGTTTCTTTCTTTATTAAGCCCTCCAATTATTACTTTCATCCCCACTGGGTTGTTAAGCAGTGGTTGTTATTATCTGTAGAACAATATCGGATTCATCAAGTATATACTCATATTTGGTTCACGTTGCCTTTATATTTATCTCCCTTTCATAACCTATTTTGTGTCTCCTGGGTGGGGATACATTCTGTGTCACTTAACCAATTATCGTAATCCAAGGGAACATGCTTTTCCACATCAGTTGCTTCAATCTTGTCGCACTTTAAAAAAATTCAAGGTAATTGACTGTTCTGTTGGTGAGTGGAGCTGTCCAGCATGGCTGACTGCTGAACGCAATAATCTTTGCTAATGAATTTACTATTGTAAAGTAAAGGCCTAGCCGTGACAGTTCATGAATTATGATACATTGCAGCGTGGTGATGAATAAATCACTTTCTAATAAGGCATTGCTTTATTATTCATTGTTCATCTAGGAGATGAATACTTAGAGTACTTAATCTGTAAATTGCTTTAAAAATATTTCAGAGACATGAGTTGTAATGTTCACCTTTAAATATATGCATTAGCACATCCTTGGTGTCGAGGGGTTTTCTAACAATAAACGTTGAATGGCACAGCTGCATATGTAGAGATGCACCATTGGGCCTGCCCGCTTTGCAGCCTTTATGCTTTGCCAATTACTCCTAAAAAAGGCAGTTTACTGTATAAAAAAAATGAATGGAAAACCCCTTTAACACACATTAATACCTCACATGGCATTTGAGCAGTATATTGTTCCTGGAATATTACTATGGGCTAGGCATTTGCCATGTCCTTATCATAATCTTGGTAAGATTTCTAGTCAATAGATGCATTTGTTTTAGGGAGATAAAAAAATATATTTTTATCAATAAGTAGACCTGTAATTTCTATTCCATGTTATTACGTTGCTTTCCTGTATGTTCTGTTATAGAAGTAATAATAAATTCTCATTTTTGTTAGCCATTTACGCACACAAAGTGGAAGTATGTGGCCCCATGTGTTCAGGATTTCTTAGAGTTCCAGAAGTGACAGGTGCTATGTGACAGTCACTAATAGTTTCCAAACCCCCCACCCCCATATTGTCATACATCCGAGTGTTCTGCCAGATATGTACCAGCCATACTTTTGACGTATATTTAATGAAAGGATTAGATTTTATGTGAACAAATTCAAAGTTATTGTTTTATGAAGTTCCGAAATGTAACTCTGCATAAGAGGAAACATTTGTTGGTAATTCACGAGTCCTACCCACTATTGTGTAATGTAGTGTTGTCTAATATTGGTCATTGTCCATTTTGCATTAAGCATTTAAGAAACCAAAGTTGTTTAGAAATAGATTTTTTTTTGTGGATTTTTTAACTCTGTTCAGAAAATAGACCCAACAATTAAATGCTGTTCTGCCCATTAGTCTTTGGACTTGTCAGGGACACATCTGGCTACATGTTGGCATCCCATCTTTCACAGGATGCTGAGGTACAGCCTGAAGTAGATGTAGAAACGTGATCTGAATACAGCCTTATTGATGCTGGGGCAGTGCTGCTTGTTCAGTCTCCTAGCATCTCTTCCAGGTCTTAGGGTACCATACAGGGACTGGTTCCCCACACCTTCTCTATCCTTACAATGCAGTTAGGTCTGTGCTTTTTGAAAGCATATGTTCATGGTATTATGCCAGCTAATAAACATTGGTTCTACAATCATTTTGTACAGTATAGCTGTAATATTATTTTGTTAGTGTAATAAGCAGCTCCCAGACATTTCTTTTCAAGGATATCATCATTGCATCTCATGACAAAAGATATACTTTATCTACATGCAGAGATTTTAGCTGTTTATTTTTGTGTGTTTTTTCCATTTCATCAAAGTACAATATCACAGCATGGAAAATTGGAATCGGTATAAAAAATAATTTACGTGTTGTCTTTTACAGTGCAAAAAAAGGTATATCACAAGATTTTTTTTTTGTTTTCTTCTGTTTTTGTACTTCAAACCCACAATGACATCATCTACAAAAGGTTGAAAAAAACCCATAATGGATCTTTTTTTTTATGTTGTCCATATCTGCAGCTTTGCACATAATATCTCCATGCTTTCTAGGGACGATATACCATCTGGACATAATTTGATAACACTTTTTCTTGTTTTTATCCAGCTTTCTGATGACTAACCAGATGTCGTCCCCCTGATGAAAGCATTGTCACAGTGGATGCTTAGGCTCCATCTGATTATATTAGCATTGGGTTTCAAGAAGTATTACTTTTCTCACCATAACAATTGCTTGCTTGTTGGCTAAGATGTTTCTGTCATTTACAATGTAATAATACAATATTCATTTCATAATGTAAGCTTCTAGAAATGGCCAGTATATATTTTTTTTCTTAGATTACTTTATGTAATGCTATCCCTGTAAAGTGGAAGAGAGAATGCAAAGATCAATTTACCGTCTCCCATCTGTAAGGCATAATAATGCATAAAGGGATTATTTTTCTTCCCTCCTAGGCATCTTTGAAAAATCTATTTCCATCACCACAACCATAGCTAAATACTTTCCTTATAGAAAGTCATAAAAACGACTAACTTATTTTTGACTGCATCTTCCCATAATGGCCTATTCTGTTGTCGCTGGACAGAGCCACATTCAGTTTATGACAGCAGATGCTGCAGATGGTCCTCCTTGTCACTGCTGGCTGGGGATTTGCGAGTGTACCTATAGTACATTGCCCAGTGACCATGCACACTAAGCAGTAAGCCATTCTATGACATATTGTATCTCCACACTGCCGAGTCATGTGCTGCAGGCTGCAAACCAGGCCATTGACCTGAATAGTTGAACACAGCCTATAGATCTGCAGCTGGAACATGGAGATTTGAATGCATTAGTGTTTTATGTTGAAAAATGAAAAGAAATCAGCCAAGACATAAAAAAAGAATTGTGGCCCTCCATTTCGAAAATGCCTAAATCCCTCATTCAGCTGTTTAATAGTAGGCTTATTTTAGCACCTCCTGGACTTCACAAGCATCATATCATTCAGGGAGGAGCGTTCTGAAGAGCTGGCCACCAAAACCACCATAAAAAAGGAAGAGTACAGTTTGCAACTATACATGAGGAAAGGGATATTTCTTTTTTACAAATGTCCTCTGGATTAATGAAACGAAAATGGACCTCTTTCACAATAATGAACATCATGTGTGGAAGGAAAAGAGGGAGTCTTAAAGGCTAAAGAACACCATCCTGGATAGCAGCAACATGTTGTTGCAGGAGGGGTTACACTTAAAGGGGGGTTATTCAGGCTTAGAGAAACATGGCCACTTTCTTGCATAAACAGCTCCTCTCTGGTCCTTATTTCAAAAGTGGTTTTGCTGCTTAATAACCCCTTTAAGTTAGTCCTCAAGAACCCCCAGCAGGTCATGTTTTGAGGATTTCCTCAGGGTTTTACAAGTGACATAATTATAGTCAGTACATCAGCTATCACCACAGGTGTTCTTTGTATAGGATATCCTTAAATCATGACATGGGGGCATTTTAAGGACTGGAGTTTAGAAACATTGCTTAAGTAACTTTAGTAAAATAGATGTCATTATTAGAAACCAGACTATGTGGAGATATTTAAGCAACATCTCAACCAGGGAGTGTGACTGTTGTTATAACTTTCAAAATCTTAATCAACAGTACATGTAATATAAAAGCATTTTCAGCTAAGGCTGAATTCACACTGCATTTTTGCAATCCGTTATTTTCAAGAAAAGGATGCATTTTCTTGCTGCCTTGTGATGAATGATTCCAAGAAAGATAAATGATCACAACAGTTGGTGGCTACTTCATTTACAGTGTAAGGGTGTGTTCACACGTGGCAGATTTTCTCAGTTAACTTTAGTAGGGATGTTAAAATATGCAGAAAATCTACAACTAATCTACAGCATATCCATCAAATGTAAAGCTAACCTAAGGTCCCTTTTATACGGGCTAATTATCAGCAAGGAGTGTCGCTAGAAATGCTCATTCTTATTCTCTTTTCTACTCTTCCTTTTCCTTCCTTCTTTTCTTTCGTGCTCTTGACTTTTCTGGTTTTGATGTTTTTGCTGGCGAGTGGTCTTTCCCCTTGCTGGCATGTTTCTAGGTTTTATTTTGATGAAATGGTGGTTAACTGGCTGCACATCTCCCTATAAATGGGCACACAAACAATATAGGGATCGTTTGTGTGGTGCAGCCACTGGATGGAGGCCCTGTATCCCACTGATCAACCCTTTTTTGCGGACACAGATAACTGAAGATCGCTCCATCTAATCTGCAGCAGATTTGATGTCACAGAATTTATGTTCTATTCAGTCGTTTAGCTACATTGATATCTGCAGCATCTAATCTGCCGCAGATCCTTTGTGTGTGACTGAACCCTTAGGCAATGTTTTTTCAACAAATACATGCACTTAGGTGCTTTTGGCAAACTGTTTTATTTTGCAGTGAAGTTAGATGAGAAAATTGTGCATGTGTTCAATGTACTTCAGTTAGCTGTATCTCAGAATTCTCAAGATATCTGCACTACTCACCCTTGTTGGAAGTGTTGTAGTCCTTCCAAGAATGCCTACATTGCGTTACACACTTTGTCTTTGGTAGCCAATTTTGGACATGACCTCACCACCCGCCATCATTGCTGGCTTTCTCTTCATTTCTTAACTAGGCTTCCCATGCCCATGTTTTTAGGCCAGACTCGAACTTGATGTCACAGCCCTACTCTGTGCGCATCACAAGCACAATGTGTGGAGGGCCCTACCAATGTGCACCTGTAGTTGGGAAGGGAATAGGCAGGGAGGACAGGACTACATTACTGAGCAGGGGTATGTAGGATGCTGGTAATTGTGAACATTAGCAGCACATTCCAAATAGTAATTTTTTTTAAGTGGTTTCATCAGATGCTTTGGACAAAGGTTTGGTGTGAACATACCCTAAAAGAAACAATGGGTAGCCGCTGCGGGATGGGCATGGAAGCAAGGGAAGCAACGCATTCTGGGAATTGTAGTATTGAGCACCATCTCAAACAGGAAGTATAGTCATTTCTGACATCGGCTGAAAGAAGTTACAGACCCACAACACAAATGAATTTTTAGTGGTTTCAAAACTGTGGCCCACAGGTATGCAATACTATATGCCATGTGTGTTAACATCTGAGCCACTAGGAATCTGATGTAAGGAATACAAAGCTGAAATCAATATCTCTAGTATTATTTTGGCACTGTACATTCATGAAATATAATTCTCACTGACCTAAGAGAATGAATGTGCAGTAGGATGTTAGGCAATCTAAGAAACAGAGTTTTTAAATGAAGGTGAGCAAAGTGGATGGATGTTGTAGTATCTGGGAAGTTCTGTGATACAAAGGTGGGACATTCTGTAGCCACATCTATAAAGGTTATTTTTAGAGCAGGCTGATCGAGCAGGCCATGGGACCTGGAGCAGTTGTTCCATCTTCACCAATGATATTCCAGCCCTGATTCGAGCACTAACAGCAGTAGCTTCACTTTTCCAATATACCTTGTAAAGCTAAATTAGCCTGCAAAACGTCCATTTTCATCTCACTTTGTCAAGCTTCATGTGGCACTGCAGGGTTAATCTCATGTCTGTGTGCTTTAATTCCAACTGTGTTAAACAGCAGATAAATTTACATGTACTTTAGCACTTACAGCTTTTGACTTTGCAAATAGAATAATTTATTAATTTTCACTGGTTTCTTTGTCTTCACTCTTTGTTTTAATGAGAGAGGGTGCATGGTAATTTAACAAGGTTTATTCCTTTTTAAGTTTTACATTTTTATGTGATTTAGCATTATGATGTGTTAGGATCAGAAATTACTAACCATATTCATAGGTCTTATGTAGATCATAACGCCTTTTAACTGTCCTCTGTACACAATGGAGTTTTATTTCTTATTCAAATGTTTTTCATTGTTTTGCGCAATAAATGATTAAAAGGAATTATGTGTTTAGGATCCCTTAGCATTTTTTTTTTACCAACATTAAAGGGGTTACCCAGTCCTACAGAAACATGGCCACTTTCTTCCAGAGACGGAACCACTTTCGTCTCCAGTTCAGGTTTGGTTTGCAATTAAGCTCCATTCACTTCACTGAAACTGAGTTACAAAACCTGCACCCAAGCTGGAGACAAGAGTGGTGCTGTCTCTGGAAGAAAGTGGCCATGTTTTTGTAGCACTGGATAACCCCTTTAAGGGTCAGCGTCATTTTGTACATATCCTTGTAGAGACTGGATCTCCATTTTTCACAAACAGCCCTCCCTCTATCCTTCACAGAATCATAAAAGTAAATTATAAAATTCTAAAAGGATTGATACTTGCTTTTCTTGTTATAATCATATTTTTAAATACAGGAATAGTCTACAGTGTATTTCTAAGGCTTACTTATTTTGTAAAACCTGTTTTTATAAAATTATAATAATCTCATTTATTAACCAAGGTCCAAGTAGTGGTATAACCACCCCGCATGTGCCCAGTGTGAAGCCAGAAGCCAATGTTTCAGCCTCTGGGTGATCTAGGTTTGTTCTTGAATGGTCGCTGTAATGTTCCTTACTGTATTATTAGGAATGACTGGGCTGACAGCATGAAGCAATTGTTTTCCAACAAAGGTTACAAATTGTTGGAAATATTCATTCTTCTATAAATGTAAAAGGAACAGGCTGTGCTTTGTGTTTTGTGATATATAGTAGCTTCTGAGGTATTGTACTGCTTTTAGAACACAGTGTTAGGCTATGTTCACACAATGTCAAAAAAAGAAAAAAGGCGCCCGCTTTTTCTATTTAAAAAGACATCCGTTATTGCCGCGATTTCATTGGCTGCAATGCATTGAAGTCAATGGAATGACGAACGTCCAGTGGGCACAATGTATAAAATGGACGTTATCTGCACGGACGTCAAAATAACGGTCATGTCAATTATCTTCAGGCATCTTTTGCAAACAGGGGATGTTATTTTTTATTGTTCATGCACAGTTTTCCTTTTTTCACCGTCCTTTCTGTTTTTACTATTAAATTCAATGGACTTTTCCATTAAAGACACACCCAATGGCCAGTTAGTAAACTTAAACTAGAATAATGTATCAGCAGTTGTTATTTCACAGGCCGGCAGCCAAACCTCAAAATAACGTCAATTTTGAAAAGAATAAGAAAAAACATTTGTGAACATAGCCTTATACTGCATATTCAGAGCATCACATCTTCAAATCTTAGTCTTATTTTTATTACACGATTTATAGATGTTTGCATTAAGGGGGAGATTTATCAAACTTTGTGTAAAAAAAAAAATGCTAAAGCAGTTGCCTATAGCAACCAATCAGCTTTTAGCTTTCGTTTTTTTTTCAAACATAAAAGAAGTAATTTGATGGTTTGCTATGGGCAACTGTTCCACAGTTTTTTTTGGACAAGGTTTGATAAATCTCTCCCTGACTGTTTCACAGATTCTCATAAGAAACAGCTAGTGTTAGCATCAAGGCATCAGTGCAGTGAGGCCAAAGTGTAATTAAACTGCAGTAGTTAAGGTAAGCTGTAAAAGACCTTTAAATTTCTTTTGTGACAGACTACCAAAAATTACTATTGTTTATTTCGAACTGAATTTATTGCTCTTTATTTTAAATTAGAATTTATTAGGTTCCATATGTAAAATTAGTCACTTGGGGAGAAAGAATTCTCTGAGAATCATATCGTCAGTTCTGTGTTGGCAAAGTCTTCAGAGGAAAAGGATTTAGAGGTAGTGATTTCTTTTAGCATTAAACCAAGTCACCAATTCAGCCAGGTGGTAGGGAAAACTAATTGTATGCTGAGCTATATAGCTAGAGGTATAACCAGTACAAAGAGGGAGATTGTGATCCCGCTGTATAGAGCTCTGGTGAGATCACATCTGAAATACTGTGTCCAGTTCTGGAGACCTCATCTACAAAGGATATTGATAAATAAAACTGGTTCAAAGATGTTATAACTTTAAAAATTGAAATCAATAGTAGATGTGAAATAAAGCAAGTTTACAACATACATTCCTTATTTTTGTTGTTATTGTGCAGTGAAACAAAGCTATACTTACCAGAAATCCAGGTCCAGTCTCCTGAAGGCAGATTTTAGTCTTGTGCTGGTTAAAAAAGAGACTAAACACATGAAGTCTGACCTTTACAGAAAGTTACAGCTCAATACTTTCATCAAACAAGAGACTGCCAGGAGAGATCTGTGCTGCCATGCGTTCCTCTCTCTGCTCTGTGTCTGTCCTACCTGGATGGCCTTATAGACTTACATTATAGGGCCATGAGGGTCACATAACACAGAAAAACAATTGACTATTGCAGTGCCACTAAACTAAGGATGGGGGACCTTTCAGCCTTCAGCTGTTGCAAAACTACACTTAAAAATATGGCTTTACTTGTCCAGGCATGATGATGGTTTTGATTTTGCAACAGCTCGATGGCTGAGGGTTTCCAATATGTGCACTAAACCGAATAGGGAGAAGAAAAAGAAGTAATTTTAAAAGATAGATGTTAGAAAGATAGATATGTCTATAATATAGACAAATATTAGATGTAGATAGTACATAGCTTGAGAATTTAATAGATATTACATGGATGGATAGTTTACATAGATTGAGCTTTTGAATACATAGATTTTACAGGCAAAGATAGATTAGATAGATGTTTAAAGTAGATACGTAGATAGATATTGTATAGATGGATAGATTTGGATAGATACATAGATATGTCAATAATATTAGAGAGACAGCTATTATATATATAGACAGACTGATATTAAAGGAATAGTGTGGCGAAAAAGGTTCTCCCCCTTTATCTTCCCACATGAAAAGTTATATAGATGCATAATGTACATTGGTAAGCAATTCATGCTCCTTACCCCACTTTCCCCAGTCCCGCTGGCCACCGGAAGTGGCTTTCTTCCGGGTTCGGGCAGGACCATGTTACTGCTATGGCCAGGGAGGGGGTGGTTATAGACGCCGGAGATCACTTCCTCCCTGGTTCCAGCGCTGGGTCTCGAATCGCGTTGCCCCGTACACCCGTCCTGCGGCCACTCCCTGGTGTGAGCTCTGGCATGAGACGTGATGTCTCAATGCAGCTCAGCCATTCAGGCTTAGAGTCCCGCCTCGGCCGCTGAATGGCTGAGCTGCCTTGAGACGTCACGTCTCATGCCGCTGCTCACATCAGAAAGCGGCCAAGGGACGGGTGTACGGGGCGGCGCGATCTGGGACCCGGAGCTGGAACCAGGGAGGTAAGTGATCTCCGCCGTCTATAACCACCCCCTCCCCGGCCATAGCTGAAACATACCCCTGGGCCGGAGTACCCCTTTAAGCTCTGCTATTGGTTACCCTGCCGCACTATCTACAGGAATGCCACTACTATTAGAACTGCAAGTCTGGGCACACCTGATGGCCATACACTAGGCTGACATGTGTATGGCCATCAGGTGCACTGGGACTTGCAGTTCTAATAGTACTGACATTGCTGTACATAGCGCGGCAGGGTAAAGCAGGTCATACACTGGACTGAGAGTGTGGGACCTGCTTTACCCTGCTGCGCTATGTATAGCAATGTTAGTACTATTAGAACTGCAAGTCCCATCGCACCTAATGGCCATACACATGTCAGTCTAGTTTATGGCCATCGGGTGTGCTGGGACTTGCAGTTCTAATAGTAGTGGCATTCCTGTAGATAGTACGGCAGGGTAACCAATAGCACAGCTTAAGGAGGTAAGGGAGGCGTGCCAAAGCAGGGAAGGAGTGCCTGGGAGCTCAGAGGAACGCCCCGGATCGTGACGTAATTGGCCCTACGTCCTGACCCAACATGGCGCCCCGGGCTGTAACATGGTCCATGGTTCCGAACCCGAAAGTAGGCCACTCTGGTGGCCAGCAGGAGCCTGGAAAGTTGGGTAAAGAGCATGAATTGCCTACCAATGTATATTATGCATCTATATAACTTTTCATGTGGGGAGGGAATGGGGGAGAACCTTTTTTACCGCACTACTTCTTTAAACTAGGGCTATGTTTTCACAATGTAAAATTAGGGGCAAATAACAGCTATTATTAATGATTGTGAATACATTGTGGGAACATATCCTAATTGTGTTTACTTTGGACTTGTCATTGCAGATAATTATAATGAAAAAACCTAGTTTATTATCTTTCTAATAGGTTGTTTGATAGAAGCCATCTGTTCTCAGGTACCATTTACTGATTGTTCCCTGCATATAATAATATGGTTTCTCAGCTGGGTGTGATTGTGTGCCTGTGATACAAGCTGTCAGACTGGATGGTAAATGGGTGATATGTTCTTTTTGCTGGTGAGATTTTGGACTCCTCTCTGCAATGTGTTAATGAATTCATACATTATCTTCTTTTCACATCTTCTCTAGTAATTGAAATAAAGAGTTTGTTCAGTGTGCTAAGTGCAGGGAATGTTAGCACATCAGAAACAAATTGATTTGCACATTTGTATATTGTGTATTGCTTTGGTGCTTGGGGAAATCATATAGAACTTTAGCTATGACTTACAGATTCCTGGGAATCAAGAACAATTCCAGTCACAATGGGTATTTACACCAATAAAGTTGTGAATATAACTAATTTGGAATGGATATTAATGGAATGAAAACATTTCCCAAATACCTCAGGGTAAACATAAACTTAAATTGTCTTTGTCCTATGTGGTCCTTTTTATGTCCATTCTGTATAATGATATTCATATGACCTGAGTGCTTGGAGGGGAAGTGCAGCTCTTGGCTAAACATGTCTCAATGGATGTCACAGTCTGTTTCAAATGTTTATCTGTGCACAGTCCTATATACTGTACCTGCCTCTACAGACTAGTATATGGCTCAGAAAAACAAGGGAATTGTCCTAACAAATAGGTATGGCCCCTTCACATCATGTTTTATGCTCCATTGCTAGTAGATTTTGCAGTATACTGTGACGTACCCACTTCGTGACCATTGACTTTCATGGTCTAGACAAAGTCTACCAGTGACTTTGTGGTCTGTTTCACAAATTTTGGAGGGTATTTATCATCTGCATTGGAATGCTCACTATGGAAAGGGGAATGGGAGATTTAAATGCTTTTCTTAAAAAATCCCCTACCAAGTGCACATCTCTACATAAATCCAGGAGCACCTGAGCCGGAAAACCATTCACAGATCCGGAAAAATAGATGTATTCTGCATAGTGTGCGTCTGGCCTTATGCTGTTTGAAGGCCAGATTTTATCCTTGTTCCCTAAATGTTGTTTTTTTTCGATTGAGGGTGACGGTGTCATTTAGAAAAGTTTATAGGGGTGTAGGTGTGAGTCTTTTTTTTTTTTTTTTTCTTCATATATAAGTTTCCATTACAGACTTTTTTACATTTCCATCACAGACTGTCTGTTCTAGTTTATGCTTCAAGTAAAGCAGACACTGTAAATTGGAAGAATAATGTAGATCCTGCTGGCACAATCATGATTGATGACATTGCTTGCTTTGAATTCAGCAACACCTGAAAGGTTCGGTGAAGCTTCTAAAAAGTTTTGTATACAAGTGCAACAAAGACCATTTATTGTTTAATTTCACTATTTAAATGCATATTACTAGGCTACATATTACAATTACACAAGCACTATAGCCTCTTCAGTTTGCTCATCGTGAGGATGCCAGAAGTGTATACCCCCCACCAACATGGAGGGGGAGATTTATAAAAGGGTGTAAAATTTAGATGGGTGCAAACTGCCCACAGCAACAAATCACAGCTCAGCTTTCAGCTCTGGTGAAAGAAAAGAGGAGCTGTGATTGGTTGCTGTGGGCAGTTTGCACCAGTCTGAATTTTACACCCTTTTATAAATCTCCCCCGAAGTGTTGATGGACTGGAGTGGTATTGATTCTGGAGGTGTACCCACAGTTACTAAAAATATTGCCTTATTAAATTAAGGTCCAATGCACAAAAACACCATTGTGCATACCATTGTTGATCAAATGGGCACAATGACAATGATTGTGCTCACATATAATAGTAGGTGCTTACTGGCTAAGACCCTTGTGGTACTGTTATGTCAGTGTGTTATGTGTAATGTTTTGATTTTTGTTCTAAGAGCCATTACTCTTTTATTTTTCTGTTGACAGCCATATGGGGGCTTGTTTTTTGCAGGATTAGATGTAACTTTAAATGGCATATTTCATTTTACTTTATAATGGATTGAGGTATGGCTGGGTAATGAAGGGGCGTGCAGCAAGAAGCTCTAGGCTAATAGATTAAGAAAAAGTCTGGTGGCACAGTTCAGAAAGGGGACCAAGGAGGTATAAGTTGGGCCCACAACTAATCTAAAACAGGATGCATGTGGTAAGATGACCTGACATTTTGTTATCTTGCCACTTTCACAGCCAGTCAGCCACAAAGTGACAGTGTGTCTGTTAAAACTAGATTCATCTAGAAACCCACTCAGGGTCTCCTGCTCAGGGGGTCACTGGGGATGCACCTGTCCCCCTGCAGGCCAGTCTGAGCGTGCCCACTGATCTTGATGGCCTGTCCTCATGATAGGCCAATAATTTGTAAAACCCAAATAATCCCTTCTGAGAACCAGTCTGAGACATTCATGGTATGTTAGCCATCACTTCTCCTCTCTTAGCCACGCTTTTCCCTATAATGTTTCTATACATTAATAATAGTGCCAGTGGACTTTTAGTTGTATACTGTCCCTGCTTCAGAGCAGCTCTTAATCGTTCCTCTTCTCTTGAACAGGGAGGATGTATGTGAGCAGCCACTGGAGGGCGCTCACTTGTATCTTTCAGTTCTTGCACCGATCTTTATGGTTCAGGGAGGATAGGATAAAAAGCATTCAAAATGTACCTTTGTTGCTTGTGTCTGTATTTTTACTTTCATAAAAGACAAACTTGCTGATTATACAAAGAGACACGCATAGCACAGTTAGTCATAGACATGCAAGAGCCCAGGGAACCTCAGGCCCCGCCTCCTTGACACTACTCATGGCCTTAATAGCGGTCAGTGGGTGACAGATTGTTGTCTTTTATACATTTGGATCTGCTGATCTGTAAAACACACGTATCCATTTTTTTGCATTCTATATATTTTTTATGTGTTTACTGCAAATGTACATAAAGCCCTAGCTGAAGCTGCCCTGACACATTACATCAGATCTGCCAAGCCCAATAGATTGTATAACCCCAGCTTCCCCTGAGTGTATAGAAGCAAAGGGTTAGGGATTTGGAATTTCAGTATGTTTGAACATTGTTTACCTGGGAGACAAGCTGCTGTCAAAAGTATCTAAGGTAGATTATTCCCTATTGCCCGTGGCTGATGTGTATGGGGAGGTTGATGGGGATAATAGCTGCTTTTATGTACAATACACACAACTCAATAAGGGAAGATTATGCAGTAAGCT
The DNA here is from genome assembly GCF_027789765.1 of Dendropsophus ebraccatus. Classification (NCBI taxonomy): domain Eukaryota; kingdom Metazoa; phylum Chordata; class Amphibia; order Anura; family Hylidae; genus Dendropsophus; species Dendropsophus ebraccatus. The sequence continues at coordinate 143,440,460 of NC_091455.1, read as the reverse complement.
TTCTTAGTCTTTGCCTCAGGAATCCCCAATATTCTAATCCTCCCTCAGCCATAGTTACTGGGGCTCATGGAAAGTTGTTTGCTAGGGTCCTCAACGTTGTATGGTGTATTTTTCTTTTTTTGCCATCTTCCTGTACCTGTAACATGAAGGAATATTAGTGGAGATCACAGAACAGGTTAAGGATCCCCATCATGGTAGTGACGTTTTATTCTTTACAATGTACACCAAGAAGTGATCCACCCAGTGTTGGTACATGGGGTGGCATTTCCTGACATTTCTGTGTGTTCAGCTTTCCCTAGGAGGACACCCAGGTTATTTCGGAAGTGCTGTGCAGGATTTAGAGGACGTGATAGGAAAAAAGAGCCGCCACATGAAATTTAAGTAATGAGGGGAGGGGAACGATGAGATTGTAGTTGATTATGAATCTGGCAGCAGATGTTCTATACAAATCTAGCTCACTACATCCCGTCTGTTTCCATGGTGACAGAATAAGTAATTATTGAGCCCAGACGCTCCCTCCTCTTCCCCTCTCCCCAACAAGGTGAAAACTGGAAATGAATTTGAACTCTCTCCCTCTAAGCCGCTGTATGTCACGTAAGGAGGGGGAAGTGCAGCAAGGCAAAGACACAGCTGTAATTTAGCGTGGTGTGATCAGGGGAGAGAACAGTTTTTTTCTTTATTATTATGGAGAGGAAAAGGTCTCTGAGGATCCTAACCAAATAGGCAGGAATTTCCCTGGAATGGAAATTGCCTGTGATTGGGTGGTGTAAGCGTGCCCCTGCCTATCACATCACAGCTGCTCCAGCAGTACAATAAACATAAGCACGGCTCCACGCTCTGCTTTTTGTACTTGAACTGTACGCCAGTTGTAGATGCACATAAAAGGGACTCCTCATCACATCACATGAACTTGCTGAAGCCAGGCTTCATCTGCCATATTATACAGCGGATGTGGGCACATCATCGCTAGAAGGAGGAATACTATTACACCGCACTATGGATCAGTGGGATATGTGTAAGTACAGCACACATGCCGCCTGCTAGTTATGCTGCCAGAATTACAGGAAAACATCATTTGACTGAGATGGTGCCAGAAAGTACGGGGCACATTGTAAGCTTTGTATGACCTGTTTACAGTGAATTGCTATTATATGATTTGATTTATGTATATTGTTATGCTAGAAAGCAAACAGCATGTATAGTCCATCTGCAGATTTATCAGAAACTATTGATTATAGATTTGCTGGTCAGTTACAGTCCCACGTAAGAACAGATGCTGTAGTGTGGTGCACATGTTGTGGCTTTTGGTACAACTTCAGTGTTATTGAATGTAAGTGAAAAATCAAAGGCTAGCGGAAAATACACTTGACAGAAAACCATTTTATTTATTGTATTTTAAATGGTTGCCATAGCTAAAGCTAACACAGTAGTGTACAATGTGTGAACAGCTATGCGGAGCAGGCACTCTTTGTCTTGTCAGTAAAGCGGTGTCAGAGCATTGTTACCAGATCTCCTAATGCTCTGTTCCTATTATGCCCCCTTCCCTTCTTCTGTCATTTCACTGTGGCTGTTAACCCTTCCAGTCCTGGACAGAAGTCTAGTTTAATTTAATCCCTTTGTGTCCTGATTTTTTTGGCTTGTGGGTATTTCCTGAATATGCACACTTCATCCTTACAAATACATTTCCTAGGAAGCAATTACGGATAATAATGGAGAATGTTACTGTAGGTTTGCTGTGACTAATGATGCCATAATGATAGTTATCCAAAGATGTAGCAGGTGAAAAGAGGTGGAAAGCTTTGCATGATGGGAGTTCAGTTCAGTCGAGTAAGTAGATTATTACCTTGTGGTTTTGTGTTTCTTTTGAAGTATCATTCACTTTGTGTCAAGGGCTCTTTGGGTTCTTCAGGGAATGGCACGTGTGTTTGTGTGTTGTTTCCGCATACTTCATGGTGTAATGTTTTTGATATATTTTCTTACAATTGTTTGAAGTTCCGATTAGAACAGCTTTGAAGTTACACAGCTTTATGGAGAGCTTTGTGATATTCACAGCATTACTGAGTCCAATTATCACATCCTATGTATATTAGAATTGTTATTTCATAGCACTCCTGCTGACAGTATAACTGTATATGTTGGATAGGCATCCTATATTATGGCAGCACTTAAAATCTTTTTTTGCTGTAGGCTTCTCTTCTCATTTCTATGTAATGGTATCTTTGCTTATAATCTTCCAGTGTGATATTCCTTTACATGGACAATGACATTTCAATGTGAAATAAAATAATATCACAATAAAAACAGCTTCTTGAACATTACGCTTTTAGAACTATCTGGAAAGCTTTGCTAAACTTTCCTGTGATGTTTAGATGGTTTTCCTACACAACAGACTATGAACCAGAGAGCGATCCTCTAAGGTGTCACTACTTTGACTCTTGCGCCAAGATAAATAGGAGAAACATTGTAGATTATGGAGCAGTACTGTTAGGATGTGCCCCTTTGTAGCTTTGGCAGAAAAGTGGTAGCAAAGCTTGATGAACACTTGAAGCAGGGGCACCAAAATGCTGGTCTCTGCCCAAAACCTTGTATGTGAATGTATTTGTCATACAACAAGGAAAAGTACATTGATAAATCGGTCCCATGTTCTCCATACATGAAGTTAAATTTACTAGTGAATTGATTTTTTTTTTTGTAGAATTATAATTGCTGTACGTTTCCATCATAACAGTAGATGAAAGTATACTGTGCGTTTGTCTATATGGGTAAAAGATTACATAACCCTGGAATTTCTAAATGCAACAGTTTTATCATCCTTATCATCTGTAATTATATATATATATATATATATATATATATATATATACACACACACACACACACACACACACACAAAAAACATTGGAGGATGCCAACAGTCACACCTGATGCCAAGGTGTAAACAATGTAAACCAAAAAAGGCAACATGGAGAGACACAAAAAAGGACCAATGTAAACCAAAAAAGGACTGCAGCACTCCAAAGATGCAAATCAACAAAGTGGTTTATTTGCCCTTGAAGGCAAGTGCAATGTTTCAGCTCATTCCTTATGAGTTTTTCTGACACAGTGAACACACCCCCCCCCCCCCAGGTGGGGCTTTTTAAATACACAGCAAGCCAGTAAACAATCAGTGCAAGAGCATCAATGTGTAAAATTAAGTACATATATAAAATGTATGTAATTGTGTCAATCAATATACATAGTTGGATACATTAGTGAAACAGCAAAGAAGTGTATTTAAAAGCAAATAAGCATTAATCAACCATTCAAATTCCACCTTTGAATAGTGGCTTGGCGCTTCTGGCTTGGCGCTAGTGGCTTTCACCCGGTCCAGAACATCAGCTGTGAAAAGGGAGTTACAGAAAGATATGAAAAGATAAAAAAGTACCCCTGGTCGCTGGAATAACTTCAAATGAATAGCGTGTCAGATCTAGTGGAACACACCGCCATGTTCAAATGCAACAGTGTGCCTGTCATTAGATGGTGCGCATGCGCATAGAGATACTAAGAGCCAATGGGAACAGGCATTGGGTGTACACATGATGTTATACTGCATGCAGTCATAGAAAGTGGGCGGATCAGGGCCGGACCTCCGTAAAACAGAGAATCGTAGTCGTAAACACACATTGTGGCTGAAAATCCAACAGGACCCCAGCCACATGTGTATCTGTGGTAATTGGTGAGCTAAACCACAATCTACATAGTGTGTTATCAATATGTTGCTCCCCATATCGCCTAGGTCCCACAGCTGCGCCTCTTAAGGGTTAATTGTTTCTTTAACATTTATGGTCCCTACATGGGTTAATTCTCTGTCGTACGGAGATCCGCCCACTTTCTATGACTGCATGCAATATAACATTATGTATACACCCAATGCTTGTTCCCATTGGCTCTGAGTATCTGTGTGTGCACGCGCACCATCTACTGACACGCACATTGTTGTGTTTTAACTTGGCAGTGCGTTCCACTTGATCTCACATGCGATTCCAGCGACCAGTTACTTCGTTTTATATTTCTTCAGATTTTTCTGTAACTGACTTTTCAAAGCTGATGTTTCGGACCGGGTGAAAGCCACTAGCGCCTATTCACAAGTAAAATTTGATTGTTTGATTAATGTTTATATTTTAAATACACTACTGTGCTGTTTCACATATGTATCCAACTATTTATATTGATTGACACGATCATATACATTTTATTTATGTACTTGTAATTTTACACATTGATGCACTTTTTTTTTTTTAGCTTTATTCACTAATTGTTTACTGGCTTGCTGTGTATATACGAAGCCCCTCCTAGGGGTGTGTGTTCACTGCTTGAGAAAATGGATCGTACTGAAACAATGCACTTACCTTCATGGGCAAATAAACCAGTTTGGGACTAAATGATATCAATACCATAATTCACTTTATTAAATAGTATACAGAGAAAAACACACATGCAACATTAAAAACAAGACCTGGGGAGGCGGGGGACCAGATTGCTGGGACAAGTTATAAAAGTGACAATGCATCCAACATAGATACTAATATAAGGCATATGTAAACATTCCTACAGCATAAGGTGCAAAAAGTAAAGTGCCAGTGCTTGCTGCTACAGTACGCTGCTCAGAATAATGCACATGTGCAAAAACATATCAGGATGCAAGTTACCAATACCAATGGGTACTACAGGTCCCAGTCCACTGGTCACCCACCTCACACTCCAACTTTCGCACCGCTTCGTCAAGACTCCCTTGTCTTATGTCATTACTTATGTCATTACTTATGTCTTATGTAACCCTTGTCTTATGTCATTACTAGAGATGAGCGAACCGGGTTCGGGTTCGAGTCCATCCGAACCCGAACTTTTGGCATTTGATTAGCGGGGGCTGCTGGATAAAGCTCTCAGGTTGTCTGGAAAACATGGATATAGCCAATGAATATATCCATGTTTTCCACATAGCCTTAGGGCTTTATCCAACTTCAGCAGCCACCGCTAATCAAATGCCGAAAGTTCGGTTAGACTTTGACTTATAGGGGCCATCCTGGTGTTTCCCTATTTAGGTCCCAGTTAAGGATGGTCCGAACCTGCCGAGGTTCGGGTTCGTATGAACCCGAACGCTCGGCATCAGATTCCCGCTGTCTTGCCGCTCTGTGCAGCGGGTGGATACAGCGGGAGGACCGCCTGGAAAACTGGGACACAGCCTATGGCTCTGGCTGTATCCCAGTTTTCCAGGCGGTCCTCCCGGTGTATCCATCCTCTCCACAGAGGTGGAAGAGAGCAGGAATCATTGCAGAGAGTTCGGGTTCGTACGAATCCGAACCTCGGTAGGATCGGACCATCCCTAGTCCCGATGATCGCAACAGAGTTAGGGTCTTAGGGGCTGTGTTTCAGGGTGGTTTGGTGTTCTCCCCACTGGGAGGCATCCCTCGGCAACAGACTTCCTTCTCTGGAGAGAGGGATATCTGGCTATTCCCGTGTTTTGAGACTCACAACCAAGGCTCCACTGACCCTTTCTTTACATATATATTTTGTAGGGGGCAATCAGTGGAGACTCTTAAATGAGTACTCCATTGGATTTTTTTCACTGATCTCCCCGAGCTCAGTGATTGTTGTGTTTTGTTGATATATATATATATATATATATATATATATATATATATATATATATATTTTTTTTTTTTTTTCAATAGTTAAATATACCTTTGCCACGGAGTCTGTGCTACTAAACTAGCTACTTCTCTTTAAGGGAATGGGCCGTTGAAGCAAAGGACTAAATGCATTTGCCTTTATTTAATTTTGCCAGTTCTTTCAGTTCAAGAAGCCTGTTTTTATTTAGTAATAGATCCACTTGTCCACTTGTATAACAGCAATGACATATAAAGATTTCTTGAAAGGTTTCTGTTGTTCTAGCATTTAGGTTTCATTACAGATCATGCAGTGATTTCTTATATGGAAGTTGGCCTGTGCTTATGTCCCATAGATCTATCCGTATTTGCAAAGTTCAGTAAGTGGGTCTAATATGGTCTTTTTACCCACAACAACCACAAATTAAATCATCTTCTATCCTCCATTGTAGTAGACGAACATCTTACTATGTTGGCGGATAATAGAACTAATACATGCTGTTTGTGCAGCGCTCATGTACAAAACTCAGCCCAATCTCATGAACCTAGATCTGAACCCATTCTAGATCCTTTTATTTTTTTCAGGACTTTCCCTTCTTTAAGAGGGTTATCCAGTGCTATAAAAACATGGCCACTTTCTTTCAGAGACAATATGACTCTTGTCTCTAGTTCAGATGCGGTTTGCAATTAAGCTCCATTCACTTCAATGGAACTGAGCAGAAAAACCCCGCCCAAGTTGGAGACAAGAGCTTGGCTGTCTCTGAAAGAAAGTGGCCATGTTTTTGTAGTGCTGGATAACCCCTTTAACTATTATAGTATTACTACTTCCTGGCACTTCTACACAGAAGTTTGCACCCAGGTATCACTATTTTATATTAGGATTATCCAAAGGCAGTACTGCAGGGTGGTCTAATTATTCTGCTTTCCATCACTACCTCTCTCCCTGTCATGGTACTACCCACCTATATGGAGTGTATTACCAACCCACAGCAATAAATCAAGGTACTGTAGGTGTTTGATAAAAGTTAAATTCTGGTTGCTTTAGGCAAGTAGGCCACTTTTCGCTCAGAAAATTTGGTAAATTAGGGCCATTGGATGTACACATACACAACTGGTAGCCAGAGGACCCCAGACAGCCCTTCTTTGCCTGTAGTGCCTGATTTAAAGCTCTCATAGAAAAGCAGACACATAAAGGTGCAACTGCTTTCCCCGGGATAATGCCTTCTTGCCAATAAAGAGGTTAGTTTTTGTTCTAACCTGTAAGCTAAATCTCTAGGATAGACAGATAGATAGATAGATAGATAGATAGATAGATATGAAGTATAAAGATGTAAAAAAAAGAAATCAATATGTATCTGTCTACCTTTGACGTATTATTTTGTAGCTTAGATACTTAGCTGTAGGGCAAGGAGACATATGGTACCTTTTTTTTTTTTTGCAGAAATAAATAGTACTTTTAAGTGATTTAAAGTGACTCTGTACCCACAAGCTGACCCCCCCCCCAGACCACTTGTACCTTTTGGATAGCTGCTTTTAATCCAAGATCTGTCCTGGGGTCCGTTCGGCAGAGGATGCAGTTATTGTCATAGAAACAACTTTTAATTCTGCAGCGCTGTGTCTAACGGCCGGGGCTTACATTTGTATATGCATTAGGCTGGCACACCCTCTCTGTCCTTCCTCCCCACCCTCCTCATCATTAGGAATGCTCCTGGCAGATTGCTTCCTATTCCCCACCTGTGTGCATAATGAACATGGGCTGGATCGTTAATGCACCTGTGCAAAGCTCAAACAGCAGTAAATGTTCCTGGATCATTCCTAATGATGAGGAGGGTGGGGAGGAAGGACGGAGAGGTGGTGCCAGCCTAATGCATATACAAATGTAAGCCCCAGTCGTTAGACACAGCGCTGCAGGATTAAAAGTTGTTTTAGGACAATAACTGCATCCCCTGCCGAACGGACCCCAGGACAGATCGTGGATTAAAAGCAGCTATCCGAAGGTACAAGTGGTTTGGGGGGGACAGATTGTGGGTACAAAGTCGCTTTAAGTAATATGTTTTATTAGACAACAAAGCCTCTTTCTGAACTCAAAAAGCTGTTTTGCAGCGTCCTCCCCCATCTGCTTATCCGGCAAAACCGTCTTCATCACAGAAGACTGGTTTGCTGAGTCCATTATAACCTGTTGAGGCAGGAGGGGCCGAAGAAGTTAGTGAGGAGGAAGAGGACATAAGCAGCTCTGCTGTTTGGAGACTGTCTGGGCGCACAAAACACTGGATTCAAAGGTCAGAAAAGTCAGTGCTTATCTGGAAATTTGATTCGATGCATTTTCTTGACCTAACAGCCATCTAACAGTGTCAGTGGTTTGGAACATGAATTGCAGCAGACAGATTCCCTTTATGGCTGGGTTCCCACATTTAGTTTATGTAATGCAGTTTTTGAAGCAAAAGCCAGGGCCTGATCATAAATAAAGGACACATATAAATATTTGAGCTCTTTTTGTAAAGTTATAGTTATTCAAAAAAAGTGAATAAACAATACACAGTGGTCCCTGTCCCTCAATTTACAATGGCCTTCATGTTACAATATTTGCCTTTCTTGACCATCATAAGTCATAAGTGCATGCAGTGTAGTATCCCCTCCCTACAGTACAGTATAATACTATATGTACTGTACTGCTATCTACCTGTGCCAGGATGAGCTACTCCTTTGAGCACCAGGTGAGAGCGGCTTCATTTTATTTTTTAGGAACCCTGTGTGATCTGTATGGGGACCTAAAAATGCTCTGCTCCTCTACATAGAAAGTAATTTACAGTAGCTCTTTCTGACTGTTGTATGTAAGGACTTGCTTTATCCATATTTTACAGCTTATTTTTCTTTAAATCTTTTTTTTCCTCATTTTGGTATGGGATACTATGGGGGCATCAGTGGGGAAATTACCAGTTTTACATACAGTTATGGTCTCAACATTAACAATGGTCTTGGTGTCAGCACCAAACAAATGATGAATGACTTTGTTGTCATTTGATTGTTGCCTGCATTCAACCCCTAGACGCACCAGGACATTGCCCTGGCGTCGCTAGGGGAGGTCAGAGGGGGGTCGTGCAGCTATATGCAGCCGTGCCCGTTAATTAGGCATTTAGATGCTTTTAGATTGCAACGCGATCCCCGCATGTGTACCGGGCCGGGGTCTGCGTCATAATGGCGCTGATCCCGGCTCTGCATTCTATTGCTCACGTCTGCAGCAGCCGAGAGCAATAAAACACTGATCTCATGGATCTGTGCAGTATATCTATACTGCATAGATCTAAATGAGAGATCAATGTGGCTATACGAGAAGTCCCCCAGGGGGACTTCTAGTATGTGTGTGTGTAAAAGGAAAAAAATGTTTTTTTATTAATAAAAAAAAAAAACCTCCCCTAATAAAAGTTTGAATCACCCCACTTTTCCCATTTTATAAATAAAAATAAACATGTTTGGTATCGATGCGTGTGTAATCACCTGAACTATTAAATTATCACATTCCTGATCTTGCACGGTAAACAGCGTAAGCACCCAAAAATTCCAAAGTGCTAAATTGTGCATTTTTAGAAAAAAAAATTTAGAAAATTTTTTTTAGAAAAATTTTAGAAAAATTGTAATAAAAAGCGATCAAAAAGTCGTGTATATGTAAACAAGGTACCAATAGAGAGAACACATCATGGCACAAAAAATGACACACCACACAGCCCCATAGACCAAAGAATAAAAGTGTTTTAAGCATGGCAATTGAGCAATTTTAAGGAACATATATATTTTTTAAAGGTTTTAATTTTTTAAAAGCCATCAAATAAAATATAAATTATACATGTTACATATTTTTGTCGTAATCGTACTGACTTGAGGAACATCTATAAGATGTCAGTCATACCCTAGGGCAAACGGCATTACCCCCCAAAATAAAAAAAAATTGTGTTTTTCTTTTCAATTTCACCACACATATAATTTTTTTTCTGGTTTCACGGCATATTTTAGCCAAAAATTACATCTGTCTTTGCAAAGTACAATTAGTGGCGCAAAAAATAAGGGCTCATCTGGGTCTCAAGGTGAAAAAAAATGCATACACTATGGCCTTTTATACATGAGGAGGAAAAAAAGAAAATGTAAAAATGAAAACTGTCTGTGTCCCCTGAGGCTTAAACAAAGCGATTATCAAACGATTAAAATTCATACGATATAACTGTAATTCACACGATAAACATCCCATGTAATAGGGCCCTAAGCAGCTGTTGGATTATAACGATTACTGGATCCTTGATTACGGATCAAGACGATTCTGCAGTATCCAGTTCCTGACTTCAGCCTAATTTAAGTCTTGTGCAGATCTGTGTACTCTCACAATCCACTTTAATTTTAAAAATATGGAAAATGATGCATACTAGGTTACCCATAGAGAGACAAACATTTTTATTCTCCCATCTCATTCGGAACCCATTGTCATTTTCTCCTGTCAAGCTTTTCATAAAGACTGATTAATGCAATAAAAGAAGCTGTCAGACTTCTCCATTTTATATTAGTTTGTGTACTGTTACTCTGTTATTATATTCCTTGATTTAGTGGATGTGGTTTGTCACTGTTTAAGCTGTCGTAAAGGTACATAATCATGTACTTACTGTCAGATTTTGCAGATTGTAGTTGCTCCTACTAATGTCTTGTTAGCTTTTTGTATTACTGTATATTTCTGCGTATAAGACTACTTTTTAACCCAGGAAAACCTTCTCAAAAGTCAGGGGTCGTCTTATACGCCAGGTGTCATCTTTTCGGGCGGGTGCTGAAAAACTTCAGAACCGGACTTGAGATTCTGCAATTGCCACATATGGTGGGGGGAGCTCAAAAATGGCCGCATCCCTGTCGTATGTGGCGACCATATGAAGGGCAGAGCAAGCTGCAAGCAGCCGGGGCATGGAAAAAGAGATACGGTAGAGTGGCTCTGTGCCCAGAAAAACACACACCTTTCCCCCATCTGACCCGTCCTTGTATCCTACCAGTATTACTGTACCTCCTTCTCTGCCTCTCAGATCTCACTGCTCTCTGATGTTTTTTAGTAATTTTGGTTTGGTGTACGCTGGAAAAGGGATAGTCTTATATGGCGAGTATATCCCAAACTCTATATTTTAACTGGAAAAGCTGGGGGTTGTCTTATATGCCCAGTCGTCTTATAAGCCAAAAAATAACAGTATTAAAATAAGTCTCTGTTATGTTGAATTTGAAGGGCACTCTGGTGCTAAAAAAAAATTGTCTGCAAATCAGTAAGTTATCCAAGTTCTCTGTCCACTGCTTTCCTAATGCTCATATCCGTTTTCAAACTTTCCACCCTCATAAAAGTTGTCTAGTTTCTTAATTTTGTGTGACATCCCAGCAGCACCTTGGTATCCCCTTATGAGATATTATATCATTGATTGTAGTCATTTCCCAGGGTTTGGCGTGCTTTAGTCTACACATTCAAATAAGCCCTTTAAATGACTTACAATAATGAGTGTCAGTGTACATGCCAGCATTCACAAGCTTGGCACAGTACACTGTTACATGGCACTGCCAGGACAGTCACATAGCATTTCATGTGGGTGGGAGGATTTGAATCTACACTGCAGGAGAAACAGGGAATGCCAGGATGTGTAGTATAGATAAGTGTTTCCCAAGTTTGAAGTAAATTACATTTTCACACTGGCAAAGTAGAGTCAAAAAGGTGCTACTAATGTACATACTTGTGAAATAAGCTCATTATTTTACAAATAGTTCACAAGTATTTAGGTAGGTACTAAGATGACCCCCTGGGGCATTTTTTCCTGGTGTCAGATGCTTGGTGTGACACCCGGGGATTGGTAAGAGTAATAACTCCTCTTGTTATTTTATTCCATTGTCTGATAATTTTAAAGGATTTCATGAGAATGGAAAACCTCTAAATGATATGGATGCCTTTAAATACCCTTAAAGTGCACCCCTTAGCTAATTTGGAAAGTTTTGTAACCTGCAGTATCCCTTTCATTCTTATTTTTTTTTTAAAGCGCCCTTAATTCCAGAGCACTGTGCAAGTGATAAGGGTTAACACACAGACTGTTACAAAATCGGAAAACTATTTACATGAGTAAATTAAATGTCAGACTTGTACATAGGGATAGAGAACCCTGCCCGTGAGGGCTTACAATCTACAAGGTAAGGGTGAAACATTAGGCAGGGGGCTGCTAGGCAAGGTGTTGTACAGTTGAAAGTTATAGCATTGTTTTGAAGAGGGGGCGGGGGTCAGGATGCTTTTGAAGGTCTTGATGGTGGATGAGAGCCGCATGTGTCAGGGTGGTGAGTTGCAGAGTATGGGGGAATCTTGGAGGCAGTTGTGGAAAGTAAGGACAAGGGAATTTGGTTGTTAGAAGATTGGTGGTTGCTTGGGGGACGGTAGTGGGATATCAAGTCAGATAATTCTATAATGTTACACACTTTATTATGTCACCCTCACTTGAGACCAAAAGATATATTACATACATGCATGAGTCATTTTTATCTTGTTAGATATTGTATGCTGCCTTTAGAAATAATAGTACACTTGTACAGTTTGATATTCTATAGTAAAAACTGAACACTGAGTAGATCTCATCCAGAATTAGGTTTAGCCAGTCAAAAAAAAAAAAAAAAGACTGCCATTGTCTGTTAGTCATCCCAGAGTTAGGAGGAGGGGGCTTCAGAAGAATGAACCATAAAATCATCTAATTTCTGCTGCTCAGGCAAAGAATACTAGGCAGCTATAAGAGAGATACAGTAGTTGAGCATTATAGTAGCATAAATGATCCTAGGAGTGAAATTGAGCAAGTCACCCTTTTACTGGGACTCACAGACGACACCATAAATTAACATTTATGACCGTGAGCTAGGCTGACAAAGAAATTGGAATGTGCCATTGCCAGCGCTTACAGAACAAATGAATCAAAAATGACTAGGAGACAATAGATTTGCTGATTTGTGTAGTTGATGGAAAGAGCCAGATGATGCTCTGGGCTCATGTGGTCTCACACATTCTGTACTGGTAGAACAGCAGCAGACAGCGTGAGCATAATGGAAATGAAACAGCAAGGAACCTCCTGGAATCAACAGGACCTATTGATTAGCAATAATCTCAGCTTGTGCCACGTGGTGTGGCTAACCTGAATATCGCCTATAAGAACTACCAGGCAACTTAGAGTTTACACATACAAATGCACTACGAACAAGACATTTCATATGGTCTTTGTACTTTAAAGCATATATTTATATTTGACTATATTACATTAGTGGATTATGTAGATGCCTACTACAAAGAACAAGTGCTTTGCTGGCTTTTCTTTTAAAGTAGTAGTATTGCAGGCAGGATTTGTGACAAGCCTTCCTAGAATTATCGTAGGATGCAGTGCACAGTTTCTGAAATACATCCCTAGTAAACCATTTAGACCTACCTTTAGCAAACCAGACAGGATAAATAATGGAATAACTTAAGTAACATGCAGTATATTTCAGATCTCCAGCTGTTGTCCCCCATATCTATACAAGTAGACTTCAGTGTGATGTCAGTTTTGTTGACAGACTTGCAGCTTGACAGCAGTATACCATAATGTACTGCTAGGTTCTCAAGTGGGGAATCGCCCTGCAGGTTCATGAATTTGTCCCACAACTATAGGGAACTATTCCTATAATAGCTTTATATTATATCATGGTAATGTAAACCGTTCCATAGTAAGTTGGTAGTTGACTATTAATATGTTGTTATGCCGTATTAATGTTCCTTATTATATATGTTCCTTCCCCTTATTCTCGTATAAGGACCTTTTGATTTAGTACTGCAGGAGTAATCTATTCAGACACAACAGAGAGCCTTTACCAATAGCATGTCCTTTACCAATTGTGCATTTTTCCATTAGCCATAACATTTAAAGGGGTAGTCCACCAAAAAAAATTTTCTTTCAAATCAACTGGTACCATAAAGTGCCAGAGATTTGTAATTCACTTCTATTAAAAAATCTCAAGTCTTCCAGTACTTATCAGCTGCTGTGTGTCCAGCAGGAAGTGGTGTTTTCTTTCCTGTCTGACACAGTGCTCTCTGTTGCCTCCTCTGTCCATGTCAGGAACTGTCCAAAACAGGAGCAAATCCCCATAGAAAACCTCTCCTGCTGTCCAGACTGGAAATAATACAACTTCCTGTTGGGCATACAGCAGCTGATAAGTACTGGAAGGCTTGAGATTTTTTAATAGAAGTAAATTACAAATCTCTGGCACTTCATGGCAGCAGTTGATTTGAAAGAAAATTTTTTTTGGTGCACTACCCCTTTAAATTACCTACTTAATAATGTGTAGGTCCTCAGCTTGCCGTCAGAGAAGCATTGGATTTGCAATGGCAAATCCTTGTTGTGCATGGCCTAGCAGGTCTCTCTTGTGTCCAGGTCAGTGAAGGAAGACTGGAGAGCTGAACTCTGGTACATAGGAAAGCAGAGTTACCAAGAGCCACACTGCCATGCACTCCTAGGAAATACAGCTTCCTCAGTGTGACAACACATGACCTGTTGGCTACTTGCGACTGGAATATGGCAGCCAATCAGCATGTGAGTTTGCCTACATATGTGTGAGCTGATTGGCGGCCGTATGCGTATGTTTTTACTCTGTCACATGGTTAACACAGGTGCCTGCCAACTGAAAGTTAGAGCAGTAAGTAAAGTTATATTCATTAGTAGTGTACAGTGCTCCATAGCCTAATTTTTTTAATTTATGTTGTTACAAATGTGAGGTGTGAGCACTGAAGAAATATGTTTCTATTTAGCTACCATGCTATCCATGTAGCAGGAAATCCTTGTAGCTTTACTAGTTGTATACTATGGTTGTGGGTATCTGTTTGCTAATGCAGCCCTGTAGAGGGCATGCACATAATTCCCTATACCCAGTTGAACTGGCTCAGTGTCTGATTACCCAATATCGCTCACATACACACCAGGTTCAGACTTCATAGGAAGCCAATTACCCTTTCAGTGTGTAGACATTAGTGGATAACAGTGTTTGTCCCCTTAAAAAAAAGTTATAAAAGCTATGCAATAAATGATATGCCCTTCAAATGGGGGCAACAGAAACGCAACTTGTCACACATGTATATTAACAGGAAGATGCAGTTACAAGTTAGGCCATGCCGTATGTGGTTAGGCCACAACTGTAATGTGCAGCTCTTTTGCTATTTTACTTTCTATCTTAAAACATTTGCAATATTTAGAATAAAATGTAATATTACAGCTATTCCCACAGTTTTTGAGGAATTATATGAACCCTCTTTCTTTAATGGGGCCATGCCGTGTATATCCACACTTTCACAGAACATTTGCATTTACATAATTTACATCTCATATTCTTCCTAATTTGCCCAAGTTGATGTAATAAAGTATGTTTTAAAAGAGCTGACATAACATAGAGCAAAGGAACCAGCTCAGCATTAGAGGCAGTGCAGAGAGCCAGAAATGATGTAATAGATGACTGAACAAAGCCAAGACCAATTGCTTCAGCACCTTGGACAGAAACCAAAAATATTCCTAATTACTTAAGGTAGCGTTCACATAAGGCGTGCCCCCTCCTTAATTTATGTGTCTCTCCTGGTCATATCTAGAGATCGGTGGGGGTTTTAACACTCTGACCAAAACAAAACTATTGATATCTCTGTGACATGTCAAAGATGTTTTGTAATGATAGAAACACTTTAAGATCCTTTGAGTCTTGCATCTACCGCTCAGGCACATGACATGTATATAGCTGTTGTCCAGCCATGCAATGTAGACTTCTTCCTTGAGCCCCAGTCATTTTTAGAAGGATTTTTCTCTTGAATTTTTTTTCTCTTGAAAATGTCTTTTTTTGTACACCTCTTTTAAAATTTTATATAACTAATATTAGTAATTATGTGCCATTTGTAGTAATATATTACATTCTACAAGCTGAAAAAGATATATACTAGATATAAACACACATTAGGTGGAAAACACTAAAAACACAGGAGCCCTTTTTACTGATAAACTGGGCGGTGGATATTATGGAAAATATTTGGGCAAATCTGCTTTTGGAGAGTACTAAGGCAGGGCTACACTGAAGATGCTTCCTCATCATTCCTAAACAAAATTTAATATGACAGCCCTCATGAAAGGGGTGATCCAGGCTTAGAAGAACATGGCTGCTTTCTTCCAGAAACAGCTCCATTCTTGGGTGTAATTTTACAGTTCAATCCACTGAAGTGAATGGAGCTAAATTATAATTTGACACACAACCTGGGGACAGGGGTGGTGCTGTGTTTGCTAAAAAAAAAGTACCACTGTTTTTCTAGTTCTGGATAACACCTTTTAATTGCTAGTGGACAGTGGGTGCACAATTAGCTTGCTTCTTAGATGACAAGCAGATGGTTAGCATCAGGTTATCAAATATAAACATTTGACCTGTCCTATGTATAATATCCTCTAATTTGGTTACTGCAATGCAGAGAGAAGGACAAACATGTAAATGAGAGTAACTGGCTGATTAGAGATTCTATATATAGGGGGAAATTTATCAAACATGGTGTAAAGTGAAACTGGCTCAGTTGCCCCTAGCAACCAATCAGCTTCCACCTTTCATTCCTCACAGACTCTTTGGAAAATGAAAGGTGGGATCTGATTGGTTGCTAGGGGCAACTGAGCCAGTGTCACTTTACACCATGTTTAATGAATCTCCCCCATAGTGCTCCTCTCAGGGATTACTACTGTCAGTACTTTGGAACTGCTGGGCAAAGGTGTCTGGCAGCAACAAGGTACTGAGAGTGGTTTTCACAGCACTGGCAAAGTGACCGGTTCCCTTTATGACTGGATAGTCAACCTGTCTCCAACCTGTGGTCCACTTCCTGGATTTCAGGTGAAATGCCAAGACCTCTCTAGCAGGAGTTCTTTCTTATAGCATTGCCTATATATGACTGTACTCCATAATTCTTGTTTTATTATGTGTTATGTGTCAAGAAGGATTTTCCAGAGCCTATCTGTTACATGTCCTTATAGAAACAGAGGTAAGAATAAGCATGACATATTTGACAGCAAGGGAAAAGAAATTCAATATTTCCTCATAATGTTTCCCTATAATTTGCTGGTTATTTCCCCCTGCCCTCAGTTCACCTGCGGTGCAGTCTTTTTTGCCTCCGTCCTATCTTCCATATTTAGCTCTTAGATTGCTTCCTATAATCTGATGCACAGTCCCCATTTTTCTTTTCTATCTTACATTAGCAATTTAATTCTGACACTTGATACATATCCCAGTCTCTGACTTATTATTCATGACACATTGCTGCCACAGAATGTCCTTGTTTTGAAGTACAGAAGAAGTTTCAGAATTCATGACATGTTTCCCTCGAAGGAGATTTTGTTGCTGAAAATCTGACCGTACTTGCCATGGGTGACAGCACTCTCACTGGCTGCTTAGGATTCAGCTCTAAACTCCATACTACCTTATTCCTCATGTGTGGATCACTGTCTGTCTGTCGATCAACATTTTCATTGCTGGGTTTCCAAATAATAATGGGGTAATCTTTTGACTGTTAAAATATTTTCCTTATGTTTTTTACAGGGTTTGGAATACTAGCAGTTTACACAAAAGGCGCGCGTGTAAATAAGAATCCGCAAATGCAGGGAAAACTAGGGAATTTATGACAAATACATCTAATATAGGAATTCAGTTTAGTTGACAATTACAGTTACCGCTGATGTATTTTGTTACTGATTCATCTGGGGTCAGTCAATCCTTCTAAATATTTATGTGTCAGTCTCAATCTAAATATTTAATATATGAAATGCTTGCTGAATGCAGACAAATGATACACACACACAGCATTTTTGTCCCGTCATGTGAAAGACTGCGTGTATGTAGTTGTACTCAGTTTAGTACTTGTCTTTCTCTAAACATGGGAACTAAGGTAATATCTATCGACCAACTTGGATCCAAATCTATAAAAAATGCATTGAGGGTTTAGAGCATCTGAATGAGGAAACCATAGAACATATCAATAATAAGAGCAAATGATAAAAGCTATGTGAACAATGTATTAAAGACGGTCCTACCTTTAAAAAAATATATATATATTTGGCAAGAGTGATCATTTGATTTAAAGGGGCTATCCAGGGATTAAAAAAAGATAACCCTCATCCCTTGAAGTCATTACGCCACATTCCGGATTATCCCCAACATTGTACAGCTATTGAGGAAGAAAAAGGGCTGTGGTTTTGACGACGTTTGGATTATATTACCAAGGCAGTTCTTGCAAAGACTTATTTCATAAGCAGCCAGGGAGTAACCAAGATAAGAGAACCATGCCATTCACATATACATTCTTTTAAACCAAGGATAACCCAGTTAGGAACAGTACGTAAAGGAGAATTCCCGCAAAAATAAAAAATCACCTGCAGGCAGGGTGTGTCGGGGCATAATGAAGAATGTATAATTGCCCATCTCAATGTCTCCCACAGCACTGCTCTCTGACAGCCGCTGCATGTCATTTTCTTCCAGCTTCCTGGTACGTCACGTTAGCGACTCCTGCTGCTGCAACTCCATGACCCAACTGACAGATTGTCCATTCAGCCAGTCAGTGTCCTGTGCCAGTCACTGATTGGTGAAGCAGGCAATTCATCAGCCAGGTCATGACGTTGCAAGACCGGCAGGGGGCCAGAAGCTGTCAGAGAGCGGTAAGGGTATGTGCACACTATGGAAATCACACGGATAACTTGCCACGGATTCTGCCGCTATTCCCCATGCGCTCTGCTTTACTGTCTGCCAGCCCCATAAACTCCTTGCTATGGTCTGGTGGATTCTGTTCATTCTTTGGGCGGAGGGCGAAATCCACCTGACCACAGAATGGAGTCTATAAGACAGGCGGAAATTCAAGTTGGTGCATGGGGGAGTCGAGCGACCAAATCCACAGACGTTATCTGTGTGATATCTAGAGTGTGAATATACCCTAAGGCCGTGCTGTGGAATAGAGATGGGTAGGTATACATTCTTTATTATGTTATTGCAACCTCCTGCCTACAGGTGATTTTTTATTTTTGGAGGCTTTAACAGTAGTGGGGTCCCTCTTTTAGTACCCTGAGATCTGTTAGATTTCAAGGTTAGGTGGTTACAAAGATGACCTTTCACAGTCAAGGAGGGGTTTTTCACACACAACTTTTTAAAGGCACCTTTTTTTTTTATTTTTTCTACAAAGAATATGGATGTTTGAATGAGGCCTAAGGGCCTGTTTCAAGTATTTCTGTTCAGGAGTAAATATATTTTACAAGTGTTCATAAAGCATACCTAATTTTATTAGCCATTTTCTTACTAGACACATTAAATGAGTCTTTTACCTGCATGTTAACTATGGGCATAAACTTTATCTGCAGCAAGAGAATTACTCTCCTAATTGCCTCCATGTGCGTTTTTTTTCTTCTTCAGTGTACATCTGTAGAAGCCAGGTAATCAGGGTAGTGATGTTAACCCCTTAATTACATGGACAATTTTCATTTTTGTGTTTTCATACAGACCCACAGTCTGTATTCCGTGGTCAGTATAATTACACATATTCCTGTTTATATAACTTTAATTTAATTACTACCTATAAAAATGTATTTGCTTCAAATTTCTTTATTCTGACTCCTATGACATTTTTTCCCATCTATGGGGCGCTATGAGGGCTAATTTTCTGTGCAGTTTCTGTCTATACCATATATTATATATTTGCCAATATATAATTTTTGCAATTTTTTTTTTTGTTTACACCATTCACCTTGTGAGATTACTAAAATTATAGGTTAAGGGCCCTACTACACCAACAGATTATCTGACAGATTTTTTAAAGTCAAAGCAGGAAATGTATGTGAAAAGAGAAGAAATCTCAGTCTTTCCTTTAGTACCTGTTCCTAGTTTTGGCTCAAAAAAAGCTGTCAGATGACATCTGTCGGTGTATTAGGGCCATAATAGATTAGATATTGTGGCACGCATTGATACCAAATATGTGTATTTGAACTTTTAAGAAACTTTAAAATATGAGATACCAGCATGTTTACATAATATACACTGTGATTTCTATTTTCAAAAATATAAAGAATACTTAACCCTTTGAGGACCAGGCCCAAAATGACCCAGTGGACCGCGCAAATTTTGATCTTAGTGTTTCCGTTTTTCCCTCCTCCCCTTCTAAGAGCTCTAGCACTTTCAGTTTTTTATCTACAGGCCATGTAAGGGCTTATTTGTTACAGGAATAGTTGTACTTTGTAATGGCGTCATTCATTTTACCATAACATGTATGATGGAATTCCAAATATATTATTTATGAAGATATAAATTGGTGAAATCGCAAAAAAGAATGCAATATGGTAACGTTTGGGGGGTTCCTGTGTCTACGTTATGCACTATATGGTAACAGCGACATGATACAATTATTCTATAGGTCAGTCCGAACACAACCATATGCAGGTTACACAGATTCTCTAATGTTATATATGTATTTTTTAATGAAATCCTTTTTTTTGGCAATTAATTATAAATAAAATGGGACTATTGTGACGCTTATAACGGTTTTATTTTTTCACCTACGGGGCTGTATGGGGTGTCATTTTTTCCGCCATGATCTCTAGTTTTTATTAATACCATATTTGTGAAGATCGGACGTTTTGATCACTTTTTATTAATTTTTTTATATATATAATGTAACATAAAATCGGTAATCCGCGCACTTTTTCCCCTCTTTTCGTGTACGCCGTTTACCGTTCGCAATGACACTTGTTATATTTTAATAGATCGGACAATTACGCACGCTACGGTATATTATATGTTTATCTATTTATTTATTTTTATATGTTTTATTTATATAATAGGATAGGGGGGTGATTTCAACTTTTATTGGGGGAGGGGTTTTGGGGTAGTGTGTTAGTGTTTTTAACTTTTTTTTTTTTACACATTTGAAGTCCCTTTGGGGGACTTTTACATACATTACTTGGATTTCTACACTGATGAATGCTATGCCATAGGCATAGCATTGATCAGTGTTATCGGCGCTCTGCTCATTGAGCCTGCCTGTGCAGGCTTAGAGTAGCAGAGCGCCGATCGGACCGCATGGAGGCAGGTAAGAGACCTCCAGCAGTCCGTTTTACCGATCGGGACCCCCGCAGTCACACTGCGGGGGTCCCGATCGGTAAGTGACAGGGGACTCCCCCTGTCACTTACACTTAAACGCCGCGGTCGCGCCGCGATCGCGGCGTTTAAGGGGTTAATGACACGCGGCAGCGCGATCGCTGCAGCGTGTTATTGCCGGTGAGGTCCCGGCTGCTGATTGCAGCCGGCCCCCACCTCCTATGAAGCGCGCTCCGCTCCGGAGCGCGCTTCATAGCGGGAATTACACCCAGGGCGTACAGTTACGCCCTAGGTCGTCTGGGGACAGACTTCCATGGCGTAACTATACGCCCTGGGTCGTCTAAGGGTTAAAAAGTTACTGTCTTTTTTTTTTTTTTTGCAGAAATCAATAGTCCAGGTGATTTTAAGAAACTTTGTAATTGGGTTTATTAGGCAAATATGCCATTATCTGCATTCAAAAAGTCCCAGGTCCCCCCTCCCTCCTCTTTTCCATTCACTGCAAAATATCAGCTAATTGTGACTTGTTGCATCAGACACAACCCTGTCTGTTCTATAGAGAGGGAAGGGGGAGGAGGGAGTTAGTCGGCAGCAAAGAACAAATGATTACACAACATGGAGGTGGGTGACAGTGGTATTCAGAGGTCTGAGAGGTCAGTGCTGACTGTCAGAGGAGATAGCCAGGTGATTAACTGTAGATTAACTCTTTGTTGTCCTGTTTTGATGCCTCATCTCTCTCCACCCCTCCCCTCTCCATAAGCAAGCCATGAAGACAGGGGGGAGAGCTTCATGATAAAAATGCATTTTTTGGCTAATAAACCCAATTACAAAGTTTCTTAAAATCGCCTATACTATTGATTTCTGAGAAAAAAATTTAACGACAATGACACTTTAAAGTATTAATGCTTTAGAATATAAAAAAAGCCTCATGCACACAGTAGAGCTGTTCTTACTATCTACTAAATTAAGAGGTGCTGCATAACCAGGTTGGGCCTTCCCTTGGGGACCCCATACCAGCTGCATTATCTGACACTGTATGGTAGATAAACCCTTGTTAGTTTTTCATATGGCTGTATTTGTGGTCTATATTTCCTCCAAATGTACAGTACGTGAAAGAATTATTTTGTCCACAAATAGAGCTATGGAGGAAAAAAATGTGTGCGTGTCATAGAATGTGAGTGTATGTGAAAGAATGTGCTGTGTCATTTGAGAACATTTGAGGCCTCCACAGTATATATGAGGTTTGCAATATTTTTTATGTACTACATAGCAAGTCTCTCCTAACATATTAGTTGTAGTAAATACTTTCATAATACATAAAATAATTAAATATTCTGGAGCATCTTCTCTTGGGGCAAGTTACATCTGCGAGTAAAGGTGATAATTCGTAGTCCATGTACAGTGTCACTCACTTTGAGCAAGTTTTGGCTATTGTACTATCCTGAACCCTTGGAGTACACCAGAAAACTGGCATAGAAAGTCTGCAATTTTTAGTTCAGCTGATCCTTATGCAAGAGTTGTCTACTTCTATTTTTTTTTTATGACAGAATACTGCGGCACTGTGGACATGCAGCAGTATTTACAAAGGGGACAGCTTTCATGGGAGGAAAGCCTTGATTTACCTTTTAGCAACAGTGTGGATGATCTTCAGTAGACACACTGGCTTAAAGTGTGCTTGTGCACATCCCAGCCTGTTTCAGGTTCTCTTCCCTTCTCCTGCACATAGCTTTCTGTATTTTGTCTGATTTACTAGAGACAGACTAATCCTGATAACAGGCAGTAAAGAGCAGATTGCTGAGAAGTGAGACACCTAGTGGTCACAACTTTAGAGCTGTTTTTATTGGCTAAGGAGACAATTTTAGTAATGATTAACAAATGTGTAGCAAATAACATAGGTTATAAAACATAGGGAAGTTGTTGAAAATGACAGTGAGCATTTAATCAGCCTGGTCAAATAATTGGACTGTAAAAGATGGTGTCAGAAATATTACAATACATTGGCTACAATACAAATGTCTTATTATTTTATGTCATAGCCCATTTTAAAGGACTTAGTTTACTAAATTGCTCAAGCGGATCAGCAGCATGTTTGGATGTGGTGGAACTATAAAAATGTGGATGCTGCATTAAAGTAGCTGAAATTTTAGTGATCACCTTATTTCTTTTCCAGCAATCATACTCACTGCTGCCGAGCACTGTGATCTATAAAGTCTGCTGAAAGACATCTATTTCTCACAAAGAAGTAAGCTGACAGCTTAGAATGCTGATTTGCAGTTTCCGCAAAACTAAGTGGCATCTACTGCAGCCATTAATCTGCCTCACTAGAATGTCCATCAGTCGGACTTTTCCATCCTCATAAGCACTTTTAAAGTGGTAGTTAGCTGATCTTTCATTGGCAGTATGTAATTCATGTTTAGTTTTTTTGTACATTTTTATCATTTAGTATACATTCTTTCAGCTTAGAAACTCATTTATGTTTAGTTCATCTAGCATTTAGAAGAGAAAATATTCTCTCATGTCTTAAAGGTTCAAAGAACTACCAGCCTTCCATTTTTAAAGATCTGTGGGTGCCAGAAAGAAAGGTACGAACTTTTGTAAAGTTCTTCTGTGAGATACTGTATTCTTTCCATTAGTACTGCTGTGAGAGAAGAGCTATAGCATGGAGCTGTTGTCTCTGTAATGATACTTAGTAGCTCTTTTTCCCTTTTTTATTATTTTTTATATGAAGTCCTTCCAGTCATCTTCATCACTACTTGCAAACCATGAGTGATAGATATCCACTTCTTTTGCTGTATTTGTGTTATTGTTTGCAGCATTATTACCATCTGTTTTTCTTTTCCTACATTTTCTCTTTCCAAACATAAAAGAAAAAAAAAGCTATTTTTCAGACAACCTGTCGCCAAGGAGCATTATAGTAATCATGTAGATTATAAGTAAATGTTATCTAGTAATGTTGATAATAAAATAATTTACAGTGGTTTGTCAGTTTACGATGAGTCTCTGAATTTGTTTGTATCCCCACAGTCTTATTTTTGGTAAACCAATAGAACTACTTAGTAAAATGTTGACGGTTTTCAGTCTGATCAGGTTTAGTCTGTGGGGGTACTTTAAGTATCATTTTACCACAATATGTGTGACTTTCTGCAGCGCAGATTACAAACATGTTCTTGTGATCCTAAAACCACTTAGATGGCAGACGGACTGGCTGGATATTGATTTACCATTTGTGCTTGGATGTGTTCTCCATATTTTATAATGTCTGTCATGCTACTTCACATATTATACATATAAGAACTAGCTAGAAACCGTTTTTTATTTACTGTTTTGTCGAGTTGGAGAGTCCTAGAAGATGGGAGTTATGTGACTAAAACTGCTGTAACTTACATAACAAACTATATTGTGCTGAACTGTTGCTATGTTAAACGTCTAAACTGAATATATGCAATATGTTACAAGATTCTTGTGGTTTTTTACCCTAGCATTGCACTTGTTGGGAAACTTTCACATAATAAATGAATTCATCTATTTGTAGTCATTTGTACTGCTGTTCACTGTTACTGTCTTTTTACTGGTGTCTGAGTTACCTATGGTAATCTGAGATGAATTTTAAAAAGAATCCATAGCATAAATCTTAGACTACAGTTCACTTTTCTGCCACAAATGTACCAGTGGATCCGCCTGTGGATTAGCCCTATTGTAATGCGTGGAATCTGCAGTGATGAAGAACATGCTATTGATTTAAAGTCTGCAGTGCATTCATTATTTGTGTGGATTTTTTGCTAGAGGAGTGTCGGTGGTTTATCAGTATTGCAGAATCTGTTGGCCCTATACAAATAAATATTATCATATAAATAAATATTACGCCTAAATACTGATACAATCCTTAAAGGAGAAGTCCAGCAAAAATCTTTATTAAAGTATTGTATTGCCCCCCAAAAGTTATACAATTACCAATATACACTTATTTCGGGAAATGCTTTTTTCCCTGCACTTACTACTCCATCAAGGCTTCACTTCCCGGATAACATGGTGATGCCACGACACAACTCCCAGAGCTATGCGGGCTGTGGCCGGTGGAGAGGATGATAGCAGAGGGATGCTCCAGTGCCCTGAGTCCCCCAGTGTCCCCTTACCATCATCCTCTCCAGCAGCCACAGCCCGCAAAGCTCTGGGAGTTGGGTCGTGACATCACCATTGTCATCCTGCTGTGAGTATGTAAGTGCCGCCCCCATTAACCCCCGCTGCTGGCAAGATACTTTACCTGCTCTACAATCCGGCCGCAACTGAGGCTCCCAGAGGTCCCGCACAGCCAATCAGTGACTGTGGCGGGGCCGTGCACTAATTGGCTGAGTGGGACCTACAGGGACCGGAAGCCTCAGATGTGGACAGAGCAGGTAAAGTAAAGCTACCATTAATGTATGTAAAAATTTGTAAAGATTTTTCTCGCTTCCATAGTAACATGCTAAAACAAAAATAGATCCCCATGATGTCTCAATGAGTATGCCTACAATCCAGGCAGTGCACCTTTGTACAGTTAGAGTACTGTATAGACAGACATACAGTCAAAAGATCTGCTTTAGTAGCAGGTGGCCTATTTGTGAACAGTTTTGAAATAGTAACAAGTCAATGCTTTCTACCATGGACAAAGTAAAGAGAGTTGAAATATGAGTACAGGTCTGTTTACATCTGCCCTGGAGGCTCAATTAGGAACCTCTATTGCGGATTTAGTCACATATGTCAGAAAAATATATTGCTACGTGGTATTTTCTTGTAAAATGATGGACACCATGGAAAATGAAAATACAAATACAGAAGTGAACAGGTAAAAAAAACAATGGGAGAGTAAATGCAAATATTGATTATATGATTGAGGAGTTATTTTAGTCTGATTCATTAGTGCAGATGCCATGGGGGTGTCATACTGTATAGTATACAAAGATCAGTGTCTTATAGGAAATAATTTGGAGATGTTGACAGAATGCACACAGAGGTATACTGTTTCTCATTGAAATATATCCCTTTCATTTTTATGTCATGCACCAGTGCAATAATGAATCTCTCCATTCGTACATAGACAAGTGAGAACCCAGAGGGAAGAACATATTTTGTTGTTGATTAGAAACGACTTCTCTTTTAAAGTGTTTGCAAACAGTTGCTGTAGAATTGTTAAAGTATATTTGCCAACAGAGCTGTATAACCGTTAGTTGTGCAAGTAATTGCCCAGAGCACGTAAATGGCTGATTAAAATAAGCCTTTTGTTTTTTTAAATGTTGTATAATGTAAATTCTCAGAGACAGCAGACAAGGCAAAACATTGTCCTTCCAATGGTTTAGAGGAAAAGAAAAAGCTCCTTTCTCCTTCTCAGTAGGAACCTGTGCAGGCAGAGCTTCCATTAAGAAGGCTCAATCAGTCTTGTATAGAATTGATGCTGACATTATCTCATTGTTACAAGGCATATCCCCAGCTTCCCCAGTGTTCACATTACTGACAAAAATGAGATTCTGTATTATGCATTCCCTATCAGCTGTCCAATTATTTAAAAGATCCTGTCTACATGACCTGAGATGTGCTTAGCTATCTGCAGCGTTACTTATTCCTTGGATTTGCATTATTATCGCTTATCTATGTAATCACTGACTCATATAAAATAATTTCTTACATTATAGTCGATTGCATACATTTTGTATTTCTTAACTTGGCAAAAGATGAACTTGATGTATTTTATTTCAACGTCTTCAACTAGGTAAATGGTTTATTCTGGTAGATTGCAACTAGTTACACCTGATATATAGTTTATGTTCACAGACATCTGTACTAGACGTCATACACGTCTATTCATGTTACTTGGAAAAGATGAACTTTAGGTATTGTTTTCAACGTCTAACTAGGTAAATTGTTTATTCCAGTAGGTTGCTACTATACAGAGCTTATTGTCTTTTTTTTTTTTTGGGGGGGGGGGGGGGGCTAGCACTCACTAAAGATTTAATATAGCTCTGAACGAAAGTATTCAACTGCGTGAATAGTATATTACAATCATTATTCTCTTGGTATTATGAGATATGGTATGTAACAGCTGTGTCATGTGATCCTGTCAGACTTTAGATTGCTCTACTGTGTAGACAGAAGTTGAGTCTCTTCTGTGTCCCTA
Source organism: Dendropsophus ebraccatus (assembly GCF_027789765.1). Classification (NCBI taxonomy): domain Eukaryota; kingdom Metazoa; phylum Chordata; class Amphibia; order Anura; family Hylidae; genus Dendropsophus; species Dendropsophus ebraccatus. Next base: position 143,413,532 of record NC_091455.1, on the reverse strand, counting down.
ATCTATCACTTGCTGCACTTAGGACTAAAACAATTTAGTGAGACTCTGCCCCTTCTGTGTAATAGGAAATGTGTATCGGAGCAATGGAAGCAATCAGGATGGCAGAAAACTAGCACATTAACTTAAATTTTATGCATAAGATTATTTATTTTTACATCTCACCAGTTTTCAGGTTGTAAACCCAATTAAAAAAGGAAAAAAGGTCAGTGAGCTTGTCACCTCTCTCACCATTTTACTCCCTGCAGTGTTCTTATCACAAGAATACTCAAAGCTCCATGAATTTGTATAGGTTCAGGACTGTTTTTTTTATCATAGCCTTAGTTATAAATATACACATTGAGCTACAAGCCCTAACAATATTTTTAGTTATGATCTTTTTATGGAAACCAAATCTAAGAGAAATGTACTCTTGTTTTACAGTGTATTCCATCCCATCACTGAAAGGCACTCCGTGATATTAGGCCATTCTAGCACTGCTTTGTGTATACACTGGGTCTTAGTGTTCTCCTGTTGGCTCCTGTCAATTCCTATACATAGCATGGGTGTGTTAACTATCAAGCTATCAATCTTTTTAATTGACTATTTTATTTATAATTGTCTGTACATATTCTTTTTCCTAAAAATGTCATAAAATATGTAACTCAGAACATCTGTAGGTATCGAAACATAGATACATTAATAATTATCGGGTTCAGTTTTTTCACCATCTGTTTGTATAGCGTAGAGTTTCTATGTCACAGATTGTCATGCTTTAATTTATTCATTGCTCAGTCTTACAGCAGCAGAATGGACAAACCAACATACTTAAGAGTAGGCTACAATATGCAAATATATAGCACTTGGTAGAGCTTGCTTATGCTGATATTTCTGCTGCCTTGTGTGGTTTATAATATACATATGTACATTTACATAACACCCCTACCAAATGTTCAGACTGCTGGTGCTTTAGTTTGGGAAAAAGATGAGGGGGCAGTTTCTACTTATATATTTATGTACTATCAAAGCATCAAAACAGTGTCTGTATAAGTTTTTGTGGACTACACCCATCATGGACTCAACACTCCTCTTAGCGTTAGCGGAGAATGCACCTCATCTCACAATGCATTACTGTTAGCATGGAACCAAATATATTTTCACAATCTAGATTCATTTTCCTACGCGATGCAGAACAAAAAAAAAATGGCTCAATCTGAGATATGAGGAAAATGGCAACAAATGGAAGTATCTTAGCAATTCAGAATTCCAGGTTTAATTATTTGACGCATGTTGTATTATTTGTCTAGAGTAACAAACAATAGCAACATACCTATGATGTCTCATAAACAAATAGGTTCCCCTTCACTGAACAAGGCTCCTAAGCTGAAATGTAAATTGGGTTTTCTTAACACAGTCCATTGATTTTATGTGAACGCTATATTTTGCCAGGGGCTTTGTCAGAAATCAGAGAAATAATTCAATGCTGGCTAACCATGGATTCAATTAACTAATAAGCAAGTTTATGTAGGTTGTCATAGAAAATCACTCAGAACTGGGAGAACGCTTTGTCTAATGCAGTCACTGTCACACTAGCTTAGCTGACCTTAAGGGCATACTCTGCTACAAAATAAAATATACCAATACGTTTTACTCTTTACTCGTATTTCTACTTCATTAATAATATCAAATTATATGTCAGATCTGGTTCTTGTCTACCCGAAGAATAAAAAAAAATTAGTCTCTTTGAAATTCTTGTGAATTCTGAGAACATTATATAATCGATAAAGGAATATGACAGAAGTACATGGTTTCATAACAGTATGCTTACTAAGTTTGCAGTCTATGAAAAAGACCTCTTTGTGATATTGGGGGAGCACACTATACACCATAAGCTTACAGGCACATCATTGGAAGTTTCCTTTAGTCTCTAAATGGTCATGGATTGAATATAATACATAAGATGGGTTTGGTATCTGGATAGTTAAAAGGGGAACTATAAGTAGGTTAGGCCAGTGCTTCTCAATTCCAGTCCTCAGGCCTCACCAACAGGTCATGTTTTGAGGTTTTCCTTAGTATTTCCCAGGTGATATAATTATACTCAGTGCATCAGGTATTAGCACAGGTGTCCTTTGTATGGGAAATCCTCAAAACATGACCTGTTGGTGAGGCCTGAGGACTTGGAGTTAAGAAGCACTAGGTTAGACAACCCTAACCTGCTGATAGCCCCAGTGTTGTGTACCTTTTATCCTCAGCGCAGTTCCAGTGCACTTAGTCGTTTAATCCGGTAAGACTGTTAGGAGCACTGCCCCACCCCCATAGTGATGATCTGTGCAGATCCATTGATTATCATTAGAAGGGGTGGGCCGGCCGAGGGAGGCTCGGAGCTATGGGGGACAGGCCAGTGCTCCTAACAGTCTTACCGAACTGTGGAGTAAACGACTAAGTGCACAGGAACGGCACTGAGGATAAAGGTAGGAGACATACCTTCACTCTCTGTGTCTCCTGCACAATAGGAGGCTAATAGGAGGTTAGTATACTAAATTAAATAGTAAATACACAAAAAAAATCACAATGTCCTTGCTCAATCCGTTTCTCTCCTTTTATCTGAAAACAGTCATTAAAATTGGCACCTTCTAATATGTGTCCAGCTGTTGGGCAACGTATTGTAACAGGAGCCCTTCTATACTATAATGTAATACTAATCCCCCCTAATGTCTATTGTAATGCATGCTAGCATTAGAATTAACATTTGAGTGGAGAGCTTGTGCCACTAATGTTGCAGTGCAAGTACAGTGGTGCAAAAGGTAGAGGTGATTGACAGATATCTCTGCTCACTCTGCTTCACTGTGCCACAGCTGCAGCTCTACTGACTCATCTTCCCAAACTCTACTGCTAATAAGCATTAGGATAGACATTAGGTAGTGGTAAGTATCGCTAATGCTGCATGCAGCAGCATTAGTAATATAACTATTGTACGACCAGGGCTTGTGCAGCTCTGCAGTTCCCGATACAGCCATTGGTGGCATCAGAGGGGCCATGTCACCCCTTACAGCTGCTAGTCAATGTACAGTATGAATGTTAATACAAAGAAAGCTTACATTTTTCTTTAATAAATGTGTATTAAAAAAAAAGATGAGCAAATTTAAAGTAATAACGAAGAAAAGTGCTTTGCAGATAGCAAAGCACTTTGCTTCGTTATTACTTTCAATTTGCTCATCTTTTTTTTTTGGTGAAGGTGAAAGTTTCTTTGTTCTCTTTGCATATGCTATACACATTTTCTTGCCATTGTGCTACTCTTGATTCTTATGGGTGCTATAGGGTAGCACAAATATTGAAGGGAATAATGTAGTTCGAAGGCTAGAAATAAAAATCCATTATCAAGCCAAAAGAGTAACGTGTTCTTGTAAAACCTTGCTTACACTTAACAATAGGTTACATTTCTTAACTATCAAACATAATATTAAATCATATAAATGCAGAAAATAGTTAAAGAGAAAATATTCTTTATCATTGATCGAATTGATTGTGATTAATTAAAAGTTATCATTAGATTACATTTTTTATAACTGTTACTGAAAATAGACTTGGCAATGCCAGCTGATTTACCTTGGTCAGTATTTGTAACTAAAACTAGGACTGGGTCCGAAACACAAAAGAGATGCAAGTTTTTCTATTGAAGTTTCTCTGTGTTTTTTCTACTATTAATTGTTCTCCTAATAGAAATTATTGTCTGAAATAGTGGTCTGTGGAAGTGGCTTTACTCTTAGTGACAACAATTTGGGAACATGTCCCTATAGTGAATGGGAGCTGCGCTGCAATAAGACAGTGCCACAACTACACAATCCCTGGTGCTGAGGGTTCAGGCTGCAAGCACTATTTTTAATTGGCAAGGGGGTGTTGGCGCTTCACCAATCAGCTTTTCATAGCATGTTCTGTAGATTGGCAAATAATGGGTTTTTCCTAGAAAACCCCTTTAATATGTTCGCTTTTTAAAGCAACACTATAGATACAGTTTATCTCATCTCTATTGTGCTGTTAAATAGCATCTATTGTATGTTTGGGTTGGTGAAAGGCTAACTGCCGAAATAAGGATTAGTAGAGACCAGAAAAATAGGCGTCTGAAATTCATGCAATATTAACTCCTCTATCTCTAGATATGGGAAAGTCCTTTATGTACTTAGAAGCACACTATAGCTCCTGGTGGAGAATACCACTAACATACAGTGTCCAGCGAAGAATATGTGAAATCTTTTTGGCCCTGAAGTAGGGTCATGTGCCACCATACAGCCTCCTGCACACATCTCTACAAAACTCAACTTTTAGACTACACGGTGCTTTCTGTGAACAAACAATGATCTCATATATTGTCTTTTATTTGCTATTACAAGACAGGGAGGGTCGCACAAACAATCACTGGATCGTTTGTGCAGCCTTTTGCTGTTATAACAGTGGAGGAAATAACTAAAACTGTGTGCGCTTAAAAAATGGCTTACAACACTACATTTTTAATGTGGTTTGGAGACTTTTTAGGTACTTTTGTGCCTCACCAATAAGTAGTACCTTAAAGTAGCTATGGTTTTTTTGAAAATGAAGCAAGCTGCCGTTTGCAAAAATGTGGTGTATTTTTGGCGAACATCTTTTCCATAAAAATAAGCTAACTACCAAGTGACATGAACTTAGACTAGACCGTCTAAAAATGCTTCATGTTTTAAAACTGGCTGAACCACTGTTGCATTTTTAGATTGTTCAATCTAAGATTACACTGTTTACCAGTTACACTTACACATTGTGGGGATTTAGTTGATGCCACTCAGGGTTTTAGCTTTAAAGCTGCATGGTAAAACCTGAACATATAAAAAAAAAAAAAAAAAAAAAAAAAAAAATCACCCTCCGAAGTTCACACTGGAACACCATAATGCTAAACTGAGCAAGTGAATGGACTGTGTTTAAGATATCAGTAAAGAAAATGGTGGCTCCCAGCTCCGTAAAAAATATATGTATAACTTTATTGAACGTGCATCTTAAAATAACAAACAGGCTAAAAACATCAGCTCCGACGCGTTGCGAGGTTACACCACTTAATCATGATTGAGAGGTGTAACCTCGCAACGCGTCAGCGCTGATGTTTTTAGCCTGTTTGTTATTTTAAGATGCACGTTCAATAAAGTTATACATATATTTTTTACGGAGCTGGGAGCCACCATTTTCTTTACTGAAGTCTATATACGGGAGACGGTCCGCAATATTGCTCCACGCGCTCCAGACCTGGGGAATTACAGCGGCACACATATACTGCACTTTGGTGAGCTGACTTTCCTTTTGCTCATTTATGTGTTTAAGATAGTTTAGTTGACTTGCTGTATGTAATATCTTTTTTTTTCAAGTAAACAACTTATCTTTGACCGAGCGACCAAGCACTTACCAATTATTTGTCTCTAATAGGTTATGCAAGTTGTAAAGGAACAAATCATGAGAGCTCTAACAAACAAACCAAGTTCTCTGGACCAGTTCAAGAGTAGGCTTCAGAACCTCAGCTACACAGAAATCTTGAAAATACGTCAGTCAGAAAGAATGAACCAGGAGGATTTCCAGTCCCGCCCTATACTGTAAGTAATCTATTATTGAAGTATATACGAACACACAAGCAATCATCAGCCATAACATTAAAACCACTGACAAGTGACGTATAATCTTGTTGCAGTAGCAGCTGTCAAGTGAAGTGTTCAGTCAGTTTTGGAAGTTGATATTTTGGAAGCAGGAAAATGGCAAGGGTCAAGGGCATACAGTAATAATAGCCAAATTGTGATGTCTTGACAGCTGGGTCAAGACGTTTCCAAAATGGCTTGTAGAGGGGATTGCTAAGGCTCAGTGATGCATTTAAACATTGAAGGCCAGTCTGTAGTCCAGTCCCACAAAAAAGTTTCTGTAACAAAATTGCTGAAAAAAATTCTGCTGGCTTTGACAGACTGACAGACTGCATCACAGCTGACTGCATATGGGGTGACGCAGCTGCAGACTTGTGCCCATGCCTACTATAGAGGCATGCATGCATTAGAACTGTAAATAGAAAAAGATGGCCTGTCTGATATATCACTGTTTTTCTTACATCATGTTGAGAGCCATATGCATGGTTCACTTGACAAAGAGATAGTACCTGGATGCACTGTGTTTACAGACTTAATAAATGTAGATATTGTTCTAGTAGTGATTTACATATACAGTGTGAATACTTCAAGGGTTTATGTTGACATTTGTATTCAGTATAGTTTTGGAAATACAGTACATTTAGTTTATAAAATATTCCCTGTTCAGAACACTCGCCCCTTTTTGTCAGATGTGACCTTTACAGAGATCTGTATAATCTTGGAATCTTAAATGAAATACCATCTATTTTTCTCCAAGGAAAGTGAAACAGATATTAAACTCTGTATAAATCGACTGTAGCCAGAACTGCAAATAAATGGCTAGAGGAAAAAGTGTAGTCATTTATTAACCGGATCACTACAGCCTCAGCCGCCTGTAATAACCAAGCACTGCTTTTAACATTTGTATGTGTTTGGCTTTAGTTATAGAACATTGCTAGTATTGGAACTTACAGATTGATCACTAAATTGAATTGCCAAAGCCTTAGTGTAAATTTACCTGCAGAGATCTAGGTCAAGAGTAATGTTGGCCCATTCATTTTAGGGAACAGTGGGGATCCCAGAGATTGGAACACTATTGAATAGAGATGAGTGCTACTCGGGTGTGCTCGAGTCCGATCATTCAGCATTTCAATACTGGTGGCTAAAGAAGGCTGGGTTCACACAGCATTTTTCCTATCTGTTTAACGCACACGTTTTATGAAAAAAACGGATGCAAAAAATAGATGCAATTGTATGCCATCTGTTTGGATCAGTTTTTCCATTGACTTCAATTCTATAAAAAAAAAAAACAGATTGAAATGGTTGCGTTTTTTTTAACATACACAAAAATAGGGTTTTTCTGTCCGTTAAAAGTAACCAAATAAAAACTGATATGATAAAAGCATAGGAAAAACGTAGTGTAAACCCAGCCAAAGTTGGATGCAGCCCAAAGGCTACCTGGAAAACATGGATACAGCCATAGGCCCCACCAATGTTTCTCTGACATGTTAAAAGTTTTTTTCTTCATCTTGCCTCTTTAAGGACCAGACTTTTTTATTTTGATGTATTTTTTAATACACAATTTTGGTGAACATGCCACTGTTTGGTGGGGCACTTATTGTCAGCTTATAACCTCTAATAAAGTACTATATAACCCAGGTAAGCCTACAGAGCGTGCAATAACAAGATAAGATACTGGGCTTTCTAACAAAACAGAAGTTTAGTATAAGTATATATTGAGACTATTCCTTGTGTCTATCATCAGAAGCCTCCAATTATCATATGTGTGGATTCTAATGTTAAAAATCAAAATAGAGAATTAACCCTTGCATATGCAGATGATTAACTAGACTTAAAAGAAGCCGAACATACCCAATCCCATTAATTCGAGAGAGAGCCCCTATAAGAAAGGAAGCCATAATCAAAATGTAAACAGAGTCTTAGGGACACAAAACTACTAATACATACTAAAACAACTGAAGAGCCTCTCTCTTTCTTTCTCTCTCTCTCTCTCTCTCTCTCTCTCTATATATATATATATATATATATATATATATATATATATATACACACTACCGTTCAAAAGTTTGGGGTCACATTGAAATGTCCTTATTTTTGAAGGAAAAGCACTGTACTTTTCAATGAAGATAACTTTAAACTAGTCCTAACTTTAAACAGATACACTCTATACATTGCTAATGTGGTAAATGACTATTCTAACGGCAAATGTCTGTTTTTTGGTGCAATATCTACATAGGTGTATAGAGGCCCATTTCCAGCAACTATCACTCCAGTGTTCTAATGGTACAATGTGTTTGCTCATTAGCTCAGAAGGCTAATTGAGGATTAGAAAACCCTTGTGCAATCATGTTCACACACCTGAAAACAGTCTAGCTCGTTACAGAAGCTTCAAAACTGACCTTCCTTTGAGCAGATTGTGTTTCTGGAGCATCACATTTGTGGGGTCAATTAAACGCTCGTACAACAGTGTGTACTACTCCCTTCAGAGGACAGCACAAACAGGCTCTAACCATAGTAGAAAAAGAAGTGGGAGGCCGCGTTGCACAACTAAGCAAGAAGATAAGCACATTAGAGTCTCTAGTTTGAGAAACAGACGCCTCACAGGTCCCCAACTGGCATCTTCATTAAATAGTACCCGCAAAACACCAGTGTCAACATCTACAGTGAAGAGGCGGCTGCGGGATTTTGGCCTTCAGGGCAGAGTGGCAAAGAAAAAGCCCTATCTAAGACTGGCCAATAAAAGAAAAAGATTAAGATGGGCAAAAGAACACAGACATTGGACAGAGGAAGACTGGAAAAAAGTCTTGTGGACGGATGAATCCAAGTTTGAGGTGTTTGGATCACAAAGAACAACGTTTGTGAGACGCAGAACAAATGAAAAGATGCTGGAAGAATGCCTAAAGCCATCTGTTAAGCATGGTGGAGGTAATGTGATGGTCTGGGGTTGCTTTGGTGTTGGTAAGGTGGGAGATTTGTACAGGGTAAAAGGGATTCTGAATAAGGAAGGCTATCACTCAATTTTGCAACGCCATGCCATACCCAGTGGACAGCGCTTGATTGGAGCCAATTTCATCCTACAACAGGACAATGACCCTAAACACACCTCCAAATTGTGCGAGAACTATTTACAGCAGAAGCAGGCAGCTGGTATTCTATCGGTAATGGAGTGGCCAGCGCAGTCACCAGATCTGAACCCCATTGAGCTGTTGTGGGAGCAGCTTGACCGTATGGTACGCCAGAAGTGCCCATCCAACCAATCCAACTTGTGGGAGCTGCTTCTAGAAGCGTGGGGTGCAATTTCTCCAGCTTACCTCAACAGATTAATAGCTAGAATGCCAAAGGTGTGCAATGCTGTAATTGCTGCAAAAGGTGGATTCTTTGAGGAAAGCAAAGTTTGATGTAAAAACAATGTTATTTCAATACAAATCATTATTTGTAACCTTGTCAATGTCTTGACTCTATTTTCTATTCATTTCACATGTATGGTGGTGAATAAGTGTGACTTTTCATGGAAAACACAAAACTGTTTGGGTGACCCCAAACTTTTGAACGGTAGTGTGTGTGTGTATGCATTTGTGTCCATCCGTTTTGATCTGTTTTTCCATTGACTTCCATTGTAAATAAAAACGGATCAAAACAGATCCGTTTTTTTTTTGATGGACGCAAAAACGTAGCTGACACTACTTTTGTGTCTGTTAAAAAATTGATCCTTTTTGATCCGTTTTTTTTTACAATCTAAGTCAATGGAAAAACGGATCAAAACGGATGCACACTAATGCATCCGTTTTTTCCATCCGTTTTTCATCCATTTTTTTGCAAAAAACGGATGAAAAAAAACGGATTGCAAAAACGCGGTGTGAACCCAGCCTTATGGGAGTATGATGTTAATGTAAAAAGTAACTACAGGTATATCAATAAAAATCTTCCCTTGGGTGTGTTATTTACATAGTATACCTTTATTGTCATTGCACAGGGGGAAAAAAACAATTCAAAACAATCCTAATGGTTCTCAATGTACCTGTCTTTTTTATTATTGCATAGAGAGCTGAAAGAGAAGATTCAGCCAGAGATCTTAGAGCTTATAAAACAGCAGCGACTTAACCGGCTGGTCGAAGGCACCTGCTTTAGGAAACTAAACAGTCGGAGAAGACAAGGTATGTTCTATGATCCTTTTTTAGACTTGTGTTTTATTCAGACGTAGAGCTCTGTTCTCATCATGTTTTGGTCAACCATAACACAAAAATATTTGCTTACAAAAAATATGAGATGTAAACTATATAAAATGTATCCTGTAAAGTACCTGTATCTTTCTGTAGAGAAAAATATTGTCATTTTGATAAACAGTTTTTCTAGTCACAATGGGGGTTTTTTAAATTGACTTTTGGTGCCATTTAAATGACTTCTGCAGCACAATCTGAAGTCTTGCCAAGTGTAGCCAAAGACCAGTACAGAGACAATGTCTCCAAAATAGAGACAATGGTAAAAAAAAAAAAAAAGGTTAGAAAGTTTGTTAGTTAAAAAGAAAAGTTAGAATTTACATAATGTCATTTAGTAAAAGATTAGATGGTAAAAATGTTGGTTGAAGTGTTCCTTTAGGGATCTGGCTGTTGGAATTAAATAACTCACATAGCAGACCCCAAACTGGTCTTGTTTTAAAAATTTAGAAGAACTTGACTGAATGCTTTAAAAAGATGCATATCCCGTTCACTGTTACATGGCTGTCTGTCACTTTTTTAGTGCTGTTACTTCATCACTGTCACAGTAGAGAAGAGTCAAATAATTTTCAGGCAATAAGAACAAATGTTTTAACTTAATTTAACTGGCAAAAAAGAAGTAGCATTTACTGAATAGACTTTAGTGCATTAAATGAAACCTCTGGAAAAGTAACATTATTCATCATGTTAGTTTTACCTCTGAACATTCCCGATCACATGTATTAAAAAAATCGCATTTACATCAGAGCCCAAAATGGTGGTAACTGCTAAGCACTGCTAGATCCAGTATGATGTCACCATTGGTTGTGGGTAGAGATGAGCGAACCAGGTTCGAGTCGATCTGAACCCGAACGTTCGGTATTTAATTAGCGGGGGCTGCAGAACTTGGATAAAACTCTAAGGTTGTCTGGAAAACATGGATACAGCCAATGACTATATCCATGTTTTCCAGATAGCCTTAGAGCTTTATCCAACTTCAGCAGCCACCGCTAATCAAATGCCTAAAGTTCGGGTTCGGATCGACTCGAGCATGCTCGAGGTTCGCTCATCTCTAGTTGTGGGCCTTCTGATAGACAGTTTTCCAAATTTTTTTTTGAGCTACTTGTAGGGATGCAGTCTTTCTGTATATAGTAATTTTGTAAATTACTATTATTATTATATTAAAAATGTTCTTCAACTTCTGGAGATATTGTAATTTCCGTAAGTTCCGTGCAGGTTTTTCAGATACTCTATTTAAAAGAAATCTGTTACCAGCCACAAGGGTTTTGAACCTGTCACACTATAACATAGCACCTAGTGCAAAAATATAGCCAGTAGCTTTATTTGGGCCGTCTATGTAATCTAAATGCTAAAAAAGACCTTTTTTCCATCTGCCTAAACAATTGGAGAGCTAAGGTGGTGCCAAGCCCACAAAAGCCACAGCCAAGCACACCTCTCCCCACCCTGTCGTATCCTGAGTGACAGTCATGGCCCAGCTTCTAGCTCCAAGCTCTGACCTCAGGTCTCAAACATGCGCCATGAATCAAAATCTAAGTGCATGCGAGTAAGTTTCCCTAACGCTGACAACATCCTGAATAACTGGCCTTATGGGGGCTGTAAGAGACTGTTGGAGATCACACTGCTCTGACATTGGGAGCTCTATTTTATGCTTGCATCTTCAGGATGCTGCTGCTACCGGGGTAAGCAAAACAAGAGTCCGTGGAGCCTCGGTTGTGAGTCTCAAAACACGGGATAGCCAGATATCTCTAGCCTGTTGCCACGGGGTGCCTCCATGATGGGGAGAGCACCACACCACCCTGAAAGATAGCCCCTTAAGTCTCACTCGGTTGTGAGTATTGGAACATAAATAGGGAAACAACAGGATGGCCCCTTTTTGTCAATGTCTAACTTAAGGTACGAGTATTGCGATCATGACAAGGGCTTGCCAAGGCAAGCATCCATCCACAGACAGCCGTTTCGGGGTATTTGCCCCTCGTCACTGTGGAGCAGGATTCTGGATAGTTGGGGCAATGACAAATCAACCAACAAAACACAGTAATCACTGAACTCAAGGAGATCAGTGAAAAAATACCAATGGAGTACTCAATTAAGTGTCTCCAACGATGCCCCCAAAATTTTAAATATGCAAAACAAGAGTCCGTGGAGCCTGCGAGCCTCAAAACACGGGATAGCCAGATATCTCTAGCCTGTTGCCACAGGGTGCCTCCATGATGGGGAGAGCACCACACCACCCTGAAAGATAGCCCCTTAAAGCGACTCTGTACACACAATCTGTTAATCCAAGATCTGTCCTGCGGTCCGTTCGGCAGGTGATGCAGTTAATGTCCTAAAAAAAATGCTTTTAAACTTGAAGCCCCGTTCCAAAAGGGGAGTATCTGTGCCCTAAATTTGCACAACCTCTCTGTCCCTCCTCCCCACCCTCTTCATCATTAGGAATGCTCCAGGCAGATTGCCTCCTATTCCCCACCTGTGGCAGCCCGACACATGGGCTGGATCGTTAAGGACCTGTGCAATGTTCAGCATGGAGAAAATGTTTCAGTGGCATTCCTAATGCTGAAGAGGGTGGGGAGGAGGGACAGAGGGGTGGTGCAAAGTTAGGGCACAGATACTCCCGTTTGGCACGGGCTTCACATTTAAAAGTATTTTTTAGGACAATAACAGCATCACCTGCAGAACGGACCACAGGACAGATCTTGGATAAAACAGCAGCTATCCGAAGGTACAAGTGGTTTGGGGGGTCAGATTGTGGGTACAGAGTCACTTTAAGTTCCACTCTGTTGCGAGTATTGGAACATAAATAGGGAAAACGGGCCACCCTGTTGTTTCCCTATTTATGTTCCAATACTCGCAACCGAGTGGGACTTAAGGGGCTATCTTTCAGGGTGGTGTGGTGCTCTCCCCATCATGGAGGCACCCCGTGGCAACAGGCTAGAGATATCTGGCTATCCCGTGTTTTGAGACTCGCAACCGAGGCTCCACGGACTTTTTGGGGGCATTAATGGAGACTCTTGCTTGAGTACTCCATTGTAATTTTTTCACTGATCTCCTTAAGTTCAGTGATTACTGTGTTTTGTTGCTACCGGGGTAAATCAAAATGCTTGCACAAGATTTAAGCGAAGTGTTTGGTGCTGGAAGCCAAGATGGGACGAGATGGGGTGGGGAGAGGCGTGCCAGGCTGCGGCTTTTGTGGGCTTGGCACTGCCCCTATTACACTGCCTAAGAAGTACAGAATCGGTCACCAGCCACAAGGGTTTCAAACTTTTCACACTATAGAATAGTCTGCTATTCATGGACAGCACAAAGAGAGGTACCATTTGTATTAGTGTGGCTGGTGACCGACCGTACTTGTACTTATTTGCCAACATCAACATATGGTAACTGGAAATGGGGAGATACTGAAATGCATCATTCTACTTTTTTGTATTATTATACCATGATTGAACTTTATTTACATGAAATAAGAGAAATCATCTCTATGGAATACTTCTGGAAAATCTTTTAAAAGCTTTAGAGCAGCTCTGTTTCAGTTTTTGTAAAATTGTTAAAATTTAATGAGATAAAAATGAGTCTCTTTAGACAGAAGACTGCTGCTAATAGTCTACTGGATATAATATTTACCAGTATGTATAACCCCAGCCAGATGGCATTATAAGGAACAGTGTACTCTGTTCAAAAAGCACTGATTGATTTCTATTTTATTTGATGTTTCCGTGTGCAAGCTTCATGCTGTTCCCCCAGAGACTTCTTTACATGCAAGAAAAAGCCTGACATTTCAAAAGCTTCTGGGTTGTGTATTTTATCTATTGTAAACAAGAGCAGCTATGCTGCACTGTTTCAAGTTGTATTATAGGAAGCTGTGCGGTCCCTATAGCGGACCTTTATATTGCCATCTAGTAGACACTGTAAAAGTGTATAAAGCATATCTTTACCAAATTATACTGGATCAGTGCTTCTCAAACTGTGAGGTGCCCCCTAGTTGTTGGTGAGGAGCAGCTGAGGAGGCAGTTCTTATAAAGGTGGCTATAAACTGTACATTCCTGTCCCTGGCTGCAACAATCTCTGGTTCAAGAACATTATTGACTAATTACATTCTTATTTTAATGTTATACAGAGATTAGGAGACAAACAAAGGGTAGACTGAGCAATAGTTTTTATTTTTGCTTGGACTTCTGCCATAGATGGTGAGACCCCAGCCTCTTCATGGTCAGTCTGGTGAGGCCCAGGCATCACATTGCTCTGTTGGGTAAAGCTCCAGTAGAAAAAAATGTGAGAAAAGTAGAAAACATACTACAAAGTATAAAGCAAAAGTAATATAAAGTTGTCTTTAATGACATTGAAGTTAAAGGTGTAGTTCAGCAAAAAAAAAAAAAAAAATCAACTGGTGCCAGAGATGTGTAAATTACTTCTATTAAAAGAAAAAAAATATCTCATCTTCCAGTTAGGGATGGTCCGAACTTGAACTCTCGTACGAACCCGAACTCTCGGAAATGATTCCCGCTGTCTGCCCGCTCCGTGGAGAGGGTGGCTACAGCGGGAGAACCGCCTGGAAAACTGGGATACAGCCATAGCCATAGGCTGTATCCCAGTTTTCCAGGCGGTCCTCCCGCTGTATCCACCCGCTGCACGGAGCGGGCAGACAGCGGGAATCTGATGTCAGTTCCTGACGTGGACGGAGATGGCAGCAGAGAGCAATGTCTCAGACTAGAAAGAATACACCACTTCTTGCTGGACATACAGCAGCTCATAGGTACCACTGGAAGACTTTTTAATAGAAGTAAATTACAAATCTCTGGCACTTTCAGGCACCAGTTGATATGAATTTTTTTATTTTTTTTATTTTGCTGAACTACTGCTTTAAGGTCTAGAATCGAACAAGTTACCAGATGTGATGCTTTCCACCCATGGTGAATGACAGTTCTCTCCATGTCCAGCAGCCAGAGCTACACATAAAGGTAAAACTCTATCTTTCTTTGCTCAGATTTCGACATGCTATAAGAATATCATAAAGATGGTTTTTGAGTGGTACTGTATACAATACAATATTGTATATAGTACAGTGATGATTATGTTGTCCTGGATCTTTAGTGCAAGGGATGCCTGAATTAGGGCCCCATTCTCATGATGTACGTGTAGTGCAACAGAGGTGTACATCGCAATACCATCATAAGGAATTTCAATGTGCCGATGGTGGGCCCATTTACATTAATAGAACAAACATAGCCTAATAGTGGCTTCATTTGGTTTATTTCCCAAATGTATTGCCAAAAGAGTAGTCCACTGCCGTGATATGAACATGTCTGGGACTAGTTATAGGGCTAAATAAATCTTAAACTGTAATGTTTCATTTAATAGGATATTACCATGGGTCAGGCTGATTGTGATATCAAATAAAGATTCTTCCATAGGAATTATATTTAAATACATTAATACATAAACATCAGAACATAGATAATTTTGCTTGTTTCCCCCCCATAACAGGTTGACACAATGTTCCAACCTGTTATGTTATTGCAATAATATTGCATGGAGTTACTTTTATGGAAATTAGCCCTCCACCAGGGGAAAGAAAACTTCTTCTTTAGGGGCTCTATTGTAGCTACCTATAGGTGGTGTTAGAGACACCGCCTGCATCTCCGCAAGGAATGCTGCTTGGTCATTTTGTAGACTGCTAGGTTGTAAAATTCTGGCAAAATGAATGAAAGTGTGTCATATTTGATTTGGAGAGACTAAAATCCAAATTTTTACCGTAGCTTTAACAATAATGACCACAATAAGGTACACTTTTTTTTTATGAATCCGTTGTCTTATTATTTTGTGCCAGTAGGGAGGTAAATACCCATAATACCGCCACATCAGTCATGCGGCCTCCTTTCTTTATGTCCCACATTATGTCTTTTTCATGAATGCAATACACTTGAAATAATCCTCCAGAAAGGGTTTCAGATGAGAGTAGGAGGCTCAGGCTTTCAAAGACCAGATCACAGAATCAGAATTCCTCTTCTTTTTCTTTTGACTGAAGCTGCCGAATAAAAAGAAAATGGAATTGTGTAAAAGTTAACACACATTTCACTCTGTGACATGTTGAAACCAAGATGTCTGGTTTTCTTTTTTTTTCTTCTCTTTCTTCCAAGTACAAGGACTGATTTTCTTTAATTAGAAATGGGTCGCTGGTGCTGGAGCTGACTGGCAGGTATACGGCCTGTGAGCTGATAAAGAAGACAAAAAAAAGAATATCTCATAAACTGCAAATAATAAATCAAGCATCCGCCTGAAAAGAAGCATTATGTAGCTCTAAATTAAAATGTCACTCTTGTCAACTGCGTGTATTCCCTTGTGCTGTGGATTGCTCAAGAGTGGAGGATACAGACTCGGATGTCTGGCCATTGGGCACATTATAAAGTCAGTCTTGTGTATTTACTTCCTAAATCCCTCATTAATAAACTACTGGGAATTATGTTTTTTGGATTAACCATATGGGATAGTGGACAGTAATGTCAAACCAATCAAAATGAGGGTTGTTTTACATACTGTATATCGGGACTGGTTTATCATTAATATAAAGTATTTAGACTGCATAAGATTAGAAACAAAGCATGCAAAATTTATCAGCATTGCGCATACTGTGTGATAGATTTGGCACATTGTAATAAATATGTCACACTTGTTTTTCTACTACCTCTTGGTTGGCTTATTTCATTCATTTATTTTGCCTTAAAATTGATACCGTTGATATATCTGGCATATTTTAGAGAGCTTCTTAGCCATGCCCGTTTTCTAGAGCCTTTAAAAAAACGTCTAATGGACCCTGTTGTATAGCCTCCTGTTTGCTGCCTAGCTGTTGCTTACATTTAGAGGCAAACAGAAAAAAACCTTGGTATTACACACCTTCTAGACTGGCCGTGATATACCCTAATGTGTTTTCTCTGTGTTGGAGGTGCAGTAAAGATACTGGCACGATGATGCATATTTTTTGGTCATGGCCTCATCTAGCTTCATATTGGTCCATGATTGTAGACCTGATCAGGTGTAGCCTTCAATATCCAATAGAATGCACACAGTAACTAGTTCTCCTCACCATCATTGACAAAGGCTGATCGTGCGTTTTGGTTCTGACCAAAAATCATTGACCGCTGACTGGGCATCACTATGCATAATTTTAATGTGCGGCCGACAGCAGATGACTGTAAAGAAAATGATAAAGTTCATACATTTCCTATTCATGCTCCCTGGTGTCTTCCTGTCTTCTCCCCACAGCCGCTGGTGCAACTTCAGTGTTGAGGAACTGTCTGAGGTGACAAGCCACTCAGCCAATCACTGGCCGGGATAGGACCACGGAAGCCAGTGTTTGGCTGACTGACCTATTACTTCGGAGACTGGCTCTGCAGTTGTACCAGCGGTTGCAGGGAGAAGACAGTAAGACACTTTGGAGCGTGAACGGGTAATGTATGAACTTTATTATTACACTTTTAAAGCAAGGGCTACATGGACATCATTAACAATCTCCATGCAGTCCTTGCTGCACGATAATTGAGCCGTGTAATAGGCTCAGTAAACGAGCGCTGATCTAGCAGATGGGTGCTCATTTACCATAGTGATCAGGCTGTCTAGTACAGCACATGACAGCACTAAGCAACCAAACAAGCTTTATTTTATTTATTTATTTTGCATCTGTGGTTATTGACTGTGCTTCTGTACCAAGCATGTAGCACTAAAGAGTCAGTTGTATTATGTGACAGAGACGTCCTTAAGAAAAGGAAATGCACAGTAAATGAAGAGAATTAAAATCATAACTAATACCTTTTGGTTCCTTGCTAGTTCATTTACTGGTCATTCCTATGGTTATTTATATCTATAGCATTGTATACTAGTTTTCTTGTACTTTCATATTATGTCCTATGACATCAATACTTGCAAGTTTCTCAAACAACAGAGGCATTATACCCATAACCATCATTTAGATTGCAACTCATACATTTTCACATTCACTTAGCATAGGGGCTTGTGAATACTTGTTCATTCCTGCTTTAAATATACATGTGTGGTGCTATCTGGAGCATGAAATGTATCCCAAGATGATTACACTCTGCTAGCCATATAGGAGGCAAGATTCCTTCCACATAGAACTGCTTTAGTGGGGTTTTTTTTTTAGCTGGCATTGTATTTGTTTCTGATGTGTATTGAGATTCCATTTTAGTAACTTAACTCTTGCTATGGTTGCAGGTTATAGCTCCCAGGTTTCTTTCTTTATATTGTTTTTTTTTCCTATTAGCTATAAAGACTTCTGTAAGGCCAAGTTCACATCACATTTGTGATCTACGTTTAGCCTGTACCCTGAAAAATACATGTTCACTTGGGTCCATTAGCTGGAAAATGGTCAGCTATGGAATAGTGTAGTAGACTAGGTTATTTCATCCCAGTATACATTAAACTTGTACATTATTTACAATGGGACCCTATGTGTGATGGATGCCTCGGTCAGAGGCATGTGTTATATGTATACCTCACAAGCTTTTCATGACATAGCTGTTAAATCGATGCAATTATAGCCTGTGAGTAAAAGATCAATTAAACAGATGCCTTAATGTGGTATTGATCACCTATAGCTTATTATAGTATAAGTTTATGATATGTTATGAAAAAACCCACAAGGTATCTGTTAAATGGGTCCCATGTTAGTCTGTATTGGCGTCATCCATCTAAGCATACATTGGTAGCTTCTCTTGGCTTATCGAAGGAGAAGAATGGGATACAAATCTAGCCTTATAACTGTATGAAGAGTAAGTAAGAGTTAGGAGACTTGTGATCAATGGTTTTATAGCTGTGGATGTGTGTTCAGTATAAATTGATGTAACTCATAGTACATTGGTGTGTGGGCTTGAATATTGGCTGGAGTGAACACTGCACTGTGGTAGCATCAATGTCAGTGTTTGTATCTAGATGCATAAATACGAGTCTCCACCAGGATACATTGCATCCGACAAGATAAATTATTAGCATCCACCTTTTGCATAATGCCAATGTCATGGTTCTCCCAGTTTGTGTCCTATGCTCTGTATAGCTATCCCTTCTCCTCTTACAATATTTGTTGTAATATTTGCTTTATGACAAAACTGAATTTGAGCAGTTAGTGGCGCCCCCTTTTTGTTCTTGGCTTTGTAAGAATATGGGGTATATTTGTTGTTCTTGACGGCTAAAACATTCATTTACTACTTTTCTTTTGCTTGTTGAAAAAATATATTGGTTAATCTCTTTTCACTGGTTGTGGCCACATGAACAAATTGATAAAGAATCTCCTATTAACTTGCCCCATGATACCATTAATAGAGTGGCTGCACAAGCCATGTGATTGGTAATAGCAGTGATGGGTCTGAACACCACTATAGAAATGATTGATTCTCATGTGCACTAGCTGCTTTGTTGGGCTACACAATGATGGCAGGTCAATTACCTGATATAATTGTAGCTTGGTGATGTATATCTTCCAGTGTCAGTGCCTGTCAGTCTTCTAGAATGTATTTTCTGTGTGCCACCTTTCCCATTCAAGAAAGACATTAGGCATTACCATAACATATAGTGATACCTGACTATGCAGTGCTGTTTACTTGTCAGGCGGAATTCCCCCCTTGACAGCTTGTGTCAGTACATGAGACTCTCTGAAAAAAAACTAAAATGCTATTAAATGTGGAGTTATAAGTGTGAGGACAGGAAGGGACAGGTCTAATGGTTTGTATTCACCCATCATAAAGAAATTACAACCGTTTTGTTCAGACATTAGACATTTAATGATTTATAGATTATGTGCTTTTGTGTCTCTTCTCACTTTATCTTCTCCTTGATTTCTATCAATATCATTCTACGCAAGAAGTCACAAATATAGAACACATTGAAACGAATGGCTTTGTAAATAATTTAGTTTTACATTCGGCAAATTGATAAGAAACAGTGCTTTGCAAATAGTGCTTTGCTCTCTGTAATTAATTTGGATTACATTGCCAGAATATTAGTTCATTGTGAATTTTAATTCTTCTGATCCTCCCATTTATAGGCTGTATGCTAACCATTGGCACACGATTAAAATGTGTGTAAATAATGCTTTAAACTCTAAAATAAAACAACCAAATATTAAAACGTTTACATTCTTAAAGGGGCCATCCACCCAAAGTATGTAAAAAATCTGAGCAGGTTTGTTTTTTTCCCTTTAAAAGCCTTTATCTTCTCTAGGAGATGACAGCAATTCTCTCCCTATTTGCTCAGTATTATTCCTTACACAAAATGATCTCACTTACATGAAAGTTATTAGTGCAAATTGGTTTCAGATATGATTAAAATGTTAATGTACAATCAGCATTGCAATCTGATAAGATATATATATATATATATATATATATATATATATATATATATATATATATATATATATATATATATATATATAATCTTATTTCCCTATATCATCCTGTGCAGGCTTACTCACTATCTGGACTGTGTCCATCTATTCACTTCTCATAAATCAGATGCACAGACCTGGGTGTGTTCCAGCCCAGATTTCATTATCTGTTTCACTTCAGTTTCTAAATCTATCAGGGTTCATGTCAGGAGCACGGGTGAGATTGGCATCAGATGTTTCCTAGACCTTGGTGTCTCCTTGAGCAGATAGAACACAGAGCTTCTCCACAAATCTCGACCTTTCCACTGTTTGGTTTGATTTGCTCCTTTGTTCTGACAAACAGTATGATGATAATTACTCTTCCCACACAGCTCTCTAATAAAAGAAACAGAATGGAGTGAATGAAGGTCCTGGTGTCTTTAAAGGGATCTTCCTCCATTTTCTTTGCATTTGCAATGCTTTTTTATGCTACATTACAGTTTTGACTGACTGAAGGCTTAATTTCAGGTATATACAGGTGTACACATAGAAAATTCTTATAAATCCTAAATACCTTGGTAAGGTAACATAGTATTATAATAGTACAAATGTCTGTGAAATTTCAGCTGTACACTACGCAGTCAGATATTACTAGTTTTTCTAGTTTAGAAAGCGTTATAGGCACTTGTGGCATAAATAGGCTGAGATGTGCCTTGAAAATAGATCCAACAACTACAGTATGAGAAAGTCATCTATGGAACTAAGGCTTCCCATACGATTTAGTTAAAGGGGTTATCCAGTGGTACGAAAACATGACTACTTTCTTCCAGAGACAGCACTGCTCTTGACTCCAGTTTGGGTGGTTTTTTTAATTCTGTTCCATTGAAATGATTGGATCTTAATTGCAAACCACACCTAAACTGGAGACAAGGGTGGGGCTGTCTCTGGAACAAAGTGGCCATGTTTTTGTAGCGTTGGATAACCCCTTTAAGATGGTATCTGTAAGCTGCAACAGACATCCCAAACTTCTGACACTGTTCTATAGCTGTTAGGTCAAGAAAACACATGGTGCCTTCTATATACTGTATATGTTTGTGCTTCCAGAACATGAAAAAATGTTTTCATTCTCTTGCGCCATGTGTCAAAGACACTTTCCCAAGCTCCTGAAGTCGTGAGGGCTGAAATGCCTCCTCACTCCCCCTCCCATCCCTGTACCTGCTTAACTGACAGTCAAGACTCAGTTTTGAGCACCAAGCCCTGTTTTCTTCCTGTTCTAACGATATGCAAACATATCGTGTGTGTGCAGGTATGACAAGTCACTTCCATGAGCGGAGAGCAGCGGAGGAGCGTGCGCATTCTCATTCACTCACAGCGGGACACTGAGCACGGTGGGATTCCTCCGTATTTGCTCAGTGTGAACATACCCTTAGGCTACGTTCACACGTAGCAAAACTAGTGGAATGCCATTAGCCTCCTTCTCATAATGGTAGTCTTTGGGAGGCGCACGCTGCTGCTCTCCGCGCGCTGAAGAATGAACATAGCCTCCCTCTCATAATGGGAGTCTAACGGCATTCCACAGCGGACAATTCCGCTAGTTTTGCTATGTGTGAACGGGGCCTTAGGGAGCCAACATGGTTTTTGTCATGTCAGAGATCTTTTGTCATACCAAGATATAAAGCTGACCATACACATAGAAAAATTAAAGCCAACAGTAGCCAAAAAAACCCTTAAGGCCCTATTCCACCAACAGATCTGACGACAGATTATCTGCCAAAGATTTGAAGCCAAACCCAGGAACGGACTATAAACAGAGATCAGGTCATAAAGGAAAGACTGGATTTCTCCTCTTTTCAAATCCACTCCTGGGTTTGGCTTAAAATCTTTGGCAGATAATCTGTCGTCAGATCTGTTGGTGGAATAGGACCTTTACAGAGGTTTGTAACTGATTTTTAGTCACGGGTATTTGCAACAAATCTCACGTGTGAATTCAACCTTTCACTGAAACTGATCCATAGAAAGCTTGCTCATATAATCAGGGAGGCTCTAGTCATGAAAGGGCAGTTGTGCCTAATAAGGTGGCGATTTTTTTTTATGTATAACATTTTATAAGAAAAATTATTCTCTGTATATTCCCTGTTTACTTGTTTTTTAACATTATTTGGTTTGGTTTTTGTCTGTTCTACAGATAAATTTTGGTATTGTCGTCTATCACCCAATCATAAAGTATTACACTATGGAGACTTAGAGGAGAGTCCTCAAGGAGAGGTTCCCCATGACAATTTGCAGGACAAATGTAAGTAATCTATTTTCATTGTTACAAAACCTATGTGTTTATAATTTATGTTTAACTATACTGGTTATGCAGCCAGCTGTACTAAAACTGATGATGTAGTTTAGTCCTTAAAGGGTATTACAGATTCATCACCCCTTTAAGTTCAAGTTATCAAGGATTATAAAAAAACGCAACTACCTTCTTGTAACAACACCTGTCCTCAGGTTATATGTGGTTTTATAATTCAGCTCCATTCACTTCAAAGGAAGAGTGCTGCAAAACCAAACCCAAAACTGAGAGCCAGAGTGGCAATGTTTCTGGAAGAAAGTGGCCATATTTTTTTTATACCCCTTTAATTGTTACCATGCTCCTTCTTTACTGCAATAGACACTGCTGAGAGGTAACAATAAAACAAGTGACAGATGAAGTGAATATTATTGATTACTGTGCCACAATGCACCTGTCAAGGGTTGGGATATATTGAGCAGCATTAAACAGATACCAGACCTAGAAGTTATTGTTTTGAAAGCTGGAAAACACTAACAAAGGCCAAATTGTGCTGGTGAGACAACTTGGTCAAAGCATCTGCAAAACGGCTAGTCCAGTGGGGTGTTCATGAAAGTGTGCAATAGTTAATATCTACCAAAATTAGTCCAAACAACAGTCTGTGAGATAGCAGCAAGGTCATGTGTGATACAGGCTTATAGATGTGTGTGTAATTCATGAGACTTAAAGAACCTGCTGCTATTCTCTTGTTAGATACCTCAGGACATCTTCAGAGGTCTTGTGGTGGTTATTCCATAATGGACCAGAGCTGTTTTGGTGTCGGAGATGGTTTATTGGTTTTATGGCCAGGGCTGTATTTGCCACTAGGTGCCCAGAGGTTTTTGCCTAGAGAGGCAGGGTTGAGGATGGGTAACCAATGTTCCCATTAAGCTGGAGCCACTGCTAAGTGGAATGGCAAGAGAGCTGGGCAATGTTAAAACAAAGCTGGGCAAACACAGGAACGCTGGTACCTTAGTCTAAAAGATAATGTGGCATAGCAAATTAAATCTAGTGGAACACATTCACATGGACATCTGTTGCAGGTTTAATGCAATATTTAGAAGTGTAGTGATATTGGTTTACAAAGCATCATCCAGTGACTCAAAGGGGGCTTAATTTTCCTTTAATTTCCTTAATTTTTGTATATGCATTAGGCTGGCACCACCTCTATGTCCTTCCTCCCCACCCTCCTCATTATTAGGAATGATCCAGGAACATTTACTGCTGTTTGAGCTTTGCACAGGTGTATTAACAATCCAGCCCATGTTCATTATGCACACGGAAGGGGAATAGGAAGCAATCCGCCTGGAGTATTCCTAATGATGAGGAGGGTGGGTAGGAAGGACAGAGAGGGTGTGCCAGCCTAATGCATATACAAATGTAAGCCCCGGCCGTTAGACACAGCGCTGCCAGATTAAAAGTTGTTTTTATCACTATAACTGCATCCCCTGCCGAACGGACCCCAGGACAGATCTTGGATTAAAAGCAGCTATCTGAAGTGGTTTGGGGGGTCAGATTGTGGGTAGGGAGTCGCTTTATAAGCTGCGTGGCTGCCTGCCGCACAGCTGAAGGGGAACACTGGGGGTAACACTTGTGAGGAAGTGGAGAATAAACGTCCCTACTTTGCTTGAATCCTTAATTACCAGCGAACTTTTAGCCACATGCTGATCATGATGTTGATTTGTGATTGATCTCACCACTTTCTGTGTATGGGGATGAGATCCACAGTAATTCTGCAACTGTAAATCTGCATGTAGAGTAGTTTGTGTTGTGTTTCGGTCACAATGTTGATGTATGTGGAATGGGGTTCATTTTGGCCAAGTCCCCAAGGCAGCAGGAGCTGTAAATATGATGCTGCTTATACAGTATAAGGCTGCGTTCACACTATGTATATTTCAGTCAGTATATGTATATTTCAGTCAGTATTGCAACCAAAACCAGGAGTGGATTAAAAACACAGAAAGGATCTGTTCACACAATGTTGAAATTGAGTGGATGGCCGCCATTTAATGACAAATATTTGCTGTTATTTTAAAACAATGGCTGTTATATTTAAATAATGCCAGTTATTTACTGTTATATGGCGGCCATCCACTCAATTTCAACATTGTGTGGACAGATCCTTTCTGTGTTTTTAATCCACTCCTGGTTTTTGTTGCAATACTGACTGAAATATACTGACTGAAATATACGTAGTGTGAACGCAGCCTAAGTCATCAATGCTCTCTGTAGCTACATAAGCAATTTGATGCCACGGTAATATACAGCTCATAGCAAGTCTTTTTAGTTGCTCTGACAGCAAGAATACCAGCTAAACATGATTGCATGATGGAACAAGGGTATAGTGCTAGAAAGAAAACGGAGGAGGTGTTTGATCCATTTTGGTACATTGTATTACTATGTTGGCAATATATCGAGATGTGCCGTATGTTTCTGACGTCACAAATCCACCTGTAATTGTAGTGATTACTGGTTATATAACTATCAATGTGATACGTACTTCATTGTAATTCTTAAGTATCTATGTACTGTATGTGGAAAAAGCAGGATGTCAGTGCCTCACAGCATAGGCCATAGCATAGGCCTACTTGCTTCAGTAAGCTTTAGCAGTATTTCTGAATACTCTTGGAAGCTGAAATTACCTTTACCAAACCAGCACAATTATGTACATCCTGGGAAAAAGGGAGAGAGCTGCAGTGACTACAAATGTGCATGTAATATATCCTCACCTAATGGATTGTTGTCGCTATTTTCTGCAACAGTGCCTCTATTTAATTGTTCCTGCGAAATTTCATTGGTGCCTGCCAAAATAAATAAATATAGGAGAGAGCTTTAATGTGTTGATGAAAGGTGACGTTACCGGTTTTCTAAGAAATAGTTGAAAGGAGGAACGGCCAGTGTGAAAGCTTTGCCTTTCTTGTAGTATCAGTGTATTATTTACTCATAGAGCGGGTAAAATACATTTTCCTTGACTACAGAACTGAAGTCATGAGTAACATGATATTTTTTTTGGATGCTACCAGGTCAGATGCATTTATTTTTCATTATATATCAATTTTATGGGCATTAAACTATGCAATAAAACTGCAGTATCTACAGTATGGGTTCATTTGGCTGAAATACAACTGTATTCTTAAAGAGGATGTAGGAAGAGGATGTAAAGAGGATGGAGGAATCCCCCGCCCCTGTATGATGCGGCTCCATTCATTCTAATGAAGCCGCGTCATAGAGGGGAGGGAATTCCCTCCCACTGGGGGTGGGATGGGCCAGCCCGCCTCCTGTGCTTCAGCTCCGGCCCAGGACCCATGGATAGAACTGTCGTACACGGGATCCGGGGCTCGGTTCAAAAAACGGACTGCGGCACCGGCTTCCCTGTGCCTGTACCTGATAGTACATCCTCTTTAAGACCTGTTGTACTGTAGCGGCACCTCAGAACATAGTAGCAGTATTGACATTGATAAAAGATTTTATGCCTATCTGGGATAGACATCTAAAACATATGATCTAAGGAAAGAAAATAAATAAAAGTAGACTGGATGGACCTTGTGGTTTTTAAGAAAATAAGTGCCCCTGTATACTAAATAATGAGAATTAGTTTCCTTATTGTACAAACACTTTGGAATTAAAGGACGACTCCAACTTTTTTTTTCTCCTTAATTAACACACATTACAAAGTTATATAACTTTATAATGTGTGTTAATTAGCTTTCTGGCTCTGTTTTACACAGCTCAAGAACCATGCAGCAAGGACTACACGGACATAGTACATAGTATAGAAAATAATAAAGCAATACTTTACCTCCCAACACTCCCCATTGTCAGTCCAGCTTCTCCATACTTTCACACAACGTATAATTTCATTAAACAATGGCCATAGTTGCAGTTTTGCAACCACAGCTGTTATTTAATGAAATTGTAGGTTGCTTTAAAAGGTTACTCCAGCGGGGGGGCTATTTTGGGATCTGGCCAGGGATGAGGTGGCTAAGAGAAAAGATGTGCACTCACCTCCCCGGATCCAGCGGCGGGTCCCGTATCGCGGCGCTCCGGTCCCCGGTTCCCGGCTGCTTCCTGGTGTCTGACGCGGGTTCGAGACGTGACGTCTCAAGTCCGCTCAGCTAGTCAGTGACAGAGACGGGATCCGTTTCAAGTCTGCTCAGATCCCACCTCTGTCACTGACTGGCTAAGCGGACTTGAGACGTCACTTCTCGAGCCCGCATCAGACACCAGGAAGCGGACGGGAACGGGGACCGGAGCACCGCGATACGGTACCCGCTGCTGGATCCGGGAAGGTGAGCGGACGTCTTTTCTCTCAGCCACCTTCTCCCTGGCCAGGTCCCAAAATAGCCCCTGCGCTGGAGTACCCCTTTAATTACTATGGAATCCCGGCTGGAGTGTATACACTCCACCCAAGATTCCTTGCAGCCGCGTTGAAAACTGACAGTTTTGTGCGTCTACTATTCATTGAATAGAGGCCGCACAGGACTGACAGAGCAGACGATGTAAAGTGCAGCTCCGGCTGCACTTTACATTGTCAACTATGGTTAATTGGAATGCAGACACACTCGTATGTGCCCACATCCCAATTAAAAACAAAGTTCACTTACACCGGCTGTTCTGTAACACGGCTGTGTCACAGAATGACCGATGTCATAAGGTGTGTGAACCCGGCCTATAACTGTATTATTTTCTATACACTTTCATCGGCCACCAATCTCACACCTCCTATTACATAAAACGATGCGCAGTCAGCAGCCAATGATTTTTTAACTTTATTACACGGGGTGATATCTGCACGATTCTGCTTGCCAGCAGCTGTCAGGTTTTAGAACTGGCATAAATCCCTCTAACCATTGTTTTTTTACAATTGCCCGTGTGCAAATGGTGTAGTGTATTAAGAAACTCTGATAAAATGGGAATGATGCAGCTAGAGATTGCTGGTTTTCGCTGTTCTTTATCTTATGCACGATGCATTATTCATTTTGGTACAATAACATGTAAAAAGACTCACTGTAGTGTATAATCTATTTTTATTATTCTGCATATAATCTCTCTCCAGTTAAAACATGTCGGGGCTTATGAGGATAAAAATAAAAGATTTTCAATGGATTTCCAGCCTAATGTAATTACTGCTGGGAGCTTGGCATCTGCTGTAAACATAAATGCAGGTCCTTGTGCATGTAAAATTAATCTGACTGTTTTTGTTGATTGAAACTATAGTGCATTGAATCTCAAATCGCAGAAATAAATAATGGAAAAATATCGAATATTATGCGATATCCCCTGCGGCCATACAAATCATTGTCATTGTTCTTTAGGATTAATAGTTCTGAAAGAGGCTTATCGGCAATTAGTTCACAATAACAAATAATATAAGGATTTCTAGAACCCCTGCCGTAGAGTATTTGGAAGTTACTCCTATAAAATGTACAAAATGTCACTCCACGATTGTCACAAGTCTCACAGGATGGTAAAATCCTAATGTGTGTGCATTGTATGTGCTTTGGAGCAGATTATGGGTTGGTTAATGTGTCATCTAAAGGTCATACATTTCTGCTCTCGGCCTTGCCCATCGTGCTTGGTTGTAAGAGTTGTAGTGATAAAAATATCTGTATTTGTCAAAAATCAATCATCCGGTTTTCACACTCCCAGGACAATGTTAAGCTATGACTGGGAATGTTTGAAATGTTTGGTACATTGCTGTTATCATTTACGGAACATCTGTCAGGTAGAAAAGATGTGCTTACATGGCTACATAGCTGCTGTATGTAAACAGTGAGACTATCCATACCTTTATTGTGGTTGTCTGAGGCTGCAATCCCCTCACAAGATGTTCCTCATTACCGCTCCTTATTGTACTGAAGGCCGCTGGCCACGCCTCTATGACACATTACAGCTGTAATAAAAACCATCTCTTTAGGTGATTGCAGCATTAGACAACTACAATAACAGATAATGACAATAGTTTCACTGCTTGCATAGCTATGTAACCATATAAGCAGTTTGGGACATCTTTCTTATGCAGACTTTGCCATCTTCCTTTGTCACCTACAGAACAGCAATGTTCAGCTTGTTGCCATTTGGTATAAATCAAGATTCTAGAATTCTAACATTTGTATCGTAAAAGGTATTACTTTGGTGCAATGCATTGTGGGAAATGTATTTTTCTACTTGATAGTAAAGCAATAAAAAAATAAAAAATAAAAAAAGCACTGTGTCTGATATTTTCAGGCCTGAGTATATCTCACAGTGCACAGTCTATCTCACAAACAGCCCGTGCCCACTTGCCCTATTAAAGCATATAGACCTTATAGGCGGGGTCTGCCATTTGGAAAACCACCTGTTAGCCAGAATACAGACCCTCTCATTGAGAGCAGCACCTTTTTAGCAGACTCGACATGTTGTTCAACTAAAAGGCCACCCTATAATACTACATTTCCCTCAGTGGGGAAATTGTGTGGCTGGCTGCGGATTTGCCTGAAAAATGAGTGGCTTGCCATGAGTGGGCCCACAAAGATCAGCTTCTCATCATGATGCCTGCATGTCTAATAGGTGTTCTCTGGTGAGACGACCCCCTTCATGCTAAATGTGGCTTTGTAAGCAAATCTAAAATGAAAATGAATTCTAATGTAACTTCTTTAATAAAAGCGCGAGTAAAATATCTATAAATTCTTCTTATGACTTAAGCAGACGTAGATTCGGCAGTGTTCAATGAAAGCATTTCAAGCTGTGTAAATTGTTCCCTAAAGTATTTTCTCAGCTTCCTAACAGCATTATAAGGGCTCAGCTGTAAGTTGGGTTTTGACTGTCTAAAGTGGCATCTCCCTGTGCAGCATTATACGTATTCATGTTAAGTTAAGTTTTCTTGTCTCCATATAGTGCCTGTAGCAGACATTAAAGCAATATTGACTGGTAAGGACTGTCCTCACATGAAGGAGAAAGGCGCCCTCAAGCAGAATAAGGTGAGATGTCTGGAAAGTATATCATTGTAATATTCAGTAAAGTGCGCTTCTCCTGCCTCCTTCTAGTGATTCATCATAGCTCCTTGTGTCTTCCCGGTGGCACAATTTATGTCACTTTGTTAGGCTAGTCTATAATTAACAGATGACATGTATAGTTGCCTTGAAGCTTTCATAGTCAGATAATTATACTGTGAGCATCTGAAGTGTCAGGATCCATAGTGCTAATGGAAAAAGTGCTGCTTCATAGCCAATCACTTTTTATATTAAAAAATGAACAAATCCAAGAAAAAATGAAATAGGTTTACATTTGCAACAACGGCCCTGATTAATTCAAAAGATACTTTCCATTGATAATAATTGGAATCACACTGACATCATAGTTTTGTGCGGCCACTATTCATTAAATAGCGGCCACACAACCCTGATGGAGATTGCAGCTTCGGCTGCATTTTCATTGTGTGCAATATTAAATTTGGGATGCGCCCGCATACCAATTCAATAGAAATAAAGTTTATCCATCTGGTAGTGCAGTACCGACCAAGATAAGCTTTGCTGACACCGGTCGTTCTGTGACATGGCCGGGTCACAGAACAGATGGTGTCATACGTTGTGTGAACGTAGCCTTAAACTGTAAAATAATCAGGTATGGTTTTTTTACCTAGTTATCGAGACTGGTCGTAGACTGTCTCTTTTTGGTTTGAATACCCAGCAATCATTCCATAGACAAGCCTTTGTTCATCGGATTATTAAATCTTTTATCACCTTAAAAAAATCCTTGTTTATTAGTCACACATCTCCACATGCAATAGGGGATACATAGCTGACAAATGATGGAAGTAAAGGGCCAAACAAATGGTCCAGCAATTTGCTGTGCAGCCTTGCCACACGATTGTCGAGCCATGTAAAAGGCTCTTTAAACAAGCACAAAGATTGGCCTGTCTAAAAGGGCTATGCTTATACAGTGTAGTTTGATGGATCAACAAGATCTGTGAGAGACAGTTGATTCTGGTATTCAGGACCTCCTCCAGTATGTCACTCTACAGCACTAATATTTTGGTGGGGGAGTACAGTTAATAGGTTACTGAGGCCCATGAGGATTCATCATGGGCCTCATCCTCAGTCTTCATTTGTATCTAGATATGGAATAGCTATCATAGCTCTACTTTAAACCCATGTCTGTCTTTCAATTTGGGGATATTTTGAGTTTTAATTAAAAGATACATTGAAGGATGTAAATTTCTCTGCAGGGGGCGGTGCATTGCTGATAAATGCAACAATTAAAGGGGTTTTCCACTCAAACATAACTTTTCATATATTGCTTCCCATAGTGAGACTAACAATTCATTTCATGCTTGATATTATCTTGCCAGTCTCCTTATCCCAGTTCTGAACTGCTGCTTTCTGCTGAAGAGACAAAAACTCTGTGTGAGAGCTTTTCTTTCCATCCCCTCCTCTTCCTCCCTCCCTTCCAACAAGGCTTATGTAAACAAGTCCCTATCTGCAACTTTGTAGCAACTTTGTAATGTGAGAGGATTAGTCACAGTGAAATCATCACAACTTGACCTCAGATTAACCCTCCCAGCATTACAAAGTTGCACATACAGCCTACCAGGGACTTGTTTACATTAGCCTCCTTGGAAAGGAGGGGGGAGATGGAGACTGAGAAAAAAGCTAATACACACTTTTTGTTGTGTCTTCAGCAGAAAACAGCAGCTCAGAACTGGGGTAAGGAGACTGAATAACAAGTATGGAATGAATTTCTAGTCTCACTATGGACAGCAACATATGAAAAAGTTATGTTTGAGTGGACCACTGTATTAACACCAATGTCTGGGCTTTGAGTGGTTTCTTCTCATATATACATATATTATTCTTTCTATAGGAGGTGCTTGAGTTGGCATTTTCTATCATGTATGATTCCAACTGCCAGTTAAATTTCATTGCTCCTGATAAACATGAGGTAAGTGAATAAAAAAAATTACAAAATCCCATGCCAGCCTACCTAACGTACTTCATACATCAGGAGATTTCAACTGGTTAAATAAACTTTCCTTTATCGTTCATTGATAAGCGCTGCGGAACCGT
Source organism: Dendropsophus ebraccatus (assembly GCF_027789765.1). Taxonomy (NCBI): domain Eukaryota; kingdom Metazoa; phylum Chordata; class Amphibia; order Anura; family Hylidae; genus Dendropsophus; species Dendropsophus ebraccatus. The sequence continues at coordinate 143,381,970 of NC_091455.1, read as the reverse complement.
TTGGCGCGATACAAATATTAGTAGTAGTAATAGCAGTATTAGTATGCTGTATAAATAAAAAGTAGATTTTGTACATTTTAAAACTTTAGAATTTTATCAATGGCTTTAGCTTTATAGAATTCTTCTTTGTACTTCTTTGCCAAGAGGTTATATAATGTATTCACTACACTGTCAGTAAAGTGCTTTATCACAGTCCCCTGTGATTACACTGCTTCAGTGCATGACCCCTCATTCAAGGCTCTTCCATAATGCATCTCCCTCGGGTACCGGGCTCTAAAATGATGCCTTCCTTATCTAGGGTACAAAGATAATCAGCGCCATTATTATGTTTCCAAATGGAAATCAGCCAGCAATTATCATTTAGGGCACGCATAGGAGCAGATGTGCTAAATGCAGGTGACACTGGGGGCTGATATCAATGGCAATACTAAGACTGTCATATTACTGCTTGAAAATTGTACATTTACAACAGCCAAGAGATTGCAGTTCGCATTTACTAGAGGTCACACTTGAGGGCAAATGGTCCTAACAGAATAGTTTGACATGTCGCCTTGTAGCTCTAAAGTAATATACTATGTATCATTTTAGTTAGAAATTTTTCAGGCAAAGCATAAAATTGAACACATATAGTACCAGCAAGTGAGAAGCTTTTAATAGCGGGACGTGCAGCCATGTTAGTTTTCACTTTGTAAATTCACAGTGACTTATGGTAAACTAGACGGTATAATCATGTATAAGCTGACTTTATTTACTACAGTAGGTCTGTTAGTTTTGCATTGTTTTAGTCGAGCAGAGTTATGGGATATATGTTATCCATTAGAGAATTGATCTCCAACCTTTGGCTTCTAACTGCCTATAACTGACTGTTGGGATATGCTTGACGTGTATGTGACAGCTGAAGAGCCACTAGTTGGAAAGCATCACATTAAAGATTGGATGATTGCACTGTATGTATTGCCATAACTCATCCATTATATCTTTTCTTCCTCTGCAGTATTGTATTTGGACAGATGGACTTAATGCATTACTTGGAAAAGACATGGTCAGTGACCAAACCCGAAATGACATGGACACATTGCTTAGCATGGAAATAAAACTCCGCCTTCTAGACCTGGAAAATATACAAATTCCTGATGTACCACCTCCTATTCCAAAGGAACCTAGCAACTACGATTTTGTGTATGACTGCAACTGAGAATAACACTTCGGAACTCCTATTTCAACTGGAATTACTGAAACTGGATACTGAAATGAGACTTGAGACATTCCCTGACTTAACTAAAGTCTTTCCAAATCTGAGGCCACTTTAGTTGGCCAACACACCTGGCACAATATTCGAGTTACACATTATAAAAGTCTAATGGCATGAAAAATCTTAAAACAACATGCCCATCTTTCTAATGCTTTAAATGACACAATGACTATGACTCCACCTGAAACGCGTGGTGCCCTCAGCTTTATGTCCTGGAGCTATAGAATGAACAGACATTATTGTCCATACGGTTTCTGACTCTGATGAGACATGCAGTAGGCACAGAAAAAGGCTACTGATGGTCTGTAAACTGCTTATTAGCATTGCATTTTCTTCTTTTTTCTTTCCTAACCCTCTCACTAGTTAAGTAGATATCTAGTTGGATTAGAAGTAGTCAAATGACTAGCTTGGTGTTGAATAGTGCAGTCACTGTGTCACCGACAGACTCTATTTCTCTTTTTAGAAAGCGATGACTACACATTAGAGATGACTAAGATATTCTTCTGCCATGTATTTATAAAATTGCAGACTTGTGCCCTGAAGTAGGCAGTTGAGTTTGCAAGCAATGCACACTGTAATGACATATCATACAGTATGACAAAGAATCAATGCATTTATTTGTAAGAGACCAGACAGCGGCTTCGTCTGCTGGTCACTACAGTTAGGTAGTCTGTAGGTGGCAATATCCATGTTCTATCAGTAGATAGCCCCATCAATAAGACTTGTTTAGCACATCCTATGCGCAGAAGGTTCGTATGGTTTCTAGCTCTGGGATCGTAAGTGTTATATCGGGGTATAATAGGCTTTGATTTCAGGAAAATATCTTGCAGTTTGTTTCATTCTAATTTAATAAAATCAACTAACAGTATACATTATAGTGAAGATCACTGTGACTTTTTCTAACACACCTCATATATCACCATCAAGACCTTTAACAGGACTTAGGCTGAGTTCATATGTATGTTTTCTGTGCAGAAGTGATGATTTTTAAGAGATTATTTTACAATTCGAGTTAGAAAAAGGTGTTTTTCTGACTAACAGTGCTGCTCTTGGAGTGAATCTGGTAGTGCAGCTAAGCTCCAATGCTTCATGTTAATACAATACCAGACTCAGATTATAGACAATAGTGGCGCTGTTGCCAGCAGCAAAAATTCAACCTTTTAAAAAATAAAAATATTTTTTTTATATAACCCTTAAAGCATAAAGTTGGATTGTTATATGGCCCATGAAATGTTCAGCAAAGAATCCGACTCGTTGCTTTAAATTATCATATCACCTATGCTTTTCTATGTTTCCAAGGTTCACCTGATCCAGATCGGCTCTTTTTTACAAATATAAACACCATACAGTTATTTTCCCATTAGTTAGGCAGAAATGTGGATTAGCTTACTAACTGTATTTTTTTAATGCAGGGCAATGTATCAGTGGAAAGATGATTTATTAGTTGTGTTTAGCGTGAAGTTAAAAAAAAGTTTAAGTATAATGCATTTCACAATTTACTGTCTTGGATTTTCTATTTATTTAATATATGCGAGAAATTTCATCCAGTGACCTGGAAAGGATGTACATATTTATCTCAGTTCATAATAAACTGTATGTGGCTTTTCCTGTGTGTCTACTTCTGTCTACTTTGTGATGAAATTTTCACTTCACAGATTTGAAGAGTATACCGAACAGTAGTGGTGGATTATAATAGGGGCGTTCCGGGCGGCAGCCCAGGGCCCTGAGCTCCTGGGGGGCCCATGACCACCCAAAAAGACTTATACTTTCAGTGGTGTACTGTCTCCTGGCTACAGTTCTGCCATGATTTGCAAAAAATCACTTTTTTTTTATGGCAATTTTGCACAAATCAGGACATCATAACATTATCTATCCTGTACTATGAACGCCAGGCTAGTGCTGCCATAGTTACAGTGGGGTGGGGGGGGGGCCCAGGCTTGGTGAACAGCCCAGGGCCTATGGTAAAGTTATTCCGCCCCTGATACCGAATGTAAAGGCTTTTTATCCTTGTCTGATAATTGGGAAACTGAGTGTTCCTGGAAATACCTGTTCCTGATTATTGTCTAGCCAATAGACGAGCATAAGCTTGTTTGTTGGCCAATTGGATCTTTTGTGCAGCCTTTAAGTTATTGTACACTAAGAATTTAACTTCTTAAGGACGGGGCCAATTTTCGTTTTTTGCGCTTTCGTTTTTTCCTCCTTGTGTTTAAAGGGCCATAGCACTTGCATTTTACACCTAGAGACCCACATCAGCCCTTATTTTTTGCGTCACTAATTGTACTTTGCAATGACAGGCTGAATTTTTGCATAAAGTACTCTGCGAAACCAGGAAAAAATTCAATGTGTGGTGAAATTGAACAAAAAAATGCATTTCTTTTATTTGGGGGGTATTTGTTTTTGCGCCATTCGCCCAGGGGTAAAACTGATGCATGTTCCTCAAGTCGTTACAATTACAACGATATATAACATGTATCTACAAAAAATTGGATCGACACCCGTATAAAAATTAAACAACTTATTTCTAGCAAAGAACACACAATAAAAACAACAAGAGGCAATACCAAACATGAAAATAATCCAGACCATGTGATTGGGAAAAATTAAATAAGGCTATGTGTTGTAAACAGTGTTTAGAAAAAGTGCTAATGATAGTGCAAACAATATTTTTACAATGACGCTACATGTATTCAAGTCCACAGTGTACTAAGGCAATTCCTGTTCTACACTCATATAGTGTCTAGTCAGCTGTGTCACATAAGTATAACCTATTAGCAGCACTACCAGTGAACCTCTCTAGTGCATCTCATCCGCACTATGCTCACATGTAAACATAATCACAAATATTGCACAAGCCAAGTATAGAGTTATTGCATCTTACCCATAAATTCACTAGTCTGGTCGGTTCCCCAACGCACGTTTCGCAATCGTAAAACAACCTTTTTGCTTCCTCAGGGGGCGTTGCCTATTCAATCATGTGGGCTCTCTTCTATACCTTGGTCTGGTGATGTCATAAGTACTTCCGGATTAGCCGGCGCATGCGTAAATGAACTCCTGGAGATCACACCACTCCTCCCTCGGCGTCCAGCAACACCCCGATACCCATAACCAATATGGCCACCGACATGGGAGCGACGCCTGTGTCCGCCTGGGTGAGCAGCATCCAGGTGATTCATTCACGCATGCGCACATCCGTGCAACAGCTTATCGCATGGTTCTATGGCAAATTTAAATGGAAGCTAGTATACTATTACTCACAGAGAAGGTTATGGGCCCCTTGTTGGCATATATTTAATAAAATGAGGGAAAAGGTTATACTATACCAAACCATAAATATATAAGAGTGTAAAGTGCTATACTGAGAATTAGTGTAACCTGAATACTCTGAAAAAAAACGCATCAAAGACGCACAAAAAAAAAAAAAAAAATGGGGGGAATTTTATTTCTTATGGTGTAATCTTCTCCTTTTCCTTCTAACGGGCCATTCCAGATATGATTTTTTCTCTCTTCACAAAAACTCTTCATTTCCTGTTATACTTCACTCCCATTAGTCCCATGCCTCTGATATCAAGACCACATATTTCAGTTACATCTAAAATAGAACATAAAAACAGACAACACATTAAAAACATGAACGATCACATTATAAAAACGGCACAAAAGTACAGTGGTCATTTAAACCATTGGGCACCTCCGTACCCAAAATTGAGATCCTTCTGGGCTAAGATCTGTCTTACATTCCTACCTCTGATGCCAGTCCTCACATGTGGACAGCTGCATCCGATTACTGAAATAGCGGGCACGGCGATCAGACCGTGCCCGCTAATAGCCACGGTCCCGGGCTACACGCGGCACCTGGGATCGCAGCGGTTCAGAGCGGGGTCGCCGCGCGGCAGTAGAAGGAAGTAATGTGGCACTAGCCAACTCAGCAGAAAATCCAAAGTGTTTATTACATATTCACCGCAGTCATCTAGGGTGTACGAGTGAGTCAGAGGGGCCAGAGACAATATTACCTGTCTGACTACATTGTGACAACTGTAAAGATTGGTGGAGTAGAGATAGTGCTGTGGGAAGAGTTGGCCAGGCTTCTTCTGATTCTATTCTGATTAATTTGGTTTCAGAGATTTTAAAAAATTAAACATTTTCAGGTCCTTAAAGAGGCACTCCAGTGAAAAATATTTTCTTCTTAAACCAACTGGTGCCAGAAATTTATACAGGTTTGATACTTAAGATTCTAATACTTAGTTGCCCCTAGCAACCAATCAGATTCCACCTTTCATTTTTGAAAGACTCTGTGAGGAATAAAATGTGTAATCTGATTTGTTGCTAGGGCAAACTGAGACAATTCTACTTTACACCAGTTTGATAAATCTCCCCCTTAATGTGTGTTCACTTAATTCCATTTTCTGAAGGACTGCACCTTTATCTGACTCTAATACAGGGGGTGGTTTCTTTTGTCTAATTTTCCAGAGATAAAGGGCATTGCATGAACTAAATTCTAAATTTCCTTTTTCAGTTCTAAATAATAAAAGTATATGAGAAAATATCACTCTCCTATTCATAACTAATACCTATATGTGCTTTATTGTGTATTTACACATTTAGTCGTTTTTCAGGATTCACAATTAAAGTGTCACTGTCGTGAAATTTTTTTTTGCAGAAATCAATAGTCCAGGCGATTTTAAGAAACTTTGTAATTGGGTTTATTATCAGAAAAATGCATTTTTATCATGAAAAAGCAGTTTGAAGCTCTCCCCCCTGTCTTCATTGTTCTCCTATGGAGAGAGCTAAAGAAAAGACCAAAACAGGACAACAAAGAGTTAATCTACAAATCCCTCACGGGATATCTCCTTGACAGTCACCAGTGACCTGTCCCTGAGCTCGGATTACAGCTGTCACCCAGCTCCGTGCCTGTAATCCTCTGTTATCTGCTTTCTGCTGCCGGCTACCTCCCTCCTTCCTCCTCCCCCTCCCCTCTCCCTAGAACAGACAGGGGACGTCTCCTGCAACAAGTCACATTTTCAGATTTTTCAGAGTGGATGAAAAAGAGGAAGGAGGGGGGGGACCTGGGAAAAAGGCTTTTTACATGCAGATCATGGCAGATTTGGCTAATAAACCCAATTACAAAGTTTCTTAAAGTCGCCTGGACTATTGATTTCTGCAAAAAAAAAAAAAATACGACAGTGACTCTTTAAAGACAAAACTACAGAATGTGTCCTTACTAAGGAATTTAAGCTTTTTTTTTTTGTAATTGGGACATAAAAAACCACAAGGAATTATTGGTGAAAAAGATGTTGAAAGCTGTTTCTTTAAATTGTTAAGATACAGAATGATGGCAAATATATTCTTTACTTCACGCCAGGTTTTAGCATTCAAATCAGAGCTGGGAATAAGCGACAGTCCTCTTTGTTGTGATTATAGATGAGGTTGGGCATGGCTCGATTCATGCCTGTATTTCTATGAAATTTCACAGTTGAGCCCCCAATCAGCATTTTTCTCCATCTATTGCATTTCTGATACACTTCTGCCTTGATGGACTGTTAATCACAGAACGCATTGGAGTGGATGGAAAACAGATGATAATGGATAGCAATTTGTTCCCCAACCCCCTTTTATTTCCTAGTATGGTAGCTAGTCTGTATTCGCCCTGTATAAATACTGCTTCTAACTAGGCTATTGCCCAATATAAAGTACCAGACAAACCCTTGAAAAAAAATGAGTAGCAAAACCCTAACCGCTTAATGCAATAGTCTATCATTTGTTGACAAATGTCAAGCTGTACACAGCACATTTTCTGACCCATAGATTGTCAGCTCTGTTTGACTGTGAGCCTTGTTTGGTTGAGGCCTATCAGCACCAACACCAACAAGTCATGAGGACATTGGCCTCTCTACAACAATGACTGGTAGTGAAGGCATGAGGTAGAGCAGTAGCCACATTAGCTGCTCAAGCCTCCAACCAATGATAAGTGACTTCCTCAAGCCGCCATAGGAAGATACCCATCAGCCCCAAACTGAATTGTCCATCAAGCAGCAGCTGAAGTTCCATGTGAAGTTGTACTTGGAATCACCCTTGCCTCTAAATATTTCCAACACGGTGAAATTCAGGGCATAAAAGCTGGACATCACGCTGCAGCTGGCAAAGTTCGCTCTCACTGTGCTGTTTCTGTTTCTAGCCAGCAGCGTTGAATCAGAGAGAGGCTGTTCAGTGCGGCAGGGACCATTGTGACCCCAAGGAGACCAGGCTGTCTTGGCTTAGTGTGGAGAAACTTACATCACTTGCATTAATGCAAGATGAATTAAGCATGGACAGGACTGGATTTTACCTCCCGTGCCTAACAATTGAAACATCAGCCAGCAGTCAGTACGTTCCAGTCTCTATCCAAGTAAAGTCCCCAATAAAATATTCACCCACCCTAAGTATTCTTAATAGGATAATCCTGTAACAAATACCAATAGTAAATTCAAATATATTTTAACAACCCCTATTTTTTAACCCCTTAAGGACAAGGTCCTTGTGTTAAAAGGCCATGGTGCTTGCATTTTTCACCTACAGAACCACATGATCCCTTATTTTTTGCGACACTAATTGTACTTTGCAATAACAGACTTAATTTTACCATAAAATATTCAGCAAAACCGTAAAAAAAAAAGTATTTGCGTGGGGAAATTGGAAAAAAAAAAATATAATAATTCCATTTGGGGGTTTCATCTTTATGCCATTTGCCCTATGGTAAAACTGACATGTTATCTATGTTTCTCAAGTCAGTAAGATTACAATGATATGTAACATAAGTTTTATTTTACCTGACTGCTCATAAAAAAATTAAAACCTTTCAAAAAAATTAAATGTTTTTAAAATTGCTCTATTACCATCCTTATAATGCTCTTATTTTTTGGTCTGTGTTGCTGTGTTCTTTATATCAGTAGCTTGCTTGCTTATATGCAACTTTTTGATCACTTTTTATGTACATTTTTCTCACCAATCACTGACCAGCGTTATGGTCTTCCAGTTCTGCCCAATCAGAGGGTAGTTTATTTCCTGAGGGAGGTCTAGTCAGTTGATCCAGTCAGGATTTCTGTGAGAGAGCTCCATCTACAGTTCACCTGTACAGGACTTCAAGCCAAGGATTTCTTCTTTATTTCTTCTCAAGCAACCCCATCTTGGCTATGTCTGACTAAAAGCACATAGAGGAGGCTGAGGTGAACAGGGACTAAAAGGAACATCTCTGGGCAACTGCTCTCTATTCATACTTATACATTTCCTTAGGGTTCCCCTGATGGCCTTCAGTCCACTCCTCTCCTCCTAAAGCCAGCCTACCAAACGAAGTTCAAGCTTAGTAAAATAGACTTTTTAAGAAAATAAACTATTATTCCTCCAGCGAGAAGCTGTATTCAATTATATTCTCAAGGGACTGAGTTTTTTTTTGTTGCACCTCTACTGAAAAGAGAGAGAACTGTATACTATGTACTGCACTTTTAAGAATCTACAGTAAATCGGTTCCTGTTTAGGTCATCAGTAGAGATGAGCGAACCGGGTTCAGGTTCGAGTCCATCCGAACCCGAATGATCGCCATTTGATTAGTGGGGGCTGCTGAACTTGGATAAAACTCTAAGGTTGTCTGGAAAACATGGATACAGCCAATGACTATATCCATGATTTTCACATTTCCAACTTTAGCAGCCACCGCTAATCAAATGCCGAAAGTTCGGGTTCGGATGGACTCAAGCATGCTCGAGGTTTGCTCATCTCTAGTCATCGGAGATTCTGCGATTTCTTCACACTACAGCTGTACTAACTAAAAAGTGTGTGTTGGTATATACAGGGGTTGGGCGCATACCACTCCTGGCCACCATGGCAAGTGCCTCAGGGGTACACCACCATCTTGCCTAGCTATACAAAACCACCTGGCAACCTGGTTACCACACTATGATTGCTACTTATTGGCAGTGTAGGAACCATAGTGTCCTGATCGGACCCCCGCAGTGTGATTGCGGGGGCACGATCTCGTTCCTAGACTGCTGGAGATATGCTACTTACCTCTGTGCAGTCTGATCTTTGGTATTCTCACTGACTTTGTCAGTCTGTATGAGATTATCACAGATTATACCAATCAATGCTATGCAATGGCATAACATTGAACAGGTACAGTATATGCAATCTATATTTAAGTCCCCAGGGGACTTAAAAAACGTTTTTAAAAAATTTAAAAAAGGTTTTTAAAAACCTTACACAGTCCCTCCCCCAATAAATGTTCAAATCACTCTCCCTTTCACATTATATAACTAAAACATGTAAAATATAATTAAATAAACATGTTATATACCAAAGCATGCATAATTGTCCAATCTATTAAAATTATTAAAATTAAAATATAACAATAGTGTTCCTGTCTAGTGAACGGCATTGATGAAAAAAAAATTATAAAAATCAAAACGTCCAATCTACACAAAAGTTTAAAAAATCATGGCACAAAAAATTACACCCCACACAACCCCATAAGTGAAAAAAATGTATAAAAGCTAATTTTCTCAACCTGGAGTAAAATCAGAACCGAGATCCTATCCCTGTGTGTTCCCGTAACACAAGAATAAATAGATATATAAAAGAATTTAGAGATGTTCTCAAGGCACCTGAAATAAACAATTAGTGTATATAGGATGCTATCAAGTATCAATGGAAAGTACTTTTATTCATATCAAAACAGAGGGATCACGTGTAGTCATACTACATACTACTTTAGGTATATACTTCATAAAATAACTTTGATCAAATCGATAAAAAAAATGTCCTTGTGGAACAGATTGTCTTTATGAGACACTTTATGAGAAATAAAAGTAACTGGACGTGTCCTTTAGAAAAACAGCACTGTCAAATAGATAGCAAAGTCAGTCAAACAAGCTGATGCTATCACGTCATTGATGGTGCAGGAGAGTAGCTCATCGGTATTAAAAAGAAAGATACAATGTCCAGAATCAAAAATAAAAAAAATAAGAAAAAAAAAATAGAAAAAGTTACACTGACCAAAAATGAGCTCTCACCAGTGGCAGTCTGTCATGCTTCTGATGCAGCGGGCCACTGTGCTGTGGTGTCTGGCTGCAGGAGCAGATTGCTGTGAGGATGCAAACCTCGTTCGATGCAAGGCAATCCTAAGATGAGATGCTTGATGAAGAGAAAAAGAATAAAAAGGTCATGTCAGTTTTTACCATAAAGTACATCACGTAAACATCGAAAACCCCCAAAAGTTACAAAATTGCGTTGTTTTTCTTACACCATAAATAAAGATGTTTGGGGTTCCATCATACATGTTATGGTAGATTGAAAGGGTGCCATTACAAAGTACATTTGTTCCTTAAGGAACAAACCCTCACATGGTCCTGTAGATGGAGAAATAACAGCGCTATAGCAATTAGGAGGGCAAGGAGGTAAAAACGAGAATGCGATAATGAAAATTGATGCGGTCATTTAAGCTATTTTGGGCTGGGGTCATGAAAGGGTTAAAGCAAAGTTAGCTTATAAATTTATATTCTCATATACACTATATGAGCTCAGTGCATTATTAACTATATTATCACTCCTTCCATATACAACTACTCACATATAATGCCAATGTAATGTAATGATACATAGCACAAAATGTGTACATGGAACATTGTGAGCACTGCAGATGTCCCAACGCACAACTGCAAACTCAAACCAAGATAAGCATAATGTATTATATATGTAAAACTGTATAATAGAAGCAAATATTAGAACCAAGAACAAGTGATTTGATCCCCTTCTGCACACTTACAACTGAGTGAATAACACTGCACATTGGGATTCAAGAGCAGATTCTTTCTTTTGCCTTCAGATAGGCTTTTAGCATGCTACATGGAGCAATAACAAATACTGAGTAAAAGCCAAATAAAGGATTCGGCTTCATTCTCAAATTACAGTCAAAACTTACTTGCTAATTAAAGCTGATAAGATCTCTTTGACTCTACTATTCCATTACAAACCAATGTTGACATTCTGCACACAGTCTTCCGCTTTCTCTCAATATTATTACCTAAAATGTCCACAAATATTTGCCAACTGCAGCTGTCAAATCCACCAGGAAACCATTGCCAGGGTTTATTACCCATGGACCTTACTTATTTTCCTGCCAATTTGTCTTGCTGATCCTATTAAACTACAATAATAAGATACAATCAGAAGGCTCTAGGGCCCCTGTGCAAAATCAGTTACAAGGCCTATTTACCATGTCTGGTTTGTAATACTGGTATCTTTTACATGGAAAGGTAACCCTTTCAGGCTTCCTCTGCATCCTTGTTCAAGCTGCTGATCATTGAGCCATGTAGTAGGACTCTGTAGCTGAAGTAAAGATTGGTGTTCATTGCAGCATGGGCTTCAACCAGTCAAAAATAGACAGCATAAATATAATAAAAAACGGCCATATAATATAACCAACTTAAAGTGTACCTGTTTAAAAAAAAAAAAACAAAGAACTTTTGACATGTCAAAATAGAAATGTCAAAAGTTTTGATCAGTCTGGGTCTGAGTGTTCACACCTTTACCAATCGGGAGAAGGCTGCCCTAAGCGTGGTTCTCTCCAGGCTCCCTGTCTCGTGATGTCAGTCAGGCTCCATAGACTTACATAGGCAATCAGACGGAGCCTGACTGATCTTGTGACACAGAGCTGGAAAAATACTGTGCTTAGCGCGCTCTTCTCCCAGCTCATTCTCCCGATCACTATGACATTTCAAAAGTTTTTACAAAACGACAGTGACACTTTAAAGTTAGGCTAGGGGTCCTATTACACAACACAATTATAAAGCGCCCATTTACTGAGCAATTACAACGTGCCGATTATTAGGCGGCCAGGGCTACACAGAGATTGTTAGCAATGTCCGTGCATCCCTTGCCTTTAGTGTAAAATAATAAAGTATTTATTTACCTTACCACATTCCCCGGTGTTCTCAGGCCTTCCGCGGTTTCCGCAGCTCTGCCTTCTGTTCCCTGCTGTTCTGGTCTCTGCACTAACAATGGCCGCAGTTCTGTCCCAGCTCGAGAGGGAACAGAAGGCAGAGCTACAGCTGCATGACCGGGGAAGGTCCAGGGACACTGAGGAACGTGGTAAGGTAAGTAAATGCTTTATTATTTTACACTATAATCATCAGCTCTGCATTGCTATTACACGTAGCCTGTGTGCCTGATGATTTTAGGTCCGGACCTAAAGAAACAAGCAGCCAATGATTGTTTCATCGCCTGATCGTTCTGTCTATTACACAGAGTGTTAATTGACTGAATCGTTCTGATTCGGGCAATTATCAATCTGTGTAATAGAGCCCTTAAATAAGATCCCAAGTGCAGGTTAAATAGGCAAACCGTGGCTGAGGCTAACAACAGCAACACACATAGACTAATACATGACCTATAGTGAGATCTAGAATAAGGCTTGGAATGTATCATTCTCTGAGAGACACTGTCAGAGGGTTTTATTGTTGAAGTTGGCTTGGAACTGTATCTTCTATTATTGGGACTGTTAGACATAAAACATAATTGGAGAGCGGACTTTTCTTCTGATAGAGTAAGAAGTAATGTTTATGACATAATATTCCTCTAACCATGGGGACATCAGAAATATTCTAAGGGTGCCTTCACACACACTGGATCTACAGTGGATTTTCAGCTCATTGCCAGTTCTTCCTATGAGAATACATACCCGCAGGGGGGATGTTAGTATGTAAGTTAACCCCCCGCTGCCGGACAGCATACATCACCTGCTCCAACGCTCCGCTTGCTTCGGGGGTTCCTGGCGTTCGGACATTCCGCTCAGCCATCAGTGCCTGCCCCGCTTGCCAGCCACTGATTGGCTTAGCGGGATGTTCAAGCCTGGGAACCCCTGAGAGCAAGCGGAGCGTGGAGTCAGGTGATAGTAGCGCCGGCCAGGCAGAGGGTTAACTTACATACTGTACTCACAGCGGGATGTCAGTCCCGCTGTAAGTATGTATGGATCCTCAGCGGATTTAGCTGCGAATTTGCATTGTGAAATCTGCTGCGGATCCGGTACATGTTAAGCTACCCTAAAGACAAATTGGAACATCCTGATGAGAGACCCCTATTTTAGTACATTTGTAGAGAAAGGACCAAAATGTCTTTAGGAGATCCAGAACACTCGGAGAAATGATTGCTCCATCTTATCCTTGCTTAAAACCTAAAAACAGAAAGAAAAAGGGTAGGAAAGAATGTAACAGGTATATATAGATGCTGTAAAATATGCCAAACGTGTCCATACATTTAGAATATAAAAGTCAGAACCAGTAAAATTTTAGGAGAAGAATTGTAACAAAAACAAAGAGTTAATTATATATTAAATATTACTCATTGTCAGGTGGGCTTACCCATTGGGCATGGTAGGCGGCTGCCCGGGGCCCTTGCGGCTAGGGGGCCCTTGCGTCCTAGGGGGCCCCTGCCCTGTGATATATTCCGGCCCTTTAACTGGAGTGCTCCTGATCAGTGCTGGCAGATACGGGCTGTGCACAGCTCGCTCTTGTAGGCCAGAAGCTGCATTCTGCTTCCGGTCATAGAGATCTCTCTCACCCCCTGCATTCCCGTGCGGAGCAGGAGAGTGACGTCACCAGCAGAGCCCTGAGAGGAAGGAAAAGCTGGAGGCCTGAAGCACAAAGTCTGAGTGAGTATGTGCTGATACGAGGGGGGGGGGGGGAGGCTAGCTGGCAGGGGAAGGTGTTATCATGGGAGGAGAGTGCTCTCTGCAGGGATGCAGACAGGGCCGTGGTTGAACTGGTAACAGGGAGGGGAGGGGGAGGGGGTGTAACGCCTCTGAGTGTGTATATATCTCCATTCAGTGTATACATCAGGTATTATATACTTATCCTCCTCCTGAGTGTATATATCTCTCCATTCAGTGTATATAGCAGTGTATTATATACTTATCCTCCTCCTGAGTGTGTATATATCTCTCCATTCAGTGTATACAGCAGTGTATTATATACTTATCTCCTCCTGATGGTGGATAATATCGCTCCATTGTTGTCTCCCTGTATACTGTATAATACAATATACAGGGAACAACATGATTCATATATTAGAGACGGGCAAAACACATGTCTCATATATACAGAGGGGCACCAACATGACTAGTATATTATATATGAACCATGTTCTTTCCCTCTATACAGTATACAGGGAACAACATGGTTCTCATATATAATAGGTCATGTTGGTGCCCCTCTGTATATATGAGACATGTTGTTTTGCCCTTCTCTATATAGATGAACCAGGTTGTTTCCCCTGTATATTGTATTATACAGTATACACAGACTCCCTGTATTATACAGTATACAGGGAGACAACATGGCGTATATGCAGAGGGACAGCAACATGTCTCATATATAGAGAGGGGCACCAATATATATTAGGCTTTTACCCACCACCTGTATACCCCACATATACCTGTACCCCACATATATATATATATATATATATATGGTTGTACACATACACTCACCGGCCACTTTATTAGGTACACCTGTCCAACTGCACGTTACCACTTAATTTCTAATCAGCCAATCACATGGCGGCAACTCAGTGCATTTAGGCATGTAGACATGGTCAAGACAATCTCCTGCAGTTCAAACCGAGCATCAGTATGGGGAAGAAAGGTGATTTGAGTGCCTTTGAACGTGGCATGGTTGTTGGTGCCAGAAGGGCTGGTCGCAGTATTTCAGAAACTGCTGATCTACTGGGATTTTCACGCACAATCATCTCTAGGGTTTTACAGAGAATGGTCCGAAAAAAGAAAAACATCGGTGAGCGGCAGTTCTGTGGGCGGAAATGCCTTGTTGATGCCAGAGGTCAGAGGAGAATGGACAGACTGGTTCCAGCTGATGAAAGGCAACAGTGACTCAAATAGCCAACCGTTACAACCAGGTAGGCAGAAGAGCACCTCTGAATGCACAGTACGTCCAACTTTGAGGCAGATGGGCTACAGCAGCAGAAGACCACACCGGGTGCCACTCCTTTCAGCTAAGAACAGGAAACTGAGGCTACAATTTGCACAAGCTCATCGAAATTGGACAGTAGAAGATTGGAAACAAACGTTGCCTGGTCTGATGAGTCTCGATTTCTGCTGCGAACATTCGGATGGTAGGTCAGAATTTGGCGTCAAACAACATGAAAGCATGGATCCATCCTGCCTTGTATCAACGGTTCAGGCTGGTGGTGGTGGTGTCATGGTGTGGGGAATATTTTCTTGGCACTCTTTGGGCCCCTTGGTACCAATTGAGCATCGTTTCAACGCCACAGCCTACCTGATATTGTTGCTGACCATGTCCATCCCTTTATGACCACAATGTACCCAACATCTGATGGCTACTTTCAGCAGGATAATGCGCCATGTCATAAAGCTAGAATCATCTCAGACTGGTTTCTTGAACATGACAATGAGTTCACTGTACTCAAATGGCCTCCACAGTCACCAGATCTCAATCCAATAGAGCAGCTTTGGGATGTGGTGGAACGGGAGATTCGCATCATGGATGTGCAGCCGACAAATCTGCGGCAACTGTGTGATGCCATCATGTCCAAATGGACCAAAATCTCTGAGGAATGCTTCCAGCACCTTGTTGTATCTATGCCACCAAGAATTGAGGCAGTTCTGAAGGCAAAAGGGGGTCCAACCCGTTACTAGCATGGGGTAGCCTAATAAAGTGTGGCCGGTGAGTGTATATCACTATTATAGTCTATATAACCACCTACCTACTGCTCCAACCTTATACCTGTATCTATATGGTAGATAAATAGGTAGTAAGGGTATATTGCCTATAATAGTGATTACTGTATGTGTGCAACATATATGACAATCACTATTATGGGCAATATAACCTGGGGGGGGCAATTAGCACCTCTGCCCAGGGGCTCATAATGCTGTTAAGACGGCCCTGCTGATTGTTTCAATAGACATATCATCTCACACCATTTGAACAATTTGACTATGCAGACACCGATCAGCTAAAAGTATACCTGATAGATAAGATGGAGAGTCAGTACACAGGTTCACTAAACTCTGTAGAAGAGAAAGTTACTGGTTTTTAGACTTAAAGAGGATGTACCACCAGGTACATCCTCTTGAATTTAACACATCGATAGAACGGCGCCGTCATGGGGAAGCTGGTGCCACGGTCCATTGATTCTAACTGAGCCGTGTCATAGAGGGGGAGGGAACTCCCTCCCACTGCGGGCAGGCAGCTGACCTCTAGTGCTTCAGCACGGCCTGGTACCGCTGGATAGAATGGCCCCATACACGGGAACCATGCCGTGGTTCGAAAAACGGACCACGGCACCTGCTTCCCCATGGCGGCGCCGATCTATCGGTGTGTTAAATTCAAGAGGATGTACCTGTGGTACATCCTCTTTAACTCTCTGATGAGATGCTAGAGAGAATATAAAGCTTGATGTTCTCATTCCGTAAGAAGAAGTGGGTGTCTTTATGTTTTACATCTGCAATGCGTGATTTTGTTTGTATTCACCTGAGTAAGAGGATACGATACAAGTTGGATCAACAATAAATGTGTCTTTATGTTTTATGATATTATTCTGGTATGGGACAGAGAGAAAACGGGGTGTAAGCGGGGGAGCTTATTTTTATCCAAATGCTGAGAACATTGAGAAGAACTTAGGGTGAGATTTATCAACTGGTGTAGGTAGAACTGGCTCAGTTGCCCCTAGCAACCCAATTCAGATTTCCACTTTTAATTCCTCACAGTTCTTTGAAATAAAGGGTGAATCTGATTGGTTCCTGTGGAGAGAACTTATGTGGATAAAGCGTTCCTGGCTGAGGGGAGGGGATGGGATAGGTGCAGTGCTCCCCTCCCAAGAGTGAGTATGGTCCTATTTAAATACATTATTATGGTATACCTGTTTCAGAAGAAAAGTCATCTTCCAGAGGGACTGCAGTGGATCTGACCAGAGATCATTTGGGCATTGCAGGAGTGGTGGATTGTCACCAAGTGTAAGTGAGCTATTTCATTTAGGTGTGAGTTCAGAAGGAAAGAGAGGTTCCACTCCTGAGTAGTTTTTATGTGCTTTTGTATCAGGACTATTAATTGCACAGTGTACAATATCTCAATTTATAACCCGTTTTAATTTTATTATTTGATTCTTGCTTTCATCATTTTTTATTGTTTTTATTATATTTCTGTATACATTTCCTGTCCCACCCGGAAATAAGTGGCGGCTAATTTTGGACATGTGTGTTTTAAACAACACCTGCTGGAGAGATCTACGTGGCAGCCCCAAGCATATAGCCAGACTCATATATTCAAGAAGGTCTTTGGGTTTTAGAAGATGCACTGTATTACCACATAGGCCCAGCCGTATTACACAAGGTGCCCCCTTCTTGTATTCAGTTTTTTTTTCCTTGAATCCAGTGGCATGTCCTGTGAGTGGCAGTGTTTTATACTGCCCAGCACCAGGAAGAAGAACACAGCAGAGACCAGGTGCTAGACCAGGATAATGGTGGCAAAAAACAAATCTGCAGTAAACTGTACACCAGACAGCCGCCTAATCTGCCTACCCCTCGACCCAGCCCTCATCCACAATACATTACTTGACCTATCTTATTAGATTTAATTTGTGAGATTGGAAATTACTGTATATGTTTTCTACAAGTTTCTGGTTTTTAATCTCAGCTCCTAACTGCAACCTCTAAATCATACTTTAAGCTGAAAACTAAATGTATGAATGTTGTGTAGAGTATACCCTAGCAAGCCTGCTCTTATCTGTATTGGACTTAGCAAAAATCTTTTTTCCAGAATGTTCTGCCACAGTCTTAACTGACAATAGAGTAGTATTAGTTTAATATATACATACAATTATTATAAATCGCATATCTACAATGACCATATTTCACATGTCAGTCTACAAGACAGTCCCCATCAGTGATAGCAATCTCAGTCGTATTTACTTGCTCTGAAGCCTTTGCAGATCATTATTGTACAACCATTTAGAAATAAAATATGAAAATATATTTATCTGAAACATAATATTGTGGATTATGTCTCAGAATAAAATCCCTAAATTTACACTTCTGTGTTATGGTCACAGAGAACGAGAGGAACTAAAAGTGAACATGAAAATGGAAATACTGTGCAGTCAGGCTGCCCCAGAGAGGTAAATGAGACTCTTCGCCATCTGGCCAAATTTCCATCCCAAATTAGCTTTAACTAAAGAGTGTCCTTCTGCAGTGACATTACCACCCTCTGCAAAGCCAGAACAAGCCTCGAACAGTTTGGGAAATGTAGTTTTCTAAACCTAAAGGGAGGTCATTGCAAGGATAAAGAATGTTCATCTGTCACACTGGCACATCAAAGGCTTACACAGCCAAATGCCAGCTATGCAGAGGAGGTCATTGGAGATGATGAAAATACCACTGGGCATAATGCAAATGTTAAAATTCTAAAGGATAAAGGATTCAAAAATAGCTGTATACAGGTTTATGAGACCTAACCTTCAATATCTAGCTTGAGAAAAATTCCATGCATTTATTTATTGGTAATAAAGGATCTACCATCTTTCATCATAACAAGGCTTGAGTGCTGCCTATTTTTATCTGTCTGAACTGCATGTTCAAGGGTACGGTATGTTGCACTTGCTCAAAAAAAACACTCTGGGAAGTGTTCATGCTTATTTGCTGATATTGTGCACATAGGCTATTATTCCAGAATGTGCTTATCTGCTTTATTTGATTTCCTGCCACTTCTCCCATCTCCTGCCACTTCTGTGTTTGTATATAATTTTTGCATATAAATTACTGTGTGTGTATATATTTCTATCTATCTATCTATATATCTACTTGTGTGAAATGTATTTGTAAGGGGTTATCTAGTGTTTATTTTTTAAATAGTAAAACTAAGTCAGACCGAGTAAAAAATAAATAAAACTCAACCTGACACTGGGGTCTGATTATGGGGTTTGTATTAAGATGGGGGCTCTTTATTGGGGGAAATGATTATAGGGTTTGTATTATGCTGAGTGACTAATACTACTGTATGAATTTAGGATCTGTAATATACCAGGGGCTTTATACTGGTGTCTGATTCTGGGGTCTGTGTTATACAGGTCTGGTCTGAATTAAAATGGTTATGCATGCTGTACAAAACATTATTGTGGGCAATCGCCTCTGTTTGCATTGTGCTACCTATGCATTCATTACAATGAGAACAATATACAGTATAGGGAAAATGCAAAAAAAAACCTTGACCCACTTACACACCCCACCCCCACACCACCCCCAGAATAAGACACGCCCTTGTTTTTTAAAGCCAGTGTGTGATTAGATGCCTAGGCCATTGCCCAGTGGACATACACTGTGGGTCCTTCAGGTAACTTCACCTTACTCGCCAGTAACAGACTTTGTACTTCAGCATTAGAGATGAGCATAACTCGATTGTTTAGCATTTGAATATCAGTTGCTGAAGAAGTTGGAGGCAGTCCTAGGGAGTCCAGGAAAACATGGTTATAGCTATAGAGTGATAAAAATAATTTGTTTTTCTGTATACAACCACAAAGTGTAGGTTTTGATATATGGTACAGTATTAATACCAACTCTTGTCAGTACTTTGTCCGTACTTTGCAAATAATTTGTGAACGAACAGAATTTTCTACAAGTTTTTCCAAAATGGAGGTCGCACATTGTACATTACATTGCATCCAAAGCAATGGGCTGCAAGGCCGCCCCCCCCCCCCCCCCCAACACACATACACACACACACACACACATCACATGTTTTTAGAAGGTTTTTTAGAAGTGGGTTTTAGAAGGTTAATTAGGTATCATGGACAGATAAATGAATATCAGTTAAATGAATATTAGGGACAGATAAATGGGTAGCTGAAAAAAGGCTTATGTCCTGTCAATTTGTGTGCCAGTACACCTTGTCAACAGCTTTCCTGTGTGAAGTTAACCTAGTGAGTCACCTGTCAGGTTACATGAGGTGACCTGTTTTAAAACTGTGTCTGGCAGCAGAATAACTGTCATTGACAATGACACTTATTCTGCTGCCAGACATGGTTTTAGAACAGGTCACCTGAAGTAACTTGACAGGTGTCAAACAGATTAAACTTTACTTTCAGTAGAAATCAGCCAACAGGGAGACAAGGCATTATTGTCCAACAGTGACTTTACTCAAACATCAGGTACAACAGGTGCAAGTCTTTTATCTGTGGAATACTTTCAGAATAGCTGCTGGCCACAGGTGGGTAAATAATAGATAAGATAATAGCAACATAGGTGAATATGCACATATAAAGTGCAATTGGCACAAATATTACAATAAATAGAAACATAAGTTATAAACACTCAAAGTCCTTGATAAGGCACTTGTAAAGAGCACTTGTAATCAGATTTTAATACGGTTCAGAGAACCCCTTAAACTTTTAAGTCACTTGATACAGCATCCATATTAAAGTTATCCTATGAACACCTGTAAAGAGTGTGGTGAGGAAATAAAAGAGCACCTCTGCCAATGTAATTCTGTAATAAGTGTCCTTTGAATAAGAAGTCCTTTTTTTGTAGATAGAGGTCCTCTAGCAAGTAATGTCTATTAGAGTCTTTGCATAAAATACTTACCAAATATGATCCTTTCTAAAAGACGACAATAGCAATCACAGTAGTAGTAGTTAGTTTTTTAACACAATAAACCCTAACAAACTAAACCCCCGAAACTGCCACATATGGGGTCTAATGACTAGACACATTTCTTAACTGTTACATCGTGTAGCTAGAGATGAGCAAATCAATCGTCTAAACGAAGCGAAACGTTTTGTTTGATCGGCAAGCAGCTTATCAGCCTTCTACTCTTTAACTCTGTTCTGCTCCCTGATGCTCCACCCCCGGTGTTGAGAGAAGCTGAATCCAGTCCTGGGAAACTGGGAATAAGCCGCTTGCTGATCATACATAAGGGCTTCACTTCGTTTAGATAGTCGTATTTGCTCATCTCTACTTGGGCCTACAAACCAGAAACAATAACTCTGCAAAGGGTGCAATCCACATGAGGCTCTATAACTGGCCCCATTGGCATGATGCTTATGCAGGGCAAAGAGAAAACCTCAAACTGTGGCCTATAAGACATTTGGCCTCCTCTTACAGTTGCGCACCTGTGGATGTAAAGGTGGATTCCAGCCGATTGCCAGTATTGGAGATGATGAAGTCTCTGCCACTTCGTGGATGGCTCCTGGGAGTGTGCATTTTGACGGTGGTGTCAGGCACAGGCTCTCAAGCATCTAATCCACATGACAATAGCATAGGGGTGTACTCCACCTCCTTATCATGTTCCAGATTATGCTTGAACTCCAGGAAGTAGTCTTTTTTTCATGGATTCAGGACACGCTTCAGCTGGGTCCGGGAGCTCCAGATGGCGATGTCCCACTCCTGAACCTTTTTCTGTCAAAACCATCTGCAAAAAGACGGGTGGAGTAGAAGGCGATGGTGCTGGTCCAGGAAAGAGTGATGGCTTCAATGGGACTGCTGCACACTCACAGCTTGACAGGGTCTCTGGGACCGCTGCACACTCACAGCTTGACAGGGTCTCTGGGACCGCTGCACACTCACAGCTTGACAGGGTCTCTGGGACCGCTGCACATTCAGGAATGCTAGAGACTAAGGCATGGTAGACGGCCTCTCTTGGACTACTGCACTCCAATCACTTTCTTGAGCCTCCGTGCCCAATACAGCCTGAAACTGAACCTGAAATTGGCTCCTCATCCCAGCTGAAATTAATAGCCTCCCAGTAGCTGGGCGATGATGACAAGTATGCTGATGACAAGGGCACTGCTTGCAATGACTCCTCATTGTCAGGCCACTCTCTAAGCACTCGTGGACATCAGGGCTTCATATCCTCAGGCACCTCTTAAGCACCAGGACTCCTCATCTTCCTCAGGCCAACCCATAAGCACTCATAGACGGTCAGACTTCAGGTAAGCAGATCACTCACCAGCACCCACACCATGCTACCAACCTGTTATGCTTTCTTGGAGTCTAGTTTTACTTTAACGCAGGGCAGAGACACAGGTCCCTAGGGGTGGAAACACAAGGATGGAGAAGCAGCTTTCTATTAGTGTTTAGTAGAGATGAGCAAGTACTGCTTGATCGAGTAGTACACTATTTGAAACACTGTTTTTTAATTGAGAATTCGACCAAAAACACAGTAAAAATTTGATTCCCCTCCCACACTCCCTGGCGTTTTTTTTTTTAACCAATAACTATGCATGGGGGTGGGACAGGCACTAGGAGCACACAGGCAGTGAAAAAAAAGCATCTGCATTCATTGGCTGGCTAAACCATGTGACCTACAGAGTATAAGAATAGGGTTTTCAGATTAGTTTTCAGATGCTACGTGGAGCAAGACATTGTATAGCAGGGACAGTTAGGTGTTAGGAGATTTTAGGCAGAAGGGACCCTTAAAATCCCTTGTTAGGGCTAAAATTATAGATATCAGAGATTGATCACACATATATGCAGCTATTAAACTGACTAGCCGCACATCAGTGTGTTCAGATAGGCAGGCAGCTGGAGTGCACTGTGAGGAATAGCGTGCAGTGTATCTACTTGCTCAAAACTTCAGATATGGCTTTCTGGGGCCCCCTTCTTGCAAGGGCCCCATAGCAGTCGCCTTCCCTGCCTTCATGGTAGCTACGCCACTGCCGACAGAATAAGCAGCCATTGTCTCTCTGCTCTGCCAGTAACTTTTGTAGCTGCAGGCAGGATTCTGCCTCTGGTCACAAGAGATTTAATTTTTGGGCCAGTTCTTTGCTATGGGGCCCCATGAATCCTAGCTACGCCCCTGGTTGAGAGGCTGTGATAGTGGCGTAATACTGTGACTTGGGTGTGTTAGATGTACCCAGGCTTGCTTGCCCTGCTGTCCTAATTGCATTCTAGAGGCGTTTGCATTCCTAAGGTGTCATTATGGACTTGGTGACCTCTAAGTGGTTGAATTTTGGTTTCCAAGAAACAAGCTTTTTTCTCCAATAGACTTTAATGGGATTCGATGTTTGATCGAATAGTCGAGTATCACGGTCTACTGAAATCAAATTTTGAAATATCTAATATTTCACTACTCGTTCATCTCTACGGTTCAGTAGACCTTTCTTGTGACGGTGTTGGTGCGTTTTTCTAGGGGGGGTATTGTGCAAAAGGGGTATTGTGCAAAAGAGCATGTAGAAATGTTCGAAACAGCCACTTAATCAATGGAAAGCAATGTGACTTTAAAAAGCACTTTTTTTGCTATGAAAAAATGCACATTTTGTACGTGGTTTTCACTGCAAGAGAGCCCCAATAGTCCCACTCTTAAAGCTGTAATGGTTTTTTTTTTTTATGCGGTTTATTTTAGGTTTGGTTCGGACTGGTGCCAGGCTCCAGTAATAAGACTGGAAATTCTTTCAGCTATAGAAATGTTTTTTGGCTGCTGCATCATGAACACGATAATAGCTGCTTTTAGCTAGTTTCGTGTGAGCAACGCATTTTCTCCAGTAAAAATAGTGTATTTTATTATGTCAAAAATGTGATGTAACATGTATTTTAACAACAGGAGTCTGAATCTGGCAATCATGGCTGCTTCCTCCGCTGAGAAAAGCACATGCTTACTTGGTTGGCCCACTGTTTTTTGGCCTACATACTGAATTGCTCATCCACACTGTGAAACACATTCTTGTGCTGTTAGGTCTCTTAGGTAAGATTTTATTTCAGTAAATTCACCTGATTTCAGGTAAACAGGGGGCCTCATCCTTTTAATATAATTCTATTGCTCTAGTCTGATAATAAAATGACTTATTGCCAATGTTTAGTTATTTCAGACTAGAATAAATATATATTTTTTTAAACTTTTTTTTTTGTGGTGGGGGGGGGGGGGGGGGGTAAAGCAAGATTTGACAACTCATAGGCTGCATGCAGTAAGCACTGCCACTAGTTTTGGCTTCTGCCCTCCTGGACAGAAATTGGGTTGATCACCAGTTATGCAAACAGCTGTGTTCTTGTATGAAAATTGTCACCCATTTATTGCAAGTTAAGACCCACCATGGTTGTCCTTGGACCTCTGCTTCATTGCTGTCTCTACATTTCTCTCTATAATTTAGCCAGGCAGCCTATTTGTCACTGCTGTCAATCATGGCCAGAACTGTCACAGGATTAGGGTGGCCAATAAGCAGACAGGTCATCTATGTTATAGTTGTTAGTCATGTAATGCTCTATACACCATCTGTGATTTAACTCCTTAAGGACTAATGACGTACCAGTATGTCATGGGAGGCTGTAGGATTTAGTCACCTTCAGGGGGTCTCAGCAGAGGCCCTGGGAGGAAGGGGTGGGGGGTGGGGGGGGGCACCAATTTTTTCTTTCTGCACAGGGTGCCATCTACCCTTAGGCTGGCCCTGCTGTCAAGCCACACAGATTTCCAAAGTACATGAAAAGCAAATCTGCCTAATAACGTTTTCCCCTTTATCACTATATTACACAGATTCACTTTTCGGGAGCTTTGAAAATCTGTGTAACAATAATATTTGTGTATATAGTATGCACAGTATGTTCAGTATGTGCCAAATGTCAAACTTGCCTCTCTCCTAATCTAGCTAGACCAACTTGTCACCAAGCTTCCTAAGACCTTGAACATTAACACTACAGCATTGTAATGATGACCACAGGATGTTGTGCCATGCTACTACTTTATATAATAGATCCCATGATCACAACTTCCACTGGTTGTTCGTCAGATTTCCCAGAATTCCAGATTTGTCTAGTTTTGCTAGTTAGCATAGTACTATAACATTGCTAGACAGGTTTGCCATGCAGGATCTCAGAAATGCAGAGTAACAAACATTGTGAGGCTGCGTTCACACTACGTATATTTCAGTCAGTATATGTATATTTCAGTCAGTATATTTCAGTCAGTATTGCAACCAAAACCAGGAGTGGATTAAAAACACAGAAAGGATCTGTTCACACAATGTTGAAATTGAGTGGATGGCCGCCATATAATGGCAAATATTTGCTATTTTAGAACAATGGCTGTTATATTGAAATAATGGCAGTTATTTACTGTTATATGGCGGCCATCCACTCAATTTTAACATTGTATGAACAGATCCTTTCTGTGTTTTTAATCCACTCCTGGTTTTGGTTGCAATACTGACTGAAATATACTGACTGAAATATACGTAGTGTGAACCGCTGTGCTGGGGGAGAGAATCCTAGAAGGGGTGGAGGGGTTTTTAAACTAGGGATGTGGAGGGAGGACAATGTAGTATGTAATGTAGTGGCAGATAGGTTAGAGAGGGGACAGAACAATGAGGAGGGAGGAGAAGGGTCCTGTGGGGGGAGGATAAGAGCAGTGCATAGGGAGATCCATATGTTGCGGATGAACAGTGAGGATTATTGTAGCCACAGCACAGTAATAAATCCCATTTCTTATAATGAAGCGGTTAAACTCGATGGTAATATAAAGTGTATGGTTACTAATGTCAGAAGTCTAGCCAGCAAGATGGGGGAGCTGGAGGCCTTGGTTCTGGAGGAGTCCATTGATGTGGTTGGTGTGACTGAGACATGGCTGGACTCCTCACATGACTGGGCTGTCAATATTCAGGGATTTACGTTGTTCAGAAGGGACCGGGTGGGCAGAAGGGGAGGAGGAGTATGTCTGTATGTCAGAAATGATATTAAAGTGAGTGTAAAAGATGCAATAGTGGGCGATGACTGTGATGATGTGGAAGCATAATGGGTAGAACTACAGAAGGAGGTAAAGAGTGAAAAAATTATTCTTGGTGTAATCTATAGACCCCCCAACATTACTGAGGAGGTAGATGGCCAGTTGAATAGACAAATAGAGCGGGCTGCCCGGGAGGGAACAGTAGTGATAATGGGGGACCTCAACTACCCAGATATAGATTGGAGTCACGATTCAGCTAAAACCACAAAGGGGAGGAAATTTCTTAACCTCCTGCAGGATAATTTTCTGGGCCAGTTTGTGGAGGAGCCAACTAGAAGTGATGCCTTGTTGGATCTGGTTATTTCTAACAACGCTGAGCTGGTTGGGGATGTCACTGTCCATGAACACCTGGGTAATAGTGACCACAATATAGTGACTTTTAGCTTAAAGTGTAGAAAAGAAAAACATGTTGGGAGGGCAAAAACTCTTAATTTTAAAAGGGCCAATTTTCCTGGGTTAAGGGCAGAACTTCAGGGCATAGACTGGGAGCGGCTGTTGTCACATACGGATACAGCTAATAAATGGGAAATCTTCAAATCCACATTAAATAACTGTACTGCCAAATATATTCCTATGGGTAACAAATATAAACGATTAAAATCCAATTCCACATGGCTTACAACCGAGGTTAGAAGGGCTATAAATGAGAAAAAAGGGGCATTCAAAAAATATAAATCAGAGGGGTCAGCTGTAGCATTTAAACATTACAAAGAAGTCAACAAAACCTGTAAAAATGTAATAAAAGCAGCAAAAATTCACAATGAAAGGCAGGTAGCTATAGAAAGCAAAAGAAACCCCCAAAATTCTTCAAATATATTAATGCAAAAAAACCATGGTCAAAGCATGTAGGACCCCTAAATAATGGCGACGGGGAATTAATAACTGGGGATCAGGAGAAAGCTGAGTTACTTAATGGGTTCTTCAGTTCTGTATATACAAAAGAGGATGGAGCTGTGGTGGGTGGGGCCAGTACTGAGGTGGGTGGGGCCAGTGCTGCTAACACATGTAATGTACTGAACTGGTTACTATAGATATGGTCCAAGATAAATTAAACAAACTCAATGTAACCAAAGCTCCAGGGCCTGATGGATTGCACCCCAGAGTTCTTAGGGAACTCAGTTCTGTAATTTCTCTACCCTTGTATGAAATATTCCGTGATTCTTTGCTTACTGGTATTGTGCCGAGGGACTGGCGTAAGGCAAATGTAGTGCCGATCTTCAAAAAGGGCTCTCGAACTTCCCCAGGTAACTATAGACCCGTAAGCTTAACGTCCATTGTGGGGAAACTATTTGAGGGGCTTATAAGGGACTACATCCAGGAATATTTAGTGGCTAATAGTATTATAAGTGATAACCAGCATGGTTTTACTAAGGACAGAAGCTGTCAAACCAACCTAATATGTTTCTATGAAGAGGTAAGTAGAAGCCTGGATGGCGGCGTGGCTGTGGATATCGTTTACCTGGATTTTGCAAAAGCGTTTGACACAGTTCCTCATGGACGTCTGATGGGTAAGTTAAAGTCTATCGGTTTGGAAAATTTAATGTGTAACTGGATTGAAAACTGGCTTAATAATCGTACCCAGAGAGTGGTGGTCAATGATTCCTACTCCGAATGGTCCCCGGTAATAAGTGGTGTACCCCAAGGGTCAGTACTGGGCCCTCTTCTGTTTAACTTGTTTATTAATGATATTGAGAATGGAATTAACAGCAATGTTTCTATCTTTGCAGATGACACCAAGCTTTGTAGTACAGTACAGTCTATGGAGGATGTGCAGATGTTACAGGATGACTTAGACACACTGAGTGTTTGGGCGTCCACTTGGCAAATGAGGTTCAATGTGGATAAATGTAAAGTTATGCACCTGGGTACTAATAACCCACATGCATCATATGTCCTGGGGGGAGTTACTCTGGGAGAGTCGCTGATGGAGAAGGATCTGGGTATACTTGTAGATAATAGACTACAGAACAGCACACAATGTCAGTCAGCTGCTTCTAAGGCCAGCAGGATATTGTCATGCATTAAAACAGGCATGGACTCACGGGACAGGGATAAAATATTACCGCTTTATAAAGCTTTGGTGCGGCCCCATCTGGAGTATGCCGTCCAGTTTTGGAACCCGATTCATAAAAAGGATGTTCTAGAGCTGGAGAGGGTACAAAGACGGGCAACTAAACTAATAAGGGGAATGGAGCATCTTAGGACAAGAGGGCACTGCCTCCGCCTGGAGAAAAAAGGTTCAATCTCCGGAGGCGACAAGTCTTCTTTACCATGAGAACTGTGAATCTGTGGAACAGTCTACCACAGGATCTGGTCACAGCAAAAACAGTAGAGGGCTTCAAAACAGGGCTAGACAAGTTCTTAGACCAAAATAATATAAATGCATATGTATAGAACTTATCACCCCTCCCCCTTCCCTGTATTCATCCCCTCCTTGGTTGAACTTGATGGACATGTGTCTTTTTTCAACCATATTAACTATGTAACTATGTAATATGTAACCCAGCCTCAAGCTGTAAACAACATTTATCATGACCAGTGTCTAATACACTGGATTCATCGTGAGACCCACACATGTATATAGATGAAATCTGAATTGCAGCAACAATTTATGCCGTGCAGGCTTAAAGGACAACTCCCGCGGACCCCCCCCCCACCCAAAAAAAAACAAAAAAAACACAGACACCATACTCACCATCCCTCCGGTGACGTTTGCCACTCCATTCGCCCGCCGTCCGCCTCACCGTCACCGCCATCCGCCATCCAGCGATGGGTCCTGGGGATGGAAAAGCAACCTCAGCCAATCAGGGCTGAGCAAGCTGGAAGCCATGTGATGCGCTCCAGTCAATGAAAAGGCTGCTGGTGCGCATGTGCACCAGCAGACTTTTCCGTCACATTTACTCTCAATGAAGACGCCAAGGAGGAAGAAGATCCGGATCGCCCCCTGGCTCTGACGTCGTCGTCACCAGATGCCGCCCGGGAGAAGAGGAGCGTGACGATCGTAATAGGTAATGTATATATTCTTTAACTTCCGGGGGGGGGGGGGGGGGGGGGCCTCAGGGGTCCGAAAGTGGGGGAAGGGGGCAAGACCGGGTATTTAACCACATTAGAAAAGTTATATAACTTTGTAATGTGTGTTAAATAAGCTAAAAAATTATTTCGTGGGAGTTGTCCTTTAAAGTGACTGTACCACCAGGCCCAGGCTAAAGCACTGGAGGCGGGCCGACCCACCCTTAGTGGGAGGAAACCCCAGCCTGTCCATGACATGACTCCATTAGAATCAATGGAACCCTATCATAGAGGGGTGGGGGGTTCCCCCCACTAAGGGTGGGTCGGCCCGCCTCCAGTGCTTCAGCCTGGACCTGGTGGTACAGTCACTTTAAATTGTGATTAATACGGCACAAACTAAAGCCACTCCTCCTTCACTAGCAGCACCGCCTTTTTTCCTACCTCCTCCTCTGGCCTGCTGTGAGCTGTGCAGATGGCAAAGATTCTGAATTATTTGTGCAAAACAGGCACAACAAATGTGGACTTTGTGCTGTCTCTGCCACCCACACAACATTATACTAAGATAAACCTCCTTCATGCTACCAAACTGTGATTTGTTTGGAAAGCAAGCTAATGTAAAAGGGTAAGGTCACAAGTGGCAGTTTTTTAGCATTTTTGCTGAAGATGTTTTACTGTGTTTTATATTTATGAGGTTTCCCAGAAGGTTAAAGATTCTTTTTAAACTGACTGATGACTGGTGTTATTCTTGGTAAAAATAAATAAATAAATAAATAAGAAGTGTGTATTTTGCTGTTCATGTAGTGTGTTGTGCCTGCCAAGGTTAGCCTGTGGAAGAAACTCCCATACCCTTGCAGAACAATGTATTAAACATATGGTGGTCAGCAACGCTAAGTACTAGTTTGGTGGAATTTAAACATGGGGCAGAATTATTTATTCATGATGATTATGATTTATTTATTTAGTTAAAACAATGATAATCTTAAAAGTAAAACATAAATTGTGATGGTAATCACAATGGTTCCCAGAGGGCCTTTGCAGTAAAAAAAAAAAAGTTGATTACGGTAAGTTATTACCTTTGTATATGATACTCAGGGAAATAAAATATAATTGATAAATTGATATATAAAACATAAATTAAACCCACCATACAGTAAAGAGATCATAAATATTTATAAATGCAATGTGAATCAATTCATTAGTAATAATAAATCTCAACATGATACAACTGGTCTGGTGTAGTTAACATTGTTTGGGATGCATTAATCAGAAAATGACAGCACTTTTTACTTTAATAAGTGGGCTGTAAGTAATATTGATGCAAAGTCAAGCTGTTCTGTATGCTGCTGAGGAAGAAGCTAATGACATCCCCAAAACACTCCAATTACCTGCGTTAGGTCCTTCAGTAATACCAGTTTAGGTCTCGTGCACACGTCTGTTAAATTTATCTGCATTCCTATTAGGAAATATAGATAAATTTCCAGACCCATATGGTTGTATTAAGCACGGACACTTTTCAGGATTTCACAGTGGCGGATTATACTGTGGAAGAATAAAAATTCGCAGCAAGAATAGACCACCATAGACTTTAATAGTAAACAATAAAGTTTTGTAATTAGATTCAAACCACCTTGGACCACAAGTATACAACAAATTACCACCAAAACTGTTTTTGAACCAAATAGAGGACCATAAATAACACAGAAAAATAATGAACATACCCAGAAACCTATGTATGCATAAATACATTATTGTCCAAATATAAATAGACAGAAAAAAGCCCATCTATAAACTATATTAGTCAGTAAGTACATTAGAAGAAATATCCGGCACCTCAATGAACTTTCAATCAGTTTCGTCTTTATTCAGTGGAAAATCACACTCCGTAGTCCCAGACAACCTACATGTTTCAGGCTCGCAGACCCTTAATCATGGTCAACACATATATCATCACCCTTCACCCTTCTGGCTCTCACTGAAATCTGTCTGCAACCATCTGACAATGCTTTCCCTACTGCTCTATCCTATGGTGGTCTTCATTTCTCCCAGACCTGGGGGTAGGCCTGGTAAGGAGTTGGTGTTCTTCTCTCCCTGCAGTGCACATTCCAGGCCATTCCCCCTGAGCCCTCACTCTCATTCCCCTCCTTTGAGGTTCACACCCTCAGACTCTTCTGCCCACTTCCACTCAGAGTTGCTGTAATCTATCGTCCCCCTGGTTCTCCTAGTTCCCTATCGTCCTCCTGGTTCCCCATGTGCCACATCCCCTGCACCACACCAGGAGTTCTTCTATAGTTCCATGTACTTTATATGTTTTACCTGTAACAAGACTAGAGATGATTGAACATCGTACATTCGGCATCGTACATGCGGCAGGTTCGAACATTCTCGAACCTGCCGCATTTGATTGCTGATGCCTTCCCAATCCGTGCGGAAGGAGCCTATTACCTAGGCTGAATCCCGGAATTTCAGGCGGTCCCCGGGCACACTCCTTCTTCCGCATAGACCGGGAAGGCATCAGAAATCAAATGCGGCAGGTTCGAGAATGTTCGAGTTCGATCGAACCTATGATTTTCCAATGTTCGATCATCTGTAAACAAGACATTGGCATGAAACTCGCTTATTCAGCTCCTTCTACGTACAATGGCTGGACTAGGGGCAAATAAAGCACTTGTGCCTCGTGTCACCCACAGTTCGTAGTCTGCACGCTCTTACGAGCAGGTCTCATATATATGATGTGCTTTTATTTATTCTAATTTAATTTTTATCATATATGTAATTGTAACCTCTTTACTGTGTTAAAAAAAGCACTGCGGAATCGGTTGGCGCTATACAAATAAATATTATTATTATTATATTAAAACCACTTGGCGTGAGGTCACCTGACTCTCTGACTTCACCCCCTTCACGTATAATAAGAAAAATTTGTAAAGCCTATATAGTACTGGCGACATACAAACTAAAGTGGTCAAATGTTACCCATATTGCACAACATATACATTATATCCATATTTGTTGCACATCACATAAAACCACATATTTTTTTTTAATTTTTTAACCTGTGGGAATCTTGGAGGAACCCACTGTTTTTTGTGCATTAACTACTGTACATATGGTCATTAAGTCAGAAGTAGAGACAAGCAGTAAGGCTTGCATTTGAATTCCGCTACTGGAGAAGATGGTTGAAGCCCTAGGTTGTAGCCTTTGTAGGTTTGTGGAGTTTGGAGGAAAGTAGTGTACACAGAGGAAATCGGTCTCTAAGAAGCCAGGAAATAATTTACATGTTTGGAGCTGCCATGCCAATATGATATTTAGGGGCATAAAAAATAAATTAACCAGAAGACAGTGTCACAGAAGAACAGAACCAGGATTAAAGTCAGTACAATCAAGGTTACACCGGGAGAGTGTATCAACGTCCAACTTGGAGTGCAGCGACCCAGGGGACAGGTGTTATTTTTGGAGCAAGGATAGCTTTAGAAGCACTACAGGTGCACTTGCCACAGTGATCAGGAGTGGTATGAGCTTTGCCCACCCCTGGATACACGGACTCACCTCAGTGCACTAATTGGCTGACCGCTGGGAGATGCCAGGAGGCTCAGAAGCAAGCAAGAGCCTGGAGCAGCTGATGTATGCTCCAGGGCTGCCCCCGGTCGGGAGCATACATTACCTGCTTAGCGCCGTGGCTGTGTCAAGTTCCCAGCTCCCCTCGCTCCTCATCAGCCAATGAGTGCTGTCATGCACTGATTGCCTGATGGGGAGTGAAGGGAGCCGGGAGCTTCACACAGCTGTGGCGCCGAGCAGGTAATGTATGCTCCGGGTCAGGGCTGCGGGTGGCGGGTTAAAGGGGCCGGGTTACATATCTGCAGTGGAAAGAAAATTCCTCTGCGGGTATGTGACCCGATAGGCCTTCATTATACCAGGATCCGCAACCAATTACAATGCAAACTCGCAGTACGTGTGAAGGCGCTGTGAGTCTTTACTGAAGAACTCTCCAGACAGTACAATGGTATAAAGATGTATATAGACAAATATAGCTTTGCAGACGTTCGGGTGAGCTGATAAAGAGTTTTTTTTCACAGTTTAGGAATTTTAGCAATATGATAGATGTTAGAGTTGATTCTCCATATAGCAATACAGTAGCCATTTTGTATCCTCTTATATATATAATGGTATATATGGACAGTATGATATAGTAACTTGTTTTCTATATTCTGTGGAGAGTTCGCTCAGTTACCAGCTAGCACTGGAATGTTTAAACATAAGCTAGTCTTATCTCGCGTAAAAGAGCTTGTCTTGAGATGATCCACCTGGTATCTATACATACTTCTGTGATATATATTGATGTAACCAATAACTATTAATCTTGGGATATTTGGGCATGTAGTCAGTAATTTGCCTTAAAAAGAAACTGCAATTTAATTAAAGATCAGAAATCCTGATGTGTTAGTGAGTTTTCTCCGGTCGACCGAATAACATCAAATTAGAATCTCTGCAACATACTGAGGGAAACTTTGACCCTAACAATAGACTTTTGTGCTTTTCTCTGATAAAGACACAACTAGTTAACTGGTAGATGAGAGCAGATAATTTTTATACTTTACATAGCTTAGGAGCTGGAAATACACTGATAAGTTGCATATGCAGACTCTGAAGGCAATAGCCTTTTGAGATCAATAACCTTGAAAAAGGCAGCTAAAGCGACTTGGGGTCTGTGAGGGTGAATGTGGGATCCTATCCAGACAACTGTGGTGGTAGGAGAAAGTGCTGTATCTATGGGAATGAACATTCACCTAAGCTACCCTGTGGGCACAGAGTGACACACGATCAGGGATTACAGGCCCACCTAGTGGGAGAGCTAGCCCCTTAGGAATCCTAGCAGGTTTGCAGTAGAGGCTCAGCCTTTGCATTGTGCTATCCTATTATATAGGTACCATTACTGACTGTTAAACAATTGCTATGTAACTGCATTAGCATTTTTATAGCAAATTTTTAGCTGACAGATTCAGAATGGGGTTGAGCTGCAATTCCAGACACAATTCATTGATAAGATAGGTGCTGTTTATGAGAGATATAATGCAGTCATTAAAAGCCATACACATAGACTTTTGTTACTTAATAGAGATGAATGTAAGTCAATCATGCTCGGGTCCGTCCAGACCTGCACATTCAGTATTCGACTAGCTTTGGCTGAAGAAGTTCGAAGCAGCCCTAGGGAGTCCTGGAAAACATAGATACAGCCTATGGCTATATTAATATTTTTTAGGTATTAGTGCCGCATACAAATTCTTCAGCCAACGCTAATCAAATACCGAATGCGGGAAATTAAGACATATATCGAAATTAGGGCACACATATAGACCTGACATCCAGAGAATACACTTATTATAACGGATCAAACTTCATATTGTACTTACCCATGTTGCCTAACAGGTGCCCATACCCCCAATGCATGTGTCGCGATCCTCTCACTTTCTCAGGAGGGTGTGTTCTAACTACTATCTACCTAGCTTATATGGATTCATCCAGTGACGTGCGCGCTGCACTACATGAGATCAATCTGAAAGAACGCCCAAATATCCTCATCCAAGATCATATCCTCACTTATGTGCACTACCTGATGGTAAGTATGAAAACTGATAGATCTATATGCATGTTAGATCTCGGGCCAAAAGCTGCAATATCACATGGCCATTACATGAAAACCTATTAGCAGAACCAGAGTTTATTATCCATCAGCCACTAAATAATCCTCCCAATCTATAAATATCTCAACACTACAAATCAATTACCTACATGTGCATATGTGCAATATGCGGATACATTGTATACATTATATATCTTATACTATCAGTGATTATTGCTACATATAATAAAATGCAAAAATGTCACATTCAGAAAAATATATACACATAAAAAAAATCAACAACATGTGAACAGCTGCATATTATATATCACCAAACATGTTTTAAGTTTATCCCTCTATAGGCTGTCATCAAGGGGGGAATCAGCTAGTTTGGAAGCCAATACTGTATCTGTTTGAAGCACAGGCCAATGCTTCTTTAAAATGTCTCACATTTTTTTCCACTCTAATTTTTATGTGGATATACATGTAATCTGATTATCTCTCTGTTCTTTTCTTTTTATTTATTTATTTATTTATTTTGGGGGGGGGGGGGGTTGCCTATGGCTGTATCCATATTTTCCAGGAAGCAGAGGCCTGCATCTAACTTCTTCAGCCAATGCTAATCAAATACCAAACGTGCGGGTTTGGACAAGCCCCAGCATGCTCGAGTTGCGTACATCTCTAATGCTTAACTGTTACTTAATTTAGGTCAACCAATTTTATGAGACTCATGCTTATGTTCTGAAAAATCAGCCTTGATACGTGACATTTGGCAAAGGACACAGAGGCAAAATTAATTACAATCAACATTTATTCTGATCGCAATGGCAGTTGTAGGTCAGAGAAGCTCTACGGGATACCTCTGAGATGTCATGCAGACATTTCATCTGAATTTTAAATATTGATCGTTCGTTTTAATACATTCATTTTATATACATAAAACATGAATAATATTTGTAAAATTTTTAAGGCTATGTTCACACTGCGTATGTTTCCGTCCGTAGTGCGAACCGCGAATATACGCACGTAGTTTTGAGGTTGATGCGTTCGCTTGAAAGTATACGATATACGCCCGCACAATGCACACTACGTATGAGCTTACGGCCGGATGGTATACAGTGCCGAGAAAAATAAACAAGACCATTGTTTGAGGACGAAAATGTTCCAACTCACGGCCGTGGATTTCCATGCGGTCCCGTACGGAGTACTTATTTCAGCCAAATTGAACTGGATTTTTTGATCCAAAAGGTTCTGTGAGTTTTATTGGGTTGGGCGAAGATTTCCAAGTAAATGACCTGCCTCAGATTGCTTCAAAACAAGCTAGGGAAGCATAACTGTACTACGGGCGTATGTTCGCGGTGCATACGCATCCGGCCACATGTCGATTTTTCCCACGCCCGTAGTTTCAGCCGCACATGTGCGGCAGCGTATGAAATGCAGCCGGACTCATACGCAGTGTGAACATAGCCTAAAGTTGTAAATAGCAATAACAGCATTGTCTTGTGTTTCCCACAGCAGCCAATCACAGCTCAGGTTTTATTACGAGCTCTGGTACTTGAAACCTGAGCTGTGACTGGTTGTTGTGGAAAACATTGGAGCAATCGTAAAGCTGATTGTGAATCATCCTTCTGTTTGTGAATCTGGGCTACCATACAAATTCTTTTAGGAATTGTGTGAGGTAGTGTAAAGGTGGAAAAATATACTATGGATATGATATTTCTGTAAATAAAAGTGGTGTTCTAGAGCAGTGCTTCCCAACCTTTTCCACCTCGGGGCAAACCTTGGAAAAAAAAATTTCCTCGGGGCACCCCTATTAAATAATGTTCTACAAAATGAAAAAACCGTCATACAGTGACTCACAGGTGACGTCTTCTTTGATCTGAGGAGTCACTTTCCCTTTTCCTCTCCATCCGCCATGATGATTTCTTCCAGCTACTTTTCATCTCTTCAGAACCTGCAAGACAAACAATTTAGGCTCTGCACATTTCTAGCAACTTCCTTTCCTTTCTCCCTCCTGTAGGCTCCCATAGTAACTGCGCTGTTTGGTGTTATGTGCAGTAAAGCGAGTAGGAATGTGGGATGCCCCCTGTGTGTAGGATCCCCTGCTGTGATGAACTAATAATGCCCCCAGAGGTGCCCCCCATGAACTAATAATGCTCCCAGAGGTGCCCCCATATACTAATAATGCCCCCAGAGGTGCCCCCATATACTAATAATGCCCCCAGAGGTGCCCCCTATGAACTAATAATGCCCCCAGAGGTGCCCCTATGAATTAATAATGCCCCCAGAGGTGCCCCCATGAACTAATAATGCCCCCAGAGGTGCCCCCATATACTAATAATGCCCCCAGAGGTGCCCCCATATACTAACTGCCCCCGAGGTGGCCCCCATATACTAATAATGCCCCCATATACTAATAATGCCCCCAGAGGTTGCCCCCATGAACTAATAATTGCCCCCTGCTCTGCCCCTAAAAAAAAAAAAAAAAACATCCTACTCACCCTAATCCGGGCTGTGCAGGCAGCAGCTCTTCCTCCTCTTCGGGCTCCATCTTGCGAGCCCAGGGACAGGACTTCCGGCAGGCGTGATGACGTTATCACGTCCCGGCCTCCCATAGGCTGCTGGTATGAAGTGCCGGCAGCCTATGGGAGGTGAATATAGGAGCAGGACGCTAACACTTCCTGCTGCCTATATTCTGCTTACTTTAATGTTCCGCCCGCTCATAGTGCGGAACATGAAAGTGATCCGTGCATCCCGAGAAGCTGCGTGGCCGCAGCTTCTCGGGATGCTTAAAGAGACAGCGCACATTTCCCACCCGCGGAATCCCGCGGCACCCCTGGCGGGTTCTCCCGGCACGCCAGTGTGCCGCGGCACCCCGGTTGGGAAACGCTGTTCTAGAGATTTGAAGGGAACTTTAATTCTTAATAAAATAGTAAGTGAAGGACAACAAGGATTGGTTTCTTTAAGTATTGCACAGTATTAAGGCCATATTACACGGCACAATGTGAGAAGGAAGTGAGTGTTGACCTGTCATGTACAAACAGCCAACAGGGAGGAGCGAGAAGGGGAGCAGAGGGATCTTGCGGGAGGGGTTGGGTGACCATAAACCCTCACCGCCATAATCCAGAGAGACATGCCCCCCCCCCCCCCCCACACCCAAAGCATCACAGCCAATTGTCTAACATATTCTGCAGGTCAAGATTAAAAATGTTTACTCCTACATCAGACAAATGGACTGTATCTCTTCTGTATAAGCCGCCAATAAAACCTTTTAGGTCCACATGCTGGCAACTGAAACCTCCCAAAACAGGTAGATATTTTTCCATTGTTCTGTTCACCTTATGCCTAATACATTCCAAAAAAAAATTCTGGTCCTCCCATAAAAGATTGAGAAAGATCTCTGAGAAAATAAAAACCACAGAAGGGAACATACATTTAAAGACTACAAAGTTGCATCTCATGTCCCATAACAAGTCAAGCATCTTTATTTCCCTAGGTTTTTTTTTTACTGAAATGTGAAATACAATAACATTGGAAGCAGGCCATATGGCAACCAACTTCTTTAATTAGGCTACTCCACGCCATCTCAAATCGTCAATGCCCCACCAAAAAAAAGGCACTTTAGCACGGTCAAAACCTAGATTCTCACCATAGAGCCTAGTCGCTGCTCGCCTTTGAGCCTAGTATATAAATCAGTGACCAAGTATCCAGACCACTGCAGGAGAATATGCAAAGAAATAAATCACAGTAATAGATGAGGTCTGTTATAAAGTTTAAATATATTAGATTCCCAGTGGCCTATTCTTTTTACAGTGGCATCATCAAGGCCCAAACCAGCCACCTCTGTGGCAGCTCCTATTCTGAATCTGAGGGAAAAATCCCCAAGATTAAACAGCAGTAAAGCTTTCTTAAAAACAAAAAGAAAAAATAGTATCTGGTTAATGGAGAACTATCAACATGCACAAAACATGTACCCTGGCAAGTAGGCCTTTAAGAAAACCAGTGCCTAATTCACCAGGCAAAAGTGGGGAGTAGGGATGGTCCGAACCCGCCGAGGTTCGGGTTCGGCTGAACCCGAACGCTCGGCATCGGATTACCGTTGTCTGCCCGCTCCATGCAGACAGCGGAAATCATTGTGGATGGTTCGGGTTCGTACGAACTCCGTACGAACTCCGTACGAACTCGGTTCGGACCATCCCTAGTGGGGAGCACACTAAACTGTTAATAACCACTAAACTACCCTTATCCAATTGATCAGTTTTAGACCTTCTAAAGCACTACTAAGCTATCAGCATTTAAATAAACAGCAATGGGGACATTGATGACCTGCTTGGGGCCACAATGTCACCAATCCTAAATGTAGTAAAAATTGCCAAAATTAATGTTGAAAATACAAATGTGAACAGTGCTCCATGGTGTTAAGGAGAGTAAATAGGAGACTGTCTCCTGATGTAGTTGGCGAATGCAAGGCACAACACTCAGCAGCAGTATGTATGAGAGCAGCAGCCACTCCCAGGTACCATAACAGGATACCAATAGTAAAAAATTCCTCCACTCCAACAACCCTGGATGGAATCAGGCGCAGGTCCAAAATAGGCAGAAGATGAAAATGTATAAAATATTTATTTAAAAACACAACACAACACAAGTCGGGCCGAATTATTTATCAAGTTTTAATGCAAGAGTACATTCTAGGATCTAAAAAAGGGTGTGCACATGCTCAAATGTACTCAGTAGCTGCGCACAAACTAGACCATCAGACCGACCAATAAATAAGTAGTCATCAGGGTAATGTAGTACCATCAGGACACGACTTCTGCACTAACCATTGTAGAAAAGAAGTATAAACCTCAAAATAGAAGCAGGAGTGGGAAAACCCCATAGGCATACACTTATCATAGTAAAAACAACCATCAAGCTGCATCCCTAGTTAAACCCTGTTGGATGTACAGGAAGTAGGGTGAAGGCTGATTTTATACCACCCTTAGCTACCTTGGCCCCTCTGCCAAACAACTGCAGCAAATTAAGGGATTCATCAACCGTGGCATATTTGACTGAAGTGACGTCTCATTATTCAAAGATCCCTTAACCAGATGAGAGAGATGATAAATTATTTTCTTTTTTGGGCACTACACCAATAGGGGATATTCTAAAACCAGCAAGTGTTGGAGAACTAAAAGCAACTCAAACAGCTTCCACCTCTTTGCTGTTCTTGTCCAAAACAACGTCATGATGAAGAGCCACAGAATGTCGGTTATCAACCACAATAGCACTGGGCCTCCAAACCGTGGCACGGATGAACCAGTGCATCAGATTGTAGATATAAATTGATTTACTCCTTCCCGCTCAAACTTGGTCGGCCAATTAGAAGATGGTTCAAACATTAGCCTAGTAACCAGGGCAACTTCCCAGATACCAATCTACCTGGAGATACACTGACACAGACCACTGCAGCCAATCAGAGCCCAGTTTACATAGTAGGAACCAGTAAAAACAGAAACGGGGGAGAAGCATATCTGCTTAGAGACATAAATCTTTGCCTGAACCAACTGGCCCCTGGACCTCTGACATCATGTGCCCCCAATGCAAAGGCATATGGGTCATTTCATTATTTTCAGTATGGTCTTCACCAAATACCCTCTGTTTTTGTTCATATTAGGTTTTAACAAATGTGGGTAGTAAAAAGGGAGGGGTAGTGAAGTAGTTATTCCCTATACACAGTGTCCATAGAATAGGGCATAACTTACAGACCAGCAGTTGGACCCCTAAGATCTCGAGAACAGGGACCCAGAATCCTAGGTGAATTTTGCTGCAGGCCACTCCATTGATTCTCTATAGAGCCACCAAAGTTACCCAAAATCTGCATTTGGCTCTCTCTGGCAGATTTGTAGAGGGGCTTATCCTGCTTTAGCAGGTTAAACTGTATGGGTTATTAGCCAATGAATTTTAGAAGTTTTAATGTTGTGGCTTGTAAGGGCCCATAGGAGTTTTACAATTCTATTTGACTTCTGTGCTGTGACATATCCAAGCTTAGTCTATGTTCACACAAAGTTTTTTCAGCTCCGTTTAAAACGACTTCTGTCATTTTGAGTGTAAAATAACGAATGTCATTTAGCTGCCTGGCCTCCCCTTAGAGCAATGACTGGTGTTTGTACATTATTCTAGTTTGGGATTACTAATTGGCCTTTGGGTGCAGCTTGATTGAAAAGTCCATTGCATTTAATAGTAAAAACGAAGAAGAACGGTGACAAAAGAAAAACTGTACGTGAACAACTAATAAAAAACATCTGCTGTTTGCAAAAGACGTCCGAAAATAATGATCATGTTCATTACTTAAAACGCCCGGTATTCAATGCATTGTGTGCATTTGGACGTCCTTCTTCCTATTGACTTCAATGCATTGCATTGCAGTCAGTTAAATTGCGGCAATAATCTGCCGACTCTCTTTGACTTTGTGTGAACATAGCCTTACTTTGTGTGTGTCCTCTGCTGTAAATTGTAGCACGGCAAAGAAATACTTGAATCTGTCTGCAGTTGTAACTACTGTATATGTGTTATATTATGGGTACAATAAAGATCTTCATATAGAAATGATAGACAGCAGAATGTTTCATTATATCTAAGAATGAGCTTGTCCTTGCTGGAAACATTTATGGTCAGAAACATTAATCAGGACACATTCTATGCCCTTGACAAGGAGACAAAAGTAATTAATGCTAATTTTATTACTCTATATTAGATGGGGCATCCCACAGTGACTATATTTTAAGTAACTTGGCACACTGCCTTTTTTATTAGTGAAATTGTAAAGATATGATGAAATACATAATCATAAACTGCATATATTTATGGAATCTTTAAAGGTGCCTTTTTATTGAGTAATAATAACAAATATAAGGAAATTTAGGGTCTTCGTTCATAAAGTCACAAAAAACTACAGCAAGTTAAAGGAGGTTTATAGGACTTAGTTATTGGCAAGCACTGTGTGCCCTTCTTCACACACACATTTTGCTCGTTTTCTGATCCTTTGCTTGTTCCTGACTTCCCAGTTTCGCTGCCTGCCTTGACCGTATTGCCTGACCCTTGACTATCCGACTGACTCTTTGTTTAGTACCTTTGTTGCCCACCGTTACCGACCCCGATTGTTCACTACACTTCATTGTGTTTGTTTGTCTGTCTGTGTTCTGTGTTCTACTTACACCAGAGCAGGGACCAACTTTGTGGTTGTTCGCAGACGCCTAGGGCTGACCGAGGCAAGTAGGCAGGGACAGAAGGTGGGAAACAGCCAGGGCTCACTGTCTGTCTTTATCTGTCTGACTGCCCTTGCCATACCTGATGCTAACACCATGTCACACGTTGAATTGTCCTGTTGGAAGATACTACCTGTCTTGGGAAGGAAATCATATGTGTGTATGTGATAAATTAATACCCAAATTGCTCTGATGTTTCTACTTGTCATAACAATTTCCTTCTGTTCGATGAAGCAGAGAAAGTGTTTGTATTAGACAGATGTCGGATAGCCTCATGGATCTGCTTGGTGGAAAGCCGCTCTACTGTAACGTATAGGACTGTCCTTGCACACGTTTGTAGTCAGTGTTCCCTTCCACATTGCTTCCTTGCAATAGTGCAGTTTGTACATTCAGGACATACTTTCACTACATCAGTATGCAAAGAGTTCACAAACGGTGCAGTGACAGAGAAAAATATGTATAAAAAAAAGAGAAACATTGAATTATAAGCATTGGAGCATGGCCTAGACAAAGGCTGGAATTTACACTGGTATAATACAGGCCATTTTGTGCCTTCAAAAAGCTAACTCAGTGTGAATAAATCCTATAGATTGCTATTTTAGGCTATGTTGTCATTTATTTTTTGAGCTGCCATTTTTTCAGCTCATTTTGATGAATATTTTACCCATACCAGG
This sequence comes from Dendropsophus ebraccatus, assembly GCF_027789765.1. Lineage (NCBI taxonomy): Eukaryota > Metazoa > Chordata > Amphibia > Anura > Hylidae > Dendropsophus > Dendropsophus ebraccatus. The sequence continues at coordinate 143,339,413 of NC_091455.1, read as the reverse complement.
AATGCATCTAAAACACAGAAAGGCTATGTTCACACAATGTTTTTTTCAGCTCTGTTTAAAATGACGGCCGTTATTTTGAGTCTAAAATAACGGACGTTATTTTAGCAGCCTGGCCTCCCCAATGACTGGTGTTTGTACATTATTTTAGTTTGGGATAACTAATTGGCCTTTGGGTGTGGCTTAAAGGGGTATTCCCCCCAAAATTATTTTGCATTAATATGTTGCTCACCCGTAGCTTTCCATCTTTCCAATATAAATTTATTACGGATTCTGCACAGTTCTGCTGTTATCCAGGTGCCCCCACCCCCACGGATTGCATAGAATCATCAGCTCTCAGTCCACTCGACACGCTCCCTGCTCCTGGCCTGCACCCTCCGAGACGGCATCACGTGTCTTCCATCTCTTCAGTGGGCCGGGTTAGCGCTTCTAACCCAGTCCACTGAAGTGAGGGAGGACAGTGAGACGCTGCAGCTGTCTGCCTCTCTGACAGCAGCACCGCCCACTGTGTGCCCCTCGCCCTGGAGCTCACCAGCTCTATGTAACCCCCCCACCCGGAGCGTACCCACAGTCTGTGCCTCCTCTTACACCCGCGGCACTGTTTGAGTCTGTGCCCCCCCTCATCCGGTGGCCGCATTTGTGAGTGCAGCCCCCCCACACGTCTCCCGGTGGCCGCTCGCAGCCTCCGATAAGTGCAACTGTGTACTGGCGCCCCCCACAGAGATCACTCGTATCATACATCTCCCCCCACACTGTGTGCACGACCCCTTCACTCCTCCCCCATCCAGCTCACCCAGTGGCCGCCCGATGCTCCTGTGGATGCAAACCGTGCATCGCCCGCCGCCGAGCTCGAGCTCACCTGCACGCACATCTCCATCAGGCTGTGCATTTGCCCCACCGCTCACCCGATGGCTGCCCGCAGCGCTCCTGTGCCTGCAGCCCCAACTGTGTGACGCCCCCAGCCCCCTCATCCGCGGCCGCCCACAGCCCTCTCACCCCAGGACGCCCGCAGCCCTCTCACCCCAGGACGCCCGCAGCCTTCTCACCCCAGGACGCCCGCAAGCCCTCTCACCCCAGGACGCCCGCAGCCCTCTCACCCCAGGACGCCCCGCAGCCCTCTCACCCCAGGACGCCCGCAGCCCTCTCACCCCAGGACGCCCCGCAGCCCTCTCACCCCAGGACGCCCGCAGCCCTCTCACCCCAGGACGCCCAACAGCCCTCTCACCCCAGGACGCCCGCAGCACTCTCACCCCAGGACGCCCGCAGCCCTCTCACCCGCAGCCCTCTCACCCGCGGCCGCCCGCAGCCCTCTCGCCCGCGGCCGCCCGCAGCCTTCTCACCCCAGGATGCCCGCAGCCTTCTCACCCCAGGACGCCCGCAGCCTTCTCACCCCTGGACATCTCAACTCTGCTACATCGTTTTCCCTATCTCAGCTTTGCTACATCCCCATCACATCTCAGCTCTGCTACATCCCCATCACATCTCAGCTCTGCTACATCTTCTCACTATCTCAGCTCTGCTACATCCTTTTTCCCTATCTCAGCTCTGCTACATCCCCATCACATCTCAGCTCTGCTACATCGTTCTCAGTATCTCAGCTCTGCTACATCCCCATCACATCTCAGCTCTGCTACATCGTTCTCACTATCTCAGCTCTGCTACATCCTTTTCCCTATCTCAGCTCTGCTACATCCCCATCACATCTCAGCTCTGCTACATCGTTCTCAGTATCTCAGCTCTGCTACATCCCCATCACATCTCAGCTCTGCTACATCGTTCTCAGTATCTCAGCTCTGCTACATCCCCATCACATCTCAGCTCTGCTACATTACCATAATCAGGCATAAGCATTGCATGATGGGACATGTAGTTTCCTATCTTGATTATAGACCATCTTTTAGAAAAACTTGTAACTCAGGAACGGAAGCAGCTAGAAAGATGGGAGATGGCTCGAAATACTCAGGGGGATTTGGTGAGTAAGGCCAGCTAGGTTTGGAGGCATTTCATCTTTTTAGCTCTTGGGGGGAATACCCCTTTAATTGAAAAGTCCATTGAATTTAATAATAAAGATTGAGAAAGAACAGTGACAAAAGGAAAACTGTGTGAAAAACTAATAAAAAACGATTGCTGTTTGCAAAAGACATCCGAAAATAATGATCATGTTCATTATTTTGACGTCCGCGGCAAAAACGTCCGTTATTCAATACACTGTGTACATTGGACGTTCGGCTTTTCATTGACTTCAATGCATTGCCATTGTAGTCAGTTAAATAGCGGCAAAAACTGTCAATTTTTAAAAATGAAAATGGGCCGCCTTTTCAATATTTTTGCCATTGTGTGAACATAGCCATAAGGTGTAGATCTTTCCCATTATAGTTTTCTCTGTGTGGATTCGCTTTTGGTTTCATAAAAAAAATGCTGACCAATATGTACAAAAACTGCTGAAAAATAAACTGAGGGTGAACATAGCTATAGTTTATGTCACCTATTGATTGGCTTGATTTGCAGCAGAATCCAGTACCAAAAATCTGGTGCGACCCTGATGCACGTTGTCCCACTTAAACTAGACATAGTTTTACTAGACATATGGGAAACAACAGTCATTTCTGAGGACAGCACTGAAGGTAAACTATAACATCCTCTTACACCATCTTATAATTGTTTTCAATGAAGTGGCAGCTGCAGCTGGACAGCAAGTTATACTGTAAATCTATATTCGGAGCTTTGTATTAGTAAAACAAATATTCAAACACTAAAAGTATATATTTTGAATTAAAGCGACTCTGTACCCACAATCTGAACCCCCCCCCCCCCCCCCAAAAAAAAAAAAAAAACACACTTGTACCTTGGGATAGCTGCTTTTAATCCAAGACCTGTACTGGGGTCCGCTCGGCAGGTGATGCAGCTATAGTCCTAAAAAAACAACTTTTAAACTTTCAGCCCTGTGCCCAACGGCCGTGGCCTAGATTGTGTATGAATTAGGCTGGCATACCCTCTCTGTCCCTCCTTCCCACCCTCCTCATCATTAGGAATGCTCCAGGCAGATTGTCTCCTATTCCCCACCTGTGTCAGCCTGGCGCATGGGCTGGACCGTTAAGGCACCTGTGCAATGTTCAGACAGGAGAAAATGTTCTAGGGGCATTCCTAATAATGGTGGGGAGGAGGGGAGGTGGGGAATAGGGATGGAGAGGGTGTGCCAGCCTAATGCATACACAATCTAGGCCATGGCAGTTGGGCACAGGGCTGCAAGTTTAAAAGTTGTTTTTAGGGCAATAACTGCATCACCTGCCGAACGGACCCCAGGATAGATCTTGATTAAAAGCAGCTATCAGAAGGTACAAGTGGTTTGGGGGGGGGGGGGGGGTCAGATTGTGGGTACAGAGTCGCTTTAATGTAGTGCAAGTTTTGAACTTTTTTAGACTTTAAACTTAAAAAATGTTTTAAAGAATGAAAATTCACATTTTTGCTCAGTTTTTCCTGCAGTATTAAAATGGAATTTTTATGGTATACTTTAGCATGTTTCATATTCTGTTATTCTTCACACTTGGTTTCTCTCTGATCTGCACATAGTCTTGGAGATTATATTAAATAGACCCAAAGGGGCATCACTCGCACAGTCATGATAATAAATAGAAGATGTTTTTGTTCATTAAACAAAAGGACATTTAAATTAAGAGCAATTACCATAAAGTTAATATAAACTGTCAAGGAAATGTAGAAGGGATATGCCATTAGAAATTAAATCAGTTCAGAGTGCAATAAGCTTTTTTTTTATTCTTATCTTTCTTAAAGGGGTTATCACAAGATTTAACACTACTGCCTATCCAAAGGTTTTTTGACCCATAGTTACAGCTATTTTATTTATTTGTGTTTATATAGATAAGGCTAGGGCTAAACAGTTATTTTTCCCATGACACAGGAGTGTTGCAGTGTAGTGGTCATGCTGCACTGCACTTAACGTTGGTATTGTGTGCCACAAGTGCTGCAACCCAACAGTCTGAAAAAGTCCATTCAAGATCTCCAGCAACTTATCATAGGCAATTTTAGGTTGTGAGCCCTTGTTAGAGGGGTGGCTTATCACTAGAGTATTGCTGTAATGCTACATTCTCTCCCCATTTTTTCCCATGCATATTGAAGTGAATAAGGCAAGCTGCAGTTTGGTTGATAGCTGCTGTGTTGGAAAAACTTAGAAGAAGATGCAGTGCTACACCAGCAAAATGGTGTACATTTCTTGAGACTGTTATTTAAAGCGACTCTGTACCCACAATCTGACCCCCCCCCCCCCCCCAAACTGCTTGTACCCTCAGATAGCTGCTTTTAATCCAAGATCTGTCCTGGGGTCCGTTCGGCAGCTGATGCAGTTATTGTCCTAAAAAATAACGTTTAAACTTGCAGCCCTGTGCCCAACGGCCGTGGCCTAGATTGTGTATGCATTAGGCTGGCAAACCTCTCTGTCCCTCCTCCCCACCCGCGTCATCATTAGGAATGCCCCAGGCAGATTTTTGTCTCCTATTCCTCACCTGTGTCAGCACGGCACATGGGCTTAATCATTAAGGCACCTGCGCAATGTTCAGACAGGAGAAAATGTTCCAGTGGCATTTCTAATGATAAAGAGGGTGGGGAGGAGGGACTGAGGGGTGGTGCAAAGTTAGGGCACAGATATTGTAGGCCATGGCCGTTTGACACAGGGCTGCCAGTTTAAAAGTTGTTTTTAGGACAATAACTGCATCACCTGCCGAACGGATGGCCTTTTTTTTCTGACATAGTGGTATATAGGAATGATAGTTCAGCAGTCGAATATGTTTTGTCTGCAATTTTATTCATTATTCACCTAACTGAATGAGAAGCAGTTGTTTTAAACTGTGCCTTTGTATTAGACTTATTGACTTGAATTTTGTGAGAAAGTGAGAAAAATGGCACAAATTCAAAAAGGTTTTTGTGCACAATAGATACATTTCACACAAAAGAGCCCTGCAAAAAAAGAAGCCACTAATAAAAAAAGGCAGTTATTAGACTAAATGATGAATTCCCGCCCAATATGTATTATTTCAATATGTCAATATGGAAAAAAAACTACTGTATTTAACATGTTCTGGTGTTTTTCAATGTAACACTTTGGCCATTGAGTTCCACTCCATAGGATTTTTTTAAAGGAGTACTCCGGTGATAAGATTTTTTAAGATTAATTAACACACATTACAAAGTTTTATAACTTTGTAATGTGTGCTTACAAGCTATCTTAACCTGTTTTAGTCCACTGGAGTACTCCTTTAATTCATTATTGTGCTGTTTTTCTACATTTCACACATTTGCTGATTTTATTCACCAGATATGAATATTCATATGATGCACTCTTTAGCGCATATTAGAATTACCCATGCTTATGAATTATAGTCATTAAAAATACATAAACAACAAAACATAGCTCATTCTGCTGGAAAAAGAATACTAATGCGAAAAGTGAACTATAAACTCTAAAACACAGAATGACAAATGGTGTACAGCAGTATGAAAGAAAGGAATCACAAGTGTCTGTACATGCCACACTGTTGTGGCCCCTCTGGAACTGCTTTGCTATTTTCCATACATTGGGAAGGATTCATATTGCCTGCTATGAGAACTGACATTTACAATCCCTTTTTCAATGCAGTTATGGTTGACATTCTGAATTAATTCCTATAGAAAAAAGCAAGTAGTATTGCTAACTTTTTGCAAATATTCCTAAATATTTGCCTTATTTCTATGGCAACCAATTATAATACAGCTTTAATTTTTACACAACATTTAGAGAAATTAGGGACTGGTTCAGTTATAACGGTGTTTCAGGTTAAAGGAGAAGTCCGGTCACAAGACATTTTTTCCCAAATGCAGGGGCAGTGGGAAAAACAACAAACCTCACTGACTGACCTTTCCTCGTGCCTCTTCAATGATGGATTGCCCCTCTGAGACCCCAGCTAGACCCCTGGGATATCCACCTGAGCTGACATCACGACCCGGTGGATGGATAGCCCGCTCAGCCAATTAGTGACTGGAATATGCAAAAGAGGAGCCAGTGGAGCCTCATTGAAGAGTCTCAAAACACAGGACTAGCCAGATATCCTTCCGGGAAGGACCCAGCCAAGGGGCAGCTCGTGTTAGGAAACCACCAAAACCACCATATTAAGTGGCCCTATAAGTCAAGGTAATGACAAGGGATAAACCAAGGCTAGGTAACCATCCACATACAGCTGTTTCGGGATGTTGCCCCTCATCAGTGTGGAGCAGGATTCTGGCTAGGTGGGAGCAATGCCTAGTAGAGCCATAAGAGAAACAGATTGCTGAACTCAGGAAGACCAGCCAAACGACAACACTGCCGGCTGCTAGTGAAAACGTTCAATGCAGTGAAGTCCTAGGTGCATTTCCCCCTGGGACTTAGTGACTGGGGCAGGATGAGGGGGTTGTCCATGAGCCCGGACAGGCATTTCCCCCTGAATTGTGACATCATCACAACTCGGGGGAAAATGCCTACAGGCGGGGGTTGCAGTGCCAGTCACATGGCACAACGCGGGCACGGGGAGAAGTAAGGACTGTTTGTTATCCTCTCCCCTGCCGCCTGTGGAATCCTTCCTATGGCATTTGGGACCCCAACTTAGGTCAAGAATGAAGAGGACAGTGCTAATGTAGTACTGCCTCCCCTTCTGAGTTTATTCCTGTACAGCAATGATCTAGGCCAGGGGTGTCAAACTCAAAAAGACAGTGGGCCAAAATTAAAAACTTGGACAAACTCGCGGGCCAACCTTGATATTCATTGAAATGCACAAGCAGCATATGTGGAACTTTCAGAGTGGCGTGCAGCGTTCCTGGCACTGTCAGAGTGCGTCACCAAGCACTTTGCACTACGATAAATGATATGATAAATCCCCACAATGGTGCCCCATATAGAACTCAGCCCCCCCAAATGTTTTTTTTATATATATAGTATCACATAGTAATAATGCCCCATATAGTAGCCATTCCCCCACAATACTGTTCCATATAGTAGCCATCACTCCCACAATAGTGCCCAATATAGTAGCCAGCCCTTCAAATAATGACCCATATAGTACCCAGCCCCCCACAATAGTGCCCCATAAAGTTAGCCAGCCCCCTTAGTAGTGCCCCATGAAGTAACCAGCCTCCCATAATAGTGCCCCATGTAGTAGCCATCACCCCACAACAGTGCCCAATATGGTAGCCTGCCCCCACATTAGTGCCCCATATAGTAGCCAGCCCTTCCAATATTGACCCATATAGTAGCCAGCCCCCCACAATAGTGTCCCATATAGTAGCCAGCCCCCACAATAGTGTCTCATAGTATCTAGCCTCCCACAATAGTGCCCCATAAAGTTAGCCAGCCCCCTAAATAGTGCCCCATGAAGTAGCCAGCCTCCCATAATAGTGCCCCATGTAGTAGTCACGTGCCAGGAGGAGAGGAGGGGCAGAAGCCGGATCTCCGCGCGGCCTGAACCTGTCACCCCTGGACGGCTCCCGGCTGCCGTATTCACGGGTAGAGCGAGTTCTAGAGCCGTCCAGGGGTAACAGGTTCAGGACGAACGGAGATCCGGCTTCTGCCTGTCCTCTCCTACCGGTCCCGCTCCTTATGCCGTTCCTGCTGAGGAGATGCGAGAGCCCGCTCATCTGTGTGGACGGCAGTTTCTCCGCGGCGGGATTGACATCAGGAGCAGGACCGTCAGGATGACGTATCCAGGGGTAGAGCGAGTTCGGGAGCCGTCCAAGGGTGACAGGTTCCCTTTATCACAACAGATTATAGTATGGGCAGTCCAGAACACTGCCCACACTATAATCTGTTGCAGTGTCCTATCGGCGGGCCAGCTCTAGGGAATCAACTGATTTCCTAGGTGGACCAAAAATAATGGCACCACGGGCCAGATTTGGCTAGACAGGTAGCAGCAGCCAGGCTTATTCTCTAGATTGTGAATGGGAACAGTGAAGAAGACAGCATTCCTCCAATATAGAGTTGTCATTATTTTTATAATAAATGGGGATGCCAGAGGTTGGACCTTTACCAATGATAAATTGACTGTATACCCTAGTGGTATGCTACTACTTTATGAGACGGAAATAGCGCTTTTGGGCCTATTCACAAATCCGCAATTCTGTCCAGAATTGCAGATCCGCAATTACGGACAGAAAATAGGATCAATGTATTTCAATGGCCCCATTCACGGTTCCGGAGTTGTATACAGGGCTGTGATCCATACCCCCCCAAAAAAGGACAGGCCCTAGTGCAGACTGAAATTCCATAACGGACACACCAATAGAACCCTATGGGATCCGTATTTTTGTGGATGTGATCCGCAAATAGTGACTAGCCAATGAAAAATAGCGGACTCAAATTTGCAGACTGAAGAATATACTGACATGTGAATAGACCCATAATGTCAAGGAGTTCTTTTGTATAGAAAGTACAGTTGTCCAAAAAGAAGAACCACATTAAAATTACACATCATGATTTATTGCTAAAGGGATTACGCAAAGTTTACTATTAGACAACACTGATACCCAATTAGTGGGGTTCGAAGTCTATTGCTAGGGAGAATACCACAGCTCACAATCTAAACACCAACCTCAACCCCATAGTCAAGGTCCCTGAATGAGAGAATGCAAAGGGTGTGGTTTTAGACACATGCCCGAGCCATAAAGCCTGTGGCAAACGTTTTAGTACTTACACCACTCTCTGTAGCTGCACCATAATTCTGTGATTGTGTGATTCTGTGATTGTCGGCCATCTTCTTGAGGAAGAGCTCACTAGAGAGAACCTGAATGACGCAGCCCCTGTACATTGTGGACTGTTACTGTGCTGTCACTCTGGCCACTGTATCTCTCCTGAGTGTATTATCCTTGGACAGTAGTTGGCAGCAAAGAACAGACTAGTGTAGTGACCCGGTATGGGCCCCTAAGTCTTTTTGCACCTGAGTAAGGGTTCACACAATTGCAGATGAAGTATTCACTGTAGTTTAGTGTTTTCCCCACTAGGTGTCACTAAAGCACTTGTTTTCTCTTATGCACAGCTGAAGGAAGTAAAGGGTTAACTGTATGCCACATGTGTTGTTTTGTCTACTGACAGGTGCTTTCCCTCCAGTTTTGTCCTATCCACTGTATTTTCTCTTGTTACACACACAGCCCCACCAATCACAGGAAGGTTTAGTTAGACCCCTGAAGGAAGGAGTTAATTCCTAGTGAGAGGGGTTAGTCAGTCTTTAGTCTAAAGTCAGTGTGTGAGGAAGCAAACAAGCCACAGATTTCTGTTATGCAAACCACAGTAACTATGCAGTGCTAAGAAGTACCAAGGGAGAGAGCAGTCACACAAGGATCACCTTGTCCACGCCAGGAACCTCTTTAAAACGTACAGGGCAGTTACAGGAACTGACCCCAGTGGAACAAAGTTACTTTGAGTCTAGGTATCCCACTGCGCCTTGCCAGACAATCAGGAAGTCTTGGAAGTTGGCTTAGCCCAGATAACTAGACCTGGGACTCGTACTACCCTAACAGGACGTGTGGCTTTCAACTGTAGGGCAGAAGGTGGTCAGACGCAGTCTATACGTGAGTATAAGTGTTTTCTATATCATCTTCTCAGTCCGAACTGTTCCAGGCAGAGTACACTACTACTTGGACAAGGCTCTTCAGACACCCTCTCTGCTCTGCTAAACCTCCTCTTACAAGCACCTTATCTCTGCCTCAACCACCTGAGTAACCTTAAGTACTGTTATTGCACTAAACTGTATTGCTGCACGTAATATTGTGTTACATTACATTTCCTCAAGTAAATTGTTCTACACTTGGGTTAAATCTTTCTCCACGGGTAGGGCTCTAAACTGTCCAGGGTGGGTCCTATACCACTCCAGGCTACCGTGACAAGTGCCCAAGTAACCCTAGACCCACTCAGCTACCACACCATCGTACCAGCAGACCCAGGAGTAAAACCAACAGCCCTGTGTAAGCAAGTAACTCAACCATTCTATTCAATTCATTCTACTAACACGTTCTGGTAGAAAGATAGAAACATGTTAAGGCAACCCAATTAAGTTTAAGACTTGGCTGTCTCTACCTGCTGTTGTGTAGAAACCAATAAAGAGCCTATGCTTACCTCTCTGAGCTCCCCTGGTGTCCTCCTGTGGTGTCCCTGGTGTCCCCTGCTGACTGTAGAGCCTCCACTTCAGAGACATACTGTACGTCTCTGAAGTGACAGCTTGCTCAGCCAATCGTTTAGACGGTACATCGCCATGGCAAGTGATTATTTTGCAGTAATTGGTGGTGGTGGATAATGTGGAGATCAATCCCCACGCTGTGCAATTCGCAATAATGTGATGAGATGGCTCGCAACCCTGACACACATTTCACATCTAGATGCTTCCTTGGGCTTCCCTGTTGCCTGCAGACACTCTTTACTGTATAGCTCTCCAGCCCTTCAGTGAACAAATTGCCTTCAGCAAATTATTTCAAACTTTGACTTATCAGTCCAAAACTCCTGCTGCTATTTTTCTGCACCCCAGCTCCTGTTTTTATGCATAGTCGAAATGCTTGCAAGATTCGTGTACACACACACACACACACACACACACACACACACACAGAGCATTAGACATAAGTTTCGGTAATTTTCCATATACAGTAGTGCCTTGGTTTAGGAGCATAATTTGTTCCAGGACTTTGCTTGTAATCCAAACCCACTCTTAAACCAAAGCAAAACTTCCAATAAGAAATCACTGATATGCAGACAATTGGTTCCACACCCCAAAAATAATGATTTTTTTTATTCTCATGAACATGTAAAAAAAATGAAATAAAGATTTAAAAATAACTGAATATGTGATATTATAAGTAACTGTACAGTATAGCAATCAGCATGTGGCGTATAATGTACAGTAAGTGCATAAACCTGATAACACAGCAGCAGTTTGTAGATACAGGATGGAACTGCAGATCCCCATAATGGAGAGGATGGGAAACACAAGGGCTGACAGAGACTGTAGGGAGCATGAAGGAATGAGCAGGGCAGATGTGGGCACAGTATAGCAGCGCTCTCTGCCCGGGGTGATAGGGGTTACAGCTATGGAGAGATTACCTCCACAGTCCTGTCCCCTGATGCAAGCCCCAGCCTGAAGTGGATCTGCCATGATTTGGAAGGTGAGGGAGACTTCCTGGGTCAGAGTACAGTACTGTAGACCACACAGTGCAGATCATGCCCCTCCCCCACTCGCCCTCCTACCCAGTACAGGGAGCTCTTAAACCAAAGCAATGCTCTTAAACCAAGTCACAATTTTGAAAAACTGTCAGCTCTTAAACCAAAACGCTCTTAATTCAAGTTACTCTTAAACCAAGGTACCACTGTAAATGTTTAGGCATACCATCCATTATCACTCTTTATACATCACCAACAAATCAGACTCGTTTTGCTTTGTACGAAGAAAAACGAATCTGCGCTCATCTTCTTTAGGCTCGCTCATCTCTAATCACTAGGATAGTGTGAATAAAGTGCAAGTCAATCAGGATTTCAGATTTTTCTTATTTCTTTGTATGACGCATCATGGTTCTGGTGCAAAAATAGGAAAATAGTGGATTCGATTGGCGCCAGAATAGCTTTTTCAGAAAATGATCCTCCTAACTTGGATGAACGACCTGCCAGGCTCTCTCAGGACAAAATACTTTGGATAGCAATGTGACGCGTTTTGGGGGTCCACCACCCCTTTATCAAGCATCATGGTTTTGGATGCGTTGCTAGGAGCAGAGAGTGTGCTAATCATGTGCTGTTTTGGAAACTCCAGTTCCTGCATTGTTCTCGGGAAATCAAATAAGTCCTAGGCACATAATATATGGCATCTAAACATTTGGTGCATTATATAGCCATATTAATGTGGTTAAACAAATAATGTCCAGTATCATTAGCGTTAAAGTCTCCTTGTTTCTATGTCAGATGCCATTTCCGTGACTGTTTTCTATTACATTGTAAGGCTCTGTTCACACAACGTATATTTTCCTAAAGCCACTGCCGTTGTATAACGGCTGAGATTATTACAGAAATATAAGTTGCCTTAGCGTCTATGGGATCCCGGACGGAGAGTATACACAATAGTATACACTCTGGCCGGGATCCCTAGCGGCGCCGCAAACAACTGATATGCCAGTTTTCTGCGACCGCAATTCACTGAATAACGGCTGCAGAAAACCATGTCAGTGCACACTATGGAGTGTATGGCTCCGGTCGCTCGCTCCATAGTGTGCTGTGGGGAGTTCTGATGCGAGTGCGCATGGATGCGACTGCATCAGAACACTGCGGCACCAAAGATCATCCGGCCGGTACTGCAGTACAGTCCGGGATGATCTTTTCAGAGACCGGCCGTTCTGTGACCCGGACAGGTAACGGAACAACCGGTCTCTTACGTTGTGTGAACATAGCCTAAGACTGTTAACTACCCTGACATGTACTATAGTGCATGACCAGTGTTTATGTACGTAAAACCAGACTATGCAGTAGATTGCTCACAATCATTTAAATATATTGCATTTACATATACTTCTGGTAAGTAGTGCAAAGTTTGACCTCCCAATGCTGATTGTAATATATATATATATATATCAAGCACTTTTCTAGATACCAAATAGCTAAATGTAAGTTTATTTTTGTTTAACATGCTGATAAAGGGCTCAATTACTGTGAAGTCTCTATCTTGTGTGAATTTAAAAAAGAAAGATGGAATAGCTACGAAGGGTGAAATGGGATCAATAAAAAAAGGAAACTGTATATAGCTGATCTAACAGACCCAAATAAACAATCTTATCTCAGTAACTAGCAATTCCACGCAGGGCAAAGAGCAGATCGAAATGTTTCCTGTAGAGGACTGTGCAACTTCTCATTTACTTCACTAGTAGGAAAACAAGATGTGAAAGCAAGAACACAGAGGCAAGATAAGAATAGGGAAATTGTTATATGATTTATTAATGTAGGTCACTAAGGGAATATTTTCCAGTGGATCCTTCTGAAAAATACCATTGCTCATTACTAATGGGATACATACATGCCCATCAGTGTAAGGCTATGTTCACACAACGTCAAAAATAGAGAAAAGGCGGCCGAGTTTGATATTTAAAAAAACGTCCATTATTGCCGCGAATTAACTGACTGCTATGGCAATGCCTTGAAGTCAATGGGAAGACGGACGTCCAATGCACACAATGTATTGAATAACGGACGTTTTTACCACAGACAGCAAAATAATGAACATGATCATTATTTTCGGACGTCTTTTGCAAACCTCGGATGTTTTTTATTAGTTGTTAACACACAGTTTTTCTTTTGTCACCATTCTAATTAGTAATCCCAAACTAGAATACAAACACCAGTCATTGCACTCAGGGGAGGCTTTGCCTGCTAAATGATGTCCGTTATTTTAGACTCATTGACGGACATCATTTGTGTGAACATAGCCTAAGACATTCAAATCCCCAATTGTATAATCACTTCTATCACCTGATATTTACTCTCGTTATTAAAATCAAGCTCCTCTTTAAAAACTAACTTTTATTAGATATACTTTGAACCCTTTGATGACCAGGCCAAATTTAGTTTTTACGCTTTCGTTTTTTCCTCCTCATGTTTGAAGGGCCATAGCACTTGCATTTTGTTTTACCTATAGACCAACATGGGGTCTCATGTTTTATGACACCAATGACAGGCTTAATTTTTCCATAAAATATGCTGCAAAACAAAATATGCTGGGAAAAAAAAATTATTTGTGTGGTGAAATTGAAAAACAAAATCGACATTTTATTATTTCGGGGGGTTTTGCGTTTACGTCATTGGCCCTATGGTAAAACTGGCATTTTATATATGTTCCTCAAGTCAGTCCGATTACAATGATAGGCAACTTACATATCTTTTATTTTATTTACAGTTTTTAAAAAAATTAAAACCTTTAAAAAAAAAAATGTTTCTAAAATTGCTGTTACCATCCCTATAGCGCTTTTATCCTTTGGTCTATGGTATTGTGTGAGGTGTCATTTTTTGCGCCATGATCTGTACTTTCTATCGCTACTTTGATTTCAGATATGCAACTTTTCAATCACTTTTTATTACAATTTTTCAGGATTTAATTTCATGCTGTGTACCTTGCATGATCAGGAATTTGATAATGTTTGGGCAATTATCCGTGCGGCGATAACAAATATGATTGTTAATTGGTTTATTTATTTATAAAATGGGAAAAGGGGGGGGATTTAAACTTTCATTAAGGGAGGGGATTTTTTTATTAATGAAAAAATATATTTTTTTATTTTAGTGTAATTTATGTACATATGTACGTATATACTGCAAAGATCTGTAAGATCAGTGATTCATTGCTCTAGGCTGCTGGAGCCCAAACCAATGGATTGCTGAGCCAGGATTAGCGCTATTACGGTGCACAACCGCCGCCCTGCAGTATCCCCCCATGTAGGTAACTCCTCCAGTAGCTGATAGTATTCCCCATCTGTAATCTTAATCTGTTGATTTGCAGCTGAGCTCAGCTGTGACCGAAGGAATAATACTGCTTACAGCCACAAGAGTGTTTGGCAGGGCAGGGAGCCGAAGAGGGGGGCAGGTGCAAGTTGCAAGCATTGCATGCCATGTCCAATAGCTGCCCAATGTCACTTTGACATTTGTAATATTAGGCAGCTATTGAACATCACTGACAACATTCATTTAACATCACCCACAACTTTTATGGCCAGAGAAAATAATTGCTTCCTGCAGGTGGGACCTTTTCTGTTCTCCAGATAACTTCTACAGATCTACAGATAAAGACTAAAGGGACCTGATATCCCACAACTGTCCCTCACGTGATCTCCGCTCTTCCAATGACCTCCTTTTATCTTCCCCCCTTGTTTGTACCTCACAAAACAGCCTCCAAACTTTGCCCGAGCCTCCCCCATGCTCTTGAACTCACTACTTTAACGCATCTGGACTTTAATCACCATGGGTCTCCAAACTGCGGCCCTCCAGCTGTTGCAAAACCACAATTCCCATCATGCCTGGACAGCTAAAGCTTTGGATTTGGCTGCCCAGGCATGATGGGAATGTAGTATTGCAACAGCTGGAGGCCCGCAGTTTAGATACCCATGATCTAGACCTTCAAAGCAACCTGAAACACATCTCTTTATACTAGGCTACAACCTAGTCCTTAACCTTCTGTCTCCTCTCCCCCTTACCTTGTAGATTGTAAGCCCTCGCAGGCAAGGTCCTCTATCCCTATGTACCGGTCTGCCATGTAATGTGTTTTCATTTTGCAATGTTTTGTTTGTCACCCCCAATAGCGATCTGTGGAGAGTCCAGCTCATAGAGCCCCACCAGTGCAATATACATTTGTATAAAAGTGGACATTCAGTATGTTACTTTCTCGGCCTGCCTGATTTCGCTTCGGTTACAGCAGGTCCAATCAAGTGAGCTTGGTCTGTGTCCATATGTCAGTTTGACTGTCACATGGTATTTCAAAGGTTACATCTTGTTATTTAGGCGGTCTACTAGAAAATGTTAAGTATTTAATTTAGTGAATAAAAATAGCCATCCTAAAGAACAAAGCAATCTTCTGAAAATATAGGAAAATAACTTGTAAAGAAGCCTAACTCTTTGCAGACAGATTGCAGGACTTGTGATTAGTCTCATTAATGGTTCATTAACTGCATAAACACGGCAATAACTTGTCCAATTTTGCATTACTTTAAAAGGCTTCTGTGTCCAACCTTTGCAAGATTAAATAGATGTTGTTTCAAATTTCTCATTTCAGAAGAAGGACACAGCAGAATGAACAGAGAACTTACAATCATTTCCAGATATAGGAATAAATGCAAATAAACCTGAAAACATTTGAAGCCAATATATATTGTACGCCGGTAATCTATTCAACACTGTCTGTCACAGCTAAACATTACATGCTTGACAAATAAGGAGTTCAGTTTCCAGAACAATAAGAAAAGTTGTCAAATAAAAAGATAAATATACATATATATATATATATATATATATATATATATATATATATATATCCTGCATACTTTTTCCTTTTTAATAATCACTATAAAAATACTGCATTCTAAATAAAGGGTTCACACTAGGCTGATTTGCTAAAATGTACATAAAAATTCAAAGTAAATTGGAGTGCATGTATAACAAATCAGCAAATTAGGTTTAAAGGCATGGTAGCACCAAACCTCTCAAGAACAAGAAAGGTGCAGCTTTACGCCATGTTCCCCTTACATAAGTTTTGTAGTAATCATGGCCGTTGTAACAATGGCCGTGGTTACTACGGAACTTACCTAGAGCTGCCTTCTAAGCCATCCCGGCACATGGTATACTCCGGCCAGGATCCCTAGCGGCGCAGCAAAAAACTGACATGTCAGTTTTCTGCGGCCGCTATTTAGTGAATAGCGGCCACAGAACACTTGCCAATTCACACAATGGAGCGTGCAGCTTCGGACGCACGCTCCATTGTGTGCAGCGAGGAATTCGGATGCGGGCGCGCACGGATGGGCCCACATTCAAATTCAGCAGCAGTAAAGATCATTCAGCCATTTCTGACACCGGCCATTCCATGACCCGGCCAGGTTACGAATGGCTGGTGTCTTATAGAGTGGGAACATAGCGTTAGGCTGGGTTTACACATCTTAAAAATTTTGTAAAATTGGAAAAAAAAACATAGATTTTTTTTTTTTTAAACAACACCAGGGGCCAGATGTTAGCTGTGAAATGCATTTTTCTCTTGTCTCTGGCATTTTTGAGGCTCTGTGACAGTTTTTCTGAAATGCTGCATGCTGAGGGTGTGGCATTTATTTCTGCATACTGTGGCGTTTCTCTACCATAAAGTTTATTGGAAGTTCTTCTGCCCGACTAAAAAAATGTCACAGCTTAGGCGTATGGCAATGTTCTATCAATAAAAAATATTTTTCAAACATGTATGGTTTTTTTTCTTTACAGGCTTAGTAGCGAAAGCCATCTGATAGATGGCATCCATTACTAAGCTGGGGCTAAGTGTTAGCTGGTAAAATGACTACCACGAACCCCCCCCCCTTATCACCCCAGTAACCACACCCACAGGGGTACTGGGAAGAGATGGGTACCAGTAGTACTGGAAGTAGCCGGGTAATGGAGTAACAATGGGGGGGGGGGGTGTTAGTGTTACCCATATTAACAGCTAACACTAATGCTGCGTTTACACAGACAGATTTATAATGACAGATTTTTGAAGCCAAAACCAGGGACAGACTATAAAACAAAACAGGTCATGAAGGAAAGATTGAGATTTCTCCTCTTTTCAAATCCATTCCTGGCTTTGGCTTCAAAAATTGGTCAGATAAATCTCTCTGTGTAAACGCACCATAAGGCTAGGTTCACACTCTGTATCTGTGCGGCTGTATTGCGGGCGGTAAATCATCGGACGGATTTTTCAGGTTCATGCGTACGCTGGAAAGTATACGATATACGGCTGCACAGTGCACACTATGTATGAATCTACGGCCCTATCGTAAAAGGACCCGTTAAAAATGAACAAGACCATTGTTTGCGGCTGGAAATGCGGCCGTGGATTGACAGGCGGTCCGTACGGAGTACTTCAAAAATAGCCGGCAATGATGCCGAATGCCGATGCCTCTAATAGTTAATATATTAAATTAATAAAACATATTTTCTTTGTAATAAAGTCCCTTTCATTGTTCAATAATTTAATTCTAACGAATCCATCATTGTGCAATTAAATATACTGTTAAAAAAAATATATATATAAATAAATGTATATTTATATATATATTTATTTTTTGACAGTATATTTAATTGCACAATGATGGATTGTTTAAATTAAATTATTGAACTACGAAACTGATTTTATTACAATGAAAATGTGTTTTATTAATTAAATATTAATTAGTACAGGAAGCTCCATTAAGCCGTTAATTCATATTGCCGGCAATAGAGCATTCTGTACTAATCATCACTTTACTTTAATTAAAACATCAAATGTTTCTTCTAATTATATTATCACAATAGCATTATTAGAAGAAACATTTAGAATTATATGTGCGCTCAGCTGATTGGCTGATCGGCTGAGCGCACGTATAATTAGCGGGTCCGCAGCACAGTGACTTCATTGTGCTGCAGACCAGCGAAGAGGACACATCGGGGTGAGTATAGAGCTCTCCCCACCCCCTCCCCAGCACTGCACCCATCCCAGCAAGGAAGGGGGGTCACTTAACCCCTTCCTTGCTGGGATGGGTGCAGTCTGACATCATTCTGGCCCCCAAGGGGTTAAGGGGGATGCAATACATCCTCCCTTAACCCCTTGGGGGCCAGACTGTAAGCAGCGATCTGTAAAGATGCTGCATCCTGTAAGGAGCACAACACCGCTCACAATGATGGGTGTTGTGCTCCTGTTTGTGTGTTTTTTGTGTGTTTCTCCCTTTTTGTGTTTCAGATATTGGTATCCAGTGGATTACGTCGGATTCCGTGGACTACGTCGATGACCAGCGGTTGTTTGGTGTGTTTTTTTTATTAAAATGGTCAATGAGTGGTGTGGGGGTGTTTTTATTTGAATAAAAAAAAATTTTCACTTGTGTGTTGTCTTTATTTCTTTACTTTATAAACTTAGTAGTGGAAGCCGTCTAATAGACGGAATCCATTACTAAGTTGGGGCCTAGTGTTAGCCGGTATAAAATGGCTAACACTAACCCCCCATTATTACCCCAGTACCCAATGCCACCAGGGGTACTGGGAAGAGCCGGGTGCCAGTGGTCCCAGAGCGTCAAAATTGGCGCTCCTGGACCGGGCGGCAGCAGGCTGGTAAGATTTAGGCTGGGGAGGGCCTAAAACAATGGCTCTTCCCACCCTGGTGTTACCAGGCTGCTGTCGTTTGGTTTTTAACCCGGCTGGTTATAAAAAATAGGGGGGACCCTATGCGTTTTAAAAAAAAAAAATAATTAAAAAAAAAAACACACAAAAAACACACAAACAGGAGCACAACACCCATCATTGCGAGCGGTGTTGTGCTCCTTACAGTATGCAGCATCTTTACAGATCGCTGCTTACAGTCTGGCCCCCAAGGGGTTAAGGGAGGATTTATTGCATCCCCCTTAACCCCTTGGGGGCCAGACTGATGTCAGACTGCACCCATCCCAGCAAGGAAGGGGTTAAGTGACCCCCCTTCCTTGCTGGGAGGGGTGCAGTGCTGGGGAGGGGGTGGGGAGAGCTCTATACTCACCCCAATGTGTCCTCTTCGCTGGTCCGCAGCACAATGAAGTCACTGTGCTGCGGACCGGCTCTTTATATGTGCGCTCAGCCGATCAGCCAATCAGCTGAGCGCACATATAATTCTAAATGTTTCTTCTAATAATGCTATTGTGATAACATAATTGGAAGAAACATTTGATGTTTTAATAAAAGTAAAGTGATGATTAGTACAGAATGCTCTATTGCCGGCAATATGAATTAACGGCTTAATGGAGCTTCCTGTACTGATTAATATTTAATTAATAAAACACATTTTCGTTGTAATAAAATCAGTTTCGTTGTTCAATAATTCCATTATTGTGCAATTAAATATACTGTCAAAAAATAAATATATATATAAATATACATTTATTTATATATCTATTTATTTTAACAGTATATTTTATTGCAAAATGATGGATTCGTTTAAATCTAATTATTGAACAATGAAAAGGACTTTATTACAAAGAAAATGTGTTTTATTAATTAAATATATTAACCATGATCGGCATCGGCATCGGCATACTGCAGAGGATCGCAAACCCCGGTAATAGCAATTCATGTAAACTGTTTCCCTGCTTTCCCAGATGCATCCAGAGGTGTTTGCATCACTTTCTAAAGATTTTATTTGTTATTTTTAGTTGAAACAGATTTCCAAGTAAATGACCGTATGTTTTCAGCCGCATGTCTATTTTTTCCCACGGCCGTAGTTTCAGCCGCACATTTCTAGCCACATAAAAAATACAGCCGCACACATACATAGTGTGAACATAGCCTCAGGGTCCATTTACACAGAAAGATTATCTGAGAGATTATCTGCCAAAGATTTGAAGCCAAAGCCAGGAATGGATTTGAAAAGAGGAGAAATTTCAGGCATTTTTGAGGCTCTGTGACAGTTTTTCTGAAATGCTGCATGCTGAGGGTGTGGCATTTATTTCTGCAAACTGTGGCATTTCTCTCCCATAAAGTTTATTGGAAGTTGTTCTGCCCGACTAAAAAAATGTCACAGCTTTGGCGTATGGCAATGTTCTATCAATTAAAAAATATTTTTCAAACATCTATTTACACAGAAAGATTATCTGACAGATTATCTGCCAAAGATTTGAAGCCAAAGCCAGGAATGGATTTGAAAAGAGGAGAAATCTCAGGCTTTCCTTTATGACCTGATCTCTGTTTATAGTCTGGTCCTGGCTTTGTCTTCAAATCTTTGGCAGATAATCTCTCAGATAATCTTTCTGTGTAAATGGACCCTACGCCCCAGCTTAGTAACAGATGCCATCTATGACACAAACAAAAAGGAGAGACACAAAAAAGCAGGAGCAGAATACCCATCATTTTGACAGGTTTTCTTCTGCTCCTTATTGCAATATTCAGCATCTGGACAGATAGCGCTTACGGTATGCCACCTGGCATCATTGCATCCCCACTTAATCCTTTGGGTGCCGTACTTAACAATCTGGCCCCCAGGGGGTTAAGTGAGGATGTATTGCATCCCCACTTAACCCTCTGGAGGCCAGACTGATCTTGCACGGCACCCATACCAGCAAGGAAGGGGGTTAAGTAACCCCCCTTCCTTGCTGGGTGGGTGGTGTGTGGGTGAAGGGTTTCATACTCACCATAGATGCCTTCTTTCTTCATCCAGCACACTGAGCTTCATGATTGGCTGGGCAGAGACTTCTTCAGTTTCAGCTTGGCCAGTCAGCTGCTGGCTGGCTGATTCAGTAAAGACCTGCTGGACACCGGGGGGAGGGGGGGGTGTCTAAGTTTAAACCACCCCCCCCCCCACACACACACACACACACACACACACACACACAGCCCAGTCTGTCCCACAGGGGGTTAACTTAACACTTTGGGGCCAGACTGTCAGTTCCTGACCTTTTTTTGCCGACCTAGTACACTGAAAACTCCGGCATCAGCAAGGAAGGGGTCATTTAACCCCTTCTTCTCTGGCACGGGTGCGTTCGGGTCAGCGTTTGGACCCAAATACAGACTTCAGTGGGTACGTGTTAAGGGAGATTTGCTGTTGGACTTCCTATTATTTCACTCTTATTCAAACTTAAAGAAAGCCTGTCACCCCGGCTGCCAGGGTGAAGCCCGCCCAACCCCCCCGCTGGAGCCCCTTATACTTAACCCTTCCTCGAAGTCCCGGTCCCGGACCCCATCCCGCCGCCAAGAAAGATGAGTTCGACGCCCATAGAGACTGACAAGGAGCATGGCATCCAACAGGGATTTCTCGCCTGCGGGACAGGGTCCGGGACTGGGACTTTGAGGAAGGGTTAAGTATAAGGGGCTCCACCTGGGGGTCGGGCGGGCTTCACCCTGGCAGCCGGGGTCACAGGTTCCCTTTAAAACCCACACTGTCTGGTTGTGCCCAAAACAACCAATAGTTTTTTATATGAGCCCTACTATAAAACAGAGATCCAATACTGCCATATGCAGAGCCCCAAGCTTCACAATTCACACAAAGTCGTAAAGACAATAGTAGTTCTTCATCCTGACACATTCATAACAATGTAATCCTGCCTCCAGTAAGGACTCATTTACATAGTCATTGCCGATAAATGATTGCTGATGAGCCATTAGCTAAACTTCTGTTTACCTCTAATGATAAATGATAATAAAAAAAACTAATAAAAATAACATAAAATGTGTTCAAAGGTTTATTACCAACAGTTCATCCTATTTACTTCACCCTGTGTACACAATACGATTACTGATTAGAGCCAGACAGTGAAATACGTTCTTTTTTTTCTAATCTGGTTTTAGTTTCTGACAGCAACTGTCACAACCTTACCTTAATACGCTCCAGCATCGTCTTTGGCGCCTGGAGTAATGCCCCATACCTTCAGGGGAGCGCCCGACAGCCGGCTCCTCAGGCAGTGCTGGATGGTGTCACAGAAACCATGGATGCTGCGAGCTCCTGTCATTGGCTGGGAGACCTCGGATGCGGCAGCTGGGCTGCATTACTGTGGAATTGACTGGCAGAAAACCATGAGTAACCATGTAAAGAGCAGGGCATAGGACTAGTCTCTGTGGAAGAAACCATGCTGTGCAACAGTGTTGCCGTTTGGGAGCAGTATGACATAGGAGGTTTGTGGAGCATTCTGGGTGTGAAACATGGAGATATCAGCAGAAAAAAAACATTCCCCAATGAAAACTTTTGGGAGAGGATATCTACTGACCTTTGATTCCACTTCGTATTAAGTATACAGCACTCAACAACAAAACAGTAATATGGAATACTGACATAATAAGATATTCCTCTTTCTAGACATATATTATGAAATAGATATATTTTTGTTGCTGCAATTGTAATTACCCTTTAAGTAATATAATAGTTATACTCCTTAGCAGTGGTTGCACATGAGCAATTACATAATCAACTGCCAGGATAAATGGTTTACAGGAATAGCCTGAGGAAGGGCGTTAAATCACCTAAATCGCTTCTTTACTTGTTGGCGGTGAGTATAATAAACAATTTAAGAACATGCAACCTCCTGAGTGCTGTTCCTTCTTCCAGATGCATGCTCTTGAGGAAGCCCATTTCTAGAAATCTGTTTCATACTGTAAGTCAGTAGAGCTACAACAAGGCATGTTTATGCTCCAGTAAATCCCAATGAAACAATAAGGTAGAGGATACACAATAATCTGGTTGCCATACAGAAAGGATTTTTCATATAATAAGCACAATTAGCTGTCTTTTTGTGGATTGGCGTGTCTTGCACTGAAACAAAACTGTAGGGCAGGTTATACATTGAACTAGGCAGAATTCTGCCTTTTCTTCAACTTTACTATGTATGTCAGTAATGGTGTGTTTACACAGAGAGATTTATCTGACCGATCTTTGAAGCCAAAGCCAGGAACAGACTATAAACAGGGAACAGGTCATAAAGGAAAGAATGGGATCTATTCTCTTTTCAAATCCATTACTGGCTTTGGCTTAAAAAAACTGTCAGATAAATTTATCTGTGTTCACTCACCCTTAGGGCACGTTCCCACTGAGCAAAAGCAGCTGAATTTCTGCCGTTAAAATAGAAATTACTCGCTGAATCAGCGTGGAAATGGGGAAAAGGGGGGGGAGGAGGATTCTAGTATATGTTCTGGTATAGTCTAGTTTACTCGCCAAATACTCGCTGAATTTCAGCGCTGAATGCATGCGGATTCAGCGCGGATTCCTCGAGTATTCCGCGCTGAATTTGTCAAGAGCTGATTACGAGCTGAACTCTTTCCTAGCGGAATACGCAGGGATTCTGCTTACATTCTGCTTATATTCTGCTCGGAATTCAGCGTCAGTTGATTTCAGGCGGAAATATTTCCTTGCGTAATCCGCTCCTTTTGCTCTGTGTGAACGTAGCCTTAGGGTACTATTACACGGAACGATAATCTGCCGAATTGGCCCGATTCGTATTAAGTATACAGCACTCAACAACAAAAACGATGTCCTTGCAGCTCTTGTCAAACGATTATCGGACCGTGTAATAGGCCCAGTAAACCAGCAACGATCTAGCAGATCGCTGCTCGTTTACAGGTATTATCGGGCCCTGCTCGGTCCGTGTAATACCACCCTTAGGCTATGTTCACACATGGCATTTAATTAGTGTCAATTTTGCATTTTTACAAATTACACAATTGCAGCAAAAACTTTTTATTTATTTTTTTGCTTTGGTTGTAGCGATTATGCAATTCAAAGCAAAATAGCATCACAATTGTGGCAAAAACACATACCTAATGCTATAAAAAAACACCATGTGCAAACATAGCCTAAATGAAAAAAGATAAGTAGGAACATTTTACTGGCTTTGGAATTGAATTTCCCATTGTACAAACTTGCAACTTGTGCAAACTACTTTTCCCCAAAGTTTTCCCACTCTTGAGTTTTCTCAACTGTTATTTATTTGTTTGCCTCCTAGTCCTTATATTCTTCATGTTAATTGGCATTGCACATAAACATAATATATTTCCTTGCTGGTGCTATAATACTGATAAATGATTGCCAATAAAGCAGCCTCATGTAATAAACAACCTGCATTAAAATTTAAGGGCGCTGCTATCTGCTTCTAAATGTTTGAGAAACAATTTTTTTTATGCAGCCTTGTTAATTGGAATTTAATTAACTGAGCCGTGTATCTGCTCATAATAGAATTTACTTAAAAATAAATCAGAGCGCAAGCATTAGGCAACATCTGTTATAAATAGTGGTATCACTAGGTCAGGGAAGACACAGACGGTGGACCCTGCACTTATCCCCGCCCACTTTCCATGCATACTTACCACTATAAACTCTAAGGGGGAGGGTAAATTCCCATACGCAGAGTTAGTAGTTTATTTTTATAAATGTAATCAAGGAAAAAGCAAGGTTGCCCTATGTTGAAATTAAAAATTGTGTATCCCTTGCTTACCCTGCCAGCATCTATTTTACTGTGTCATATGAGCCTCTGTTGCAAATTAAACAGGAATTCAGGATAAGAAAAACTTGTTTTCTATTAAAAGTAAATCAAAAGTTATATAGATGTGTCTATACAATGTATTACTGTATCTGTACGGTTCTGCCACACTGGTAGCTGATAGAAATCCAGGAAGTGAAGAAAAATGGCATCTGTGCCAATCCACATTGTGTCCTGCTCCTGCTGCTGTCCCCCCCTAGGAGACAAATATTCCATGCCTCTGACTCACATTGTGTGTGTTTGCTAAACACAGGCTCAGGGCCGTTTTAATACATTGGTGGGCCTGGTGCACAGCCCTCAAGAGTGTCCCCTCCCCCCCCCCCCCATCGACAATGCCCCCCTCCCCGCGTTAGAGCCCCGATAAATACAGTAGTTACCTTATAACCCTATCACTACAAGCCTATAACAGAGTGCAGTTACATCCATTTACTCACAGGTGGCGTCTTCTGTGCGCTCCCCCAGTAGTATATAGCCCCCTGTGTGCTCTCCCCCAGTAGTATATAGCCCTCCTGTGCACTCCCCCAGTAGTATATTGCCCCCCTGTGCACTCCCCAGTAGTATATAGCCCCCCTGTGCGCTCCCTCAGAAGTATATAGCCCCCCTGTGCACTCCCCAATAATATATAGCCCCCCTGTGCATTCCCAATAATATATAGCCCCCTGTGCACTCCCCAATAACACATAGCCCCCCTGTGCGCTCCCCCAGTAGTATATAGCCCCCCTGTGTGCTCCCCCAGTAGTATATAGCCCCCCTGTGCTCCCCCAATAGTATATAGCCCCCTGTGTGCTCCCCCAGAAGTATATAGCTACCCTGTGCACTCCCCAATAATATATAGCGCCCTGTGCACTCCCCCAGAAGTATATAGCCCCCCTGTGCACTCCCCCAATAGTATATAGACCCCCTGTGCTCCCCCAATAGTATATAGCCCCCTGTGTGTTCCCCCAATAGTATATAGCCCCCCCCGTGTGTTCCCCCATAAGTATATAGACCACCTGTGCTCCCCAATAGTATATAGCCCCCCTGTGCACCCCCCTATGCGCTCCCCCAAGTATATGCGCTCATAGCTACAATGTACAGCGCAGCAGCATGGGGGGGGGGTCCGTGCATCCCTGCAGGGGTCGCCGTGGCGCCATGGCACTCCCCCCTGACAGGCTGGTGGCCGGAGCCCTGTGCGACTGCACTGGTCGCACATAGCAACGGCTGGCCTGCTGGGGGAGGCCCTTTAACCAGTGGGCCCGGTGCACGTGCACCATGTGCCCTCCGGCTAAAGCGGCCCTGCACAGGCTGATGATGCAGAGAGGGGGCAGGGCGTGATTCACCATCTCTGATGGCCAGAAGCAGGTGTTTCAACTTCGCTGATTGTGCAAAAGTCTACAGAGAAATTTGGGCTGTGTTCACACATGTTGGAGTGTCATTGCAGTACTGCAGCGTATTCACAAAAATGATGCTGTAACACAAACAGATAATTTTAAACAGCAGAGAGGATAAGAGACGGCACTGCCAATCCCACCTGGAGAAAAAACAAGGCATAAACAGTATATCCCATGTAAGATAATATCATATAAAGTCCTTATTGTGGGAATCAACTTCAAAGATAAAAGATGCTTGCTTGATTATAATATGTGCGTGGAGATGAAAAGGAAAAAAAAAATATTTAAAAAGTTCTTTGCTTTATTCCAATATCGGCATTACAGGTAAAGAATACAGTGTTCTGTGCGGGTGGGACCACAATGAAATGATAAAGTACTGCAAATAATTCAGTAACACAATGAAACTCTAATGTGTGAACACAGCCTAGATGTTCTGCAACAGCTTTGGGCAGGGAATGTGCAGGGTGGAGGACTGTGATGGAACAGCTGAGGGAAAGCATTGCATTCTGGAACCTGTAGTACTGGGTACATCTGCTCAACCAGGAAATACAGAAACACAAAACAAAATAAACCCCCCCAAAACAAATGGATTTTTCATAGTTTCAAAACTGGGACAGATAGATAAGTATTGTTATAGCTTCTGCAGAAGTTTCATTTTTTTTACCTCTACCCGGAGTTCCCCTTTAAGACAAAAATCTTGGACAAAATAGGCTACCATGCTGTATGTCAGACACCATGACAGCATCAGGCAGCATCAGGCTTCATGCATTTCCATCATCTGATGACTCCATCACTGCTGCCATTTTCACTGTGCTACTCCTGATGGGGTAGGACAAAAGGAAATTCTTAACATGAATGTGACTGAGTATATAAAATAAAGGATTTCTATGAACAGGGGTTTCCTTGCCATCATTCCCATAACAACTAACATACAGTATGTAACTCCAATTCTGCTAGTAATGTCCAGGAATACCTGCCTACTGACCTGAAACGTGGCACCAGTCTTTATTGATAATTCTGACAGTAGTGGAATAAGATTGACTTTGACTTTACCACATTTACCACAGAAGCTACTATGATTAAAGGGGTTGGTTATTTTTACTTGTCCCCCATGCACGTGATGCATAACCTGTTGCCCTATTCATTCTCTATACAGCTGCCAAAGATGGCTGAATACAGCACTTGGCTATCTCTAGTGGGTCCATAGA
This sequence comes from Dendropsophus ebraccatus, assembly GCF_027789765.1. NCBI lineage: Eukaryota > Metazoa > Chordata > Amphibia > Anura > Hylidae > Dendropsophus > Dendropsophus ebraccatus. Next base: position 143,312,127 of record NC_091455.1, on the reverse strand, counting down.
GATTAAATGGAGCAGTGGGTCATGTGCTGACCTACAGCTGCATTCAATTTTGGCCCCTATGCTGTAAAACTTCAACAACAAGTGTTTACCATGAAGGTAAGTATGACCTGTACTCCAGACAGTGACTTGTGATTGTTTAAGGGGAAAAGAAACATCTAGTCCTTCTATCCTTGGTAGCAAAAAAACCCCAAAACACCCCTTTAATAGGGACTGCATTTTAATCCCTTAAAGGGCAACTCCAGCATTTTTGTTTCCTTTCCAAACAACTGGTGTCAGAAAGTGCTAGAGATTTGTAATTTACTTCTATAAAAAAAAATCTCCAGTCTTCCAGTACTTATCAGCTGCTGTATGTCATAGACATACACATAGACATTGATATGTAGAACACACAGCTGCTGCTAAGTAATGGATTACATCTATCCAGTCTTCCAGTACTTATCAGCTGCTGTATGTCATAGACATACACATAGACATTGATATGTAGAACACACAGCAGCTGATAAGTAATGGATTACATCTATTTGATTAAAAAAGCCCCCAAATATGTCCATTGCCAATATTATGAGATCCGCTAATGGAAATGGAAATAATCTCTTCGCAGTGGTGCACAATATATTGGTTATTAAAGGTTTAGAAAAACATGGCAGCTGTCTTCTTGAAACAGCAGCACTCCTCTCTTCAGTTTGGATGTTGTTTTGTAGCTCAGTTCCATTGAAGTGAGTTGAGCTAAATTGCAATACCACACTCGGCCTGTAAGAAAGTAGCTGTTCTTTTTCTAATCCTATATAATCACTTTAATAATAAATCCAGATATAATCCAAAACTGTCTAAATAAAAAACACAGCATAATGAAAGCCGAACTGTGATGGGCAACATGGTCAGTTTGTCTTTTAGATGGGTTTTGATTATCTACCAATTGTTCAAGGATGTGTCATTATGTGTTATTTAAAGGGGAGCTATCAGCAGGATAGACTAATCTAACCTGCCGATAGCCCCTATAGTGCCCGGGACACTGAGAAGAAGGGTATATCTATTCCTCTGCGCCAGTCCCACGCTGTTAGTCGTGGTAATCTTCGTCCTGGGTCACTGTTAGGATTACTGCCCCACCTCCACAACGTCAACCGGCCTGCCCACGCCGTTGATTATCATTTATAAAAAAAAACCAAAAACACATGTATTAAAGGGGGACTATCAGCAAATCTAACCTGCTGATAGCTCCTCTTTTCTACATGGGTGTTGATTTAATTATGGTCTCTATACTCAATGGAAAACAGTTATCCCTACATCACCAGCAGATAAAAAACAAAGTATATAAAGTATACCAATAACCACAAGTAAACTTACAGACGGTTATGTGTTATTTCAACTTGGTGACTCTCTAGGTGAATTTCAAGGTTAACCCCACAATAAGTCCTAACTCAGCTCACTGTATATTGCTTGGTTTTTGTTTTGCTACTAAAAAAAAGGCCTCGTTCCTAACTGTGAAGAATTCTCTCAATAATTCATGGAAATGGCTACACGCTTTCAAGGCAACATCATCTTCTCATGTCAGTTTGCAAGAGAAGCACAGTTTGCAAGAGAAACATTATCACTTGTCATACAGGTTATGGTCTTCTTTCTAAGGGAGAACATTCTAATTTTATCTCCTTAAAAGCATAGACGAAAAATGTTTTGGGTTCAGGATGCCATATTGCCAAGTGCAAATATGATATCACTTTGTTGGGTGAGTTTGTTGCTAGGTATTATTTATAGGCCACTACTTAAAAAGGGGTTATTACAAAAAAGTGTTGAATTGAATGGGGCTGAGCTGCAATATCATATACAACCATAGGCAATGTCTTTCCCAACAGTCAGGTTTTTCTAATTGTAGAAACCCCTTTATAAAACTTTAACTGCACATGATGCATTTTCAAAAATCTAGATATGTTTAAGAATTGGGTGTGGTATGTGTATGAATACAATAATAATGAGTGTTTTTCTGCCTCCATAGGGTCTGTATCCACCTCCAGCTACCGTCACTGTGTGCAGATGGTGGGATCAGAATGAACAAGTAATACTGACCAATATAGTGTGTATTGCAGCATAACAACATTGCACCTATTATATTATAGAGAAAATTCAGTAAAAGTTCTACACTATTTTGTCTGGAGTAATTATGAGTTTCACTCTTATTCCCTAGCAAGCCTAGAGAAAAAGAAGTACTTCCCCCCTTACATAAAAAGCTAAAGGGTTATGCAATGCAGGGTTATGTCACAACCCTAGTAAATATGGTCTAAGCAGTGTAATATACTGTATATCCTATATAAGAACACCAAGCTGGATACAATCCTAAACAACCACAAGGGTCCGACAACCCAAATATAACCTACAAAGAAGCCATAAATAATGTATACACATGAAGTGATTAATCAATGCTTTTATTAATTTGTTTCAACAACTGATTTAGACAGATTAAAACTGGAGGAGCCTAAAACAAACAACATCATTGGTAACATAATTTCATGAAGGTGAGTGTGCTGTGGCCCAGGGTGCTTAAATTGTAAAGAATCTGTACAGAATCCTGATAATCATGGCTAGCAGAGAAAGAAGTGGATAGAAGACTTTCTTTTGCCAAACCAGCCCAGAGACTGTCAGGTTTGGTAGCACGAGTCCCAGGCTTAAACAACTGGGTGAAGCTAACTCCTTAAGAATACCCAAGGAAGTTGAGAAGTTACCAGGAAACCTCTTAGGCCCTTTGCCCTACTGAGGATAAATCCCTTGACTTTACAGACTGTCCTGACTTGATAGAAGGATCCTGGATGTAGACCAGGTTGACCCAGGTGACAGTTACCTTTGGGTTTAGCATTGGATCTTTTGCTTGTAAGTCTCTCTGAGGAAAACTGTGTCTGTGTCTTGCTCTCTCCACCATCCACTAGAAAAAAGACTAAAGGAGAGGGAGAAAGTGTAGTTGGTGGGTTGTGTGTGAGGTAACTGCTTCAGTAATTGGTCAAACAGTGAACAGTAGTTAACCGGTAGACCTTCAGCCATGCAGACAGACAAATAGGGGAGAGTGAGACACCAAGTGGAGATGGTGCGCAAAAGGTACCCATCATGCCAGATTGTGACACCTGACACCTGAATTACCTTTTTACAGGTGGAATAGAACTTAGGGACACACCTGTACTGGGACACTACAAGTATATAATATATATATATATATATATATATATATATATATATATGTCTCTCCACATTAACATACAATTTTTGGGGTAGGTCTTGTTTTTGAAGAAACACAGTATGCCCCTACACTGTAGCCCCACTCTATGCAGTAGTTAGTTATCATACTGTATGTCCCACTGTTGTTAGGTTCCTAAACTGTAAGTTCCCACATTGTATGTAGCAGAACAGGGGATAATTCCAGCACTCCAAAAATATTACAATCCAAAATTCTTTATTAAATATCCATATTAAAAACAAAAACAGTACAGCTCTCGTTGTCTATGCAAATCAACGAGTTTCGCGCATGCGCACTTAGTCATGATCTAATGAATGTGGGTACGAACACACGTTTAAAATCAACGACAACCAATAGAAAGGTACTAAACAGTGGTGTATGTAACGAGCGCAATCAATTTACTAGTATTGGGAGGGGAAGACAAGTCTTTCTTAGACTCACATTCACATATGCACTAAAATGTATGACCAACATTAAATAAACCGTAGTGCACACATTAGTAGGCTTAGTTGTAGCACTTGCATTAAACAAACTTCACAATCATGGGTATATCCTTATTGTATTATATTAATCATGTATGTTAAATACTAGAGATTGCATGATAAAATCGCATATAGTGTGAACACTCTTCACATTGTTCTGATTAAACAAATATACAGGAGATCAATTTTAAAATTTAAACCAAAAGGAATTCTGGTGTTTAATTTAAAAATAAATTCCGCTTCTTTGTTGAATAATTGCTTTTTTCAGTGACCTCCTCTTAAAGATGCATCTATATGCTTGATGCCATAAAATGTAAACGAGGAGATCTTGCTACTTTGTTTCTCAATAAATTCTTCTTGTTGTGCAACCAACATATTTCAATTTGCAGATTGTGCACTCTATTATGTAGATGGCGTGATCTGTCTCTCAATTAATGAAATCCCAAATTTTATGTGTCTTAGAATTATCATTGTTAGTGTATTATTAAATAGTACTAGTGTATTGACATTGTCAATACAATTAAACACCAGAATTCCTGTTGGTTTAAATTTAAAAAATGATCTCCTTTACCATTATATTTGTTTAATCAGAACAATGTGAAATGTATATATGTTAAATTCATAGAAGAGTGTTCACACTATATGTGTTTTTATAGTGCGATCTCTAGTATTTAACATACATGATTAATATAATACAATAAGGATATACGCATGGTTGTGAAGTTTGGTCATACATTTTAGTACATATGTGAATGTGAGTTTTAATGGTGCGTTTACACAGAGAGATTTATCTGTCAGATCTTTGAAGCCAAAGCCAGGAACAGACTAATAAACAGGGAATAGGTCATATAGGAAAGACTAGGATCTATCCTCTTTTTAAAGGGAACCTGTCACCCCCCGTGCCGGGGTGACAGGCTCCCGACCCCCCGTTAGAGCCCCCTATACTCACCTAATCCCTCCGGGTCCCGCTTCTGGAGGTGGTCGGGTGATGAAGATCTCAGCCGCTGCAGCCCGGCGCGCGCGCTGAGAGATGAGTCCAACACCCATAGAGAATGACAGGAGAGTCCAGCGCTCCGTCATTCTCTATGGGTGTTGGACTCATCCCTCAGCGCGCACGCCGGGCTGCAGCGGCTGAGATCTTCATCACCCGACCACCTCCAGAAGCGGGACCCGGCGGGATTAGGTAAGCATAGGGGGCTCTAACGGGGGGTCGGGAGCCTGTCACCCCGGCACGGGGGGTGACAGGTTCCCTTTAAATCCATTCCTGGCTTTGGCTTAAAAAATCTGTCAGATAAATCTGTCTGTGTAAACGCACCATAAGAAAGACTCGTCTTCTCCTCCCAATACTAGTGAATTGATTGCGCTCATTACATACACCTCTGTTCCTAGTACCTTTCTATTGGTTGTCGTTGATTTTAAACATGTGTTTGTACCTACGTTCATTAGATCAACATGAGCTGTACTATTTTTGTTTTTAATATGAATATTTAATAAAGAATTTTGGATTTTAACCCTTAGACGACCCAGGGCGTATAGTTACGCCATGGAAGTCTGTCCCCAGACGACCTAGGGCATAACTGTACGTCCTGGGTGGTTCTCCCGCTATGAAGCGTGCTCCGGAGCGGAGCGCGCTTCATAGCAGGTGGGGGCCGGCTGCAATCAGCAGCCAGGACCTAACCGGTAATGACACGCTGCAGCGATCGCGCTACCGCGTGTCATTAACCCCTTAAACGCCGCTGTCGCGGCGTTTAAGTGTAAGTGACAGGGGGAGTCCCCTGTCACTTACCGATCGGGACCCCCGCATCAGCTGCGGGGGTCATGATCGGTAAAACGGACCGCCGAAGGTCTCTCACCGTCCTCCGTGCGGTCCGATCGGCGATCTGCTGCAATGAGCCTGCACAGGCAGGCTCAATGAGCAGATCGCCGATAACACTGATCAGTGCTATGCCTATGGCATAGCAATGATCAGTGTGTGTAATCACACTAGTGTATGTAAAAGTCCCCCAAAGGGACTTCAAATGTGTAAAAAAAAAAAAAAAGTTAAAAACACTAACACACTACCCCAAAACCCCTCCCCCAATAAAAGTTGAAATCACCCCCCTTTCCCATTATATAAATAAAACATATAAAAATAAAAAAACTAATAAACATATTATATACCGTAGCGTGCGTAATTGTCCAATCTATTAAAATATTACAAGCGTCATTGCGAACGGAGAACGGCGTACACGAAAATAGGGGGAAAAGTGCGCGGATTACCGATTTAATGTTACATTATATATAAAAAAAATTATAAAAAGTGATCAAAATGTCCGATCTTCACAAATATGGTATTAATAAAAACTAGAGATCATGGCGGAAAAAATGACACCCCATACAGCCCCGTAGGTAAAAAAATAAAACTGTTATAAGTGTCACAATAGTCCCATTTTATTTATAATTAATTGTCAAAAAAAAGGATTTCATTTAAAAAAAATATATAACATTAGAGAATCTGTGTAACCTGCATATGGTTGTGTTCGGGCTGACCTATAGAGTAATAGTATAATGTCGCTTTTACTATATAGTGCATAACGTAGACACAGGAACCCCCCAAACCTTACCATATTGCATTCTTTTTTACGATTTCACCAATTTATATCTTCATAAATAATATATTTGGGGTTCCATCATACATGTTATGGTAAAATGAAAGACGCCATTACAAAGTACAACTATTCCTGTAAAAAACAAGCACTTACATGGCTTGTAGATAGAAAACTGAAAGTGCTGGAGCTCTTAGAAGGGGAGGAGGGAAAAACAAAAACACTAAGATCAAAATGTGCGCGGTCCACTAGGTCATTTTGGGCCTGGTCCTCAAAGGGTTAATATTTTTGAAATGCTGGAATCATCACCTGTTCTGTTACATTTGTGAATCAATGGCTAAGCCACCAATCTGTGCACCCTCTCTGAATACACCGTACCTCCTGGCATCTAAAAGGTGAGCTGACTTTAGTTGTTCCCCCATACTGTATACATCCCCCCCTCTGCAGTAATGCCCCCTACATTGTATACCTTCCTCCTCCCTCTGTAGTTCTTTCCCCATACTATATACATCCCCTCTCTGCATGTAGTCCCCATACTTTATATCTCCCTCCCCCTCTGTAGTTGTTCCACCCTACTGTCTAAATCCACTTTCTGCAAATAGCCCCTGTACTTTATACCTACCTCCCCCTCTGTAGTTGGACCATGTACCCTCTACTCTTCGCACCCCCATATTCAATCTACCTCTGTGTGCATCTTCTTACCACTCCCCTGCAGCTTGTGTTAAGCAGGTGGGGGTGAGCCATAACAAGTCTGGCACTGATTGGCTAAAGCTCAGCTGACTTTAACTAGGGCTTATTTTTGGAGTAGGGCTTATATTTTTAGCCTACTCCACAAATCCTGCAAAATAAAGCTAGATCTTATTTTCAGGGAAGGTCTTAATTGGGCTTGATCGAACATCTGAAAAAGCTGGGTTCAATCAAACTCGAACCTAGCCGGACCTTCCTAGGCCGAATCCTGGAATTCCAGGCGGTCCCCGGGATGTCTCCTCCTTCCGCACAGACCGTGAAGACATCAGCAATTAAATGCGGAAGGTCTGGCTAGGTTCGAGTTTGATTGAACCTAGCTTTTTAGATGTTCGATCAAGTCTAGTCTTTATCTCGGAGAAAGGCTGTATATACTGTAGGTGCCAGATCCACATGTAACATCTCCAAACCACAGTGCATAAACAAGGAATTTACAATGAGAAGATGGTACACTGACAACTTGATGTCACAAGACTACTTGATGTCCCAAGAGCACAAATTTTTCATCCATTCATTGTAAATATTGCATAATAAAAGTTATCTGTGTGGTTTTTTTTTTATTAAAGCAGATCATACTAAAACCTCTATCATTTTTTGTGTTAGTCTTGGAAGAGAATTAATTATATGATGGGAAATTTCTGTTGGGAAATTTCTGTGCTGTTATACGTAATGCTGTCTGGCCTGGAGTCCCCAGTTACTCATATTACTCAAACTTGTTAAGCTGATCAGTAGTTTCCTTTCTCTGTACATTGTGTACACACTTTGTCAACATGTGACACAGATAATACCAGTTACAGGAGGAAGTAGGGCTGGCTGTTGTTTTTGTTACATTTCTCAGCATACTTTCCGTCTTCTTAAAGGATTTTTGAATCTTGTAATATACCTATAAGGGAATAGCTTTAGTAGAATTTCCAGTTCTGGTAGTACATGCTCCAGTACAGATTTTCTTGCCCTCCAGAACTACATGACATGACTAGCTTATTATCAGATTTCTCTGCATTTTATGTGAGGACTTCCTCCTGTTAGTCATCTGACAATACCAGTAACAGAACTGTGGCTGTGCTGACTGACACAGATCTAGAAGATGAAGGGGCTAAGCCTAGTTGTATCCACGCTTCTCCTGCTGATCCTGGTGGTTTTCATACAGAGCAGCAAATCCAGGTCTTTACTACATCCAGAGAAAGCAACAAAGAACTCGGTGAAACTCTCCAAAGAACATGTTTCTTGCATAGGTATGCAGAGTTTTCTATTAAGTTTTCTGGTTACTGTAGAGAGTATTTCACTTTTGAATGGGCAAAAGAAACATATTTAGTAAATGTTATGTTTGGTTTCTTATCCCTTTTAATTATAGCATAATTAATATTGTGTAAATATTATTGTTTTAGAATGTTATTGTGACCATTGTATGTATTCACAACAGCATGTTTTAAGAGCCAATGATTTGACATCTATTACAAGGATTCTTCAGTGATCCTGCCCATGTTCAGCCCTGTTTTCTTATACATGTCTCACTGAAACACTATTTGTAGTCATATTAACCTGTGCTCAAACATCAAGAGAGAAGGTGTGCAAAGAACTACTCAGTTTTTAAAGAAGTCGGGCAAATTTTTTTGATAAACTATTATATTGCCCCCCCCCCCCCCCCAAAAAAAAAAAGTTATACAAATTACTAATATACACTTATTATGGGAAATGCTTATAAAGTGCTTTTTTTCCCTGCACTTACTACTGCATCAAGGCTTCACTTCCAGGATAAAATGGTGATGTCACGACCAGACTCCCAGAGCTGTGCGGGCTGTGGCTGCTGGAGAGGATGATGGCAGAGGGACACTGAGGGACACAGAGCACTCTGCCATCATCCTCTACAGCAGCCACAGCCCGCACAGCTCTGGTAGTTGGGTCGTGACATCACCATTTTATCCAGGAATTGAAGCCTTGATGCAGGGAAAAAAGCACTTTCTGTGCATTTCCCATAATAAGTGTATGTTGGTGATTTGTATAACTATTGGGGGGCAATACAATACTTTAATAAAAATTTTTAGTCTAGTTTGCTAGACCACTTGTTCGTAATAAAACACCACAGCAGCTCCATTATTTTTCAAGGTTTTAGTGTAAAACTAACTATAAAAGACCTATGACACAGCGATAGTGTTGTATTGGTGTTTGGTTTTGGTATCCCTGAGGGACAGATCACTGAGAAGGTTACTTACATGTTCTGAAAGAATTATTGGACAGAAATTGCCTTACCTTTGTGATATTTGTTAAATATCTGCAGAAATCTTCCAACATTTGATCTGATACAGTAGGTATTAATGTTTTAAAGAATTGTTTGCACTATTACCATCTGGCAGCGATTGTTTATATGTATTTGTTGTGAGGAATGTATGTACTGTATGTGTGACTACTGTCCAAATTCCAGTGTACTTTCTCAGTGTAATTCATTTAAAAATTAATTTTAAATGTATATATTTTCTCTATTTCTATAGAAAAAGATAACATAATTTAAGATCCTAGAGCTTGAGCACATTATAAAAGTATCAATCTGAAGGGGAAAACACAAAATTACGAACGTCATTTTAACCCCTTCCCATCAGCAATCTGTATATATACATTCCTGTTGCACATGCCCCGTGCAGTAGGAATGTATATATACGTTCCTGCTTTGACGGGGCTTTGTGATGAGAGCGGGATCGCTGCAGGGACAGCGATCCCGCTCTCATCTGTGTACAGCACCGGAGATAATGAGAATCAGCTGCGATCCCGCAGCTGACCCCCATTAACCCCTTAGTGACCGCCGAAACGGCGGTCACTAATGGGCCGGTGCCGCCGCTGCATTTCATCTCCCCCCACCGTGAATCCACGGTTGGGGGAGATGAAATAAGTTAAATCAGACCCCAGATCAGCCCCCCTAGTGCCCTGATCACTAACCCCCCTCCCCGCGGCGGCCATCAGATCCGGAGGTATCGGACAACATGGGGCAGTGATCGGGGACCCCCCTGTGTATACTATATACCGCTGATCGTTTGTACCATGTGCTCCAGGCACTTTTTATCCCCTGTCACCATAAATGATTGGTGACAGGGGATAAAAAGTGATGTGTCCCCACCCCCCAAGTCGCCCCCCACCCCTGTCACCCCTGTCCCCCAGTCACCCTCCCCTACCCCATATACTCACCTGATCCTGGAGCTCCTTCCTCCTCGACGTCCTGGCTGGTTACGAAGTGCGCACGCGCTCCACAACGAGCCAGCTCTGAAAATTTGGTCTCTGTCACTAAACTATGATTACTGTGATAGAAAATATCACAGTAATCATTGTAATATAGTGAAAAAAGTGACAAGCATACAAAAAAAAAACACTCTTTTTATTATAGTAATAATTGCAGTTTACTCCCAAATTACCCCTACCCCCCCCCCCCAGATTACCCGTAACCACCGCAGGTTGCCCGTAAAAAACGCACGTTGCCCGTAACCACCGCACGTTGCCCGTAACCACCGCACGTTGCCAGTGACCCCCTCCAGATTGTCCGTAATCACCCCAGATTGCCTGGAACCACCCCAAATTACATGTACCCACCCCAGATTACCTATAAGCACTTCAGTCTATCCGTAACAATTCTAGATTGTCTGTAACCCCTCCAGGTTGCCCGTAACCACCGCAGGTTGCGAATAACTACCCCAGGTTGCCCGTTATCATGCCAGAGTACATGTAACCCCCAGATTGCACGCAACCACCGCAGGTTGCGTCTGACCACCGCACGTCGCCTCTGACCACCGCACCTTGCCTCTGACCACCGCACCTTGCCTCTGACCACCGCACGTCGCCTCTGACCACCGCACCTTGCCTCTGACCACCGCACCTTGCCTCTCACCACCGCACCTTGCCTCTGACCACCGCACCTTGCCTCTGACCACCGCACCTTGCCTCTGACCACCCCAAATTGCCAGTGACCCCCTCCAGATTGCCCGTAACTATGCCAGATTACAGGTACCCACCTCAGATTACCTATTAGCACTTCAGTTTATCCGTAACCACAGCAGGTTGCCTGTAACCACCCCAGATTGTCTGTAACCACCCCAGATTGTCTGTAACCACCCCAGATTGTCTGTAACCACCCCAGATTGTCCGTAACCACCCCAGATTGTCTGTAACCACCCCAGATTACCCGTAACCACCGCAGGTTGCCCGTAAAAAACGCACGTTGCCCGTAACCACCGCACGTTGCCCGTAACCACCGCACGTTGCCAGTGACCCCCTCCAGATTGTCCGTAATCACCCCAGATTGCCTGGAACCACCCCAAATTACATGTACCCACCCCAGATTACCTATAAGCACTTCAGTCTATCCGTAACAATTCTAGATTGTCTGTAACCCCTCCAGGTTGCCCGTAACCACCGCAGGTTGCGAATAACTACCCCAGGTTGCCCGTTATCATGCCAGAGTACATGTAACCCCCAGATTGCACGCAACCACCGCAGGTTGCGTCTGACCACCGCACGTCGCCTCTGACCACCGCACCTTGCCTCTGACCACCGCACCTTGCCTCTGACCACCGCACGTCGCCTCTGACCACCGCACCTTGCCTCTGACCACCGCACCTTGCCTCTCACCACCGCACCTTGCCTCTGACCACCGCACCTTGCCTCTGACCACCGCACCTTGCCTCTGACCACCCCAAATTGCCAGTGACCCCCTCCAGATTGCCCGTAACTATGCCAGATTACAGGTACCCACCTCAGATTACCTATTAGCACTTCAGTTTATCCGTAACCACAGCAGGTTGCCTGTAACCACCCCAGATTGTCTGTAACCACCCCAGATTGTCTGTAACCACCCCAGATTGTCTGTAACCACCCCAGATTGTCCGTAACCACCCCAGATTGTCTGTAACCACCCCAGATTGTCCGTAACCACCCCAGATTGTCCGTAACCACCCCAGATTGTCTGTAACCACCCCACATTGCCCGTAACCACCCTAGGTTGCCTCTAACCACCCCAGTTTGCCTGTAACCACCCCAGGTTGCCGTAACCACAGCAGGTTGCCTGTAACCACCCCAGATTGTCCGTAACTACCCCAGATTGTCCGTAACCACCCCAGATTGTCTGTAACCACCCCACATTGCCTCTAACCACAGCAGGTTGCCTGTAACCGCCCCAGATTGTCTGTAACCACAGCAGGTTGTCCGTATCCACCCCACGTTGCCCGTAACCACCCCAGGTTGCCTCTAACCACCCCAGGTTGCCGTAACCACAGCAGGTTGCCCGTGACCACCCCATGTTGACCGTATCCACCCCAGATTACCCGTAACCACCCCAAAATACCCGTAACCACCCCAGATTACCCGTAACCACCTCAGACTGCCCGTAACCACCTCCAGATTACCCGGAACCACCCCAGACTGTCCGTAACCACCCCACATTACCTGTAATCAAATTTTTTTATTTTATTTTATTTTAGTAACTGCGCTATTCTAATAACTATTACTAGCTGCAGTTTTGCTCCAGCAAATTGGCGCTCCTTCCCTTCTGAGCCCTGCTGTGTGCCCATACAGTAGTTTATGCCCACATATGGGGTACCGTTGTACTCAGGAGAACCTGTGTTACAGATTTTATGGTACATTTTTTCTCCTTTTCCTTGTGAAATTTAGAAATTTCAAACTAAACCAACATATTATTGGAAAAATTCAAGTTTTTCATTTTTACTGGCCAATTTTGAATACTTTCCTCTAATACCTGTGGGGCTAAAATGCTCATCCTACCCCAAGATGAATTATTTGAGGGGTGTACTTTCCGACATGTGGTGACTTTTGGGGAGGTTCTATTCTGTAGACATTACAGGGGCTCTGCAAACGCACCTGGTGCTCAGCAAAATCTGCATTGAAAAAGCTAATTGGCGCTCCTTTCCTTCTGAGCCCTGCTGTGTGCCCATACAGTCATTTATACCAACATATGAGGTACCATTTGACTCAGGAGAACCTGCGTTACAAATTTTGGGGTATTTTTTTTCTCTTGTTCCTCGTGAAATTGAGAAATTTCAAACTAAACGAACAAATAGGTGCAAATAGGCTTGGTCTTGAAGGGGTTAAAAAATAAACGGAAAAGAAAAAATGTCATGTGAACATATCCATCCACTGTAAAATATTGTCGTTTTAAAAGATTTTTTAAAAACCTGCATGTTTTTCTTATATTACTCATTTTTAGAGTGGTGATAAGGTAATTTTAGTGGTCTCACTGCTGGTAGTAAGCGCCTGGCAGCTTCCTCATTGTTGCACATCTATTTTGCATTCTTTTTGCCAGTAGTACACACACATGGACTTCCTTACCTCCTTACTTCTTCTGCACAGCACATTTTTCTCTCTGCTATGCCATTGTGCTAGTAAAAGTGCACTGAATAGGCTATGCTGTGCTTGTGGATGGTTTATACACTACACTACACTACTTGAGATGGTAACTAGGAGGATAAAGCTGTTGCTTATACAGCTATATCAGTAGCAATGAAACAGCAACAGCATAGTAAGGCAGGGCTTACACCTGAGCTTTATGGGTTGTGAGAAGTGAGAGGAAAGCCTTGATTTACCTTTTGGAAAAAGTATTGTCTTTAGCAGGCAGACTGGCTTAGATTGCAGAAACACACTCCAGAAGCTCTCAGGTTCTCTCTTTTTGAGGCAGCTAGTCGCCTAACAGTGTTTTTTTTCTCAGGTAAGGAGGATTTCAACTCTATATCCAGTCATTGTGAAGTTTCAGCACTGACCCTCAATGACAGAGATAATGACCGACCAAAACATTTACATGCCTGTGTTACTGCACATCAAAAGTTTTTTAAAGTGATAGTAACATGTCAGTTGGAAACTAACCTTTTTACGAATTTTGCACAAGGGAATACATGAAATTTTGGAATTTATGTTAAAATGCCTCTTTCTCCTCTTATCATGCTCTCTTCCTTTTCTCCACACTCTCATTAACTCATGAGTCACTCTGAAAAATTGACAAAAGTTTATCTCCAAGACCAAATAGACTATGAGCTAAGTGAAATATGACCAACACACTTTCTCCCTAAATGTCACCAATAAAGATATAAGAGGTAAGAGATGGTGACATCACTCAGGGAACGGTGCTATAGCTCAGAAAAAATGTGTTGTGTCTGATGATGTGTGTGATCATGTGTTGTCTTTGGAGAGAGGGAGGAATCGGGTAGTTAGAGACCAAACCACACTGAAAATAGAAGAACTACACAGCTTCCTGGGGATGGTCACAAAAAAATGCCAGTACTATTAGTTATAACACAATATTAGTAAGGTACGTATATTTCTTAGGCAGAGGGTTTTATTTAAATACAATTTTCTGATACTGAAATACCATTCTAAATGTATGGCTCGGTTCACACATAGTTTTTTGGTTATTACTTGGTCAGTTTTGCTCAATATTTCTAGGCAAGACCAGAAGTGGATCTAAAACTCAGAAAATATGTAAATCTTTAAATTATAGTTTTTCTGTGTCATTTCCATCCCTTGTTTTGGCTACCAAATAATGAACAAAATATATGTGTTATCCCAGCCTATAAGAAAGCCACTGCCACTCCCTGCTCCTCTCTTTTTGGATCAATGTAAGTTGTATTCTGTGGAGTCCAATGCAACTGTGGCCTGTCCTATTCCCAGAATGGCGGATGCTTTTCTTGTGTGTATTGTATGCATAATGTACACTAATATGGTGCAGACCATAAATTCTATTCTTTGTTAACAATGTAATGTGTACATGTAAATAGCAGGTTGATTTTGTATGTCAGAGAAGAAGCAAGGGATAGATTTTTCAATGATATTTGAGAGGATTTTTAGGTTTATGTTAATTTATGCCCCAAGTTTGCAGCTAGAGGTGATAAATTTAAGCATATGTCAATAGGTTGTTTTCCGAGAATTAGTCATTGATCATTGTGCAACAGTAATCAATGTACCAACCAGTATATCATCAGGCCTTTCTTTCGCCAATCGAAAATACATTATATATTTCATTAGTTTAGCATTTTAAATTTTCATTTCAGCCATGTGATCTGCCATTCTGCTGCACATTGAAGACACTTGACCTTCTTGTATTTTGCTATATCTCTGTTTGTGTTCATGTCTCTGATTAAAACTTTGCCTAAGGGATTTGATGCTCTTTTATGTTTTTATTTTTAACCCTATATTCTGTTTCCTCGTAAGCACAAAACCTATTTAGACAAGCAACTCTTGAAGGAAGCCAGATATTGAAACTTCTGAATATGTTATAGTAACTGCTATAAAATATATTAATTGCCATAACAGGATTTAGGATTCAGGAAAACACAGTGCCCTGATGATTTGGATTTCAATTACTGTCCCATTTTTTAAAGTGGTTTTCCAAGATTAATGACATAGTTCAAAAAACATCCTGCTGTATTGCCAAAGCCTAGCTCAACCTCCCCATATACTTGTTTCTCCTCGATCAGCTTTTCCTGCTATGGTACAGCTTTATTTACATTTTGGCTGTTTGTTTACAAACAGCTCTGGCCAGGGGCGTAGCTAATGTCTCCTGGGCCCTGGTGCGAGAGGCCAACTTGGCCCCCCCCCCCTCCTTTCACGACCAAGTGATGCTATTGGTGTGTGTGTGTATATATATATATATATATATATATATATATATATATATATATATACACACCAAGACAGATATTACCAATAACACCAGCATATTGGAAGAGAAAGTATTATCACCGTACATATTACCGCCATACTGTTACCGACCAAATCCTGTATACTGAGACCAATATTACCAGTAATACCAGTATATAGGAAGGAAACATTACCGCCACACCACAACCACTACCATCACCACCATATTGTTACTGACCAAATCCAGTATACTAAATCACCTCATCCAGTCATATAGAGGTGGCCCCAGCTCTACACAGGTTCTATACACCATATACATTACAGTGCAGTTATATCAGGTGACTCACAGGAGACGTCTTCTCTGATCGGAGTTCTTTCCTTTTCATCTTCTCCATCCGTCCTGGGCCGTTATGAGAACTTGTCCGAGCCACGAATCCACGGAATCTGCCAGACAGACATATTAGTCTCCTCACTCTGACACAATCCTCATCTCTTTACACACTGTACATCTGTATTGGCCCCTTTACACCCTCATTTAGTGGGTAGCCCTGACTCTATGTGACCCCCTAATAATATATGCCCCCCTCTGTGTATTCCCTCTCCCCCTATGTTGCCCCCCCCAAATAGATGGCCCCCCTCCCCCCATGTTGCCCTCCTTATAGCTGGCCCCCTCTCCCCCCACCCTCCCTTATAGATGGCCTCCTCTCCCCCCTCCATATAGATGGCCCCCTCTACCCCCTCCCTTATAGATGGCCTCCTCTCGCCCTCCTTATAGATGGCCCCCTCTACCCCCTCCCTTATAGATGGCCTCCTCTCCCCCCTCCTTATAGATGGCCTCCTCTGCCCCCTCCTTATAGATGGCCTCCTCTACCCCCTCCCTTATAGATGGCCTCCTCTCCCCCTCCCTTATAGATGGCCCCCTCTCTCCTCACCCTCCCTTATGGATGGTCCCCTCTCCCCCCACCCTCCCTTATAGATGGCCCCCTCTCCCCCACCCTCCCTTATAGATGGTCCCCTTCCCCCCTTCCTTATAGATGGTCCCCTTTCCCCCTCCCTTATAGATGGTCCCTCTTTCCCCCCCACCCTCATAGATGGCCCCTCTTCCCCCCCACCCTCATAGATGGTCCCCTCCTTCCCCCCACCCTCATAGATGGTCCCCTTTCCCCCCACCCTCATAGATGCCCCCCTTTCCCCCCACCCTCATAGATGCCCCCCTCTTCCCCCCACCCTCATAGATGCCCCCCTCTTTCCCCCCACCCTCATAGATGCCCCCCTCTTTCCCCCCACCCTCATAGATGCCCCCTCTTTCCCCCCACCCTGCAGGCTGATGAAAAAACAAAACAAAACTTAACTCACCTGACAACGCGCTCCCACGTTGATCCTCACTCCTCCTGGTCTGTCCCCGGCTGCTGCGCGGCTGCCGGTGGTGTCGCGTCTTATCCCCGGCAGCGCGCGCATCCCAGAGCTCCCTGCGCGCAAGTCAGGGCCCAAGGCGCGCAGGGAGCTCTGGGATGCGCGCGCTGCCGGGGATAAGACATGACACCCCCGGCAGCCGCACAGCAGCCGGGGGAAGACGGAGCCGGACTCTTGTGACCGCAAGCAAAACAATGCTTGCGGTCACAAGAGTGATTGATCGGGAGGGCCTCGCGGGTCCCCCTTCGTGGCGGGCCCGGTTGCGGCGGCGACCGCGGTAGCTACGCCACTGTCTCTGGCTGTTTCCTTACAGAGCACACCTAGTGGGCAGAGGTGGAACAGTGTATAAAGAGTATAGCCAGATATGCCCCTGCAGCCAGTTCCCAGCCCCCCTTGTAGCTAGATATGCCCATGCAGCCAGTCTCCCCCTGTAGCCAGATATGCCCCTGCAGACGCTTCTCTCTCCCTGTCACACCGGTCCCTTCTGTTTGCCACTGTTCTAAGCTCCACAGCTGGAGACAGGCAGTAGAGACAGGGGTGAGAGGGAGAGCGGGGGGAGGAGGGTCTATGCCGCTAACAAATGCTGTCCTGGTGGGTAGGGGACAATATACTTACCTGTCCCAGGAAATTGCCGGTGCGGTGATCCATCGCCTTGCGATCTTCTTTCTGTGAGCCCCAATACCGCATCTTCTCTTCGTTCGGGTACAGTGATGTGACATCACTCTACCCTTACTGCGCCTGTGGCCAACTCTCTTTCTTATTGGCAGCAGAGTATCTGGGTTCAGTGCTCTGATGCCAATGAGAAGAAGGAGAGCCAGGCACAGGTGTAGTAAGGATACGGTGACGTTACCGCACTGGAAGGAAAGAGCATAAGGTATGTCACAGGAAGTAAGAAGATTGGCGGCCGGAGGATTACGTGGCAGGACCAGCGATCTCCCTGGGCAGCCAACTAAGGACAGGAAAGCATGTTAGGAAAGAATTAACCTTGGTCACTCCTTTCCATAGCTAATTTATTGATTTCCCCCCCAGAATATCCCTTTAACCATGATTCCTCTAAAATGCAGACGTTTACATCAATGAACAGAGGGAGCCTTTCAGTGTTTCCTGCTGTCCGTGGTTCGGGCAGCATGAAACCATTAATCAGGTTTAGGACCTGATTTAGGCATAAGACATTTTCTGATTAAAATTTCTAAAGCATTTCAGTTTTCTACATGGTCCAAATAAGATTCAGCTTAGAAAAGAAAGGTTAAAGTGGCAAGGAAAACATAAATGGAGGCAGTTGACTTACCATTATGACTGAAATATATTTTTCATTTACAGCTAGCAATTTATTCATAAAAGTCTTGGATTAATATAAGAGACATATAACATTGTATTATAACTTTAATATTTTAAATTGTATCCTTGTTTAAAAGTATAATGAACAATAAACTAAATTGACAATATGTTATTTCTACCACAGGTAAGGGTCTATTTACACAGAAAGATTATCTGACAGATTATCTGCCAAAGATTTAAAGCCAAAGCCAGGAATGGATTTTAAAAGAGGAAAAATCTCAGGCTTTCCTTTATGGCCTGATCTCTGTTTATAGTCTGTTTCTGGCTTTGGCTTCAAATCTTTTGCAGATAATCTGTCAGATAATCTTTCTGTGTAAATAGACCCTAACACAGGGATTAAAGTAATTAAAAGAATGAATTGCATAGCTTGCAGGAGAAACTTTTGCTTTTATGCAGAAATGCAATTTTAATATATTTCCCTTAAACTGTTTTCAAAGCAGCTTATAGTCTAAAATGTTATTGTCTTACAGTATATTAGTAACTGCAAAAGCTAATGTTGTGTGCATATGCTTTATCATTGTGATTGTATCTCACTTGAGCTCTGGACCTCAGTCTGGGCTTTTCATAAACTATTTCAAACTTTGAAATGGGCCCCTTCCCCAATTGAGCATGAATATGTACCCGTTACATGTGAAAATTAAGCAAGGACATTCTATTATTTAAAAAAAAACTAATTGCCAGATCTACAGTTACAAATATAAGAATAGTGTTACATACAGCAGTACAGAAATATTACTCCAGACAAAATCCTAGACTGAACCCCATAAGTATCAGATCCCAGACCGGACTCAATATTCATTCAGGCCCTAGAGCAGACTAGATCCCTGAATTGTAAGACTCTCTTCTCTTTGTACTTCTACATTAGTAATGTTTCCCCTTTGTACTAACAAGCTCATTACTAATGTATTATTTGTGACCCCTATTTGTGCCCCAGAAAGGATAAAGAAGAAAACAGCTTACCTAACCTATTCCCATGGCTTTTTGAGCTGCTTCTTCTTTATTTCAGCAGCCCAGTGTAGGGGCTACACCCTCCTGCCATAATCACTAATTAGTGGTTATTCAGCTTACTGTATAGAGCCTATGACTAGGCAGGAGTATACTAAGTGGCTGGGCTCAGCAAACATCTAAACAAGAAGGCCAGCCCTGCCAGGCTAGCGGAAGTGGAGGCAGACACAGACTGAATGACTTTGTACTGATTATTAGATCTCACCCCAACAACCTCCACAGATCTTTACTGATGTATATTGCATGTTGTCCTCAGTGTTGTTGCTGCTTCTTAGGGTGTGCTAAACAAACACAGAGAAGAGCAGAATCTCATCTTCTTGTGTGCTTGCATACAGTGTATGGGAACCATACTAACTGTTAGTCTCAACCTACTAATCCATTTACTAATAATAATTAAAAATAGAGTCTGCAGAAAAAGTCCCGCTACTAGTTATATAATGGTCAGAAATAGTAATATTCATCATGTGCACACTTAAAGGGGTTATCCAGAGCTACAAAAACATGGCCACTTTTCCCCCTCTCTTGTCTCCAGGTCAGGTGCGGTTTGCAATTAAGCTCCATTTACTTCAATGGAACTGAGTTTTAAACCCCACCCAAGACAAGAGAGGGGTAAAAGTGGCCATGTTTTTGTAGCGCTGGATAACCCCTTTAACAGCTTATTCTGAAAGCCAGGTAAGCTTTAAAGTGTCACTGTCGTGAATTTTTTTTTTGCAGAAATCAATAGTCCAGGCGATTTTAAGAAACTTTGTAATTGGGTTTATTATCCGAAAAATGCATTTTTATCATGAAAAAGCAGTTTGAAGCTCTCCCCCCTGTCTTCATTGTTCTCCTATGGAGAGAGCTAAAGAAAAGACCAAAACAGGACAACAAAGAGTTAATCTACAAATCCCTCACGGGATATCTCTACTGACCATCACCAGTGACCTGTCTGAGCTCGGATTACAGCTGTCACCCAGCTCCGTGCCTGTAATCCTCTGTTATCTGCTTTCTGCTGCCGGCTAACTCCCTCCTTCCTCCTCCCCCCTCCCCTCTCCCTAGAACAGACAGGGTACGTCTCCTGCAACAAGTCACAATTTTCAGATTTTTCAGAGTGGATGAAAAAGAGGAAGGAGGGGGGGACCTGGGAAAAGGCTTTTTACATGCAGATAATGGCAGATTTGGCTAATAAACCCAATTACAAAGTTTCTTAAAATCGCCTGGACTATTGATTTCTGCAAAAAAAAAAAATACGACAGTGACTCTTTAACCTCAGTCCAGTAGGATTTTTGGGCAGTAGAGAAATGTGACCGAAGGAGCCCACTTATCTACAGTTTCTCCTACACCCAGTCAGTATTTCACAATAAAATCTCTATAGCTGCATTTGAGTTAAATACCAGGTGTACATTATTTTCTAAAAAGGAGCAGGGTCACTGAGTGTTGGAGTACCATGACGAATGAACAATGCACACCCATTAAACAAAAAAGACCACTGAAGTCTTTCACAGGCATCAATATCTTATTATTTTATACATTTCCATGTCTTGCATATTAAATGTATTTTTTATTCCTGTTTTTTACTAGGATGTATTTTAATAGTATCCATGGTGGAACAACTTGCTCAAATACATAATAGTTCGGCAGAGAAAGCAATGGAGTTCCTGTGTTCTTTCTTGCCTGGTAAGCAATGTTTTAGGCCCAAAGTATATTTCGTTAAGAGTTAAGAAATATTCTGGGTCATAGGGTCCCAACCTCACAATAGGTGGAGTGCTCTGTTGAACATCCTTGAGCATGCTATAAATGTCTTTGGTCAAAATACCCCTTTAATATCATAGCTAAATGCTGAATCTGAGCTTAAACAGGAAGGATTATCAGACTTGTATAAAGTAAAACTGGTTTAGTTGCCCCTAACAACCAATCAGATTCCATATTTCATTTTCTAAAGAATCTGGGAAATAAAAAGTGGAGTTTGGTTGCTACTGGCAACTAAGCCAGTTCTACTTTACAGCCCTTTGATAAATTCCCCCTTATAATTTAGTGTATGACCAATGCCTTTTTTTTTTTTTTGCAATTCACAGAGCAAGGAGGTATACGAGGAATCTGTTCCATGATAGCTGAACTCTTTGGACCTGATCTAATCAAGTTGTAAGCTAAATTATTTTATACATCATTTCACAGCATGAAAAGTAGACATTCAGACAACAAGACCAGTCATGGGGTGTATTCCTTCTTATAGGCCTTATGCATATGGCCATAATATGGTTCCATATAATTTATGAGTTTTGCAAGGCATGATAAAGGGGAGCTAGGGTGTCAAACTCGTGGCTCTCCAGCCATTGCAAAATTCCTATTACAATTACATTAATGCCTGGACAGCCAAAGCAAGAATGTAGCTATCCAGGCATTATGGAAATTGTAGTTTTGCAACAGCTGGAGAGCCATAGTGACACCTGTGCCCTAGAGCGTGACACCCCAAATGCTGGTTGCATTAAAGGGATAATCTCTGCCAAGTTTACTCCAGTTTATGCTTGTATAGATACACTATTAGTATCAGCGGTGCTAAGGACTGCAGCATTGAACTAGTATAGTGATTGCAGGTACAGAGCATATATAAACACTGTGGCACTAGCTCGAGCTGCAGTCCCATTAACTGATCAACAGAGGTGCCTGTGGTTGAAACTCCACTCATCTAATATTGATACAACATCCCATCTCATGCATGCTAGGCTTATTATTTGTTACTCTTTATTTTGCTGCACACAAAGACTCTCATTATATGATGTTATTTTACCCACACTATACATACAGTCACATATAAACAAATTTAAAGTCTGCATTTACATTTTTAAAGGTATTTTTTTTATTTCATTTTTTCACAAGGTTAAATCAACGACTGAAAGCAGATGTAATTTGTTATGCAGTAAAGTTGTGTAAAACTGAACCACACAAGCCAGTCTGTCATCTATATGAGAAACCTGCGGTAAGAGCTCACTAAATGTACAGTAATAAAAATAGGAAAAAATACTGAACAGAAATGTGGTTAGTAATTTTTTCTTGGAAAAAAATCAGTGTTAGAACTCACAAATCTCATGTGCTATGAGATATGTTTGCAATGCATAATACTCTTCTCAAGCACCAAGGAATAATCTAAAGAATATTTAGAATTAGCTAGATACTGCTTATTATCTTAGCTGTTTTATAATACATCGGTTTCTTTCTGACTTGTTTACATAAAAGTTTAAAGGAGAAGTCCGGTGAAAATTTTCCATCGTTTTGATGGGAGTTGTAATTTTGCAACAGCTGGAGAGCCAAGGTATCTCTGAACTCAGTAGCGTAATTTGGTGGGGGCAGAGGGGGCGGCCGCTACCAGGCCCACACAGGCAGGGGGCCTACTGAAGATTTCACCAGTTAATGTTGTCCACAAAAGCTATTGCTTTTGCAGAAAGACTTACCA
This sequence comes from Dendropsophus ebraccatus, assembly GCF_027789765.1. Lineage (NCBI taxonomy): Eukaryota > Metazoa > Chordata > Amphibia > Anura > Hylidae > Dendropsophus > Dendropsophus ebraccatus. The sequence goes on along the minus strand of NC_091455.1, from coordinate 143,289,291 downwards.
AATGTCTATTGGCTGTAGGTGGCCCCTGGCCAGCCTTACTTGCTCATGGGGGGCCCACATGGCTAGCAAATGATGTGCCTGTTGAAAGAAGAACATACGGTTGAATGTGGCACGGTGTTTAAAAAGGCTCTCCACCCTGCCAATCACTGTTGTGCTCACAAGAAGCCGTTCCCTCCCTTATAGCTGCGAGACATGAGTGATGTCACTCGTGCGCTCACAAAGCAGGGAGAGAGTTGACATCGGAAGACTGCAGCTGCACAGCAGGTAAGTATGGCTTTTGTTTTCTTAGTTATAGAGGAGGAGACCTATGTGGGTGGGTGGGGCTAACTCCTGGGAAGGATGTTATCTATGGGGGTTGGGGTATAGGATGTGCTGCCAAACTGAAAAGGGGGTACCTAATTTGGAGGTACAGTCCACTCAAAGTGGTGGCGGTGGTGATGGGGTCTAAACACTAGGAGGATTACCAGGGAGATTACTGCTGGGGAAGGGGGTGGTTGCATGGGGAATACATACCGTGCGGATTACCTACATGAGAGGGTGCTGGAGGGGATGCCTACATGGCTGATACTACCTTTTGGGGGATTGCCTTATATGAGATAAAGATAGATATGAGATAAAGAAATAGAAGAATGAATGGATGGCTACCGTATTTTCCGGCATATAAGACAATTTGGCGAATAAGACGACCTCCAACTTTTCAAGTAAAAATATAGAGTTTGGGATATACTCGCCATATAAGATTGCTCCTTTTTCAAAACACACCAAATAAAAATTATTTTAAAATATCAGACAGCAGCGAGATCTGAGAGGCAGAGAATGAGGTACAGTAATACCAGTAGGATATAAGGGCGGGCCAGACAGGTGAAAGAGGGGTGTTTTTCTTGGCACAGCGCCACTCTAACATATCTGTTTTCCATACCCCGGATGCCTGTAGCTTGCTCTGCCCTTCATACAGTGATTGGGTAATTGGGTGGGGATGTGGGTGTTTTTTTTAGCTCCCCCCACCGTATGCGGCAACTGCAGATTCTCTAGTCTGGTTCTGAAGTTTTTCAGCACTCGCCTTATAAGATGACACCCTCGTATAAGACAACCCCTGACTTTGGAGAAGATTTTCCTGGGTTAAAAAGTAGTCTTGTATGCAGGAAAATACAGTAATTAGAAAACAGAAACAGCACCATAGCTGCCTCTATGTTGTGTGTGGTATTACAACTTAGTTCCATTCTCTTTTAGTGGAACTGAGCTGCACTACCACACTCAAACTTTGGAGGAGAGTGGCGCTGTTTCTGGAAAAAGACAGCTATGTTTTTGCAATGCTGAATAACCCCTTTAATTTTGACATGGTTATACATGTGAAATATACAAAGTCTTTTCCAATGTTCTCAATCCCTGTTCACTATGAGTATTATAGCAAAATATACCCTTTATTGTTCAAAAAGCAGTGTCATCTGCTGAGGTTCCCTATGGGTAACATAATCAGTTGGGGGTCAACTGAGACTAACTTGTCCCCCCTAGGCTGAACCCCTAGCTACGCCCCTGCCTGAACTACATCCTGGTGTCAGATGTCAGACATGTGACCTAATAGCTGGGTTCTGACTTTTTATCTGTCATCTTTCCTGTTTTGCAGCACTGTTCTGAGGGTCCTATTACACAAAGCAATTTTTAACATTTAACGACTAACAATAACCTATCGCAAACGAGATTGTTTATCGTTAACCTAAAATCGTTCACCATATTACACAGAACAATGGTCTTTAGAAACGATCGTTACTACGATCGTTATTGCGATCGTTACTATGATTGTTTATTCCTTCTGATCCCAGGAAAGCAATGAACAATGTGCATTTACACTGAAGGATTAGTGAAAAAATGCGGAACTTGCGCGAACGAAAGTGGAATTACAGCGAACGATTAGCAAACAATTACCGATAATTTTAGGTTTAGATCTAAATCAACTATCAACGACATACGAATGATTTTTCAATCGTTGCCTGCAATTACACAGAACAATTATCGTTTAAATTTGATTTTTTTGCACGATAATCATCCCGTGTAATGCTGCGTTTACACAAAGCGATAATTTGCCCAATCGATCATTTAACGATTTTAAAGCAGGTTTTTATAATGTTCAGCCCATCTTCCACATAGGGTGAAAACAGTCTTTGAAAGACTGTTTACACGAAGCAATCTGCGATTTTTTAGCGAATGCCGAAAAACGATTTGGGAACATGTTAAAAGATCAAAATGAACGATTTCTCGCTCGTTTGCTGTGTTTACACAGAACGATTATCGCTCAAATGCGATCGTTATTGTGAAAATTCGAAAGACAAATGTTCCACGTAAACGCACCATAATAGGGCCCTTAGTCTCGAGAGGAGATGTTTAAGGGGAGATATTAATCATATCTACCCTTAAACGTCTCTTCTCAAAGGCCTCTACAAGAAATTTGGGGAAAAGATGTTCCAGCTAAAACCCCCTCAAAAGACAAGGGGGCAGTTCCGGCTTTAGGGTAGATGGCACCCTGTGCAAAATATTCTTTTCGCGACCCCCCCCCCCCCCCCAGGCTGATTGCCAGCCCATCTCCAGTCTATCTCTTGGAAACAAACTTTGTATATACTGCTAACACAGACACACATACCGTCACATATACACATACAAGTAGGCATATATATACCCTAGACCAGGGGTCCCCAAACTTTTTATACAGGGGGCCAGTTCACTGTCCCTCAAAGCGGTGAAGGGCCAGACTATATGCTGCTGCTATTGTTCTGAGTAGTTGTTGTTCTACCACAGCCACATAGGAGCATGCTGGGAGTTGTTGTTCTACCACAGCCATATAGGAGCCTCCTGGGAGTTGTTTTTGTCCTACCACAGCCACACAGGAGCATGCTGGGAGTAGTTGTTGTTCTACCTCAGCCACACAGGAGCATGCTCAGAGTAGTTGTTGTCGTACCACAGCTACACAGGAGCATGCTGGGAGTTGTTGTTACTCTACCACAGCCACACAGAAGCATGCTGAGAGGAGTTGTTTCACCACAGCCACACAGGAGCATGCTGGGAGTTGTTGTTGTCCTACCACAGCCACACAGGAGCATGCTGGGATTTGTTGTCTTACCACAGCAACATAGGAGTATGCTGGGAGTTGTTGTCCTACCTCAGCCACACAGAACACTAACACACACGTGCTCCACTAACACACAGACAGATATGTACAGGAGGAGGTACAGCGAAGGATCACACTGCTGATCTGTCTCTGTCCGGAGGGGGTGAGGGTTAGGGGCAGCTGTGAGCTGGGAGACACTGTGGGGGGCGGGGGATAGGGCTGCAGTCACATGTCGGGGGAAAAGAGCTTTCTCCCTGCTGTCATTCAGCAAGGCTTCTGTGCCGAGACGGGGGCCGGATATATGGGCTCAGGGGGCCGCAGGTGGCGCTGCAAGGGAGCACTACCTCCACCTGGAGAAAAAGTTCAATCTCCGGAGGCAAAAAGCCTTCTTTATTAGAGATGAGCGAGTAGATATTTGACTGATTAGTACACTATTTGAAACACTCGTTTTCGACCGAGTATTCAATCAAACATGCAGTAAAAATTTGATTCCCCTCCCACCTTCCCTGGTGTTTATTTTTAACCAATAACCATGCAGGGGGGGTGGGACAGGCACTAGAAGCACATAATAAGAAAAAAAAAACATCTACATTCATTGGCTGGCTAAACCATGTGACCTTCACATTAATAGAATAGTGGATTTGACATTCAGTATCAGATGCTACTTGGAGCTAGACGGGGAGACAGTGTATAGTAGGAGCAGTTAGGTGTTAGGTGATTTTAGGCAGAAGGGATCCCCAAAAGCCCTTGTTAGAGCTAAAATTATAGATAGCAAAGATTAATCACACTTTTATGCAACTATTAAACCGTCTAGCAGCACATCAGTGTGTTCCAGGCTGGCGGCTGGAGTGCACTGTGAGAAATAGGCTGCAGTGTATCTACTTTTCTACTTTACATAGATTTTATTGTGTTTGGAGTTTATTGTTGAGAGGCTGTGATAGTGGCATAATGATGCGACTTTGGCGTGTTAGATGCACCCAGGCTTGCTTCCCCTGCTGTCCCAGTTGTATTCCAGAGGTGTTTGCTTCAAGTGTCATTGTGGAATTGGTGACCTCCAAGCTGTTGAATATTGATTTCCAATAAACAAGCATTTTTTTTCCCCTTGACTTTAATGGGATTCGATATTTGATTAAATAGTATCGTGGTCTACTCGACTCGATATTCGAAAATTCGAATATTTCACTAATTGCTGATCTCTATTCTTTACCATGAGAACAGTGACTCTGTGGAAGAGTGACCCTAGGATCTGGTCACATCAAAAACAGTGAAGGGCTTTAAGCCATAGCTGCTATGGGAGTTCAGAGGGAGGTCGCGTGGCGACCCCGATCTTAACTGCCGCAATCCTGGGTGCTATATGTAGCCCGGGACTACGGCTCTTAGCGGGCATGGTCAAATTGCCATACCCGCTAATTAAGTACTTAGATGCAGCTGTTAAAGTTGACAGCTGCATCTAAGTACTTGTTGTGCCCCATACCTGGTGGTCTAGTGGGCGATCCCTGCATGTGTCCCCGGCCGAGGTCTGCGCCGTAATGGCGCTGATCCCGGCTCGGCAATCTATTGCTTTCAGCTGCAATAGATGACTGATCTCATTGATCTATGCAGTATAACTATACTGCATAGATGTTTTTCTATTAATACAAAAGCCCCCTCCCCTAATAAAAGTTTGAATCACCCCCCTTTCCCATTTTATAAATAAAAATAATAAAAAAAAAACATGTTTGGTATTGCCGCGTGCGTAATCGCCTCATCTATTAAATTATCGCAATCCCGATCTCGCATGGTAAACGGCGCAATCGTAAAAAAAATCCAAAGAGCAAAATGGCACATTTTTGGTCAAATCAAATCTTGAAAAATTGTAATAAAAAGCGATCAAAAAGCCGCATATGCGCAGTCAAGGTACCAATAGAAAGAACACATCATGGGGCAAAAAACTTACACCTCACACAGTCCCATAGGCCAAAGGATAAAAGTGCTATAAGCATAGGAATAGAGCGATTTTAAGGAACATATATTTTTTTAAAAGGTTTTAATTTTATTAAAAGCCATCAAATAAAATAAAAGTTAAACATTACATATCGTTGTAATCGTAACAACTTGAGGAACATGTATAACAATTCTGTTTTACCGTAGGGTGAACAGCAAAAAAACTAAAAAATTGTGTGTTTTCTTCAATTTCACCACACATATAATTTTTTTTCTGATTTCACTGCATATTTTAGGCGAAAATTACATCTGTCATTGCAAAGTACAATTAGTGGCGCAAAAATTAAGGGCTCATCTGGGTTTCTAGGACGAAAAGTGCACGCGCTATTGTCTTATGAACACAAGGAGGAAAAAACGACAGCGCAAAAATAAAAACTGGCTGGCTGCTATCATATGCATTCTGTGATAGACGGAAACACTAATGCCATCATTCACGACCACAGAGAATATTTGATGTTAGCCAGCACCAGATGGAATTGGGTCAACTCTCTCTGTTATGCTACATGGATGAGTGGCAACATCGGTAGCTTTAATGTGACCTGTAACATGCTAAGTGGCTTTGACAGATTCCCTTCAGTAATGAATACATCATGTCTCAAACAAATATATTTCAAGCATAGTTAATTTGTTTGAAAGTGTGTCAACAAGAAAAAACAACAAACCCTGTTTCACGATTCAAACTAATTGATCGCTCGGTTTAATTGATTATAATTTAATCTAAAATGATATAACTGCAGTTTTAACTAAATTTTAATAAAACTGAAATACCAAATACTGATCGTACAGTATAATAACAATATTATTGCTCCAGTCTGGAGAATATAACTTACTGTAACTACCATCAACGACATTCATGTTGGAGGTCAGAGTACTATTGATCGGGATGTGTCACAAAACAGAGCCCCTTAATAAAGAGCATCTCTAATATATAAATTATTATACTATACACTCCACCTCACCAGGGTTGACTGTATTAATTCACAGCGCTCATGAGACAATGTATAGTTTGCTGCTGTGATGCTAGTGGGAGGCTCCCATAACTCCCACTACCAATGATGACTATTTATTAGTATGTATTGAGCGCATCAATACAAGCTATGGGTGTGTAGTATGTATGTGTTAATAGTGGAGTAACTAAATCTAAATGAAGAAACTCATAGGGCTTACTCATTCAGGTGTATAAATTACCAAAGTGGTTGTCCATTTTAGTTTCAACCTTTAGGTTTCAAAAAGGGAGTCTCTTCGGCTTGTGCTGTGAGCAAGCTCCAGCCTTAGAACATTACAGCTGGTAGTAGCTGTGCCATCGACTGGGGTATGCTCTCAGTGCACACCAAGCAGACTCAGTTTTTGAAACATAAAGGTGAAACTAAATGTACTTTATTATGCAATTTAGTGGCTGCTATTTCCCTGGAATTCAGGGTACTCTTCAAGTTAGTGCCATTGATATCGTCTATCTGGACTTCATCAAAGCCTTTGATACAGTTCCCCATAAATCGCTGATAGAGAAGTTAGAAACAATTGGACTTAATCCCTGGATAGTTCAGTGGATTTGTTGTTGGCTTAAGGATAGATAGCAGAGGGTTGTTGGTAATGGTGTATATTCCGAGCAGAGACTGGTTACATGTGGTGGCCACAAGGCTCTGTTCTGGGTGCTATTCTTTTATATGTTTGTATGTGACATAGAAGAAGGTTTGGTAAGTAAGCTTTGTCTGTTTGCTGATGACACAAAAGTGTGCAATAGGGTTGATATTCCTGGAGGTGTCAGTAATATGGAAAATGATTTAGTTTTGCTAGAAAAGAAACAATAGAAACTGAAGTTAAATTTTCCAAATGTAAAATAATGCACTTGGAGAGGAGGAATCCTCTATCCGAGTATCATATCAGCAGTTCTGTGTTGGCAAAGACTTCAGAAGAGAAGGATTTAGGGGTAGTGATTTCTGACAGCCTTAAAATGAGTCACCAGTGCAACCAGGCGGTGGGGAAAGCAAATCGTATGCTGGGGTGTATAGCTAGAGGTATAACCAGTAGGAGGAGGGAGATTGTGATCCCACTGTATAGAGCTCTAGTGAGACCACATCTGGAATACTGTGTCCAGTTCTGGAGACCTCACCTACCAAAAGATATTGATAAAATAGAACAGGTCCAAAGACGAGCTACAAAAATGGTGGTGGGTGTGAGGCATAAACCATATCAGGAAAGACTTAAGGATTTGAATCTGTATGTGTATAGTCTGGAGGAAAGAAGGGAAAGGGGGGGCATGGTTGAAACCTTTAAGTATGTTAAAGGACTAAATAGGATCCCGGAGATAAGTATTTTTAGTAAAAAAAAAATGTACTCAAGAACAAGAGGACACAGTGAGAGGTAAGTTGCAGGAAGATCAGATGCAATGTGAGAAAATATTAAGTTACAGAAAGAGTAGTAGATGCTTGGAACAAACTTCCAGCAGATGTGGTTGGTAAATCTACAATAAGAGAATTTAAACCTGCCTGGTATAAACATTTATCCTAAGATAATAAGAAGGGAAATATTAAAAGGGTAGACTAGATGGACCCAGTGGTCTTTTTCTGCTGACAATCTTCTATGTTTTTATAAGCTTGTGTAAGGAGCATTAAAGGGTTTCTGTCAGCACCTGGAGCCAACCCGAGGTGCTGACAGTGTGCATTAGCTCTTGGAGGAGGGGATGCTTCACAATTTCATATCATCCACATAATCGAGTGAGGAGTTATGGTGAGGCACTCATGCCACACTCTAGCAAGCCTCACCACTCCTTCCTCTTTCTCCTTGAATATTCTGTGCTGGACGGACTCCTGCACGTTTGTCCCAGACAGCATGTTCATGCATACACCGATGCTGTCTAAGGCCGTGTGCACCATCCTGACAGTTTGCCAATGATGTCACAGGCCTCTCTTCTCGTCATTGTTCGAACAGGTGCCATAGACCAGTGAGTTCAGCACAAGTGCCTCACCACAGTTCCTCTTTAAAACTTGATTACAGTGGAAGATATGAAATTGTGCAGCAACCCCTCCTCTTAGAGGCAAGGCAAAAGTACCCTGCTAACTAGTAAACTTTAACTTAATGCATTCTGTCAGCACCTCAGGTTGGCTCCAGGGGCTGACAGAGTCGCTTTAATACTGGCCCATCACTGCTGCAAGTAGCTGGCTGAGAGGGGACATCTGGTGTGTCAAGAGGCTAAAGGCCCTATTACACCGTAGTAAGCTATGTTCACACTACGTATATTTCAGTCAGTATAGCAACCAAAACCAGGAGTGGATTAAAAACACAGAAAGGATCTGTTCACACAATGGTGAACTATTGCGGGCGATTGTGAATGTACTTAGCATCATTTTACAGCTGAGAGTGAATGCTGGTAAAGATTTTAGTATATGTGCTATACATATGTAAATCTTAAAATCTATATGATTTATTATGGTTTTTCAATTTGTCTGTAAGAAACCTGGATGTCTGTGATTTATGAATGGGTCGTCGAAAAAAAAGAAAAGTTTAGGTTCGCAATCCTTGACAGTAAGATACATAGTTACATAGTTAATACAGTTGAAAAAAGACCATCAAGTTCAACCAAGGAGGGGATGGATACAGGGAAGGGGGATGGATGATGGGTAGGTTCTATACATATGCATTCAAGTTATTTTGTTCTAATAACTTGTCTAAGCCTGTTTTAACCCCTAGATGACCCCTGTACGTCATGGGTCTCTAAGGAGCTATGAAGAGCGCTCCGGAGCAGAGCATGCTTCATAGCAGGTGAGGGCCAGCTACAGTCAGCAGCCAGGCCCTCACTGTAAATGACATGCTGCATTAATCGTGCAGTGTCATTAACCCCTTAAATGCCACGAATGGCGTAAACGAAAAGAGGGGAAAAAGTGCCAGGATTACCAATTTTTTGTTACATGATATATAAAAAAAAAAATAAAAAGTGATAAAAACGTCCGATCTACACAAATATGGTATTAATAAAAAATTGGGATCAGGGCGCAAAAAAAGGCCCCCCCTATACAGCCCCGTAGGTAAAAAACTAAAATGTTATAAGAGTCCCAATACACAATAAGCCCATTTTATCAATAATTAATTGCAAAAAAAAGATTTCATAAAAAAAAATATAACATTGGAAAATCTGTATAAACCTCCATATGGGTGTGCTCAGACTGACCTATAGATCAATGTTATCATGTCCCTTTTACTGTACAGTGCATTACGTAGACACAGGAAACCCCTAAAAGTTACCATATTGCATTCTTTTTTCCAATTTCACCAATTTATATTTTCATAAATAATATTTTGGGGTTCCGTCATACATGTTATGGTAGAATGAAAGGCACCATTGCAAAGTACAACTACTCCTCTATAAAACAAGCCTCCACATGGCCTTGTAGATAGAAAAATGAAAGTGCTAGTGTTTTTAGAAGGGGAGGAGGAAAAATTGAAAATTGGCGCATTCCATGGGTCATTTTGGACTGGATCCTCAAAGGGTTAAAGCCCTCTATTACGGGGAATGAAGAGCACGCAAGCGCTCACCTGACAGGTCGGCGCTTGCTCGCTTCTCAGTGTTGGGCAATATGGGAATCAGAAATCAATCTTGAATGGATCACTTTGCTCTGTCCTAACATCTGAATGCTAACGGGCCCACGTCATACTGCCCAGTCCTTGATTTGTTGGTGGGGTATATTTTTCTATCAGTACTTGGTGCAGTCAGATACTGCAGTTTGTCTGAAATTGTTCATACAAACTAGGAAGTATTTTTCATTATGTATTTGTTTTGCAAAACTTTGGTAATAGCAACTCAAAATTGGCTTTACACTCGCTGAATAATAATTATTTTTAAAACAGAATATTCGGCTGCAAGTTAAATTTTTAAATTAAAATGTCTTAAGAACAGAGGTTAAGAAAGTTTATTCCGGGGGGGCGTGTCCGGATGCCGCTGGGAGCAGACGTGCTGTGAGGAGCTCCGTCCTGGCCTGACCTGCAGGCGGCAATACACTGACCGGGTCCACTTGTCCTCCTCACCATATGTATCGCAGGGGCTCCCGGAGGAAATCGCAGAAGGCGACAGCTGTGAGTACAGCACTGGCGGGTCCCCTGGACGCTTACCTCCGCTCCGGACGGACTGCGGCCTTGTCCAAGATGGCAACCGGCACCTCCTGTCGCGCCTCACAGAACTCTGCCTGCTCCTCCCCGCCGCCATCCACGGATGATTCCGCGGAGCTGGGTGAGTCCCGGGCAGCCCCGCTGGACACCGGCCGTATACCCACACACCCTAGCCGGTCCTACGCACCTGCACAGCCGCATAATGGCTGCGCCATACACGTGGCGGACGCCATCTTGGAGGGAGATGAGTCAGCGCAAGACTCCATTACACAGGGCCTGAGATCCAGCCCTCCCCACTGCAGTGCCCCGGGGTCCTCATTGCCCAAAACCTCCGCAGTGATACACCCGGCTAAACCCCTCTCTGGCTGGCCTCTCCTAAACCCAGAAGCTGGGCCCCACATACAGCAGCAAGCTGCATTGACCCCACATGGCGCAGCACCTCTCTGGAGCTCCCAATCTATGCAATCTGACAGGGATGCCTCTGAGTGGCTACTGGATCACCCGCTAGGTAAATACCTACAAAACATCCCCACTAAAGAGGACTTTCAATGCCTCATGAGAGAGATGAAAGATGCATTTAAAGGGGAAATAGCAACCCTACGCCAAGACCTGCATAATGTAGGACAAAGAGTTGAAATACTGGAAGACGATCATGACCATACACGAACCTACATAGCTGAGCTGCAAGCTACGGTGACGGCCCAGCATCAAGCCCTAAATGATTGTCAAAGACACTTAGAAGATCTAGATAACAGAGGGCGACGCCACAACATCAGAGTCAGAGGCCTTCCGGAGAGGTCCCAGTCAGAGGATCTACGCCAGGTCCTCCAAGAACTGTTCAATATGATCATAGGCCCTCCAATGGACCGAGTCATACAACTAGACAGGGCCCACAGGGCACTGAAAGCAAGAGATAACAATGGGAGGCCACGAGATGTGATCTGCTGCGTCACTGATTTTGTGACCAAAGAACTGATTATGCAAAAAGCCAGAGACATGAAAGATATCCTGTACGATGGTGCCCATCTCCAACTACTGCCTGACCTCTCATGGGCCACCTTACAGAGACGCAGACTGCTCAAACCCCTGCTGCAAAACCTGAAGGATGCCAATATCTTATACAGATGGGGGTTCCCGTTTAGCTTGAACGCACGACGTAATGGGAAGACAGCGACGCTCCGTAGTGCAGCTGACCTGGAGAAGTTCTGTGGAGACCTTGACATCCCGGTGCCCGATCTCCCTGCCTGGGAACTTCTCCCGCCGCCCCCGCCGCCCCCACCGGCCTGGACTCCTGCGAGAGTGCGACGTAAAAGGGCACCCTCCTCCACGCCGCAAGGGAAACGAACACCGGCCCAGAGACATAGACCTAAAGAATAATCGGACCGGTCCCACCCTGTGGAACCCTTCTTCCTAGCTTGGCTAACATACCTCCTGGACTTCCAGGGACCCTACTACACACGAAATGTTTATACCTTTGCCGCCTTTTCTCAAGAAATTATTTACGATTTTCATTTGCAGGTCAGGCCACGGAGTGTGGCCTCAAGTTCCTTACCAAGTTGTTTAGTCAATACTACCCTTATATTTGGTTACCAGTAGTGACATCCGACTAAATATTCCCCCTACCTGTCCAGGGTCTTAGTGGCTCTGGGGAATCCCTCTAGGGATTTCCTGGTCTAGACGTCATACTAGTCCTCTCAATTTATTCCTTGCTCTGGACAGGAGCTGTCTGTGATAAATGACAGTGTTGACTGTAAGATTGTTTTTGTTAATGTTATGTCTCTTGTCTCCCACTTGTTTAGTACCCTTTCCTAACACTCCCCTTCCCACTGGCTGCCCAGGGACCCAGATATCTACTGCATCAACTCTGCTGGAGCTCGATGGAAATCTTCACTGCTCGTGGGCTCCCGGAGACCCCTCGAGGTCAGGTATGCGGTGGTCTCGTCCCTCAGGTGATCGAGAGAGCTCCCCCTTGCCCCCCTTTCCATGGCGCGCATAATCTCGTTTAATGTGAAGGGTCTTAACAGTAACCAAAAACGCCGCCTCCTTTTGAGAGAGCTGAGGGCCCTAGGGGCTGAGATAGCTTTTATACAGGAGACCCACCATGATAGTACATGTTCCTTCAAATTTGCCGCAGCCAAATATCCCACGGTCTACACATCCACTCATGATAAGAAACGTGCGGGAGTGGCCATTCTTATAGCCAAACAATGCCCCCTCCAGGTCACCTCCTCGTTAATAGACCCTAGGGGACGCTATGTGATCCTTACGGGTACGCTGAGGGGGATCCCGGTGGTCCTCTGTAACCTCTACTGCCCCAACAATAACCAGATATCCTTCCTAACGCAGGTATTTAACAAGGTTTCGTCCGTGGTGGGACCACAGGCAGCCCCACTCCTCCTGATAGGGGGAGATTTTAATGCACTTCTCTCCCCCAGCATGGATAGGATGTCACAGGGCCGGGAGGGGCCCCCCCCGGCACTACTCCAGTTATCCCAGAAATTTAGACAACTAATTAGGAGACATGGCCTATACGATCTCTGGAGAGTGACCCACCCAACTGATAAAGCCTTTACCTTCTACTCTCACCCTCATCTCACACATACACGTATCGACTATTTCTTAGGGAACGTAGTGGCACAACGCATGACGAAACATGCTGATATCACTGGTATTTCCTGGTCGGATCATTCCCCGGTAGCGTTGACCCTACGGGACCACTCTACGCCCCGCAGGGTATGCCACTGGCGCCTTAATGAACTGTTACTAAAAAACCTAACGCATAGGGAATCCCTGCGACAATGCATATCCAGTTACTTCGCTACTAACGAGGGTAGTGTACCTACACATGCCACGCTATGGGACGCCCATAAGGCGGTTCTGCGGGGGCACTGTATCTCTTTGTCCTCTAAACTGAAAAAAGACGCTAACAAACAAGCTGAGGTTCTTGCTGAACGCATTCGTTCCCTGGAAGAGGCACTAGTGACTTCCCCATCGGTGCAGGTCTTGAAACAATTAGTGGCAACCCGTAATGAACTAAAAGACTTAGCTGTCCTCCATGTGGACCGCCTTCTGCGATATACCAAACATACCTATTATGAGAAAGCTAATAAGGCCCATTCTTTGTTGGCAGCCCAACTCCGGGACACTGCGGCCTCAGCAATGCCTTATGCTGTTAAAACTAACACGGGAACCTTGGAATATAACCCGGACCGTATAGCCCTACGCTTTGCGGAGTACTATAGCAAACTATATTCCCTCCCTTCCTCTCTCCCCGACAATCCGCACCTACGCTCCCAAATTCTTTCTTCCTTCTTAGACTCGTGTCACCTGCCCAAATTGCAACCAGCAGACCTCCAGACCCTCAACTCTCCCTTCACTCTAGAGGAATTATCAGAGGTGGTCAAGGACCTACCGCATGGAAAATCCCCTGGCCCGGATGGCCTCCCTTATTCCTACTATAAGACCTTCACGGACATTCTCTCTACACATATGCTGACCTTATACAACGACTTTCTTACGGGAGAACAGATCCCCACGCGAATGCTTGACTCGTATATAACAGTGGTCCCTAAACCCGACAAGGACCCTACAGATTGTGCCAGTTATAGACCAATATCCCTGCTTAATGCAGACCTTAAGATCTTTACAAAACTCTTGGCCAACAGACTGGGGGCGCTCCTGCCGCGGCTCATCGACAAGGACCAGGTGGGCTTTGTGGTTAACCGACAAGCAGGGGACAATACACGGAGGACTATTGACCTCATAGAAGTCCTAAACAAGACTAAGTCCTCAGGCCTCCTGCTCAGTCTTGATGCGGAAAAGGCCTTTGATAGGCTGAGCTGGCCATTCCTGGAGGCGACTTTGGACGCCTTTGGAGTGGAGGGCTCGTTTCTTAAAGCTATTTCTTCCCTGTATTCTACGCCTACTGCTGAAGTTCGGCTGCCTCACGCCCTATCTCCCCGTCTCCAGATAAAAAATGGGACGCGACAGGGGTGCCCCCTCTCCCCTCTTTTGTTTATCTTATGCATAGAGCCTTTAGCAGCTAAGATCAGACTCGATCCAAACGTTCAGGGGGTCCTTGTACGGGATAGGGAGTTCAAGCTATCTTTATTTGCAGACGACATCCTCCTGACATTGCGCAACCCCACTACGTCCCTACCTAACCTTCATACCCTCCTGCACACCTATGGCGAACTGTCAGGCTACAAAATAAACACAACAAAGACAGAGGCTCTCCCTATAAATCTTCCCACAGGGCAGGTGGCCGCCCTTAAATCCTCTTACCCCTACAAATGGAAAGACCATAGTATTAGGTACCTGGGCACTAACATCACCTCAACTTACTCTTCCCTTTTCCGACATAACTTCCCCCCACTCCTACGTGAGGTCACGGCCAAGTTGGCTAAGTGGACTACCCTCCCCCTTTCTCTGCTCGGTCGTATAGCGGCGGTAAAGATGTCCGTCCTTCCGAAGCTCCTTTACCTATGGGAAACCCTACCTGTCCCCAACCCTAAGATGTTTCTGAAGACTTTTCAGAAAATCATAATGGGGTTCATTTGGGGAGGCAGACGTCACCGTATTCCCCTCCGGGTCATGACGTCCAAAACAGTGGCCGGGGGTCTGGGGGTTCCAGACCTGCAACAGTACTACTGGGCGGTACATCTCAGACGGGTACCGGCATGGTCCTCCCTACTTCCACACACTAAGTGGATGTACCTGGAAAGGCTGTGGATGGCCCCTGGCCACCCCAACAGCACGCTCTGGAACCCCGGCTCCCCACCTCTGCGCAGGGACTCTTTAGGCCCTATGAGAATGACTGTACGGATGTGGGAGGTCACGTGCTCCCTGGCCTCCCTTAGGTCCCCCTGCTCCCTACTAACCTCTTTCCTCTACAATCCCTCTATACCGACGAGTATGCAGGCAGAGGTGATAGCCCCTTGGTTGCAGACGAAGCTTTTTCATTTTGCCGATATAGTGGACCCCCTTCGGCGAACCCTTCTCCCCTTTCAAAAACTGCGGGAGCGATTCCATCTCCCCCTTCGAGCGTATGGCCTTTACGAAGAGATATCACATTATAAAAACACGTTCTGTCCAGAGGACGGATTCCCCAAACCTACCTCATTTGAGTGGCTGTGTAAGACTTGTGACTCCACCAGAGGACTCATATCCTCCATTTATGATATCATCTCTCGACCACCTGACAGGGACTCGGCCAAGCTACCCTATATGGTTAAATGGGAGGAATACCTCGGTAGAGAGCTACCGCCCGAAATCTGGCAGATAGTGTGGTCCCAGGCATCGAAGGCTTCTACATGTGTTAGCTACAAGGAAAACCAATACAAAATAATGATGCACTGGTACCACACTCCTGCCTTACTACATAAGCTGTTCCCACAGGTCTCAGAACTATGTTGGCGATGTAACTCACGGGTAGGTACTATCCCCCACATCTTCTGGGACTGTGATAACTTGATACAATTCTGGAGGGAAGTGAAACTTCTGATACGCTCAGTACTAGGAGTGGTGGTTCCATTAGATGCTTCCACGTACTTACTGAATATTCCCCCTAAGAATCTTCGCAAACATGGAGCGCGCCTCCTCCTACACATCCTAACAGCCGCTAAATGTACTATAGCAGCGGCATGGAAATCCACTGACACTCCTTCTGGTCAGGCGCTGGTCAACAAGCTTAGAGATATCAGGAGGATGGAATACCTCTCTGCCTTGAATGCCAATACAGTTGAAAAATTTGGCTTGGTTTGGGACCCCTGGGATGCCCGCTACCCACCAGCCTTCCCTTCCTAATGTACTATCCCTTAGTCGCATGTCTGTTCTTGTCGTTCTGTTTCGGTCCGTGTTATTTGTTATATGTAGTTTCTATGTTACATGGGAGTTTCTGTTGTTTTACCCCAAGTTACTATTTCTTTATTTTGTGTTTTGTTCCTGATCCTTATACGGGATACTTGAGTTTAAGGTCGTACACTTAGACATCTATATTACTTCTTAGACTGATTGATCCCATACATAGTATTCTTTCATTATGGGATGACATTACAACCGCGTGAAATTACTTCTCCTGTATAGCCACCAATGTTCAAAGCTAACTGTATCCCTGTAATGTCTGTTTTATAAAATGGAAATTATGTAATAAATAAACAGTTTATTAAAAAAAAGAAAGTTTATTCCAAGGCTCAGAGAGACTTTCTCAGTTGACTAATTGCACACAGTAGGTTCCTTTATGTACAGGTTTATACAATGCATCTAACCAAGGAAAATGTTGATTTATAATAATTAAACTCTGAAACAAAGAGAAAAGCTTAAAATAACCTTTTTTTTTAATAACAATTATTTTCAAGCACTTTTCCGGCCACAGGCATCTCAGTGTCAGGAGTATGTTCAGAAAATTAGTTTATTCTTTTGCATCCAAAGATATATTTTGAAGCAGCCAAAATGGCACAAAACAAGAGATACTTAACTTAAGACATCCTTCAATAGTTACCCACATTAATCACTGACACAGTCGGCATACTTGGGCTAAATGCCTACTTCCTTTGATGTGAAAACCTGCCAGGGTGGAAAAACACAATTTACTGTGACATAAATGTGGATGTCTAGTAGTTTGTTATTATCATGCCAGATTGGAACTAGGTACATAGGCTCATCGGATTGATACTGGAGCAATATTTTGGCAGTATGTGACATAAATGTACCTTTATAGTTCTCCATGTCCAAAGAAAAATTTTATTAAAATAAAGCAGGTTTCCATTACCTAATCTTTATTATTAATGGGGCAGTATATGCATAGAAAAATATAGCTTTTGTCCAGAAACAGCATGACTCTCTTTTATAGACTGCAGTATCAGCACTGCAGTATCAGTTTATGGCTAGGTTCACACAGCGTCAAACACCGGCCGTTAAAAAACTGCCATTTTTGCCGCTATTTAACTGACAGCAATGGCAATGCATTGAAGTCAATGGGAAGACGGACGTCCAATGCACACAACGCATTGAAAAACTGCAGTTTTTCCCACGGTAAAAATTGTCATTTTTCAATGCATTGTGTGCATTGGATGTCCGTTCTCCCATTGACTTCAATGCATTGCCATTGCTGTCAGTTAAATAGCGGCAAAAACGGCCGTTTTTTAACGGCCGGTGTTTGACGCTGTGTGAACCTAGCCTAACAAAGAAATGAGTAAACAGTGTCCCTTTATAATCAATTTGATATGGGCATAATGTGGCAACATTTTTGCACCCACCTCACCACGTCAAGACCCAGCCCGGCCGTGTTTCTGATGACTTGATCTTAGGGTCCATTTACACAGAAAGATTATCTGACAGATTATCTGGCAAAGATTTGAAGCCAAAGCCAGGAACGGAGTATAGACAGACATCAGGTCATAAAGGAAAGCCTGAGATTTCTTCTCTTTTCAAATCCATTCCTGGCTTTGGCTTCAAATCTTTGGCAGATAATCTGTCAGATAATCTTTTGTGTAAATGGACCTTAACAGCTGTAAGTTTAAGTCATTAGACTAGGCAAACCATAACATGCATAACATGCAAAAATATCACGCAAAAATGTGGCCATATCACGTTTACAGTATGTGAAGATGGCTGATGTTTGTGTGCCATTCAACACTCTTATTAAGCATGATGCAGGGACTTGTGACCCATGACTCCAAAAGTTTGACTACTCTTTTTTTTTTTTTTTTTTTAATTAAACTGGAGAAGTCAGCACGTTTAATTTAAACTTCCATTGCCGCAGATGGCTGTGCCAGTAGGAAGAAGCAGTGCCAGGCACCTGTTGCAATTGGCGGGACCCAATCTGCACTCGGATCCCAGCAGTTAACTCTATAGATGTCGTGGTTAATGTGACCGCAGCATCTATACAGGTAACAGAGGGAGAAATTCCCTACTGTTAATCATCTGGACTCGGTTCACAGAGGAAGATGCCTCACTGAAGCCTCTAATGTCCTGGCTATAAAAGCCGGTCAGGTCTGCCCTAAACCAAAGCCTAACTACCATAACAGGGATAGGAATCACTGACGTGATGTGACGATCGCCACTGCAGTGTATTAAAAGACTGATCAACAGATCACTTAGAGAAGTCTCCTAGTGGGATGGGAAAAAAAGGAAAAAATAAAGTAACAAAATACACAAAAGAAAAAAATAATAAAAATTCCCCTCACAATCCCATATTACACACAATGCCCCACAATATAAATCATTAATTTAGGATCAAAAAGTATACGTATTTAGTATTGCCTTATACGTAACAATGCTGGCAATAAAATTATTGCATGATTTAACCCACATGGTGAAGGCCCTAAAAATAATTTTAAAATGTGCCAAAATTAGATATTTTTGTTAATCATGTCTCCCTAAAATCACACAAAACGTAATCAAAATGTCACATGCACCCCAGAATGGTACCGCTAAAATATAACCTCAGGAAGAAAATAATTACCTGTCAAAAAAAACAAACAGCTTTCAAATGGCTATGTACAAACTTTTTTTTTTCTTCAGAGGATTTGGTGTTTTACCAAGCAGAATAGGACTAATTTAACAAATTTTTATAAGAATATTTGTAGAATAATCGCAAATAATTGAGCAAAAGAATTCACCCGCTACTGACCAGATGTAGGCCTGCAACTGTTTGTGTGTTTTTTTTTTAAATTGCACAAATAATAAATTGGGCTCAAATTGGGTGAATACTCAAAACATTAAAAAAAAAATGCATCTAAAAAATATTCATCCTCGAATTCTGATTCATTAATAGAACTTGGTCCAAAAATGGGTGCAAAACCATATATTCACAAAAAGATAGGTGCAACGTTCTTGATAAATGTATGTGTTCTTTTTATTGCATAAAAGTAGGAAACAATTAAAAAAGGACATAAATTGGGTATCAGCGTATCGTACTGACAGCAGAAAAACACTTAAAAAATTGTGGCAGAATTGGTGTTTTTTATTCATACCACTTTCCAAAAAAATGAAATAAAATGTGATGAAAATGTGACATATATCAATAAATCAATATCAATGAAAACATTGCCTCATCACCTTACAAATTACGCCATCAGATCGCTCCCTCCACTCTTCAGAGCAGGAGAGGCTTTCTATTGGAATCCCCATAGAAAGCCTCTCCTGCTCTGGACAGTTCCTGTCTCGGCCAGAGATGTCAGCAGAGAGCACTGTTACCGACTGAAAATAAAACAACATTTCCTGTATGACATATAGTAGCTAATAAGTATGGGAAACTTGAGATTATGTAATAGAAGTAAATTACAAATCTATATAACTTTCTGACACATTTTGTCTTTTTCAGATGGGACTAAAAAAAGCTATCAAGCAAGCTACAAAGATTGTAGGGAAGCCTAACTATATGGTAAGCTATTAGGAAAACACTTTAACTCCCCACTCTCCTGATGATGTTCTGAACACACTGCACAAGCTGCTGAGGCTGGTTGTATTCAGAACATTATCAGGTTTGTATAGAGTATTTTATTTTATGACCATACAAGACTGTCTTTTGTTTATATAAGGAAATACCTTTACCTAGGGGATTCTCAGTATCTTAACAGTCTATACAAAATACAGGTTTGGGGGTATATAGACACATAACTAGCTCCTCATATGTGTAGATATATTTGCATACACCTAGTCCATTCATTATTTCATTACTTCTATAATACAGCTCACTTGAGTTGGTTGTTGGTTGGTTGCACCAGATTGGAAATTTTGTTTGTTTTTGTTTTTTCCTCATCTACAACTTTTTTTAGTTGGGCTATGTTCCCACAACGTCAAAAATATTGAAAAGATGGCCGATTTTCATATTAAAAAAACGTTTGTTAAACTGACCCTAATGGCAATGCATTAAAGTCAATGGGAAGAGGGACGTCCAATGCACACAGTGTATTGAATTTCGGACGTTTTACTGCGGACGTCAAAATATTGAACATGATCATTATTTTCGGACGTCTTTTGCAAACAGCGGACTTTTTTTTATTAGAAGTTCACACACAGTTTTTCTTTTGTCACTGTTCTTTCTCCGTTTTTTACTAGCAAATTCAATGGACTTGTCAATTAAGCCGCATCCAAAGAGCAATTAGTAACTCCAAACTAGAATAATGTACCAACAGCCGTCATTGCACTAAGGAGAGGCAAGGCTGCTAAATGACGTCCGTTATTTTAGACTTAAAATGACGGATGTCTTTTTAAACGGAGCAAAAAAACATTGTGTGAACATAGCCTTAAAAAGTTTCTAAAAGCCTTAAAGTGACACTGTCACCCCCTTTGTGCATTCTGACATCTCTACACAGGTGTAAAGGGTAAATTAACCAGTTTTCATACCTTATTTTATATCATACATCATGGTGCTTGTTCAAGTAAAAAGTCATCTTTTATCAACTGCAGATTGTGTTAAGTGGGCGGGGCCTCACGGCATTAGCGCCACTTACCCCGCCCACAATGTCAGTTTGCCCCGCCCCCTCACTGGCCATTGGAATAGGCTGGATGAAAGGTCTAGACCCCACCCCCAACTGTGGGGGCCAACTGTGCAAAGTTGTGTGCGGGGCTAAGTGGCGCTAATGCCGTGGGGCCACGCCCACTTAAAACAATCTGCAGTTGATAAAAGGACACTTTTTACTTGAACAAACACCATGACATATGATATGAAATAAGGTTCACTCCTTTCATTTTACCTTAACATGTATAGTAAAAGAGGTAAAACTTTATGGTAAAACTGACAATGATGTAAGTACAATTACAATGATTAGGGTTATTTACTGTGCTAGATCAATAATATTATATTATAATGGACATTGGAGTTTTTACTTTTTTATTTGCAAAATGGGAAAAGGGGGTGATTTCAGTTTTTATTAGAGGATGGATTCCTTTACACTTAAAGAAATAAATATATATATATATATAAATAATTTTTTTTTTATTTTTTTTTGGGGGGGCGGGGGAGGGGGGCTTTTATAATCAATCATTTGGTTGCTTATAGAGCACAATGCTTTAATATTGCAGTGCAATGAGCTGTAAAATCAGCACTCTATTAGTACAGTCAGCCTGACTGTATTAAGGTAGTAAAGTTAACATGGCAGGAGAGGCCGTTCCAAACAGCCTCCAAAATGTTACAGTCGCTATTGATTACAGCACAGGGAGTTACTTGACCTGCATCCGCATGATTACATACAGTATATAGTCATAAGACTGTCATGAAGGTGATAATAATAATATAAATAATAATAGGTTTTAATGAAATATCATTCAAAGAATGTTCTTGTTTTAGATATCTTGTTCTTGATCTAGATATTGCTGTTGCATGGCAACATGGCTAACAAGAGGTAGTGTTCTTATGATCCCCTCTATTTTTTCCCAAAAGTCTGAACAGGCACAGGCATGACAATAATTGTGCCGGACATACTTGCAAGAGGTTCGGCTATGGATATAAGGTGTATGGGCTCTCTTTACTATCCAACAGATGATGTTGATGAAGATACAGGTTTGGGGTGATGGAAAATCAGCACCTGACCGATTTGTTCTGGGAGAGATAAGCCACAGCTGTGGCTTACCTCTCCTAGAACAAATGGGTTAGACAGTGATTTTCCGTCACACTAGCCTCCTATTGTCATCAACATGTTCTGTTGGATGGTCGGGAGAGCACCATACACCTTATATCAATGGCCAAACCCACTTCGAACGGTGAGCACAGCCGGCATGCCCATACCTGTTCAGACCTCGGTTCGTTCGTCGGCTTGTGGTATACGAGACTGCACTCTTATTATTATTTAATATTTTAATTCTAGGTTTCATTTGCACCTGTCTCAATACTGTCTGAACACAGTTCTATTCCTTCTGCTTTAGTAATTGTTTCTCCACCACACCCATCTCTTCCCTGATTTAACAGTTAACCTTTGTTTTACTTGTGATTAACATCCTGTGTTTACACTCAATCTTTGCTTTGTCAGTCTGTGTTCTGTATGCCTGGTCCAATCTGGACCGGGTCCTGGACCTCTTGTAAAGTGTGCGTTTGTCTTATACTATATGCTATTTAGTCTCTCCTGAGCAAGCTAAGCATACCCTATTTTGCTTTTCTCTGTGTCTTTTTATCTGGTTACTTTGATCTCAGCTCTTGTATCTCTGACTTTTGCTTTTGGATCTTGATTCTCTACCACATTGTCAGTTTGACCCCGTATGACCATCCCTTGGTGTTTTATTTGTCTAGTCTTTGTTTTGTGTTCTACACCTCAGACAATTTCCGTCTAGGGCTATCTTGAGGCATGTAGGTAGGGACAGCTGGGAGGGGCAAGGCCAGGGCTCATTGTCCATGTCCTCATGCCCTTCCTGGTTGTCCAGTGGCAGCCTAGCTGACAACTATAAAGTGTATGAGGAGCTTTAGGCTGCAACTGGACTAGCATTTTCAGACAGTGGCAGGTCCAGATGCATCCCAGCAATTAGAGGTAAATCATAGGTGTGAGCCCTGACCATTGCACCTATAAATTTACTTATTACATATTACTCATTGACTTCATTAGATGTTGTATATTTTTGCAGCAAAATCATGAAACTTTCTCTAGCATTCTCCTGAAGATTTGTTCACTTCCACTGTTCCGAATAATTTGTCAAACAATGGACTCGTAAGTATTAACATTAACAATTAGCTCCTGAACACGATAATGTTTCTCATACAGCATGTGTTACTTCCAGACCACTGCAAAGAACATTGGCAATTCATTAAGCAGCCATGAGCGTCAATGGAATTGTGATTGTTTAAAATGTGTGAAATGTATTCTATCCACTTTGAAGTCTGTGCAGTCAATCTTGTCATCGATGTACTAAAGATAAGACGACCTTTAAATTTCCTTATTAACTAATTTACCTTTCTTTCTCCATTGTGCATATCTTAATACAGAAAGTGTAATTGAAAAAACTATTCAGACAAAGAAGTTTTGTATCTGGATGCAGATAAACGTCTAATTTATATCATATTGTGGAGCTGTAATTCCATGTACATTAGAGGAAAATTTATTAAAAAAAGAATCGCTAAGAGAAGCTTAATTTTTTCTCTAACATGTGTCACTATAGGGAATTTTTTGTTGAACCATATAGCCTTTGTAAGAGAGACCATGTCTTACCTGCAGGATTGATTTTCTGGGTCCTGTAGGGACTTAGACTAGATGTTGGATTGCAATCTCCTTATCTGGTCTTGACAGCGCAAATTGATTTAGAGTGAAAAAAACACATAGATGCTATAATGATCCTGTAGAAGTTAAAAATAAGCAATGTTTACTGCCCAGCCAGTGATTAATATAAAAAACCTAATAAGCAACTATGCCATCATTCATGTATTTTATGATATTACTTGCCTTAGCAGCAGCTGTCTGGCACTGTGTTTTATAATTCAGCTTATTATCTTACAACACTACATAATATTTTATTATGCAATGCAAACATTTCTTCCCACATAAGAAGCATATAACGTTACCTTTTTCCTTTGGAAGTAGGAATCATAATATAACCCTATAATTAATCGTTTGTACTTGGATTTCTAAGTCATCTGTAAATTACATCCTATTATTGTAAAATACTGGTAACTATGTAAGTTTGAAATGAAATGTACATACTGTACATGTGTCACTATACAGTTCTGCACCTACTAATGGTTAACACAATTTCCTAGGTCAATACCAGCAGAAGACTATGACCAGGATAACTTCAGTGGATTTCCTGTAAGTCACTGACTGTATTTATTTTGTGTCCTAATCTGAAAATAACCTATGTTTAAATCCCATTTTCATGTGAAACATATTTTTTTCTATATTAATAATATAATAATAATCATAATTAAATCCTGATGTTCTTATTCAGGCCACTAAGCCTAATAATAATCTGACACTTCCTGTTTTGTACTTTTCAGTGGTTTCCTTGATCGTCACATGAAGGATTATAGTGAAAGATGACACCAGTAAATAGATAAGATAGAATCAGGGCAATCACAATAGGTGATGATCAGAGCTCAGGCAAGATAGCAGCCGCCATTTTAGAAACAGATGACAAAAAAAGAACTTGTTTTACTATCTGGCTCTAAAAGAAAATCTAGGCGATATATTCTCTTTAATTTTACTGTCTTCTTAAGGAGTTAGCTGACAATTCCTGTACTGTGGAGACAATTTCTTCATTACCATTATAAAAAGCAGGATTACAGTGACTAGGAACACCAGAAGATAGAAAACACAAGATCAGGTCAATCAAAGCAAAATTAAATCAATCTAGAAAACTCTCCCATAAAAGTGAATAGCATCCCCTCCAGTCTGTGTCAGTGGGGCTTTCATATCTATAAATGCTGTTAAAAATAGCGTGCACAAGACTGCTGTATACTACATGTAGGTGATACATTTACTTGTAGTTTTTACATTAGAGATTTAATACAACTTGTCAAATATAGTTTATCTCTGAAGGTTGTTGTCAGGGCTATAATGTCAAAAGGCCCTATTACACGGGCCGATCAGTGGGAGCAAGCAAGTGCCGACCTGTCAGATCGGTGCTCGCCCCTCGCTGCCATCGCTATTACACACGCTGACAAAAAGCGGGTAAGTGAGGGAGTGGGGGGGGGACGTGGGGAGCTGCGAGAGGGGCTCCCCAAATGATCTTTAGATCGTCCAGGAGCCCATAGGAAATAACGGTCTGCTGCCACTGCTCCTATTACACAGAGTGACAGCAGCAGATGGTTGCTAACCTAGTCATTTGTCTTTCAACATGCTGAACAACACTGAAAGACAACGATAAGCCAATATCGTGCATTGGCCGATAATTGGCCAACAACAGCCCATAATCGCTTCGTGTAATAGGGTCTAAAGCTTAGATGACAATTTAGACAAAATAATTGATCAATCGCTGCCATGATCTGTGATCTAGTCTAGTTTTCATTGAAGGGATGTAGATCTTTTCCACCACAGCACCCAACAATGAAAAAAAAAGAATCCAAGACAGATTAACTTTTCAACAGGTATCTGGCATCAGTTGGCATCCGGCATGCACTTACTTTGCACAAAAAGGTGGTAGCCTTCTATAGAAATTTAACTAAATTGGTCTTTTCAGCCGTTCAAAATCTGTAGTGTATAGCCGCCACCTTAAGTCTAATGTTTGACTGATAAACTGGTACAATCTTGTCTGCAGTCATTGCGAGGATATCACTGGAGAGGAAGAGATTGTAATGACATGAACAACTCTACTTATCCTGGACGAAGGTGAGTTTATCTTCATTACTGACAGTACAATGTATTGTTTACAACTCTGCTTATCTTGAGAAATAGCGAAACCGTGCTGAACCATTAAGTAATCCATTTTCTTCCAGACAGCCATTCCTTAATCTTTTTAGTTTCAGTAGATTGTTTTTATTTTCAGTTTAGACAATATAATTGATAAACCTCTAAGGTCTAATTGGTTGCCATGACATGGCACCCTGAGATGCAAAGCCCAAAACCTCATAACACGAAAAAAAATAATAATAATAATGATGATAATAAAACTGCTGCAGAAACAAATAGCATTACTTACCTATCTATCCTAGTTCTGAAACTACCAAAAATCCATTTGTTTTGGGGGTCTTAGTTCTGTAATTTGTGGCTGTACTTCCTGGTTCAGCAGTTTCTCAGTACTACAAGTTCCAGAATGCATTGCTTTCCCTCACAGTCCTCCACCCTGCCTATTCCCCGCCCAAAACTGTTGCAGAACATCTAGGCTGTG
Source organism: Dendropsophus ebraccatus (assembly GCF_027789765.1). Lineage (NCBI taxonomy): Eukaryota > Metazoa > Chordata > Amphibia > Anura > Hylidae > Dendropsophus > Dendropsophus ebraccatus. Next base: position 143,263,358 of record NC_091455.1, on the reverse strand, counting down.
TTCACACATTGCAGTTTCAATGTGTTACTGAAATATTTAATTGCCGTACTTTATGATTTCATTGTGAGCATGCTGTATACCTAAAACACCGATATTGGAACATTTTAAATTTAATTTGTGCTGCTTTATTATCTTTTCATTGCCATGCATGTATAGTATTATGATCAAGCATCTTTTGTCTTAAAAGTTAAGCCCCACAATAAGGACTTAATTCAATATTATCTTACATGGGATATACTGTTTATGGCTATGTTCCCACACAGGATTTTTGCTCAGTATTTTAGTCAGTATTTTTCAACCGAAACCAGGAGTGGATTGAAAACACAGAATGGCTATGTTCACACACTGCTGAAATTTAGTGGATGGTCGACATTTAACAGCAAATAATAGCCGAGGCTGTTTATTTGTTTATTGGATCAGATAATAAAAACAGGCAAAGCCTTGTTTCTGCCTGTTGATTGCTGTTCACACTGCAATCCCGCACTCTACTGAGCAAATCCTCCCACACCTTATATAGTAGATGAGCCATCCCTGTACCTCATATAGAAGGTAGGCCTTCTCTGTGTCCCCATATAGTAGTTAGGCCTTCTCTCTGTATCCATATATTAGTGAAGTGCCCTCTGTGCATCCAGTAGATATGCCTTTTGTGCCCAAATATAGTAGTTATGTCCCTTTGTCTCCATAAAGTAGTTAGGCCCCTCTGTACATCTATATAGTATTTATAACCCAAATAAATACTCCTGTTATCAACTACCATCTTTAAAGAAATAAATGGCACGTCAGCCTAGTTATACAGGAGGAATGTTCATGGTATAAGTAAGCAGTTTTGACATTAATTTGTTTAAGAAAACAAGGCAATAAACCTACTTGTGAAAGAAGTGGCTGCTAAATTAGTTTTCAATAAAATGTTCCTAGAAAGTATTAGATAGAAAGACGTACGCAACAGAATAGAACATCACAATGATTTTTACTCAATTTGTAACTAACAAATTCACTAACACCTCCTATTGGAGGAAACATGCCTGGTCCTTTGTTTCCTTGGGAAATAAGCCATCCAGATTGGTGAGCCCAGTGAAAGGTTTTCATGAACGCCACCCTCACTATATTATAATCTATTTAATTTAGAGACAATTTTTGACACAATAATGTGCAATTGCAGCTGTTTCACACTGACAATAATTTTTTTTCTGCATATTCTGAAATTGCACCAGAAATGTAGTAATTTTATTATTATTGCAGCAAAGCAAAAGTTATGCTGCAACAGAACCCATTGTAAGACGTTTGCTTTTTCAAAAAGGCATATGAATTTTAGTGTGATAGCATCCTCTTAATTGAGTTGTTTAATAGTGCTCTAACTCTGGTATCCCACAGCTTCAGTGTACCCACACACTGAAGACATCTTAAAGCTGCTTATGTACCTACATGCCCCCATTCTCAAACATAACTGACTTCCCATATTTCTCCCTTTCTCAGACTGTCCACTATGACCCTCCCTTTTCAGTCCACCCCCTCTTTCTCACACTATTGACTCCCCAATTTTCCCCTTTTTCTCACACAGAATGCTGTATGTTCCCCCTCCTCTTAAAGCCGTGGCCACCTCTTTTTTCACATTCACCATTCCTATATCATCCTTTCTAACACAAATGGCCCCTATATCCTCCTTGTTCTCACAGAGACTGATCCTTTGCCCCTTTCTTCGGTGTCATGGTCATAAGACATCAAAGGTCCCTTGGCCCACTATATAATAGTATCTACTGTGGTGGCTAAAGAAAACAGTGAGGCAATGGGGAAACTTCCTGCTCCACTATAGCTTTGTCTCTATTGTGTTGCCTGCCATCAGGTAGCCCTAGCCCAGTGCAGGGGCACCATTTGCCCTATGGTGTGTATATATATATATATATGTATGTATGTATGTATGTATGTATGTGTATATGTGTGTATGTGTATATGTGTATATGTGTGTGTGTATGTGTGTATATGTGTATAGATGTATATGTGTATATGTGTATATAACAGAACCTGTAAGACAGAGCAGAATCAAAGTTCAATAATGCAGAGCACAAACCCACAAACAGAATAGTAAGGGTGTAAGAACAAAAAAAGCATAAGTTTCCCTGAAAATAAGTCATCCCCCGAAAATAGGGCATAGTGGAGGATTTACAGGATAGCTTAAAATAAGTCATCCCCCTGACTATAAGGCATCCCCGAAAATAAGACGCCTGCCACCATGCCGCTAAGGGGAGGGGGGTTTGGCATGGGGCGGTTAGGGGGAAGGTAGTGGGTTTTGTCTGGTTATGCTGGTTTGTGCTGATAACTACTATACAGTAAATAGTAAATGTTCCAGGCACAGACCAGCCGTTCCGTGACCCGGCTGGGGTCACGGAACGGCCGGTCTGTTACATAGTGTGAACACAGCCTAAATGTGAGAAATTTACAATGTATAATGCAAAGCTAAAGCAGAGAATGAGGGTGTATAAGAAAAAAGCATAGCGATTTTTATTGTTAGGTGGCAATGTTCTTTTAAGTATTAGTAAAATACAATTGTAAAGACCCATGTTTCTCATCTTTGTAAATTACCTTCCAGGATGACTTCTGTCATAACTAGGAAGTATTTTGCTATGTTAAGAAATATAATCATTTTGCTCTTTATGAAAATTGCTTCTCTCGATGGTGCTTATGCCTTGCCTAGTTTTCCACACAATAATTTCTGTGTATTATGGAACTGTGCTGGGTTTATTTGGCATCCTAATAACTATTATGTTTTATATAAATGCTTTTATCCTTCTTCTTTTGGTACAATACATGATTTGAATGACAAGCCAGGGGCAATTCAGCAATGTAGCAGATGGTCAGCTTTCATAGGTTTATTATGCTAATCATATCAGGGGACATTTCATAAATGGACTCTCATATGACAAGGAAAGAAAGAGCCTTCATTCAGTAACTGTAATGTCTCACATAAGCAACACAAAGAAGAAGTAAGTTGGAAAAAAATATTTAGGTGTCTTATTTATCATTTTTATTTAGCCCCAAAGATTGGGATTCTCTGCAGGATTCAAACTGCAATGGGATATGGGTAAGTTTATTACAAATATATAACATTTTTATATGTTATGGCCAAAATTAATTGATACTTAATATACAAAATATAATGAGCTCTATAATTTATGGGGTGGATATCTTCACTGTGGTAAGGAAAGTACTGATTTTGCACATTTGTTGTTCAGGTTGAACATTTTGTGGGGTATTTACTAAAACCAGTGTCTCAGACTCCAGACTAAATCATTTCCTGCCAGTGAGCGTGCATGCCTTGTATATGTAGAGGTGCATGCCTTAGCCTGGATTCTGATGCATCAAAGCTGCCCATGCGCCCTCACAGAAATCCACGCCAGCTCAAAGCATAGGTTTTAGTTACAATTCAAGGCTGTGTACAGGAGTAAAGTGTGATAAATGCAGCACAAACATGCCCCTTCGCATGCAGACATGCCAACTGTTCTTCTCCCTTCCTGACCCCTTGGTGAGGATGGCACCCCTATGATCCCATTTTCGTACCACACTGGTACTGTATTTCTGCTGAATCCAGTGAAACTATAATTTTTTTTTTTTTTTTTAATTTCCTAGGGATTTGACTCAGAAGATGGACTCCCATATGAGAAAAAATTCTGTGAAGGTTATTATACATTTTAATACAGCTAATGTAACCACATACAGTATATACAAGATAGTAGTGGTAATTCTACTAAACGATACTATATCATATTTAGGCTATGTGCAGACTGCGTATGAGACCAGCCATTCCGCGACCTGGCCGGGTCACGGAACGGCCAGTTTCAGAAAAGATCATCCCGGCCAATACTGCAGTAGCGGCTGGATGATCTTTGCGTGCCCGCATTAGAACTCCCCACTGCATACTATCGAGTGTGCGGCCGGAGCCACTCGCTCCATAGTGTACACCAACATGGTTTTCTGCGGCCGCTATTCACTGAATAGCGGCTGCAGAAAACTGACATGTCAGTTTTTACGGCGCCACTAGGCATCCCAGCCGGAGTGTATGTGTATAAACTCCGGCCGGAATCCTTTCAGCCAGCAGCACTACGTAAGTTCCACGGAACTTACGTAGTGTGAACATAGCCTTACTCAGGAATAGGAATTTTCCCTCTATGATTGTGGTGTATTTTGTGTCTATGGTAGCTATTTAATGTACAAAAAGACCATCGCCACGGGTCCTTTAACTACATGCAAAAGAAACCACTTCACTAAGCTTATAAGAACTGCTGAACAAATTAAGTAGCTAGGTTTTTCATATTATTGCAGTGACTAGAGTCATTTTATATGTTATAACTTTTCTTGTGCTACAACCACATGCAAGCAATTGAAAAGAGTACTAAAAAGCTTATGTGCATATATTATATTTATTTTTAATGTAAAATTCTTCATAACCTTACAGCTTCATTAACTTTGCCATGCTGTCCAACTAACTGGTGCCCTGCTGATTGTCATCACTAATATTAACTAATATAAATGTAAAAGTAAAAAAAAAAATCTACCATATAGTCTGTAGTTCTCGTTGTCTTACTAAAATATCTACATATGCCCCTCCTCCTGAATACTATAATTGCCCTTGTTGTAATTTGTCAAGCAAATCACCACCCCACCCCTAAAACAAAACAGATAACATTAGTTATAATGTTATACAAGAGATTAATGTTATTATTATTTCCATCAATTATTATACGCAGTATACCCCCTGAAATCCATTATAATATACACTGTACCATGTGAAATTTATTATAAAATATACTGTTCCCTCTTGAAATTTATTATACTATAATGGTGCCTCTGAAATTAATCATACAATACATCATACCTCCTTACAGTGACCCCTAAAATTCTTAATAAAATTTTGCACATGCTCATTATATATACACTGCAACCCTAAAATTCATTGTAAAATACATCATATTTCCTAAAATTCATTATAATATACACAGTGCCCCCTGACCTTTAATATAAAATACACTGTGCTTCCTGAAATTCTTTATAATATACACTTGCACACACTTTTCCATCTGTGTCCCAGTTGGACAAAATTGCAATACCAAAGCACAGTAGCTATGTAAAGTGTGTGCAAGTACAAAACAGAGTAAAACTCCATATAAACAATAAAGAGGCTGCAGCACTAACCCAAGCACTCACAATGATGATATATTATCTCAGGAAGAAGAAAACACAAGACTAACCATGGCGCATTTACTGAGGTACAGACTAAAGCCAAAGAAACAAAACAGTAGCTGTACTAACATTAACCCTGGAAAATCTGGTGATATGAGAATTTAAGCATTCTATAAGTATAAACACAAAGAATGTTATAAATGTGTGGCTAGATTCACCCTTCTTCCATGGGACATCTTTCAAGTGCTTAATGACTGCACATACACATAATGACTGCACGTACTATCTTGTGAGTTCCTTCCTCTACGGCAGCTGTCAGAGAGAGAAGGGATACAAGAGATAGTACTAAGTACAACTTGTACATAAAACAGTCCTGGGGGTCTTATACTGCTGTCAGTATCTGGGCCACTGAGGAGGATGGACACATCCAGTGGTCTCACAATCTGGTTATAATTTTAAAGGGGAACTATCATCAGATTAGACTAATCTAGCCTGCTTATAGCCCCTATAGCACCAGGGACGCTGAGGAGGAAGGTATATGTTCTACTTTCCTCCTCTGCACCGATCCCGCGCTATTAGGCGGGGTAAACTCCACTCTGGAGCACCGTTAGGAAGCACTGTTGCGCCATCCGTCACACCCCTTGTTATCATAATCGTAGTTCACCCCGACTAACAGCGCAGGACCAGCGTCAAGAAGAAAGGTAAGGCACATACCTTCCTCCTTAGTGTCCCAGGCGCTATAGGGGGCTATCAGTACGTTAGATCTAACCTGCCGATAGTCCCCCTTTAACACCTGGATTGGGAGAGCCAAGCTGAAATAGTCAAACCCCACCCCTGTTTAAAAGTAGTAGAATACCCTGTATGGTTCCTAATCCTGGGGGAAGGAGAAGAATCAGATGAAAAAATACAAATTATTGATTGGCAGTCCTCAAGAAAAAACAGTGACCTAATGTGCTGTCAAACTGTTTTGTATAAACAATAAATATATTTTACAGGTAGTGATTCAAAGGGTATTATAACCCTAGGAGACTCTGCCGCAGCCCACTTTCATATACCCCCCGAGTGGATGACACCTATGAACATGTCTAAGGTTTGTATGTATCTGTGCTCCACCTAAGGCAGAGCCCTGTACAATGAATAGATAATTTTTACAAGCTGTATACACACATAATGGTCCTAATGTATCAGGACTGTCAGAGAAGTGGCCTTTTGGTCTTTGCACCACATATATCTTTATCTCTTTAAACATCAGAATAAGAAAAATTCTATACATTGTTTCATTGTAATAAAATCTTGTCCTAATGATAGTATATGCATCAGGGATAAAAATGAGATTTTATACACATAATCTTGCCTCATTTTATGTTTCACCAAAATATCTCATTATCTAAAAATAGCAATGGAGGATCAGTTCCCACCATGTATTTATTTTCTTCTGGGAAGATTGATATATTTCTTTTTATCTAAAGCACCATGTGTGCATGAGAGAGAGTGCATCTATTCTCCTCTGCACACCTATAATCCATTACATGACTGCTCTGCTCGCCTGTGGATATCGACCGGCCTTTGGTGAATAAATCTTTTGTCTCTGTTCCTTTTTATTTTATCTACTTTAATATATCTTGCACAGTAGTAGAAAAATATTTTTCCAAAACTATACAGGGCTAAACATTATTATATTTCATAATACAATCCCACATACAGTATTAAAAAGAAGCAGGCATTTAGGATCTGCAAACCATTATGTTCTGCTGTCCACAAATTCTCTCTTACAATTCTTTTGGATAGATTTCTTAACATTTTGGTTCCTTTTTGCTCCCATATAAGCAGATATATCCAATGATATATTTATGTCCTAAATAGGGGTACACAGATGCCCTATATCAATTTATAAACTCATCCCTCTTCATAATAATGCATTACCATGACTAACGAGTCACCATATGACTGTGAGCATAGCAGGGACTATAACATTCCTAGTTCATAGTCCTTAGTCGGATTTGACTACTAGTGTTGCACAATAGTGCCAACCATTGTGAAGCATTAATAGAGTTGTAACATGTAATAAGAATTCATTCACATCACATTCAGAGAAAAGAAAAGGACTGTCATTCTTGGGCATGTAAATGATGTATTATCCACATTAAAGGGGTTGATTTACCTTTGTATTTGAAACCCCGTGATAGTTCATAATATTCCCCTGTAGTGTTTCATGTTAAAGGACAGGCAGAATCCACTGGAGCAGGACACAGCTTTTTTCTTTGGCCAACAGAGGGGGTCCCAAGCAAGCAAGCCCTTCTGAAACATTCAAATTCTGAATATTGATAACAAAATAAGTTGTCTTAGTAAATAGAACACCACGGCTAATACAAATTATTGAATCTAGCAGACATCTAAGCAAAAAAATAAAAAAGAGTATGGCCTTATTCACACATCCTGTAATCTACAGATCTGTATTTCCATACCCGAATTACTGCACATTGATGTCTATTAGGCTATTCACACTACCAGTAGATGACAAGGATGCAAACCAATCCTGAAAAAAAATGTCCTAGTGTGGAACCAGATTTTTTTTGCGGATTTTTTCATAGAAATCCACATTAGAAATGTTAAAATCTAAATATACCTGTCAAAGATATTGCATCAATTGCAATTGCTCAGGTAAACAATAAAATATCTGTACCAAATAGAAAGTAAAATACACATGTAAGTAATCCTGTGAAATGACCCTGTAAGGACAGAAAAAAACAGACATTAAAGGATGATTTTTTTTTTCCAAACGGCAGGGCATGGGGGGAACATAACAAAAAATAATAACTCTCCCCTTGCCTCTCCAGCACTGGCTGGGCTCTGGGATATCCAGCAGAGCCGATGTCAAATCTAGATGATGGACTGACCACTCAGCCAGTCAGTGACTAGGGTGTCACACTGCTGCAGTAACTGATTGGCTGAACGAGCTGTCCATTAGCTGGGATGGGCATTTTCCCTCATGTTGTGATGTCATTACAACTCTGGGAAGAATGCCCTCCGGCGGGGGTCCCTGAGCCAGTCAGGCAGCACATTGCATGCATGCAGAGAAGTATTTTCTCCCCTGCCCCTGCCGGTTATCAAACGTTTGTTACAGCCAGATTTCTCCTGTAAGTGCAGTGCAAATAATAACAACAGTATACCCAATGTTTGATGGCAAGAACAGATAAAAAAGACACAAGCCAAATAAGGGCAAAGATGGGAAAATACACTATGCGGTAAGGGGAAAGAGGTGGGATACATCTGCTGAGCCACACATGTCGTGTCCGGTGTCTCCTTTTTTGCTTGGATGTCTGCATGTTTTATAGTATGTGTGGGCTGTGCACCTGCCTATGATTGTATAAGATATACAGATATAACTGTGCATATCCTAACCCTTTCCAAGGTTTTTGAATCTAGGTGACTGGTATCTATGACAGAAGTTTTCTGGGCACTCGTTCCCTCCTCTACTTTACCTCATCAGTTATTGAATTGCATACTCCTTAGGTGTTACCTGTCCTTAGTAGGTAAAGGTTTTCCCAGCAATATTAGGCTTTATTTTATGTACTTTAATGTCACTTATACTAACAGTACAAACTAAAACAACACACTAAAAATAATCACTCAACTGAATGTAGTAGTAATGCAATTTGATGCTTAATTTATACAGTATCAATTAAGCATGTTCCTGTTTTTGTTTAGGACTCATTTTCAAACATGGCTCTAGCTATTTCCAATGAACTTGACTGGCCCCAGTTTTCACTGTACACAGGATTTCAGAACTCAACAATTGGGTGAGATAGTGGACTATATATTATTTAGTAGTTTAAACTATTCTTGCAATAACCTATGCGATGCAATAATTATTCACTACCAAAAATTACTCCTTACCCCCCAAAAAGGTCGGAAGTCTTGGCCACTAGATGTCTCTGCAATCTTTTGTACAATGCATGTTGTAAGGCTCAGTCTATCTCTAATAACAGATAAGCTATGATAGAACAAAGGTAGTGGGAATGGGCTTAACTACTGCAGGGGGGAAGCCTGATCTGTGTAACTACAATCTTGTAATATGTGTAACTACAAGAATCCTTGCTGTCCCATAAAGGTAAATAGAGCCTCAGCAGCAGAGATTCTGTGCTTAGTGTAACCTCTTCCTTGATATGCTGCTACTATTTCTTTCATTTCTGACCACAGCACCTTCCAAAGCCGGTGCACCAGTAACTGTTTCTCCCTCTACATGTCATCTATAGTAGTGTACTGTAAATCATCCCCAGCACAGAACCAGCCTGTTAAGCCAACTTAGTGCATATTCACCACAACTATGTCTGGAACAGTGATAAGGAGTAGGTGCTGTGCTATGCAGCCATTGGCTAAACAGCTAAGGAAGCAAGAATGCTCTAGTTCTGTCCGCTGAAATAGAAGGAATGAGAAATAACACCATGAAGTGGACATTTAGGGGCTAGAAAACAGCAGGTTATAATCCTTTTTTTGTTTGTTTTTAAACTACACTTTAAGAGAAGAGAAGTTTCAGCAACCTCCCTTATGGGGTATGCATCCTTCTTGAGTTTCCCTTTTAAAGTAAGGTATCAGCAAAATGCCCTAAAATAATTCACCTGTAAGGATCCAGTGTCAGTTTCCTAATATTTTAAAGGAAATGACAAAATACAGTACAATTAATAAATCAATAAACTGAAAATATTTATTTTTACAAAAAATATCTGATAAAAAATAGTGTAAAATTAATTTAATGAAAACAAAATTATATAGCCCTTTCATAATTCACTGATAAATTGTTGCATATTGTTGTATTCACTGTAGTAAAATACTTCCACTAATGGCTTCCATACAGCATGCACCATAAAACCGTAAACTGTGTTTGGTTATGCCCCAGTTAACGTTTTTATATGCTGGAAATGAATCAGTCATTTTATAAGGTTTTTCTGTCAGAGTGACCCCCCCCCATGTATTTTTCTGTTATTTCCAAGTGATTGTTTTTTGTTTTTTTTAGGGGATGGACACAGTCATTGTATCTACGGTTGAGGAACTGGAATCGTTGCAACCACAGGGATTACCAGAATATAGCTAGGAATGGTATGGAGACTTTACAAAAAATAATAAAATATAATATAAATATATACTGTATATATATATATATATATATATATATATATATATATATATGTAAAAAATAATGTTACCAATACTTCACTGTTATCTCTATTGGGAGCTGGTTAAACTGGTTGTGGATCCTTACTGAGATGCCTCAGTGTCAAACAGCATCTCTATGGGAGGGCTGGCGCGCCTCCGCTTTCCGCTCGACTGGGTCACAGAACGGCCAGTGTCAGAAAAGATCATACCGGCCGGATGATCTTTAGTGCATTAAGATGTGCGCCCGCATCTGAATTCCCTGCTGCACACAATGGAGTGTGCCGCCAGAGCCACACGCTCCATTGAGTGCACTGACAGGTTTTCTGCGGCAGCTATTCAATGAATAGTGGCCGCAGAAAACTGACATGTCAGTTTCTTGCTGCGCCACTAGGGATCCCAGCCGGAGTGTATACCATGTGTATACACTCTGGCTGGGATTCCTTAAAAGTCAGCACTATGTAAGTTCCGTAGTAATCACGTAGTGGGAACATGGCATAAAGAAGTATTTGTTGAATCTTGGACTGAATACTAAAATGCCATGTCTAAGCTGCAGTTAGAGCATTGCTAGTGAACAAGAGAATGTAGTAATGCGGGTCACCTCCTCTTCCATAGTAAATCTTTATGAATTTTTGCAGCTAGGCAGTTTATAATAAAAGTGTAAAGGTATAAATACATAAAATATAAATGGATGCTTTCATTCTGCTGTAAATATATGACTAGAAATTAGATGATGTTATCACAAACCCAGCAGTCCATACTATGCAATGGCTATACTGCTAAAAGCAAATCTCAAACCTGGGAAATCTATTTGAGCAGTCATTTTAATCGCTGGTTATTCAGGATCTTTGTTAACTTAAAACAGACAAAAATGCTGCTCATCTTTGCGTGTGACCTATTAGCTTAGCTCTCACTGTATAAGACTATGTTCATCCATGGGAAAGCTTTTTCCAGACCACAGCAGGGAGAAATGCGTCTGTGGCTGCTGTACATGGCAGAACTATGTTAACAAAATTAATTCAGGCTACTTTCATACTACTGCCGCAGTGTAAAAACTATCATCCTTGCTTCTATGGTATATATATCTACTGTATATAGAAGTCTCTGGGATTAGAAAGCCATCGTAATTCTGCTTTACAAAATATGGGGGGAAACTGTGGAAAATGTTTTTTATAAAAGGACAACCTTTTACATAGATATAACCTGTGAAAGATTGTACTTTACTAAGTTATTTTTCTTTATGTCTTGGCAGGAGGGTCAAGTAGCAATTTACAGAACTATTTGAAAAGGTATTCCCGAGTCTTCTGTTGGTTAAAGGACATAGATGTTTCTGTAGAATCATTACAATCACATGAATAGGTTCCATCCACGGCTTGGTTAAAACGCAGAAAATTTATTTAAACATCACAAAAAACAAAACAAAACAAATAAATAAAAAACACGCCGACGCGTTGCTGGGTCAAAACCCCTTAATCATGGCCATGATTAAGGGGTTTTGACCCAGCAACGCGTCGGCGTGTTTTTTATTTATTTGTTTTGTTTTTTGTGATGTTTAAATAAATTTTCTACGTTTTAACCAAGCCGTGGATGGAACCTATTCATGTAATTGGAATCTTCGGGTTGCGTCCCGCAATACTGCCATCACGAGCTTCACACTAAAGATGTCCACACACACCTGCAATTATTACGGCCAAGGAAGGGTGAGCTGACATTTTTATTCCTATTGCTGTCACCAATCATTACACTGAAGATCTGCACTGGTGAAATGGGGCATATAGCTTTTTATAGATGAAAAGAGGGACAGCCTGCATATTAATGCTTAGAACTGTGGAATGAAACATTAACAGCACATCTGGGCTCCCTTTTGTGCTCTCTTCTGTGAGGGGTAGTTCAGAACCTAAGGCTGGGAATATATTCTGAATGCAGTGGAAACCACACCCTTATTTCTCCCTCAATAGACGTGCATTGTTGGTAATAATCCTGGCAACATTGTGCAGCTACTGGAGAATATATTATTATGCTATACAGAATAAGAGGTATATCATGAGATGTGAAGTTGCTCAAACTGCGTAACTCGCTGCATTTCCCTTGTCATCATTTCATGCAATTTAGACCAGGATTGATACTGATTTACTTTTCTTTATTTCAGTATGGCAAGAAATCAGAAATTGGATAAACCTGTAATAGTTTTCTATGCAATGATTGGTAATGATGTCTGCAATCCGTAAGTATTAATAAGAAATAGAATGAAAATATATATAGCGTCATAGTTTCAGGATACCCTTTTATTTCATAAAGGGAAAACAAATACCCCCCTATATTTTAGCCTATGTCTGGAACATGGCCGCCATCTTTAAAGTGAAGTGGTGGCGCACCATTACTGTTAACATTTTTGAGTAACGCAAAGAAGTTTGTAGGGCACAAAATATAAACAACACAACAACAGCACAAAACAAAACAACAAAAACTGTTGCATAAAAGTTCCAGCTTTCTGCTCCATCTTTTTTATATGTTAAAGGGTTTTTCTGATTTATAAAATAACAAAATACCCTATACTCACCTGTCCTCTGTTAAGGCCCTATCACACAAAACGATTTTTTGGCATATGCGGCCTATAATCGTCTTGTGTAATAAAAGGCAACCATCAACCGTGGAAAAGGAGCGGTGTCAGCAGACCGTCGCTCGCCGCTATCCTCTGTGGGATGCCCAGACGATCTAGCGATCACCTGGGCAGCCCAAACATCCCCCCCAAGCAGAGCACAGAGCAAGGCGAGCATGTTATCAAGAGAAATAAAACAGAGGGAGCAGGTGGACAGGAGCACCAGCAGTGGGCTGGAATCAGAAGACAGGTGAGTATAGTCTATTTTTAATCCATAGTAGGCTGTAGACACTTTAGCTTTAATAAGAAATAGATTGTAGGCTTCTATAGCTCGAAATCGATGTTGTTGTTATTATTCTTCTTCTTATTATTATTATTATTAAGCACAATTTACTACCTAAGGCATATAGGAGTATGAAATATACATTGTCAATTAAATACATAACATATAAGCAAATGGTAAAATAGGTACATTGGGTATGAGCTTCCTAAATGACAGACAGGTACAGAAGAACAAAGGGCCCTACACAGGAGGACCTGAAATCTACAACTCAATGGTTATTCTTATTTCCTCCCTTATCAGGAGAGCAGCCGTCCTGTGGCCTCATTCACTGATTTCCAGTGTGTGTACAGTTTAATGAAGAGGTGGCTGGGAGGAGGGCTCCACATAAGTCTTTGTTAAAGGGGTATTTCCCCCCAATTTTAATTTAGCATTTTTACGTTGCCCACCCATAGCTTTTCCATCTTTCCATTATCATTGTATTACGGATTCTGTACAGTTTTGCTGTTATCTAGATGCATTCACCCCCACCAAATGCATAAAATAATCAAATCTCAGATTCCCCCCCACTCACCAGCGGTGCTACCAGCTAGGTTTGGGAGCATTTTATTTTTTAAGCTCTTGGGAGGAATACCCCTTTAGGGTACAAACCCACTTGGCGGGTCTGCAGCGAGTCTCCATGCTGCGTTTTTGCAGCGAGACTCGCTGCAGATCCCGGCCCTATGCTTTTAATGGCAGACAAACACGCAGCAGGGATGTACATCCCTGCTGCGAGTTTGTCTGCAGCCCTCCCCATTAACCCCCCGGACGCCGGAGCTGATACTTCACCTGATCCCGGCTCCGGCGGTTCCCGATGTCTTCAGCAAGCCGGAGCGGGGACCAGGTGAAGTATATGCTCCAGCCAGCCGCCCGCAGCCCCGGCCGCCCGATCGCCCCCCGCAGCCCCGGCCACCCCCCCCGCAGCCCCGGCCGCCCGATCGCCCCCCCCGCAGCCCCGGCCCCCCCCCTCGAAGCCCCGGCCGCCCGATCGCCCCCCCGCAGCCCCGGCCGCCCCCCCGCAGCCCCGGCCGCCCGATCGCTCCCCCGCAGCCCCGGCCGCCCGATCGCCCCCCCGCAGCACCGATCGCACGCCCCCCGCAGCACCGATCGAGCGGCCGGGGCTGCAGGGGGGCGTGTAAGCGATCGGTGCTGCGGGGGGGGGGGGCGTGCGATCGGTGCTGCGGGGGGGCGATCTGGCGGCCGGGGCTGCGGGGGGGCGATCGGGCGGCCGGGGCTGCGGGGGGGCGGCCGGGGCTGCGGTGGGGCGATCGGGCGGCCGGGGCTGCGGGTGGCTGGCTGGAGCATATACTTCACCTGGTCCTTCAGCCGGGATCAAGTGAAGTATCAGCTCCGGCGGCCGGGGGGTTAATGGGGAGGGCTGCAGACAAACTCGCAGCAGGGATGTACATCCCTGCTGCGTGTTTGTCTGCCATTAAAAGCATAGGGCCGGGATCTGCAGCGAGTCTCGCTGCAAAAACGCAGCATGGAGACTCGCTGCAGACCCGCCAAGTGGGTTTGTACCCTTAAGCAATATTAGTTCAATAGAACAATATATTTCGTAATGTTTAGGGTAAATTGTAAGGCAGACCTGTCCCTAAGATTGATTGAAAAAAATAACCTACTTTCTCCTGTGGTAGAAACAAGGAACTGATATGATAGATTTCAGTGGGCCCAATCCTATTGATTCTCTTTTGCTTAGTGTAGATAGCTAGTGGTATATGTCATTTGTTCTCCTGGTTATATGTTCATATGTCTATGGCCAGTATGTAATGATAAAAAACATTCTTCCACTTTAATATTAGGTGTCCTTTCGACCTTTTTTTAACTGTATAATATTGCACAGTTTGATGCAATGGCTAACTGAAAAAAATGTATACTACACACTATACCTTTTTTTTTTTTTTTTTTTTAGCACTGAGGTCTATGAGCAATATATGCTACTGTATCTATGTACTTACACTTTAATGTGTGATAAAAATGTTATAACCAATTGGTCTTTTTCTGGTTCACGTAATTCATGTTTCCAATAAGAAAATAATTGAAACTATTTTACTTGTGTCCTAGTTCACACGACACACTACAACATATGACAACCCCTAAGGAGATGAAGGCTAACGTAATGAAGGAACTGCACTATCTAGATATGAATTTGCCTAAAGGAAGTCATGTGATTTTAATGTCATTAGCAGATGGGAGATTCCTATGGGATACCCTACATGATAGATATCATCCTATAGGTAATCTATATTTAATGTCATCTCTTCTTATACATACTTGGAAGTTCTTTGTTCTCTAGCACTTTTAGTTAGTGGGTTGTGTTTTTCAGTTTTTCCTCTTCTTTATGGGTTTGAGATCATTCCAAATGTTGCTAGGTGGCCTTGTGATAAGTATGCCCATACAGATAGGTTTTCTATCTGTAGTATTGATGAAGGGCAATGTCCATTTAAACCTATGTTTTTATTTATCAGGACAATTAAATAAGGACATCACATATGAACAATTCTATGGGTTCCTGAGCTGTCTTAAGGTACAAAGTGGAATCAAAATATTGCTTTGAAAACCTGCACTTTAATCCATCACTTTTTCATTATGGGTCTCTGTACAATGATTTTGGTACTGCAAGTACATCTGAAGCTGATTTTTTTTATTCAGTGTAAAAGTTTCTGGTGTTTGAAAAACTTCAGTGGTGTATAATTTTTGTCAGTTCAGTCTTTTTTCATTCCATGTACAGTGAGCTGCATTGACATTCTGCATCTATTGTTCGTGTCTTATTGACTAATGCCTCTTTCTACCTCTCTCATCTGAGTGCATTTACATATTCTTACTATTTACACCAAATTTTAAATCCTATTTTATTGGCTCTAACTGTAGAGTAATCCATGTGAAGGTTGGATGAATAGGAATGAAACTCTTCGAAATCTAACTACGGAGGTAAGATTCGTGTCTTACTAAGATTGTACATATTTATGGTCCTGTTAAAAATAGTAGACTTATCATATTGGCCATTATATGCAACATGACATAAGATATGTGGATAACCCTTCTAAATAATACCAGTCTAAAGGCTTTATTATACACACAGATTTGTCTGACAGATTTTTGAAGCCAAAGCCAGGAATGGACTTGAAAAGAGGAGAGATCTCAGTCTTTCCTCTATGACCTGTTCTCTGTTTATAGCCTGTTCATGGCTTTGGCTTCAATGATCTGTCAGATAAATGTGTGTGTAATAGGGCCTTTAGGGTAATTGGCACTCTGTATGAAATTTCATTTTGGTACCCCCCCCTTTATCATAAAAAAATGTAACTACTACAACAAAGGCATACTACTCTTGCTTGTAGGTGGAGTACAGTGGGAACGGGAACGTTATAGGTAGTGCTGTGCAGAACCGTCAATGGCTAATGCTGTTTTACTTTCTATTTTAGAGAGCTGAACACCTATCAAGTGTTCTCCGGGAAATAACAACCTCTGAAAAGTTCACTCATTTTGAACTTAGTTACTATGAAAATCTGTATCAGAAAGGTAAAACTTGCCAAATGCACTAAATGTAATATTAATTGAATAAATTGTCAATAGGGGGGATGCTGAAAAAATAAACCATAGTAGAGACCCTTTATTCTGTGCAATAGCTGGTGTAATGCTTTTCATTCAATTGCTTTTTGTGTTGCCACATTCTTCATTTTTTAATAATTTTTTTTTTCCAACCGAGCCGTGTTAGCGCTCCCTTTCTTGAGGGAGGACCTTTTACCATTTTCATTGGTATCATTTATTGTATCTACAATAAATAGGGGGGAGGGCAAGATGAACAGAGAATAGAAATTCTAGGACTGTTTTTAATTTTTTTTTCAGCATACACCATACAGGTTAAATAATATGACATCATATAATTGTACCTGCTAGTGTGGGGATGGTGTCTCAGTGGCTCACTGGCTGGAGGCCTGAAGAACTGATAGAAACACAGAGTGGGGAACTAACTGATTGTGTCTGCAGATGTGTCTGTGTCTGTAGAAGCAGTCAGGGGCGGCAGTCGTACTGGAAATACGGAGTACTGGACTAAAAATGTGGGGCTTGGACACCGGATGCCCATTGTTAGCGATGCCCCAGGAACGAAGTGATCTTCTTCATGAACTCATGATGTTCATACATCACAGAGAAAAAAGGAGTTAAAAGAGAACTAATAGTGAAGTTGGAGACCAGAATTACATTACCACTTTCACCCACGTCTCTTAACTCAGTAGCAAAACACGACATTGCCCTTACTGCATCTAATTTTATTCACTTCCACCTGGCTTTCTTGGGAACTACTGTAGATCAGCTGAGCACTAACACATTTTTGAAAGCCCCTCAATATCCTTGAGAATGTTGCCCCCAGTTATGTCCCTTTAAGATGTATACAAACCAGCAATTTTTCAGCAAATGTTGTGCTTTAATAAAATGCTCAACTATTATTTAAGAAGTAGAAAGATATATTACTGCTTTATGTCTCTGGGATATAACTTAGCGGGTGACTGGTTTAGAAATATTTCATAGAGGTGCTATCATTTTTCATTCCACCCACACCGCGTTTCCCTGACATAAGATATAACTAGTACAAGAGAGCTTGTTTGTTTTTACCCATAAGGCTTCTACATTTGCATTAAACATAATGGTTATATAATGTGGTTCTATGCAGGAGAATAAAAAGTTAAACTGCTAATGCTTTCCACGCTCTGTTCCCTCACCCAGTTGTCTGTAAGTATATGCATCGAGCCTAGCTTAATGGTACAGAACTAGAATTTCAATATTTCATAGAGCCACAATGGATTCTTGTCCTCTTGCATCACTATGAAGTGCAATAAGCATTGTTTTACAATCATTTACAGTCATTTATGCTTGCTGGGTTTATGTGCATAACTATCTTTAATCAAAATAATGTCTTGCAGTATTGCCAGTAGAAATGGATCTTATTTCTTGTTCTTTTGCCTCTATATGAGTTTGTAGTATTTGTTCATTAAAAATAATATATACCAGGAGGTATAAGAGACAAGAACATTTGTCTGCACAAATACTGGGGAAGTTAAAAAAATTCCCTTTCTACCCCTTAGTATAACACTCCCTTATCCCTTATCAGGTGGACATTGTCATCACACTTGTAGATAAAATAGTTTTTAGATCACAAGGATGCACCACAATGGGGTTGGTTTTAAGTTTCCAGCGATGAATACCTGCTATAAGCTTTGCATAGTTGCAGCTCAGTTCCACTTAAAGGGGTTATCCAGCGCTACAAAAACATGGCCACTTTCCCCCCTACTGTTGTCTCCAGTTCAGGTGCAGTTTGCAATTAAGCTCCATTTACTTCAATGGAACTGAGTTTCAAAACCCCACCCAAACTGGAGACAACAGTAGGGGGAAAGTGGCCATGTTTTTGTAGCACTGGATAACCCCTTTAATCTGTGGAACAGTCTACCACAGCATCTGGTCACAGCAAAAACAAAGGAGGGCTTTAAAGGCGGTCTAGACAAGTTCTTAGACCAAAATAGCATGAATGCATATGTATAGAACCTATCATCATCCGCCTCCCTTTCCTGTATCCATACCCTCCTTGTATATCCCCCTTCCCTGCATCCATCCCCTCCTTGGTTGAACTTGATGGACATGCATCTTTTTTCAACTGTATAAACTATGTAACTATGTAAGTTGGTGAGTTATAATACTATTTAGGACAGGTGCAGAGCTGATCCTGGAAGAAAGCAGCTATGTTTTCCTATTCTTATCTGGCATAAGGAAGGTATCAGGATTTCAAAAACAGTAACAATTGTTACTTAATGCATTAAAGTTTATGGAATCCCGGGCGGAGTGTATACGGCTGGGATTCCGTGCGGCCACATAAAAAACTGACATGTCAGTTTTGTGTGGCCGCTATTCATTGAATAGCAGTCGCACAAAACAGACAGTGCAGACAATGTAAAGTGCGGCTCAAGTGCGCACTGGCTTGATAAATTTGCGCACAGCATTTTTGTCTAACAAACAGGTGAAATGTATTCACCTGATCTGGATGTAGGTCTGCACCAGTAGGTGCAGTAGGTAATTTAAAATTTTTGCGCACATGATAAGGCACAAATCTCAGATTATGTGAATTTGGTGACCCCCTGGGATGTTGTGTCAGAGGATCGGCTGGTTACTTGCTAGGTGGTGAAGTGTGACGCCACTCCGATGGTGGTTGGCCGAGATACAGTCGGGCCTTAAGATGTTATATCGTGATGCCACTGCCGGGTAAGCACACAGGTGTGCTAGCACGCTTGCTTTTATTTTCGAAGGCCGGTTGTACCTTTTTCCCCTGTGGACAGTGTCCTGCTGGGTTACTACGGGTCCCTTGGGATAATATCACGGTTGGCCAGAGTGGTGTAGTGACCCTCCCGGACTATCGGAACTGCCACCCACAGAAAGGGGAAGTGTCCCAAGGCCGTAGTGTACATTGTGTCGGTGAGGGGTGAAGAATGCAATGTCTTATCATAAATAATCTCGTTTTTACTTGAAAAATACTTGTGTGCAGCAAGTCATACAGCTTTGCTTTGACAGTATACGTTTCTCTTGATAAAGCACTTGAAAATACACTTGACAATACTTGTGGACGAATACTTGACAATTCAGCAACCAGATCTGTGATAGGAATGCAGTGGAGAACAGTCGTGCTGACTTTAGCGTGTTGAGAGATACAAAGAAGCAGAGTAGCAAGTAGTACTGTGCTCTGCCTGGATGTTGGAGCATGAGGTAAAAGAAAACTTAGAAGAAGAGAATACCTGTGCTCGTGTATTGACCTTTGGGTCTTCGCACCACCTTATGCCCAATAGATTTGGGGGACATCCTACCTGGGATGAGCGGAATGCTGCGGATTTCCTGCTGACAACTGCGATGCGAGATAAAGTTCCTAGGCTTGTCGCAACTTTGCTCTATCCGGATAAGTTCCTAGCTTACCGCTGTCTGTGGATACTAACCTGCTCTGTGACTCTCCTAGTCCACGGCATGGGTTGAGGTTATCTCTGACTTGTACTCTCTTGAAAACGGGTTTAACAATGAATAGTGTTGTGTAGCATTACTGAGAAGAAACTGTGAGCTGTGCCTTGTCTTGCTTCCTACCCCTGCGGGGTTCTGACGAAGACTGACCTACTCTTCCTGTCTCCTATGTGACTTCCTTCCTCAGCGTAACAAACGTGCGCTGTAAGTGGGTGAAGAGTGCAAAAAGAAAAAGTAAAAAGAAAGATGATAGGAGAAGAAGAAAAGAACCCTAGGTTCACAGATCCATGTGACATACGAACAAACAATAACCCATTAAACACTTAAGCTGTGCAGCATCTGAATACATACATCTATAACAGCGACATCTAGTGGTGAAACTTTATTACTACCTTCATGACCACTTAAGCACAATAAGTACAGGCTTTAACAAAGGGTGTATCCCACAGCAACACCCGTGGTAGGATACCACATAAATATTAAGGTAAACAGACAGATTATAAAAATATTAGTTATTTTCTCATCTCTAATCATAACTACTAATTACTATGGCTATCTTTAATATGTACCACCAGTTGTACCATACTCGCCACCTCTGATTATAGGTATGTTCATACTTAGTAAAACAGGCAGAATTCTGCCGTGGAATCCCACCTGTCTCAGTGTCCCATAGTCAGTATATGGGAGAGAGCGCGCTCATTCGTAGCCGCCGCTCTCCTCTAAAACAAGTGACATGTCACTTGCTTGAGTGGAGAGCGGCGGCAGCGGAGGAGCGTGCACTCTCTCATTCACTCACAACGGGACACAGAGCATGGCGAGGAATTCCACCATATTTGCTCAGTGTCGACATAACCTAAAAGCTTCTGGCTTGGAATGGTTGCCTTGTATATAGAAACTCATAATCTCTCTAATCTACAGTTATATCCTGGTATAACTGTAGATAGACTTAAGTCACATGTACTAGAAGGAAAAAAAGTATTATATGTATTAACCCCTTAACGACCGCGGGCGTAAATGTACGCCCCAAAAGTCTGTGCCTTAACGCAAATGGACGTACATTTACACCCGCGGTTTCCCCGATCGCTGTGTGTACACACACAGCGATCGGGGAAGATGGCCTGCTATAATGTATAGCAGGCCATCATAGCTTGTCGGCACGGGGGGTGGTTAACTTCCCCCCCGTACCGACGATCGCCGCTGAATTGATCAGCCAATAGCGGCGATCTGCAGCTTTCCGGGTCATCGGTGACCTGGAAAGCAATGGCGGTCGGTGCTGTCCGGGAATGGCACCAACCGCCATTACTGTTAAAAGTAATGGTGGCCACAGCGATATAAGTCCCCCAAGAAAGGCTTAAATACCTGCTGTGGACACCTCAGCTAGTTATCTGACCCATACTCACCTGATCCTGCGTCCAGATCGCGCCTTCAGGGTCCCGATCGCGTCCTCCTCGTCGTCAAACTTCAGCTTTTTCCGGAATTTGCGTCCTACTGCCTCCTAGCGGCTGATAAGTGTATATAATACACTTATCAGTAGCTATAGGGTTGTAGAAAGGTTTTTACTTTTTTCCAAATTTTTTTTTTTTAATTTTCCGCAATCTATCGCCGCTGAGTGCTGATCAGCATCGCATGTAAGTGCGCTGCTAATCAAAAACTCCTCCTTTTTGGCATAGGGTGTTTTTTTCTATATCCTACAGCCATGGTCTGCTGATAAGTACCGCACATAAGTTTTTTTTACGCTTTTACGCTTTTTTAGCGTAGGTTTTTTTTTTATACTTAATGTTAAAAAAAAATGTAAAAAACACTATTACACTACATGAAATAAAGTTTTACACTGCACCACTACACATTTACATACCCCATATACTAATCCTCCTATAAAGATGGCCCCCAGGGTGTTTTCGGTGGAGGATGCATACGCTATTATTGCCTCGGACACCGAAACAGCCAGTAAGGATGAATGGGGGGATCCTTTTTTCCTCCATTCATCCTCATCATCCAGTGACATGTCTGGGGGTAGCGTAGCGGATGCTGCCCCTCAGACACGTCTTTTCCGCCAGTACCTTCTCAAAAAGAAATCACGGTATGGCGTGAAGTTCTACAAACTCTGTGAGAGTACTTCAGGGTACACTTACAGATTGAGGCTGGGTTCACACACAGTATATTTCAGGCAGTATTTGGTCCTCATTTCAGGTTCTCATAGCAACCAAAACCAGGAGTAGATTAAAAACACAAAGGCTCTGTCCACATAATGTTGTAATTAAGTGGACGGCAGTCATTTAATGGCAAATATTTGCTGTTATTTTATAACAACGGCCGTTGTATTGAAATAATGGCAGTTATTTACCGTTATATGGCGGACATCCACTCAATTTCAACATTGTGTGAACATAGCCTTTCTGTGTTTTCAATCCACTCCTGGTTTTGGTTTCCATCAGGACCTGACCTGAGGACCAAATACTGCCTGAAATAAATATACTGTGTGTGAACCCAGCCTTACATTATATGAAGGAAGGGACATTCGAATCCAGCCCCTAGATGCCCCCCCCCCCCATCCTCGGAGTTAGTGGGAAGATCGTTTGGGAACTGATCTTTCCACTGCTGGATAAAGGTTACCACATGTACAGGGATAACTTTTATACTAGCACCCCCTCTTCCGGTCCCTCGCTGCCCAAGCTACTGTAGCTTGTGGCACGATCCGAAAATATCAGAAGCTGTAATAAAGCCCTAATATTTAGTAGCCATATAGCGGACCCAGCGCTTCTGGATATAAAGGACCCCGTATCGCACCAGGGCAACATTTTCCAGGTGACGTCCCCCACACTGGAAAACGGGAGACCCCAAAAGAAGTGCTGAGTGTGGCGTAACAGGGGTATCAGGAAGGACACCATTTTCCAGTGTGACACCTGTCCTGATCACCCCGCCCTTTGCATACTGGATCGCTTCAAGGCGAACCACACGTCATCGGAGTTCTACATTTTCTAAATTCTTTCCCTTATTCCTATTTCAGGGGTCACGTTGGTCCAGGGATTATTCTGATTGCCATTATGGATTTGGGAAGGGTTCACAAGGGTTTTTTGCCTTCCTCTGGATCAACAAAGGTTGAATTTGATGCACTCCTGTCCTTTTCCACCTTATAAACTAATATTTGGCCTAATATTCCCAAATAAATTAAAAATTGTCCCTTTTCCCCAATTAAATAGGCATGGCTGCCATTGCCATTACAGACTTGCATTCTGGAAACTACACCCCATAAGGAATCTAACAAGGGGGGCAGCGGGGATATGGCCCCCTGGTGACGGGCACATTTGTGCTGTGAAAATGAAAAAAAATGGTATTTTTTATTTTCACAGCACATGTTGTTAGATTCCTTAAGGGGTGTAGTTTCCAGAATGGGGTCACTTGTGGGGGGTTTCTACTGTCCTGGCAGAACAGGAGCTTTGTAGTTCCAATATGGCCTCCATCCTCCATTCCAGCCTCTAAATGGCGCTGTCCCTTTGGGGGCTTGCCCTGTGCCCATATGGCACATTATGTCCACATGTGGGGTATTTTCGTACTCAGGGGAAATTGCCCTACACGTTTTGCATTCATTTCCTTTTTTAATCCCTTGTGGAAATGGAAAAAAAGGCTAGACCAACATGTAGTTTAAATTTTTTTTATTTTTACACTAAATCATTGATCTTTTCATTTTAACAAGAGGTTAAAAGATAAAAAACACAAAATGTGTAGAGCAATTTATTCCGAGTCCGTAAATACCCCACAAGTGGACATAAAGCACCATGTGGGTGCAGGGAAAGCCTCCAAAGGAAAGGAGCGCCATTTGGATTTTGGAGGCTGGATTTGGCTAGAATGGATGATGAACGCCATGTCGCATTTACAGAGACCTCTTGCTGCCAAAACACTGGAAACCCCCCACACGTGACGCCATTCTGAAAACTACACCCCTTAAGGAATCTAACAAGGGGTGCAGTGAGGATATGGACCCCTTGATGACGGGCACATTTGTGGCGTGAAAGTGAAAAAAATTAAAATTTTCCCTTTCACATCACATTGATCCACATTTGTGCCCGTCACCAGTGGGGTCCTTTGCAAACTGCACACCTTGTTAGATTCCTTGAGGGGTGTAGTTTCCAGAATAGGGTCACTTGTGGGGGGTTTCCAGTGTTTTGGCAGCACGAGGGCTCTGTAAATGTGACATGACCCTTGAAATCCATTCCAGTAAAATCCATTAATGAGTAAAGTGACACAGGTCATATTCATAAAATTTGCCTCGGTCCTTGAGGCCATTTTAGGCCCGGTGCTTAAGGGGTTAAAGTATTTAAATTTCCTAGCTTATAAGACACTAAACAATCAGTGTGGGGTTTAACCTCCAAGACCCTGCCCAATCAATAAAAAAAAAAACATTCCTTCAAGTAGACCAGTTCTTTTTCCTTATGCTATAAAACTGATTTTTTTATTTATAAAATTGATGTAATACTCATTCATGTAATATATTAATGTCCAGCAAGGGACAATTTAACATTTCATTTATTTTTTTCTTCAGTGACTGCAAAATGGGAAAATTTTGGAGGAAAGCCATGGGATCTGCTGGAACCAGTAGATGGATTTCATCCAAATCAGGTACTGAAACAAATAGGATTTTATGTGAATACATGTTTGATTATGAATATTTAAATATTGGCACCACAATGCTAGAAGGAATGCATTTGTTGAAGGGCAGTGAAACTGGAGACAAAGAGAAACAATGCCAAAGAGGGTAAAACTAACCCTAAAATGTTCCTCAATTTGATATTAGTAATAGTAAAAAGTAGGTATGAGCGAACCGAACCGTAACGAACCAGATTTGTTACGGACTTTGCAAAAAGTTCGGTTCGTCACCGAACATAACTTTGAGAAAGTTTGTAACGAATCTAGTTAAAATAACAATAACAAAAAAATCACAGAATAGACCAGGATACTAGGGATTATTACTCCTATAATCCCCTGTATCCTGGTTTTCTGTGAATATCAAGATGTATGACGTCACCCCTGTTAGGGGGAGACCTTAAGTTAGTCTTCTTAGATATACCTGGGTGCTGCCTAATCAAAAATGTAATGTGACAGCTGTCTGTGAGTATCAACCAAGACACATGAAAGCAACTTCAGTGTTCAAGCTGATCTACTTTATTAAGTCAAAATCTCAGTTTATATCTTTACAATAAAGCTTCAACAAATAATAGGAGAACCCTGTTTAGCATCAACAAAAAAAGTAAAAAAAAAAAAAACAGTAAAAAAAAAGACCCATCACTGTCCCAGAAAAAAAAAAAGTCCCATCAGCTGTCCCATCACTACACAGTTGTGTAAAAATGTTGGCGACTCCGCCGTGGTGTCCACGACTGTGCACCCTAGTGCTGATGTCTGGTCCTTTAAATATGGGCAGGGGCAGTACATGTCT
Organism: Dendropsophus ebraccatus; assembly: GCF_027789765.1. Lineage (NCBI taxonomy): Eukaryota > Metazoa > Chordata > Amphibia > Anura > Hylidae > Dendropsophus > Dendropsophus ebraccatus. Next base: position 143,237,696 of record NC_091455.1, on the reverse strand, counting down.
GTTACTGCCCATTAGGTCAACATCCTCCCAGAAGACCATCAGACAGTTGCCCCATTCTTGCCACTGTCACCTCCCCGATGCTTTAGGGGGCCAGTTCTGCCTCCTCCACCTTGCAACCATCCGCCGCTTTGACTGCAGTCCAACCTGCCTCCGGGTCTTACCAACGATGTCAGGCCCGGCGCTCTCAGGCTGTTCTTTATTTGGTGAGCCTGGGTGAACGGAGCTACATTGGGCAGGAGCACCTCTGGACCGACAATGGGAGGAACATTGTCTCTGCAGTGCAGCAGGGTGGGCTGAGTCATACACTTTGTATGGGACATGTGATAAACCTCATAGTGCACAGGTTTCTTCGAACATTTCCTGCCAATTGTTGATCCCTCTTGAGGACGTGACTCTGTTTGTGAACAGGCATGACTATGGGATTAACGACATCATCCCACTCGTCCGTGTTCTAAAAAAAGTGCACTGAAACACATCATCAGCGAGGATTCCCAGGCCACCACTCCAAGGCTGAACATCCTCCTCCATCAATTGTCTTTTCTCAACCATACTGGCCTGGGTGCAATCAGGTACTGCCTCCTACACCTCAAATAGTCTGTTCTCAACCATACTGGGCCTGGGTGCAATCAAGTGGTGCCACCTCCTCCAAGTCTCTTCTCAACCATACTGTCCTGGGTGCAATCAAGTGCTGTTGCCTTCTCCTCCTGTCAATTGTCTGTTCTCAACCATACTGGGTCCAATGCAGTACTATTACTGCTGCTGGTTCCACTGTCAAATGTCTGTTTTCCACACCACTGGGTCCAATAAATTTTGTGTCCTATGTCCTGCGTAATCGCTCACACCTTGCCTATTTTTTTTCACTATTTTTGCACTTAAAATTTTTTTCCACTTTTTTCATTGTAATAGCAACTGCAACTAAAGAAAATTATACCCTATCAGACTCCCACTATTGTAGCTGCAACTATTCAGCCGTTATAGCAAGGTTTGTTTTAGGTTTGGTTTGTACGAATCCGAACTTCACAAAATTTCGCCGGATTGAATGTTTGCTCGTCCCTAGTAAAAAGGTTATAACTAATTGTAAAAAAAATCTTTTAACCTCTTACGGACAGAGCCGTTTTTGTTTTTTTCCTCCTTGTGTTTAAAAGGCCATAGCACTTGCATTTTTCCACCTAGAAACCCACATGAGCCCTTATTTTTTGCGTCACTAATTGTACTTTGCAATGAGAGGCTGAATTTTTGCATAAAGTACACTGCGAAACCAGGAAAATATTCAATGTGTGGTGAAATTGAACAAAAAAACGCATTTCTTTTATTTGGGGGGTATTTATTTTTACGCCATTCGCCCTGGGGTAAAGCTGACTTTTTATGCATGTTCCTCAAGTCGTTAGATTACAATGATATATAACATGTATAACTTTTCTTTCAACTGATGGCCTGATTAATTAATAGTTCGGGCGATTACGCATGCGGAGATACTAAACGTTTATTTACTTTTATTTAAAACATGGGAAAAGGGGGGTGATTTAAACTTTTATTAGGGGAGGAGGCTTTTTACTAATAACAACACTTTTTTTACACCCCTGAGGGACTTCTAGTATAAGTGCACTGATCTCTCATTGAGATCTTTGCTGTATACTTATACAGCAAAGATCAATGAGATCGGCACTCTGCAGCCGAAAGCATCCGAGTGCCGAGTCGGGATCAGCGCCATTTTGGCGAAGACCCCGGCAGGAGTAGGATGTGTGGATCGCTCTCCCAGGGGAGTGATCCACCCCACTAGACACCAGGGAAGTGCTGCATACAGTATTCGGATGCAGCTGTCAGCTAATAGCCACGGTCCCGGACTACACGCGGCACCCGGGATTGTGGACGCATGACATACCAGTACGTCATGCGTCCTTAAGAGGTTAAAAAGTGATGAGAGAGGAATTCCAGAGGGAGATGAGGAGGTGAACATATTTAAAAATTCTATAGTGACAGGGACTGTTTAACAAGACTGGTGAATAGCCAACCTGGTGTGAATATTTAGTGAATATCAAAAAGCAATTTTAGAAAGTATAGGTCAATAAGTTTAAAGCGACTGTGGTCCCCCAATCTGACCCCCCCACCCCACCCCCCAACCACTTGACCTTCAAATAGCTGCTTTTAATTCAAGATCTGTCCTGCGGTACGTTTGGCAGGTGATGCAGTTATTGTCCTAAAAAAATACTTTTAAATTTGAAGCCAGTGCCAAACGGGAGTATCTGTGCCCTAACAGCACGACCACTCCGTCCCTCCTCATATTTAGGAATGCTCCAGGCAGATTGCCTCCTATTCCCCACCTTTTTAGCCCGTCACATGGGCTGGATCGATATGCACCTGTGAAGTGTTCAGCATGTAGAAAATGTTCCAGTGGCATTGCTAAGTGGTGCAAAGTTAGGGCACAGATACCCCCGTTTGGCACGGGATTCAAATTGAAAAGTATTTTTTTTAGGAAAATAACTGCATCACCTGCCGAACGGACCACAGGACAGATCTTGGATTAAAAGCAGCTATCAGAAGGTACAAGTGGTTTGGGGGGGGGGGGGGGGGGGTCATATTGAGTTACAGAGTTGCTTTAACCTCTATTATATGTCCAGCCTATTATCCATCCTATACTGGAGTCTCTCAAGTAAAAAGAAATGTATAACACTATATCAGCATGAGTTTATGAGAGATCAGTCCTGTCAAACTAACTTGCTCAGCTTTTATGAGGAGGTGACTGGAACTAGTGAATTGTTGGATATCATATAGCTCATTTTTTTAAGTTGAAGGCTTAGACTGAGAAGAGATGCTTGAAGGTCCACACTGTAAACATGTATCCCTCATGCAAACATCCCCCCATGTAGGAAGCCCCCTCCCCATATAAACATCTCCCCATGTAGGCAGCCCCCTCCCCATGTAAATGTCATGGGATGGTAGGGGCTGGCTTTGCTTTATGTTCGGCTTGGGTTGCGGTGTTGTGGTACAGTAACCCGTGTTAGCCGGTTTACTATACCCAATGGTCAGTAACCTCCAGGAGCGTTTAGGGTCAATTAGGCACTTGTCACGGTAGCCTGGAGTGGTAGCAGACCCACCTGGGTAGTTGGTACCGCTACTCACAGAATAGAGAAATAACCCAAGTATACGGTGGTGTGTGTGAGTACAGGTGCCAACAGATTTTACCAGAGTCCTGTGCGTTTAGTCAAAAATATAACACTTAACTGAAAGAAGGTTCAAGTTCAACAGTACACGTGATATAGCAGTGCAAATCTTGACACACAATGTTACTAGAAGGTGCTTTGTAGAGAGAGAGAAAGAGGAGGAGTTGCCAGAGAAGCCCTGCCCAATGTAGTGAATGTGCTCTGCCGGAACGTGTGTAGAGGTAGATATAAGAAGATACTCATAGTCACAGATGCCAGTAGTGGCTCTGAACCGCCTTATGCCCTCTAGTTGCGAGGTACCCATACTAGGTGGATAATACGAGCCCCAGTCGTCGGCTATCTGGGTGAAGCAGGCTTATGAGACTTCCCAGTCGTCCTGCGATGCACAGTAGGATACGTAGACCTTTTCCCTGGTAGCTTTGTCCTACTGGGGTCAGTTGCTATTGCTTCAGGATACTGCCCTGCACAGTTTATAGAGGTTCCTGGCATGGGCAAGAGTTATTACTGGGTGGCTTCTCTCCCCTGAAGTGAGCTTAGTACTGCATACTGGTTTAAGGTTACTTGCATAAAAGAAACTGTAGCTTCTATCCTCAGTCCCTGTCAGGGGTCCTGGCCAAGCCAGGCCCTGGCTTAATTTCTGTTGCCTAGTGACGCCCAATAGCCATTTCAAAATTCTGCCATGGGTATAAACGAATATCCACTAATTCATCTACAAGAAATAATACTATTCCCAAGCATTTCTATTGATGAATCAGTGGAGTGTTTTTGTTGTTTACCTTCAGTAATAGTTCAGCCGATATCTGTTTAGCTGGTAATTTGTCATTCATATTTCTAATTAGGACTTCTATTGATTAACAGTCTAGTGCTATTTCAATTGTTTTCATAGACCACTGGTTGCTATGTGATACACTTTCAGTTCCAATCTATAGTTTCATTAAAATGGTAAATGCTAACAATTTCAGACAATGATTAACGGTGAGGTACAATATATTCTGTAAATACTATAAAAATGTATTTACTTTTTTTTTAAAAAAATTGTGGTTGAAAAAAAACAACAAATCAGACAATAGTTTTAAATACCATTCTGTCTAACTAATATATTTTTATTTGGGTCATGGCAGTACTAAAGGTGAAGCTTTTAAAAAAAAATAAAAATAAATAATAATAAATAAAAATGTTATAATAAAAGGGGTTTATTGGTGGGGGTATTAGACTTGAAGTAGCAATGCTTTGCTGGCTTGTATAATACTTATTTATACTGACAGATAACTAATAGGACATGTCTTTTGAAATAAATAGGTAGATACTGATGGCAGACCTAGTAAGCCATTGGCACCCTGTAATCTTGTCCCGAGGCACCGATGAGCTGCTTCTCTCTCATCTAAATAACAGCAGCATTTAAATGATTAAACTGGGAATAAAGTGATGAGTTCATCTTTTGGCTGTGTATTATTTCTGCACCTCTACCCATCTTGTGAATACACTGGGTGATACCCACAAGATCACCATGATAGATATATGCTTTATGATGCAGGAACTAGCTCCTGACTTCACATATACCTGTAAAGGGAATGTCATACTTATTGGGCTCTGGGCTGGTAGCTTTTCTACTGTAAATAAGGCATTTCTACTGTAAATGCCTTATTACACAAAGCAATTATGTCTTTCAACATATGCTACCTTCGCTCCATGTGATAGGAGTATCTTCTATAGCCTGCCTGGACGATCTAGTGATTTCCCGGGCCCTCTGTATGTCCCAAGATATCAGTCATTTCTCCCTCCTCACAAAACCATGACAACTGTCTGTAACTGGTAGCTGAGTGAATTTACAGTATTAACGAAGCAAAGCCCTTTGTTAGCTTGGTGATTGGCTTATCAACCTACTGTGAACTCTGTGCCACTCCACATGCATGAAAAAGCTGGATCCAGTTTCCCAGGACTGGATCCAGCTTTTCCCGACTCCTGAAGCGGCAGGGAGTTCAAAGGCAGTAGGTTGATAGGCCAATCACCAAGCTAAGCGCTTTACTTCATTAATACTGTAAACTCGCTCATCTCTAGTAGCTGGGGTCTTTCCCCTATGTACAGTAGAACATAAAAATGCTTAAAGTGCTACTCTAATTTATATAAACGTTTGACTTGTTGTCAAGTTGTGTCAAAATGTGTTCCAGTATAGTCTATGAACTTATTCATTTCTGGGTTTTTTTTATTTCATTTTTAGACTTCTTGCTTAGTCCAGAGCTACAGATACACCATATTGCACTTAATGCAAGGCATATAATTGCCATTAGGATCCATATTTAATGGTTTACTTCACAAATAACCTTTTAGTTTCTCTTGATGATATGTACTGCATGTGTACTAACAGCAATTTATTTGAGGTAGTTAAAAATAGATATGGTGTAGTTTTTTTTTTCCTTAGCGAACTCAAGGGACCCCAGTCTCACAACAAATAGACAGATACTGCAACTGACCAATTGGGCTCAATTGTTTACTAGAACTAACAAAAAACTTCTCTTCTATTCTAGGTTGCGTCAGCCATTGGTGCAGATTTGATATGGGAGGAAATACTACAAAAACGACCAGAAATTTTTGGAAAACAGAATCCTTTCAATCAAGAAATTATAAACAGATTTGGAGATCAAGGTGGACACTGAAAAGATGACCAATCCTTTCAGATTTAATTCCCCTACTAGAAGTCTGGCATGGCCCCATCATCCTCGTGGAGCTGGCATAAATGTTGTGTGCTATATTTTTGGAACTTTTTACACCATTTTGAATCTGCAGCACTGTACTTATATATTTTTTTGGTGCTGAGGAAAAAAACTGGATAAAATTAAAAGACATTTCTGAAGAGATTGCAAACTGAAAATCAAGACAGAAAACAATATGATACAAGAAGCAGGGAGTGTCAGCCTTTAGAGCCATTTAAAGGCTTGCCAGCTAAACCAGTAATATCCAAACCTGGGTAACATTTCAGACGAGTAAAGTCTGCATACAGCTTTGCTTGTCGCCTTTCAATCAGAGCTGCAAGCTTATCCGAAGTGGAACAGAATGGACCATGGCAAATGTTCAATTCCAGCGAGACTCTGTAATTATACCAGAGGAGATTTCATTTTCCAGTGTAATTGGTTTGTTACGTGTGTAATAAAAAAAACAAAAAACAAACAAACCAAAAAAAAAAAAAACCGAGAAACGGATATGTCATAAGTGTCACAGTTACTATAACTTTTAAAATCTAAATCTTAAAACAAAGCTATAATTACTTGAAATCCAAGTCCAATCTCCTAAAGGTAGCTTTTTTCAGTATTGGACTGGTTGAAACGCAGAAAGTCACAGTACAGAGTCACAGCTCAATGTGTCCATCAATCACATGACTGCCTTCTCTGTGAATGTGCAGATGACTGGGATGTCATGCGTTTATAGTGTTTTTTTGTTTTTTTTTTTTTTAACCAGCAGGACCGAAAAGCTGCCTTCAGGAGACTGGACCTGGATTTCTGGTAAGTTCAGCTTTGTTTTAGATTACTAAAATAAAAAAAATAATAATTAAAAAAGGAGTTATCTGGTTAAGTTAAATATATGTTGAATCATCCCCCTCCTGGAGACTTTATTTCAGACCAATTATTCCATATATTTCATTACCTTTTCTGTCTCCTTCCTCCAGTCCTTGAGTTGTTCCCTCCAGACATACCTAGAACAAACTGTCTGTAGCACTCTATAGACTACCATACTGCTTTGACACTACTCATGAGTGAGAGAGATACATGGTGCTTTGTATTGACAAAGAAATCATTTGTAGGGAACTGCATGTCGAGACCTCCACCTACCACACATCCTGGTACAAACTATACAAGATTCTACTTTTCTCTGGCGATTGTATGACAGGTAAATGTAAAAATATTGACTCCTCCATATTGTTGCACAGACATGTCAAACGTTTAGATCGGGGTCATGGTCTCAGTCCTGAGATCACCTGTGATAAGTAAAGTGAATCTGTACTGAGAGCACGAATCCATGGCTGGTGCTGGGATCCGGTTTCCCTCCTGATACAAGCACTACATTTACTTAGGTGGCACTAAGTCAAAGATGAGGCCCAGCCACTGCAGGGGCAAGAAGAGAGGAGATGCTCTACTCCCCACCTCTTTTATCCCATGTTGCCCAAGTAAAAGATTTTTTTTACCGGAACTCTGGCACCAGCCATGGATTTGTTAACGCTACATAACTTAACAGGTGATATTTTTCTAAGGGGAAAGGGTTTAAGCAAGTGTGAAATAAGTGTTATACATAGGTGACTATAATGTGTGAGCCACTGTTTGCTAGTCACTCTCCATTCTGGCTCATGGGTGAGAGGGATGGTTCTTACTGTGGCAGTCCTAATTAACAATATTGACAGTGGAAGTCTTTGTGTGACAACCCTTATAGGCCATGCACTTTTTTTCCCCTTTTTTATTGATTTGCTTCATAAATGCCAAATTAACAAACTTTCTAAATAGTGTTTATTACAAAATTACCTGCCATTTAGAAGAGAAAGATGGATCCATCAGAAGGAGACTACTCTCAGCACTAGAGATAGCAGCAGAAAGGATTGGCTTTAACCAAGTTACACGCCAGCTCGAATAGTAGACAATGAAGAGAAACCTTAAAGGACAGCTCTCGATGGCGCTCTGCAAGGAAGAATCATATAGGCTGTATACAAGAAAGAAAATAGAGCTTAAAGTGAAAGCTGCAGGGGCTGGTGACGCAAAAATAATGAGATATATGAGTGTTTTTTGCACCATGATAAACGAAAAGAAAATATGCTCCTAAAAAGGGGGCCCATAACCTTTAGCGTGAGTCTGCCAAATGCAATTCACTTTACAAACTGCTGACAGGGTTAGGTATCCATTAGGTCAAGAAGATAAACTTTACCTTTCATATATCAATTTGTGCTTAAAGAACATAGAATATGCTTTTATTCTACAGTGAAAAAGCGTCAGGGGCTTTTCTACTTTTTCTGGCTTTTTTTTCCACTTTATGTGTGAATGATATTCTTTGTGTTTTAAGTGTTTGTGTGCTAAACTTTTTTTTCTCTCTGCCGTCACATGACCTAGCTGCTGGACCACAAAAGGTGACAAAAACGCCAGAAAAGAAACCACAATATGCACAGCAATGGCTTTGAGACAATCAGAACCTTCCCATTGAAGTCTATGAGAGAAAAAACGCCACACCCTAAACTTCATGTGTTTCATGGTTCAGGTTTAAACACACATTTGTTGGCATCCCATCTTGACAGTTTGGTGACATATAAAAGTATCATGCTCCCATTCACACTTTATTCTTTTGGTGAAACATTTTAACAATACAAAAAGGACAGTGACAACTTGTTAAATACATATATATATATACAAATTTTATTATGACAGAATCCCATATATCTTTTTACATTTTAAGATAAAAGAAACACAAAATAAAGTGAGACAGAAACACGAGAAAAACAGACAACACATTGAAATGTGTATGTGGGGGAAGGAATCATAGAAAAACTGTTAGTGTTCATCTGTGCATTAATACAAGGTAGGATTCTATAAATGGTAATAGTATAAATCTAACATGACTGCAACAATTCAAGAGCATACAAAATAGTGATCTAACATGAATAACCAACTTTTTAACCATGACAGTGACAGAGAACTTATGACTTCAATACTTTTTCTATATAAAAAGTTAAAATTCCAAACTTTTTACAATTACTTTACTCTTTCTGAGGATCTAAAAAGAAGCAAAAGTTTTTGTTCATAATAAGGCTTGCTTTAACACTAGGAATTTTGTGACATGAAGCCAGTAGATATTAGTGTTTAGCGACCTCAGGCTACATGGTCTTACCAAGAACAGTGTATCTTCTAGTTTAAAAGGTAATGAGCTGAAGGATGTGTGAAATTGCATTTTTCTATTATTCCGCCACATCCAAATAAACTGGTGACTTGCCCTTTGCTTCTATCGTGTGTAACTTAGTACATTAATTGCTGCTTAAAGCTCTCGGAGCTACTGCAGGACTTACAAATGAAGGATATTCCCTATAGGAGTAAAATATTTAACTAGTAATGCACATAGCTGGCAATACAGCAGCTTTATAAAATCAAAACAATAAAATACTGCAGATCCCATTTTTTCCTCTTGCAACCGGCTTACAACACATATATATATATATATATATATATATATATATATATATATATATATATAATTTTTCTTTTTGTTTTTGTTTTTTTTTGTTTAGTTGACTTAAAGAAAAAAAAAATTATCTCTCTCCGCTTTGGTGTTTATTTCCCATCTACAGAGCTTGGGCTCAGCAGGCAACTATCTATACAAGATGCTAGCAAAGTCTTGTTAGATTAGGTAGATGCGTACGGAATTCAGTACCATGTTTCAGCAAACATGTTTGTTAGCATCTAAGTGAGGTCACAGTAACCAAAGCAAGTGATGGAAAGGGTTAAAAACAGCTTGGCGTGGTTTGACCCACTTTTACAAAGGAGGACAGCAGTTTCGCATTATTGAAAGCAAACATTTCTATTAAAACTGTGCTCATCATCAAAGTCCCAACACTGAGTTTTATATTGCACATAATATATCAGAAACTTAAAGCTCTCCCAAAAGACACATTCCCATTACCAACCCAATAAAAAAAAAAAAAAAAAAAAGGACTAAAAACAAATGTATGAACTTAAGCTTTATCCATCTGAGGCCTACATTTCATAACCCCCGCCTGCTCATGACTTCTCCTACCAAAAAGTGGTCCAAATATAATCAATGAGTTTAATAGAAGCAATATAAATAGCATTTCTTTGCTGGTGTTTGAAGGAAATTGTGCAGCAAACGGCTTAAAAAAAATCATATGTGCACACAGGGTCAGGAATGTTCTGTACAATGAATGGCACTTTGGGTAAAAATTTTCTAAGTCTTGTTGGGTGGCCTATAACAGGCATCTGGCTGCCACATGCGCAGATCCAAAAGGACTTGATTCAATTTTTGCATCCAAAGATTTCTCTCTTCCTTAGTGTCTGCTGATAGCCAGTTCCTAAATAGAGGAGGAAAAGAAAAGACAATAGCCAAACAATGTTAGATGGCAAAAAAGTCCCTAGCAAGACATAAGATAATTTATTATTAAAATAGGTCATAAAAACAAAACAGAAACCACAAAACATACACCACAATAATCCCTTGGTGATAGTCTAGTTTTTTAGCTGCAGCCACATATCATTGGCTTAGGTGGTCACATGCTGTACTACTGTCATCAGGGCCCCCATTGCAGAGCAGTGATGTCATTATTATGGCATGCCCAGAGGCCACCACTGATTAAGTACAGTATTTCACATGCTGACTACTAAACAAAGACAGGGATGCCCATGATGACTGCTTTCTATTTATGCATAATTTGAGAAACCTACACGATACACATATATATGTCTACAGTTTGTTTTTTTCTTTACATGTGGTGAAGGTGCTGGCGCATACACTTAACATATCCATAAACTACTTACACTGAGTATTTGCCAAAAAAAAGGTGTCTTTTTGAGTTACTTGGACAGTACTTCTACACATACGTTTGTTTTACTGTATAGGAGAATGTAGTTTATGGAGAAACACAGTAAAAAAACAAAAACGCAAACATCTACAGTGTGATTTATTTTCAGATAGTGTGACCTTTAAGGTGGCATATAGGTCAGAAGAAAATGTAAGGGAATAAGATTGCATTTACACGTTTCATAGTTTTGCCCAAAATTGTGAATCTGCAATTATGGACAAATTTAGGGCCCACTGACTTCAACTGGGCTGTTCACACTGTATATTTAAACCCTTGCCGCCACATCAAGTACTGGAACACCCTGTGGCAGGTAGGAGGATTCAGAGCTCTGAATCATGCCGCTTCTGACTAAATAACTATTTAACCCTTAGAGGACTTAAAATCAATGGCTGGCGGCCGGGGAGGAGGGAATCGGGCGATTATAACCACTCGGCGCCACCCCTTTCCATGGGCCATGTACGATATTGCAGCTCACCATGTGACTGAACTTAATTTTTATGTATATTTTCTGTTGACAGGTGTGGAGCAGTTTTAATTTTTTTTTTTTTTATGTTTTGCTTTGTTGTCTACAATGATTCTCATGCCCACTGAGTAAGAACACAATTCCGTCTCCTCAGATAATCATAAGAGATGTAACTTTATTTCTCTCTTATAGGGGTGCATTCACACCACGACTGTGCCTTCTGAGGCACCAATATGTCAGCATCCTGTCAAAATCAGGTGTTGACGTATTTGTGCACAGACAGCAACAGACTCATTTACTTTTCCCTATTGTTGGCTACCGATTACAATCGGGTCATATCATGCACATATACAGGTTTTCACTTGAACAACTCGAATATGTGCAAAAAATGACCCAAACCTAGTGACTAGCTGACTAAATTTGGCCATAGAAGTAAATGGGGTCCATGTACAGATACACCACCAGCACCCAAATTTACCAGGGTGGTAACTTATCAGTGCCTTGGAAGGGACAACTATAATGTTAAATTTGCCTAAGAGAGACACAGCTAGCACTTACTTTGTGACACAGAGTGTGTCCCTGCATTGACTGACAAGTGTTTCTCTGTCCCCTTCTCTTTGTGGACGGACTGTAATGAGTTCAAGTGTATTAGGCCTGGCACAGAATTCGCGATTGGCGGGCTCTATCTTTTTGCTTGTGCAGTTTGCAAGATTTATTCTTCCAATAGGATTCTATGAAGCAATGGGAGGGGGGGGAAAAATTAGCATAACAAGAATATTTCAGTTCTTAGTTTCTGACCAACAAAATTTGTACAGCGTCCGTAATTTTAGTTTGAGCGAAACTAGATCACTTGTTAAAGTGTCACTGTCGTTTGATTTTTTTTCTGCAGAAATCAATAGTAGAGGTGATTTTAAGAAACTTTGTAATTGGGTTTATTAGCTTAAAAATGCATTTTTATCTTCATGGTTGTCTATGGAGAGGGGAGGGGTGGAGGGAGATGAGGCACCAAAACAGGACAACAAAGAGTTAATTTACAGCTACCTCCTCTGAAGTCAGAACTGACCTCTCTGACCTCTGAATACCGGCTTTGACACAGCTCCAACTGTGTAATTCTTTGTTCTCTGCTGGCGACTAATCTCCCTCCTCCTGTCTCCATAGATTACACAGGGCTCGACTGATGTAAACTAGTCGAGATTTCCTGATAATGATCAGTGAATATGAGAGAGAGAGAGAGAGAGAGAGAGAGAAAGGGGGGGGGGGGGGGAGGGAACCTGGGAAAAGCCCTTTTAAATGCAGATAATGGCATGTTTGCCTAATAAAGCCAATTACAAGGTTTCTTAAAATCGCCTGGACTATTGATTTCTGCAAAAAAAGAAAAACAGTGACAGTTTTAGGCTCTGCCATACTACAGGCATTTAGTCCAATGTAAATGTAGTGCTATGTAAATCAGTATGTATGCTACACCGCATTGTTACCAATAGAGCCCTCACTCATTGTGATTAAAAGCTTTCAATAAGAATTGAATGAATTTGGCAATGTACCACTATATAAAATATGGAAAAAAAAGTTTAACTTAGAGAATGAAAGAAAAAGGGTCACTTTTTGACAGTAGGCATCCATGAGTTGGGTTTTCCTTGCCTGATTGTTATTACTTCATTTATTTCATGGATTTGGTTGTTGATTTCTGTCTATATAAATCACTCACACTTATCATAAAAGTCAAATTGGCAGGAGTCTGGCAGCTGGGATACACAGTAATCTTAACAGCAAGCACACCATGGTCACAGAGGTGAGAGGTGGCCAAAATATGCAATGCTAAATGGACACAAATTTTCAAAAATGAAAATTAAAGACTAACCTTTCTTTTTTCATCATCTGGGTAAGTCCAGTATGAGATGCAGTAACCAGACAATACACACCAACGTCGATGCCAAGCCCCAAAGCCACTTACATCTTCAAACATAGTCTAGAAATAAGAAGAGAACATAAGTCTTTCTACTACTATAATGGGATGAGGATTTGAACTACATTCTTTTTATAAATATACTAGACTATTTGTTCATCAAAGGCTGCTATTAGCAGGAAGCAAACCGTCCTTTCTGCAGCAGGGTCATGTCTATATCCGTGTGCTTTAAGCTTGTTGCTAAAAAATCCATCTGGTCAATGAAAATCATTTGTAGAACAGATATGCTTCTCATTGCCAATGATCTCAACTTATGCCAATGTAACAGATTTCTGTGGGAATTATATGAATAGCATGGAAGATAGGTTACACTCATTTTAAGGGATTAGGTGTGATATGAAAATTGCAAACATCTACCATGCTGCCAGTATTTGTTTTGGCTTACCGAAAACACAGAAGGCGTTTGCCCTAAATTCAATATAAAAAGCTTTATCTCACTGTGCAGTATTTAGTTTCTTCACAGATAATAGAGCACACCTTAATGGAAGCTAAGAAGGAAGTAAATGTTATTGAGCAGGTTTGTGTTTAAAGGGAATCTGTCACTAGGTTTATGCTGCCTTAAATGTGGGCAGCATGGACTAGTAACAGAAATGCTGAACAGATCAGTGTACCACTTACATCAGTCTGTTCAACTGTTCTCCTAATATGCAGGTGAATAGGACTCTTACTACAACACTTCCCCTGTCCTCCAGCTGCTAATTGACAGCTGACTGCCTATACACAGCATGGATAGATAACTGCCAATCAGCAGCTGGTGGACAGAGGTTTATGCTTTTCATGAATATCCAGGACTAGTTGGCTCATGCACATAATGGTGAAGACTATTTCTTGTCCATGTTATTCAGGAGGATCTGAATCAGCTGCACAGAACAATGTAAGTGATATATCATCCTGTTCAGCTTCTCTATCACTAGTTCATACTACCCTAATATAGGACAGCCTAAACCTACTGACAGAGTCTGTTTAAAGCATAACTGTCCATTTTTAGGAATCAACAAGTTTGAATCCCTCAAGCGATTTTAAGAAACTCTGTAATAGGTTTTATTAAGCAGAAGAGTTTCATTTTGTACTCACATAGCTGTTTTCCTATCTCCCCTCTCACTTCAGAAGAAGCAGGATTTGTGTCCATTATGCTCTATGAGGGGTGGAGAGCCGTGGGGAGTGAGTGAGCACGGAGAGGATAAAAGGCATTTTTTATGTGCCCAGAAAGTGTCCAAACTTCTGGGCTACTTGTCTGCATTTCCTTTTCCTCGGCCCCTCGCCCTTCCATAGGTTATAATGGGACTCAGCAAACCCATCTTCATTTTGCTTCTCTCTAATGAATACTGCTTTGTCTGACAATGTACAGATAAGAAGGGAGGGGGGGCTAAGGGGGTAGGAAAATAGCCTTTTGAGCACAAAAAAAGAGGCTTTTTTGCCTAATAAAACCTATTACAGAAGCGCTTAAAATCACTTGTACTATTGAGTTCTAAAAAATAAAATTAAATGACAGTTACACTTTGGGGTATTCTGATCTATTTGACATGAAAGGAGCAAAAAGAAAAAAAAAACTCACCAAAAAGCCCTTCTCTTCCACAAAGGAATTTACTTGGCATTTAAGTTTTAGACAAATGTGACCTTCTAATGGAGATAAAAATGGAACCTATAGAGAGAGGAAAAAAAACAGCAGTATATGAATGAAACTGTGTAGTGTGGCACTAAATATTCACAAGCCAAAAAGACAGAAATGGCTGCACATCGCACCCATGGCTGACACGAAAGCTTATTCAGCTACATTTAAAACCAACATCAGAAGTTAGTATATAATTTGGCCAAACCATATTGCCTCATGTACCACGTGCAGGTCTTCTGATACACGAGTCCCTAACCAAAAAACATCACTGTGCCGGGCACCGACCACAATCCCCGCAAAGCGAGCGCAAGCAGAGAAGGGGGGCCACGGAATGGCCCTGCAACCCAATTGTCACAGGACCAGACCCTAAAGGGCCCCCCCAGACCCCGCAGGCGGAAAAAGTGGTTGCCAAGCAACACAAGTGTGAAAAAGCTCTTACCTCTCTCCATTCCTCTGCAGGTAGAATGGGAGAATACAATATTCAACCTTCCACTTCCTTACAGGTTAAAAGTTATTGGAATAGTGGACAACTAGCTGATCATAGAGACATGACTGCTGGGACCCTCCACCAGGATGGGGGGCGGTCAAACATCCGAGTTATTAGAGCAGCAGCGTGTGTAAATAGACCCTTATGCACTCCAATTTGTTCAGCCTTTTTAAGATTACTTACAGGTGTTCACTATAAAACACTTTAGAAGATTGTAAAGGATTAGGAAATATTAACCTGTTGACGACCTGGATAAGCATATCCATCCTGGTGACGTCAACAGTGCATGGAGTGGGCTCGGGGTCTCTATTGCTGGCTAAATTTTACTTTATAGATGCTGGGGAGTCATAAATCAACAAAGTCCTGGACTATAAAATGCAGCACAGAGTCATAAGTGTTGGTATTGGTATCATCTACATTCAGAGACATTTCATAAAACATTTAGTATTACCTTGTCTAAAAGAAATTTGTTGCTCCCAATCGAAGCTAGAGAAAGCTTGTGTGTCCCCACAAGAACAAAATTACTGGTGCGGACAGCATTAGGTCCTCCTGGACTAGCCAAGGCTATGAGGAGGAAGAGTCAGCAGTTATTCATCTGCAAAACCATACTGTATTGTTATCTATTATTATCATTATCCACACAATAAGATATTCTAAAAGCTGTTTACCTGGTGTATGGATGTTGCTCTTCTACAATAAAAGAAAAAAAAAATAATAGTTAAGTACAGTGGTACCTTGGTTTAAGAGTAACTTGGATTGAGGGCGTTTTGCAAGAACTCACAGTTTTTCAAAATTGTGACTTGGATTAAGAGCATTGCTTTGGTTAAAGAGCTCCCAGTACTGGGTGGGAGGGCGAGTGGGGGAGGGCCATGGTCTGCATATCGGGGTCTACAGCACTGTACTCTGAACCAGGAAGTCTCTCTCACCTTCCAAATCATGACAGATCGACTTCAGGCTGGGGCTTACATCAGGGGACAGGACTGTGAAGGTAATCTCTTCATAGCTGTAACCCCTCTCTCCCCTGACAAAGAGTGCTGCATGTATTTGCCCACATATTCCCCACTCATTCCTTTATGCTCCCTGCAGTCTGTCAGCCCTGGTGTTTCCCCATCCTCTCCATTCCTGCTATAATGTGCCTGCACTCACTGACAGGTTCCCTTTAAAAGTGGATTTAGATTATAAGTATGGTCCCAGAACAAATTATGCTCGTAATCCAAGGCACCACTGTATTCTGAAGTCTTGGTATAGATGAGAATCAATATTACAGAAATTCCTTGCACACCCCGGTTTATTCTCCTTTTTCTAGTAATTAGACCAGTGCTTCGCAAACCTGGTAAGGCACAAAAGGTCATGGTCTGTGCTTAACATCGGCACACAGCAAGGTTTGTACAGAGGAGGCTACGCCGATATTGTCAGCCCTGCATTATCAATATGGTACAGCATAGAACTGATATGTTGCTTGGAGGCATGCACAGACATCACACGATCTTGTGAGCGGAAACACTCTTGTGACAGCATGATTGGCTGCTCGCAATGCAGGCTTCCTAGCAGCACAAAATCAGCACCTGCCTCAGCGCCAACTCGATTTCTAATGCTTAGAGTTAGAGGTTATGGTTACATCCCACTAAAAACATTAAACTAGTGCCTGCCAGAGCACAAAACTCTCTGGGACAGGGTTTGACTAATAGGTTTTTAAAAGGTTACATCATGAAGCTCTGTGCACGGAAGATGTTATGGACCAGAATGTGGATCTCCCAGCATCATACCAAAACATAATGTAGGGAGTTCTGCATTCCAGTGCATAGCACATCTTCTGTACATAGACAGTAATCATGGAACATGTGAATGCCCCCATAGTATTAGGATTACTTCCCGAAAACCCGTATGTTAAAGCAACTCTGTAACCACAATCTAACCCCCAAACCGGCTTGTACCTTTGGATAGCTGCTTTTAATCCAGATCTTTCCTGGGGTCCGTTCAGCAGGTGATGGAGTTATTGTCTTAAAAATCTACTTTTAAACTTGCAGCCCAGTGTCAAATTGGGGTGGCCTAGAGTGTCTATGCCCTAGACTTGCAACACTTCTCCATCCCGCTTTACCATTAGGAATACCCCCAGAACAATTTGTCCTATTAATCACCTGTGTGAACACTGCACATGGGCTGGATCGTTAAGGCACCTGTGCAAAGTTCAGGTGAGGAATAGGAAAAATTAAAAGCAGCTAAGCTATCCGAAGGTATAATCGGTTTGGGGGGGGGTCAAGATGGTGGGTACAGAGTCGCATTAAGTCTCTGCTAACCCCAGCAGCCACATCATCCTTATTGTCTCTACACACATGACAGTGTCTGTCTCCAAGCAATCCACACATTCTAGGCTCTACTTTAGCAGTATAAAATCTGTACCTAGAATGGGTAAAGGACCTGTAATGATGTCATGGACACAGGTTCTTCAACCACTCACCAGCCATGTGTAAAGAACTGCTGAAAATCTACAGCTGAGGTGAGAGGAGCCCCTATCTGGCTCTACTTCATCTCCAGCATGTCCTGGTCCTTTTCAGATGT
This sequence comes from Dendropsophus ebraccatus, assembly GCF_027789765.1. Classification (NCBI taxonomy): domain Eukaryota; kingdom Metazoa; phylum Chordata; class Amphibia; order Anura; family Hylidae; genus Dendropsophus; species Dendropsophus ebraccatus. The sequence goes on along the minus strand of NC_091455.1, from coordinate 143,219,893 downwards.
GAAGATTGCCTCTGCTGAGGGTCCTCACTCCACTACAACAGATCTGGGGCTGGGAATGGGGAAGGTAGTGTGTGTCATAAAGTAGCTGCCACTGGAAGCCAAGATTTTTTAGAGAGGGGAGCATACAGAGTGTGGGCAAGAGTTCAGATCATAATCTACAGAGGAAAGGAAATCATACTTACATATCACTGTAAAATTCAGTGGTCTTGTGGTATATACACAATTTAACTAACACCTATAGATCTAACTGTGTTTATAATATATATACACTATAGCTATGTTCATTTAGATTGGAATAGCCCTTTAATGTAATGTTATCTGGTCTAGACATGACAGAATCCAGACAACATAAACCACCTGTTATGTTGCTTTAGCAGTTTCTCCGCTGTACATAATAGCTTTAAACTTACCGTAATTGACGTCAAAAGTCTCTTTGGAGTAATAGCCTAAAAAACAAAACCAAAGAACAATAGAGTTGTTGGAAAGTATAATTAATTGGAAAAGTTGAAGAAAAGAAAGAGCCAGATTCTCAAATACATAGCTGGGCATTTTACAGCAAGTGTAAAAAAAAAATCTGTTACTGGACAGTATGCTGCCTCATTATACATACACCTTGGGTATTACTGAATATATTCCCAACACAGAACACTGTAATGTGCCTTTTCAGTCACCATGTGAAAAATAGAGGAAAATAAATCTGTGCAGCCATCACACTTAAAGAATTAATGGCATTGTGTGCAGCACTCCATACATGCTTCTGACCAATGGTATTGCTTTAGTTAAGGTAAGGTAAGACGGGGAAGGGGGCCATTCACTTAAATAACACACATTACAAAGTTGTATAACTTTGTAATCTGTGTTATTTAGGAAATAAGTGTTGAACACCACACTACCCCTTTAAAAAATTGCCCTATTCTCGCTCCTAACACTTTTTTTTTATCTTTTAGCCTGTATGGCTGTAATGTGAGGGGTCATTTTTCTTTTTTTCTTTTGCTCCGTGATATGTAGTTTTACTCAGTAACATGTTTTTATGCGGTACTGAATTTGGTGGGGGTTTTTTGCGCTTGCACTGTTTACCATGCGTGATCAGGAAGGTGATTATTGGACAATGACACTTCAGCTATCAGGGGATGATGGGAGTTGTAGACATGTAACACACGCTTTAGCTATTACTGTCGCACCATCTCCATCCAGGCACCCTGTTGTCTGGTTTCACACTTGCACCACACCTACATCAAGAGCATCCCCAATTTTGTCATCATCACAGACAGTAGTATCAGGGAGGTCGTCTAGGGGAGCTCCGAGGTCCATTCCACCAAACACCATTACCAATAAAGAAACAGAAAGTGTTACATGCCCATAGGATAGGCCATCCAAGCCTTTATCTCAGAATAGCAATATACATTATTATTATTATTATTATTATTATTGTGAATGTTTAATCTGTCTGTTCACCCTCATGGTCGCCTGAAAAAGGTGTCTGTAAAAAGCTTGACCTTGCTGGATGTAGACAGCACTTGTCGACTGTGGTTCTCTGTTATCAGCAATTATCGCACCTTGTTCTCTATAGGCATCAAAATACCTGAACTGTTTGGGACAGGCTTAGCTCGCAGTCCTATAGTAAGATTCCCTTTGTTGGTCATAACAACCAACTGGGCTTTTACCAGAGTAATATGAGAAATGGATGCCTAGCTCTGATTAGTTGCTGTGGGTAGTAGAATCTTACTGTAAGAAAGCTTGGCCCTTTGGCCCAAATTTGGAAAGTAAGTCTCCACCTTACCAGTCTTATACAGCACTTGCAGATTCGTCTAACCTGCTGATTGTTCCCCTTTAACAAAAAATGTCTGATTTGCCCAAAGCAACCCAACACAACATACAACCACAGCTCAGCTTTCATTTCTCGGATTGCTCTGGTAAAATTAAATGAGCTGTGACTGGTTGCCATGGGCCAAGCAAAAAGGAAATCTGCATAAAACTGTTTTCAATCCTCTTCATACATTCAGACATTATAAAATGGATACCGGCTGTGCATTTACTAACTTTATAAAACAGTGTCTATACACTTTATGCTAGTCAGACGACAGTATAATGTGTTTAGGGGGTCACCTGACTGGACACTGATTTTCAGTCCCCAGTCCTTTTGTCTTGGGAGGGTTAAAGGGGAACTCTGGAGACGAAAACTTGCTTTCTATGAAAAGTACATTAAACGTTATATAGATGTGTCTATATAATGTATTCCCATATCTGTGCAGTTCTGCCACACTGGTAGCTGTTTGAAATCAAGGAAGTGAAGAAAAATGGCCTCTGTGCCAATTAGGGATGCACCGAAATATTGATACTACTATCGATATTTCGGGCAAAAAACGATTTAATACCAGGATTTCCTGGTATCGATACTTCATGTTACGCTGCATAATAGTGCAGTGCATAAAGTACAGTGCAGAGAACATGGCCGGCGGCTATCTGAGTGCCGGCCGTGTTCTCTGTATGCTTCTCCCTGCCCCCTGCGGTCACCTCCGCTGCGCGGCTCTCCCTCAGCTCCCAGCGGCGCCATTTTCAAATAGCCGGCACTTGTGTAGATGCGGCTGTTACACTGACAGCGGCATCTAACCACTCCGTATGCAACAGGGGTCGGCTACTGTGTGTAGCAGACCCCCGCTGCCGGTGTCTCTCTGATAATAGAGTCCGGCTCGGCCAGACTCTATTATCAGGGAAATGATTTATGCAGCGGAGCCGGAGCTGCACAGAGGTCTGGGCGGCTGGGGAGAGAAGACTGAGAGCAGGAGGTCCCGGAGAGGACGGAGGAGGCGGGTGGATGTGCAGCACATGTGAGGATAGAGCCGGCTGGCAGGTGGGGGAGGGGACGGGGTTGTGAGGAGCAGACATCAGTGATGTGGGGGGTGACAAGGGGGGGGGGGGGGGGTCAGCCTTGCTCTGGCTATAGTCTGTGTGCGATCCTGTGTAACCTCCTCTTCCTCAGCAATTTTGGTGATTGGTGTAGATAGCAGCTGTGTGGGCAGTCAAGGTATCTGATGCAGTAGAGCTGTCTTAGTGATAGCTGATGTAGCAGAGCTGTCTTAGTGATAGCTGATGCAGCAGAGCTGTCTTAGTGATAGCTGATGCAGCAGAGCTGTCTTAGTGATAGCTGATGCAGCAGAGCTGTCTTAGTGATAGCTGATGCAGCAGAGCTGTCTTAGTGACAGCTGATGCAGCAGAGCTGTCTTAGTGTTATCTGATGTAGCAGAGCTGTCTTAGTGTTATCTGATGCAGCAGAGCTGTCTTAGTGATAGCTGATGCAGCAGAGCTGTCTTAGTGATAGCTGATGCAGCAGAGCTGTCTTAGTGATAGCTGATGCAGCAGAGCTGTCTTAGTGATAGCTGATGCAGCAGAGCTGTCTTAGTGATAGCTGATGCAGCAGAGCTGTCTTAGTGATAGCTGATGCAGCAGAGCTGTCTTAGTGATAGCTGATTTAGCAGAGCTGTCTTAGTGATAGCTGATGTAGCAGAGCTGTCTTAGTGATAGCTGATGCAGCAGAGCTGTCTTAGTGATAGCTGATGCAGCAGAGCTGTCTTAGTGATAGCTGATGTAGCAGAGCTGTCTTAGTGATATCGGATGTAGCAGAGCTGTCTTAGTGATAGCTGATGCAGCAGAGCTGTCTTAGTGATAGCTGATGCAGCAGAGCTGTCTTAGTGATAGCTGATGCAGCAGAGCTGTCTTCGTGATAGCTGATGCAGCAGAGCTGTCTTCGTGATAGCTGATGCAGCAGAGCTGTCTTAGTGATAGCTGATGTAGCAGAGCTGTCTTAGTGATATCGGATGTAGCAGAGCTGTCTTAGTGATAGCTGATGCAGCAGAGCTGTCTTCGTGATAGCTGATGCAGCAGAGCTGTCTTCGTGATAGCTGATGCAGCAGAGCTGTCTTCGTGATAGCTGATGCAGCAGAGCTGTCTTCGTGATAGCTGATGCAGCAGAGCTGTCTTAGACAGATATCACTAACTTTATTTTTAACACAATAAAATAAAAATAGTCCAAAAAATTGGTATCACTGTAATAGTGCAGGGGTATTATATTTCTACCACTGTATTTTTTTTTTTTTTTTTTTTATACTTTACTAAGCATCGAACTGGTATTGAGTATCGAAATAAAAAGTTAGTATCGTATCGAACTCAAAATTCTGGCATCGTGACATCACTAGTGCCAATTAACATTGTCTCCTGCTCCCACTGCTCTCCCACCTTAGGAGACAAATCTTCCATGCCTCTGTCTCACATTGAGTGTGTTTTCTGAGGTTGGCTGAGTGATTCACCATCTCTGACCAGCCAGAAGCAAGTGTTGCACTTATTTCGCTGATTGTGCAGAAGTGTGCAGTGAAATTAGGGCTATGTTCACACATGTTGGAGTGTCATTGCAGTACAGCAGCATATTCACAAAAATGATGCAGTAACACAAGTAAATGATGTTAAATGGTAGAGAGGATCAGAGCCTTATTGTGGGGCTCAACTTCAAAGATAAAAGATGCTTGATCATAATATGTGCGTGGAAATGAAAAAAAAAATTCAAAAAGTTCTTTACTTTATTCAAATATCAGCGTTACAGGCAGAGAATACAGTGCGCTGTGTGGTGTTACAGGTAGAGAATACAGCATGCTGTGTGGTGTTACAGGTAGAGAATACAGCGTGCTGTGTGGGTCAGTGGGACAGCAATGAAATGATAAAGTACTGCAAATAATTCAGTAACACAATGAAACTGCAATGTGTGAACACAGCATAGATGTTCTGCAACAGATTTTGGCGCCGAATGGGCAGGGTGGGGGACTGTGACGAATAGCTGAGGGAAAGCATTGCATTCTGGAACCTGTAGTACTGTGTACAACTGCTTAACCAGGAAGTTCAGAAACACAAAACAGAACAAACCCCCCCTACAAAACAAATGGATTTTTGGTAGTTTCAAACCTGGAATAGATAGGCAAGTAATGCTTTATGCTTCTGCAGAAGTTTTTTTTTTTAACCTCTACCTGGAGTTCCCTTTTAAGCTGGTGCCAGAGCGGTTTAGCTGCAGCTTAGCTTTCCCAATAGAGAACACAAGGAAGTTAGGCCATGCCAAACTACTAAGGGGAAGAGATGGATGCAATATCTGTACAGATGGCAAAGGAAATCCTGGTGTTGGAACAAATTTCATGTTACACTTATTTTTAAATATTCTCCTGCCTGTGCAATATAGAGTACTGCCACATTAACAAAGTAGGCTGGAGAAGCCCGCAAAACACATGCAGAACCATACCAAAGAGATAAGTAGTTTTTGCATTAGACGATAAACAGAAGCATTCCGAGTGCTGTGTAGAAACTGGACAAAAGTAGCAATATTACAATAAAAAATGCTATAAACATTCTAGAAACATATATTCTAATAATGCTTAAAATCCATATATTAAAATAAATAAAATTACAGTCTAATATTTACCACTATTTGCTAGATATTTCCTAGATAAAAAGCCTACAAAATATACTGTGAGCCCCCTACACATATCCGCAATTTGCAATAAACAGTTACACACAGTAAAATCTATGGGTCAATGCACACAACTGTGGATGCTACAGTACCAACATTTGCCTAAACTGTG